>NC_058368.1:77373467-78010029 GCF_018350175.1 Felis catus
TTACCTTACTGGTGAATGCGCATAAAAACACAAATGGGATGAAAAGTTGTTAATGAAATGTTTTTGTAAATTTTATTATTTCTATCGAACCAAAAGCATGGGGTGCAGATGTGGTTAAAGTAAAAGGTTTTTTTTTTAAACCACCCTCCCACCAAAGGTGAGCCAAAGGTCAAAATAATATAATCCCTGTAGCGTGTATATATTCCAAGAAAAGCAGGTTACGTGATGTAGTTGCAATGCACACAGAGTGAAAGAAAATAGATGTTGTGCACTGGACCTTGAGAATTCCTAAGTTTGTTCTTTGATGAAATTCCAGAAACAGTTAAGAGGGGGATCTGGAAGAGGAGAATCCACCCGTTGGATGGATTTTAGGAATTGTAGAAATACCATTTAGGAATGGGAAAAAACAGAGGGAAGACACATTTCTTTGAAAGCACACACGCTTTGGTAATTATACAATACAAGGACACACTGCAAGTTATGAATTTAAAAAGCCATAATTTAACGCAATTATTTATGGAAATATATATATTATATGTATATAATATATATAATATATACCTTGTGGGGGGCATGGGACCAGACAAGATAAATAAGGAGGGCAGTAAACCCAGTTAAATATAGATAATTTCTACCATCAACTAGATATACAAAAAACCGTTAAATCATAACACAAGGCGGCATTTGAGTATTGGCACACGGAGTGATTTTAAAAATAGAACAAGAAATGTGAGGGAAGAAAGGGATCAGCGGAGACATATGTGAGGGAAATTGCTTGGTAGGAGCTGGGAGTTATGATGGATAGATCTGAGGTATGGAGAGGGTCTGGAAGAGAGTCGGGAAGCAAGGCCTGCTGTCTTCAGCTTTAGCAGAAGGCTGCACTTTCAGGGGTAGGCTGAAGGAGGTACTGTAGTCAGTTGCCAGTCACTGAGGGGCACTAAGGAGCTGAGGACTTCACAGCTCAACTCCCAAAGCAGTAACTTCAAAGGCAGACCAGCGTGTCCGCTCCCCCTCCTCCCCGCCCCTGCCCCAGGGCTGCATGGGGGGCGGGTGCATTGCAAAATCAGGGCACGCCTGATGCTTGTCCAATTAATTTGGCGGAAATATTGGCCACCAGGATTGTTTGGTGCCATGTAGACAAAAAGAGAGAATGCAGTGGCCAAATCTGTCACGATTATCAAGCTATTCTTTTAAGATGTGCAATTACAGATCTCACTTCTTACTGTAGGGCTTTGAGGATGTTTACCTTAATGAGAGTGTGGGAGTAAGAGGTTCTGGGGGTGGGAGGGGAAGGTTATATTTTTCCTCAAGGGAAAAGGATGGTCTTCTCCAATGGAGATTCTTACCTGGCGATTTCCAAGGAAGAAGTGAGGAAAGGAAAGAGTATTATTTATTTTTGGGAGGTGGGGCTTGCAAGGGAGTGGTTTATAGGAGGTATCCCAGAGTACACCGCGGGACTTGCCCCAACAGTGTCAAACAAATAAATGTCATTGGCTACTGAGATGATTTATCTGAACTGAATTCTCTCAGGTGTCAAAATGCTTTCTAGTTTTTTTTAAAAACACAATTTGGACTTGAATACCTGCGGAACATGGTTTGGATTCTTCAGTGGCAGAAGGTCCCTGCCACCACGGATTCCAAGGAAGAGTCTCAGGTTTGCTTGTTTTTGCTTGTACTTTTGAACTACCTATTCTACCTTCTGATAAACAAACAAACAAAAAATCCTTCTTTAATGTCACTAGACATGTACACAGTTATAAATGCAGCCAAAGACACCAATTAATGGTATTGAGTAGGCCTTTCCAACTACTCAATCCCTGGAGATTTGGAAGTGCCCTATTGGCCAACTGGACTCCCGATGGCCTTATTTGCCACTCCCTGAAGATAGCTGAAAAGATTTCAATGGCTACAGCTTTGTGAATTTATTTTTAGTTCTATTTTTCATGCTCCTTCTTTTAACAGCACGTTTTCAGATAGGCATTCATAAGTTCAAACATGCCACTTTGAAACAGGGATTAAACAAATAAGAAGAAAATGACACAAATAGCACTTAGATATGCAAAAAAGAATAAATAGGTCCAATCATTTCCATTTTCGCTTTTCCTCCTCAAGAATTGGTTACAGGGGTTTTTGCATGGGAGGCTAAGCTCTGTCTGTAATGTGGATTCAGAAACATCCGTTTAAGTATGAAGGGCTAGAATCTGTCCATACATTTGTGTTGTGTGAAGCCACTCACCAAAGTTGAGTGATGGGCCCGCTAGACCCAAGGGCTGTGTGTTAGGGTTAGAAAGAAGGGTAGAAAGAGAGGTGGTTTGAGGAACTATATCAGCTGATCGACTTGCAACTGGGGACCTGTGAACCCACGCCAACGTCCTGGAGTGAGAACGCTTTTCAGAGAATGAGTCAAGAGAATAGATGTGGGCATGTAAGATCTCTGAAAGGTCCTGCAGCAGAGAAGCGTGGCCTTGTGTCCCGTGAAAAGAATGAAGCAGAGCAAGAAGGCAGCACCTGCACTCCCATGACCCTCACCACTCGTGAGGGGTCAGCTGCACACATGAATGTGGAACAGAGCATGGGGCTCAGTTCAGAAGATGGAGCCCCCTGCCTCTTTCGGCAGTGAAGGAACAGGAAAGGAGGCAGACATCAGAGATCTTGGTGCTTTTCATGTTGAGGAAAACCCCACGAAAGTGGCCAGGAGGCACCTCATGTGACACTACAGTCAATCTCAAATCTCTGCCCCCTTTGGAAAGTTCTTGAGGGATTAGAGACAGTCTCTCAATCCTCCAACTGGGGACGGAGCCAGAAATACTGTTATTTTTACCCCAGGAGAACACGGGCCACTCGTATTCTCAGTTCAGGCCAAGAGTCTTAAGGAGAAAAATGTTTCTCATATCTCTGATTTCCACTGAATAATAAACCATTTCAGTGTCATTGAGTTCTGCCAGGACTAGACTCCCAGGGTTTGAATTCTCCAGCCATCTGGCTTGGGTCAGGTGATTTCAGCTTTCTGCACCTCAGTTTTGGTTTTCTTTTATCTGTAGAGCAGGGATAAAGTTGCTACCTTATCGGATTGCGGATCAAATGATATGAATGTAAAACGCTCCCATGATGCAGTTGGTGGTGCTGGCGACCCCTTTTGCTCACCTTGCGCTGCTGGCTGTTACACTGACCCTTCCGCCTGACCAGCACCTCTGTGCTGATGGCTCACTTGCTTACACCTCCTGGCCCAACCTCAAGCCTGAATCCGAGGTTTGTTTATCTATGGTCTACATGGCCGTTGGAGGGATGCTTAAGAGGAGGGTGAGCATTGCCTAGATGCTTTTGTCTCCAATGCTACGTGCTACTGCAAAGTTACCCTCTGTGCCTCAACTGCCTCGTTTGTTAATTGGGTACTAGTAATACCTATTTCTGGTGTGTTACAAAGACTAAATGAGTCAAATACTGATAAAATGCTTAAACCATGCTCGGTCCATAGTAAGTGCTCAGTGCATTCTGGATCATATTATCTCTAGTGAATTTCTTATAGGTATCTTGTTTCCTGCCATGTCCAACCCCATTCACTCATACAGTGATTCAGCCAGCAGTTACAGAGCACCTGTTCAAATGCCACTGGAGACATGGTGGTTAAGAAGACAGGCTTTCTTTCCTCACAGAGCTGACCCTCCAGGGCAGAGGAGCAAAATAAATAAGTGAATACACACTGAAATCCGTTTCCTTCTCTCTGCCAGCAGTCAGGCTCTGTCACATGGCTCTATCTCCTGCCTCATCTCGCTCATGGCCTCTTCCCCTCACACTGCTGCAGCCACACTATTTGTCTCTGTTTCTCCAGTGTCCCAGGCTTCTTCCAGACCCTGAACACACTGCTTTCTCTGCTGGGGGCATCCTTTCCCCTAATTTTCCCGTGGTTGGTTCCACTGGGAGCTCACTCCCGATACACTTCCGGGAGGAGGCGTCCATGGCCTGACGTTGCCTAGTGCTCACCCTCAGCAATGTGCTGGGTCTTCATCCTACTGACTCTCTTTCTGGCACTTGCCTGCTCTGAAGTCATTAATGTTTTGCCTCTTTATTGTCTACTTGCCACCAGAAAAAAATGGCATGAGGACAAGGATCTTCATCTGGTGTGCTGCTTCGTCACCTGCCTTCTCAGCACCTGGCCTTGGGAAATGCTTACCAATATTTACGCATATGCGAATAAATGGATCCTCATGTGCCACCGTTCCCCACCGGTGAGGTCTAATCAACGCGTCTACTTGGTCCGGGTCCCATCTGAAAAGAGGGTCTCACATGGTCACAACTCAGGAGTGGCAGCAAAGCTGGCACCTGTCCGAGCTCCTGGGAGACCTTACCAGCAGCGCTAACCAGGAAACAGACCTGCTGAGGGACAAGAAGCGACTTTTCTAAAGCCACTGGGCAAGTCAGAAGCAGAACCAGGACGGGCCCAGCATGTCTGTGAACCCCCCGTCCAGGGTATACCGCCATATCGCACGTGGCCTTGTCACACCCAGTCCTGAGCAGAGACTTTCACTCTGTGCCACACACAGTCCGCTCGGCCCCACCCACGGGGACACTGCAGGCACCAGCTAATGGTGGGGCCCTGTGTGGCTCGTGTTTGCTGCAGTGATCATGGTGGGTGGGAGCTAACCTCAGCTTCCAGGGCACTGTCACTGTGGACACCGAAATGGCATAACTGAGTTAAGATGAGTAAGTGACAAATAAAGCCAACTTTTTACAAACAAACAAAGGAGGGCCTCACATTCAGACTCTAAATGAGATAATGCGTTCATTAATGGTGTGTGTGAAAATATTATTAATGAGTATAAAAGGAAGCTTCAAAATGTTACAACTTTTATGATCTTGCTTAAGCATTTCCTCATTTAAAAAATTTTTTTTAATGTTTTATTTAGCTTTGAGGGAGAGTGGGAGCAGGGAAGGGAAGAGACAGAGGGGTACAGATGATCCAAAGGGGGCTCTGAGCTGTCAGCACAGAGTCTGATGCAGGGCTCAAACTCACAAGCTGTGAGATCATGACCTGAGCTGAAGTTGGATGCTTAACTGACTGAGCCACACAGGCACCCCTGGCGTCTCCTCATTTTTAAATGTAAGTGGCCCTTGCTTTGCTAACTGTCTAAGAGGCTGGCATCAGCCATTTCTCAAGTGCTTTTGAACTCTCTTCTTTCTCCAACTGCTACAAACCCTCACTTACGCCATCTATTTTTAAGGAGACAGAGATACACCCCTTGTCAGCGGTTCCTCTTGAACCATATGTCCATAGAACAGTACAATCAGATACCACACATTCAAGTACAAGTAGTGAGGTCTGGTTCAACACCCACACTTTAATATTTTTAAATAATTACATATGAATATATTATATGTAAAAGATTTATATGTGTTGTGTATAATGTCTAGAATCATTGTTATTATCTTACCTATCTAGTCATTTATCAAATACTACTGCACTTTTGCTCTGTGATAAGTATCATGTTAATTTTTAGAGATGGAAAAGAAAATGACAAATGAAATTCAGGAGTGTGAAATGCAATGAAAAAGGTACGTATGAGAAACATATGATCGTATAGTATGGGCATCACAAGTAGATGAATATACACAATGATATACAGATACAGAGGGGAGCCAAGTTTCTGCCTTCAGTCAGGGAGGCTCCACGGGGAGAGTGATTTGAACTGAGCCCACAGCAGGAGTTTCCCCAGCAAAGAATGTTGTGAATGGCAATCGTGAGGCACTCATGGCTTGTAAGGTGGCCGAAGAAATCAACAAGTTTGTGTGGAGACACAGTACGTGGTGACAAGCAGAAGCAAATGTCAGAAAAAGGGTAGACTGTTGCTGAGTTGAAGGTCCTTGTTGCACTGAGTTTACATTTTATATTCTGGAAAGCCGACAGAATATTATAAGCTTTGGAGTTGCTTGATCACCCCCTTTGGGAAAGATTATGTTGACAGTGATATGATAAAGGGATTGAACTATGCATGTTTGGAAGTCGGGACTAAACTATGGTCAGTAAATCCTGATGGAAACTGTTTTAATACTTTGAAGAAAACATACCAGCATCACATAGTGTTAACGTAAAGGGAGAACCGTGCCAAAACCTTACAATGGATACCATTTGGTTATTATTGAGAAGTCAGAGTTGCAAGTTTCCGAATTTAGAAAGCTAGATGACAACGAGGTTATTAGTTGAGGCCCAGAATATAGAAGGAAGAGCATGATTTAGGAGGAAGAGAATACCTTCCATTCTGTACCAGTGGTTCCACATATTGTAGTTAGATATTGAGATCTAAATGGCAGAAGGGAGTAGGGCAAGTAATTTGGTATTCAGATAGATGGTATTTCCCAACACAAACAGAGTGAGGCTATGCTGGGCAGTGGAAGAGGATCCAGGTTCAAAATGTGTCATGATAGACCCATGTTTTGAAGAAGGAAAAACTACAAGGGCCTGGGAGATGGAGAAATATACAGATGCAATGAAAGCACTAAGCAGCCAGCAGCAGAGAAAGTATTAAGTGGGAACTTCTAGAAAGGAGAATGCAGAAAATAATAGAATCATAATCACGGTGGAGAGGTATAATGAAAATTAAGGAGCAGGTACAAACCTGTGATTTTAATTTTTAGGGTCACTGAGAATATGGTCTCTTTATGGTCCTTGTCTTATTTGTTCTCTGATAATTTGGCTTTCTCCAGGCTCCCTTTCCTGTGCGTCTTCATATTATTCCCACCCCCTTCCTAGTACTTAAGAAACTTGAATGAGTCATTGTTCTTTTCAATTAAAAGAGGCTAGCCTTTATACTGCATGTGGGAGAATAAGCTGATATAAGAAAAAAAAAAAGCTTTGCATGAATATGTAACTATGTAAGTTATTGTAACTGTATGTACATATGGATCCAGGAATTCCAGAGGAAATAATCAGAGATGTGCAAAAGATTTGCCTATAAGGATGGATATTGATGAGAGCGTTGCTTTCATTAACACAAATCTGGGAAATATCTAACTATATACAATAAGGCTAAATACTTTAACATGCATGTACCATGTGGGAAGGAAGGTTACATTATGACATAATATGGTATTAGGCAAAATTAAAAAGGTTTCAAAACTGTGTGTATTGTAAGATTCAATTAAAAATACTGATCTATTCCTAGAGGCAGGCTGAGCCACACCAAATGTAAAGCACATGGGTTATCCTATGAGGTTGGGACCTTTTCTTACTTATATACTCTAAAATAATGATTGTGCATCAAGGTTTTAGTGAGAGAATCATGAAGCAAAATCTAAAATGAAATGCAGAAAGGCAAAGACGGAGCTCATTGATGCCATGGCTGAGAGGGCTCAGGAGGGGAGGGGATCTATGTTGCCTGATTAAAAATCGTAGCTTAGGGGGAGGACAGAATGGTTCCATCATATCCTGCCTTTAAACCCATCACTCTGCACTATATATTTCTTTCTGTTTACTTGTCTTTTCCAAGCAGCTTTCAAGTCTATGGGAGCAGAGGTATTTTTCATGGAGAGTTCCTGGAACAGTGTCTGACGTAAACCGGCAAATCACCAGATACTTGATGGAAAGATGAATAAAGAGGGTTACTCTAGGAGAAGAGCAGTGATACTTCTCCTTGACCAGAGAGAAAGAGATAGGAATCGGTCTGAAATTGATTTATGCAAGTAGAAGGGGTATTTCTCCAGGGGGAACCTTACATTCTTGTGGGTAGACATAAAGGTCATGTGCTGGGATGAGGGTGCTGGGGGATGGAGACAAAAGTGAAGGATAATCACCTTGAGTCAGGGTCCAGGATGCCAGTGGCTTTAAGGGACAGCGAGATGTCCTCCTGACCTGTGTGACTACTTGGGAAGGCGGGTCTGTGGGAGGGGTCAGGGGGTGATTTTGGCTTTGCTCTGATGAGAATACATCTACAGAGTTTGCGTATCCTACAGAAGTTTGTGCTATGACCACCCTGTGTGTCCTGAGATGGAAAAATCCTTGAGCAAAGGGTGTTTCTTAGGAAGTGTCTAAGAGGGATATAGTCTGTCACTCATTTACATGTCTCCTTACTCACTTGGCAAGCGGCCCCTCTTGCATGTTACTTACATTCTTCCCTCTCCTGACATTGGCATTCACCTTTGTGTGTGTGCTCAGTTACTTGGAATTTGGAGCCCCTGGGTGTGTACACCTTTCTTTTTCAAAATAGGATCACATTAATTGTGACAGCTGGTTTGTTTGTGAATGTGGCTGTATTTGTTTTCCTGGGGCTACTATGATAAAACGCTACAAACTGAGTGGCTTAAAATGTCAGAAATGTTTGCCTCACAGTTCTGGAGAGTAAAAAATATGAAATCAAGCTGTCAGCAGGGCCATGGTCCCTTGAGACTCTGGGCAGAATTCTTCCTGCCTCTTCTTAGCTGCTGGAAGTTTGCCAGCAATCTTTGGCATTCCTTGGCTTGTAGAAGCCTCACCCTGATCCCTGTCTTCATCTTTACATGGCGTTCTCCTTGTGTGCTTGTCTGTCTCTATTTCTGAACTGTTTTGATAAGGTCAATGGTCATTTGGGGTTAAGGGGCACCCTAATAACCTCACTTTACACTTCCATAAAAAAACCCTCTCTCCAAATAAGGTCATATTCTGAAGTATTAGGGGTTAGGACTCCAACATACATTTTTGGGGGGTACACAATTCAAGGGCATTCAAGGCCCTTGGGTTGGTTCAAGTATTTTTGAGTTTCTCCCAGTCTTGCATGAAAGGATTCTAAGAATCTAGTAGAACCTTCGCTTTCTAACCGTGGGAATGCATCCTAGGCAGTAAACCCTGCGTGGCTTTCTGTTCTGTCACTGGTCAGAAGGTTCATGGTCACCTGATTCTAGGTGATCTTGTGAGGCCTCCTCCAACCTGACTCTGGTTGGTCGTGTGAAACCTGCCACGGTAACACTGCCATGTTTGCCCAAGATGTATCCTTAATGGAGCATTTTTCAGATCACCAAAAGGAAAGAGGCAGAACCCCACAGCTCCCATTACAGGTGGTTGTCCATTTTGTTTGCCATCAACTGTCTACAAGTATGGCTGCATTTTGCTGAAATCAATGACCCTCCTAACGAAGGTGACCATAAGACCCGATTTGCCAGCACAGTCTCGGTTTATGCCTGTTGTCCACGTATAATTACTAAAGCTTTCCACTTCTGGTCCCAGGGGGGATCTGATTTGGTAGCAAGGTTGGGGAGACGTCTCTAACACCCACCTACCTTTACGGCCTTGGCAGAACATGATGCTTGTGAATTAATTCTCCAGCTGTCTTAAGTGAAGGTATAACAGGGTACCCCGTAGGATTCTGGTGGAGGGAACCCCAAACGAGCATATTGGAGCAGCAGCGGAACAACCCTGCATCCTCATTAGCTATGGAGAGAGAGCAATAGCCCGCTTTGAAGGGAAACTGGTGCTTGAATGAGTAGCTGTATGTACAATGCTGTCTTGATGCCTAAAGGACCTTTCTCCACATTACAGGGCTTAATAGCTACTCTAATCTCTACCAGCGGGCTCCTTGTAATGACAGATACCCGACAGATACCATGTCTCAAGGCTTCAAGCCAAGTTCAGTGTAATATGGTAAATTTTTGATGGCTCTGATTCCCATATTTGCTGGTGTCATTTGTGTCCGTTACGGCAGTCTTAAGAAAGTAATTTGAATTATCCTAAATAAATGATGTACAATGATATTGAATCAAAATGGAAAGACCTCATTATCTTTGGCCAACTTTCAGATTGATCAACCCAGACATCAGCTTAACCCGCTGTAGGTTCACTCGCTGATGAGATGCCTTCAACTCACCCTGCCCCTCAAGGTAGGTGTTCACAGCATTTGTGCCAATTTAGTTATAATTAATATTTACATGGCCTTTAATACTTCATAGGGTAAAGAACTACCCGATTTCTTTTATCGCTATTGAAAGCTTAACGTCCTTTAGTTTCTTGATTGACATGTGGTAGGCATCCAATGTTTGCCAGACTGACTTTAGGCCTGAGCTTCCATTCATCCACATTTAGGATAAATGCTGGTATTCCATTAGCCTCCTAAGTAGTCAACACCTCGTACGAATTGAACGTCGGGCTCTTAGAGGCTACCCACTCTTAGGCGGGTTCACACATTAGATTACCTCATGTGTTTCCTGTGAACTGTCAACTGTGTCTGAATTCTGTGTGCGTAACCTCGGAGCTGGCCAGTGGCCTAGGATAAAAGCTACCACCAACTTAGCACTTCAAACGTTGCTATCTTCTCCCAGTTTTCATGGGTGTGAAGTACTAACAAGATGTTGTGGGTCCTCATTCCGGGTTCTCATCAAGGTGCGGATTCAGGTGCCGGCTGGGTCTGTGGTCTCATCCGAGGCTGGTATCTCTGCCCCAGCTCGCAGGTGTTGTTGGCAGAATTCTGTTCTCTGTGGTCGTGGGCCTGCGGGCCTCAGCTCCTGGAGGCGGGCTGCCGCTCTCTGCCACATGGCCCTCTCCACATCATGGCTGTTTCCTTCTTCAAGGCCAGAAGGTGGGCGTTTGCTGCTGATGCTCTGATGTTTGTGGTCCATGGATTTGGGCCCTGTGTCAGGCTCTGTGTTGACAGTGTGGAGCCTGCCTGGGATTCTCTCTCTCCCTTTGTCACTGCCCCTCCCTTGCTCGCTCTCTCTCTCAATCTCTCTCATAAACGAATAAATATTAAAAAATTTTGGGGGGCGCCTGGGTGGCTCAGTCGGTTGAGCATCCAACTTCGGCTCAAGTCATGATCTTTCAGAGTTTAAACCCCACGTCGGGCTCTGTGCTGACAGCTCGAAGCTTGGAGCCTGCTTCAGATTCTGTGTCTCCCTCTCTCTCTGCCCCTCCCCTGCTCATGCTCTGTGTCTCTCTGTCTCTCAAAAATAAATAAATGTTGAAAAAAAATTTTTTTAAATTTTTTTCAAGTGCTTCCCTGATTGGTCAGATGCATTCAGATTAATCTCTCCTTTGATTAACTTGAAGTCAACTGATTGGAGACCTTAATGACACCTGCAAATCTCTTTCCCTTTGGCACATGTTCAGAGGTCTTACCCATGCCCAAAGGGATCTGTTGTAGAGAATGTGTACACGACGGGGCAGGGATCGCAGGGGCCATCGTAAACATGACATCCCCTGTGCCACCGAAGAGAGACAAAACTTTTGTACACGTCTGCACATTGTGCACTGTGTTACCTCCACCCGTGCCCAGATCGTGAGGATTAAGTGACACAGAACATTCATTCATCAAAGCACCTAGCAACACGGTCCGGCTCCGAGTGACTTGTTGAAAAGAGCCACACCGAACCTACCAGAGGCTTAGTATTGCTTCACATTCCTGCTGCAGCAGAATGTAACATATTTTAAGTGCCTTCCACTCTTCCTCCCAGGGTGTCCAGGGAGACGGATGCCTACATGGGGGAAGAAAAAGTGCCTGCATTCCTGTAGACTCCAACAGCATTCCAGTCTCTATTGGTGTGGGTAAAATATAACAACGTAATATTCGGGGGTTGAGGGGGACATTTGGACATCGTATCCCAAACATATAACAACTAGTAAGGTACCAGAAACTTCCAGTAAGGACAGCCCAGATTGCTAGGTGGAGCTGGACCTAAAGACTCTTTGTGGGGCCAGACATTAACTCTTCAGTTACTGGATAATGATGAGGTTCCATCATCTAAGGTGGGGCCCAGGGCTTATGAGTAGTTTATTTACCTAAAGTTGTAGAGATGTTTGGATATTTTATCGGTCGGTATGCAAGACATGCATACGGGCTAGAGATTGGCCCCGTTTGTAGTTTAAGAATATTTACCTCCAGGCACCTGGGTAGCTCAGTCGGTTAAGCATCTGACTCTTGACTTCAGCTCAGGTCCTGATCTCGTAGTTCGTGGGTTCGAGCCCCGCGTCGGGCTCTGTGTTGACAGCCCAGAGCCTGCTTCAGATTCTGTCTGTCTGTCTGTCTCTCTCTGTCCCTCCCCTGCTTGTGTTCTGTCTCTCTCTCTCTCAAACATAACAAAAATAAACATTAAAAAATAAGCAAAATAAAAAATAAAAAAAAAGAATATTTACCTCGCAAGAGAATTCTCAGGAGAGGCAACTTGTTAAAACCATTTTCAGGGCTAGTGATTAAACCATGAGGTTCTGGGGGAAAGGTTGTCTTATGCAAATGCCTTGATGTGGTCCAGGTCTTTACGGTGGGGAAGAGAGAAAGACTTGCAGAGAATAAAAGGGGGCCGTTCCGGAGTCCAGGTAGCTCGTCTCCCGTGGGCCTTGTTCTGCCTCCAGGAAAACCTCTAACATCTGTTACACGCATCACTTACATTGCCACAGAGCCCCGGTACCGCTCTCGCATACACGCGACCACGGGAAACTGGCTTTATTAATTAGAGTGCTTGCCCATTGGAACTATTTGCTCCCATTCATAATTCATCGACATCCTTGCTAAATAAATATTGGGGCATTCACTCATCCCAAGCAATTATCTAAAAGAAGCTACATCCATCACAAGGGTTCATAAACTGGGAGACTAGAGTATGAAACATTCTGATTAAAGGAAGCCTACTTTGAATGGCAGGTGTGCCCATTCTCATCCATATGCGCTAAGTACTTACCAATACTGGAAATGAGGTGCCAGCTGGGACGACACATTGGGACACAGCAGCAGGCCCTCCCTGGCGGAACGCAGCTGGCACGGTGGTACATTCAGAAGCTCCTGTCACCTGAGATCAGTGAACAGCAGAGGTTCTGGGTGTCCGCACTGAGGCGCTTTCATTCTTCCCCTTGCGCCTTGGGGGAGAACAAGCCTGGGGTCCTGGCAGCGTGCCTGGGCGACTCAGCCCTCTTGTCTTTGTCATAGATGGATACCAGGGTTCCACGAACCGCTCCCACGACTTGGGCACCCAGCAGCCACGCTGGCCCGCTCTCAACACTCACTGAAAGTCAGGCAAGGTTGAAAATCAGGCTCAGCACGTATTCCAGAATATCAGAGATCAGAGGGTCTGCACGGGAGATTTCTGCCTCCTTCCAGCTCTCAGAGCCTTGAAGGAAACCTTTGCACCAGCCTGGCCCTCTTCCTTCTTTCTGCTCTGAATGGCATGTCGTTAGGGCTTCTTCTAGGGCTTGAGTTGGCCCCTGAGCTACATCAATTATGCATGGAAACAGGCAGTTTCTTGCCCTTCTTTTGCTCTTGCAGGGTTACAACAGCCTTCCACGTGAGGTCCGTGCCTTCTTGGGTATTGTAACAAGATCCTCCTGTTGACTTGATGTAGAGGCTCGGGCAGCTGTCCAAATGGCTTCTCTGTACAATCTCCTTCCTGCTTTTATCCCTATGAAAATGGCCTCCTTATCATTATCCTCGAAAATATTATTGATTCTGGTACAGGTCTATGCACAAATATCCATGCCACAGTCGGTCCTGGAAACTGTTTTAGAAACCTCAGCTTCCCGCCGAACTGTTGCCTTCTCTGGTTCCACCATTTACTAACGGATTGATACAACCTCCATAATTAAGTCCTGATGTTCCGGAACACGTTGCTCCTCCCCACTGCCTGATATTGTACCGTACATTGAGGGGGCTGGGGGAAGATGAGGAATGAAACATTCCATATTCTTAAACATCAAATAAAAAACTCAAGTTTGTTTCTAACATTTCACAGGACCCTCTCACTAAAAGCAAGTTACTTTCCATTTCCTGGTTTGAGCAAAGTGGTTTTGAGCCTCTGGGGCCAGCTCTTGAGGAGGCGTGGGACGATCGCTGCTTGAGAAGTTCGTGACAATGAATGTTGATAATGAGGGTTTGAAAAGTCAGCACCGTTCTAACGAACTTGTGTGAAGGGTTTTTCAGAATAGAGGCTGACACGCAGGCACCAGGTGCCGGCCATTACTAGTCTGTTACTGGCTCCATATTGGAAGGCCCGCGTCATTTGGCTTCCCACCTTGAACAGCAAAATAATACGGTCTGCTGGCCGCCTGCTTGTCACGATGGATGGTGGAACACTTGCTTGGCCCTTGGAAATTTTGTGTAAGATTCATTCTAAGGATTGAGCGGCTTTATGTGTTTTATTTGTTTAAAAGGGCACAGAATTGGAACATCGCTTCTGGGAGTGTGCTTACCAGTCGAGCACAGCAGCAAATTGTCAGTCACAATTAATGTCAGTGAAGGAACAATTACTGAATCTTTTCTGATGCACTGTGTCGCGTGACACAGCAGCGTCGCACGGCTAAATGACAAAACAGCAGGTCGCTGTCGTAAAGTGAAGGGTGCGCTGTTACTCTCCATTCTGAGAGCAGCTATCGCCTCCTCAGGAGGCTTTTTTCTGGAGAAAATAACAAGTCAAGCCCGTGTGAGGGTCTCTGTCCGTCTTCAGAATTTCCAACAGCCTCTTCCAAAGAAAGAAATATAGCATTCATATCAGCAATGGTTTCTTTTTTTGCGAAATGTGTATTTTGAGAAAGGGCGTCTTTCAGATTCCAGAAGATGGCCTACTGCTTTGTGATGAGTCATCGCGAGGTGTCAATTGCCTGCATAGCATGATTCAAAGTAATGTCAGCAAAATAAAATTATTATAATGATAACACCTTGAACTCATATAACATTTAGAGACGGTCATATAATCACATTTACTCGTAAAGCCTCTGAAAGTCAGTGGGATGCTATATTCCAAAAGACAGTAATACAAAGAAACGCTATGTAATTCTAAAGTTGGCAATAAGTTGAAGGTAGACTCATACTTCCTATCTCCTACGAAATGACTCTCCGTCAATAATTGTTTACAAAATACTGGTGTGGAAAAAAATGATGTGTTTTTTCTAGTCAGGAAGTTGTTCCTTCCTCCTCTTTCTTTCCTCCATTCTTTCTCTGCCTTCCGTGAACATCTGCTGCAGTTATTTATTCATTCAACAAGTATTTATTGAACACCTACTGCATGCCTTACATTGTACCAGGTCCTGGGGAAAATTTCCTCTTTCTCTTCTGGTCCCAGACACGTTGGGAGCCACCAGCTTCGGTGCCGACACAATCAAGTCCAAGAACCACACTGCGTGCAACTAGTCATGAAAATGGCACAGAAATGGCACCAAGAAACCTCATCACAAAGATAATAAATCTCCAAAGAGGGTGAACTCCACGTTCCTGAGGAACATGTGCTTTACCAAGAATGCAAGAAGGGCCCAAACAAGATGTAGGCAGGCACAGCCCAGGCCATCAGGACCATCTTCAAGCCCAACGAGATCAAGCCCAAGATCCCAAAGGGTGGCAGCTGAAAGCTTAATCGACTTGCTTACATGACTCATCCCAAGCTCAGGAAACGTGCCCATGCCCGTCTTGCCAAGGGTCTCAGGCTCCGTTGGCCAGAGGCCAAGGCCAAGTCTCAAACCAAGTCCCGGGCTGTAGCTCCAGCTCCAGCTCAGGCTGCCAGAGATGCCCAGGGCCCTACGAAGGCTCTGGTGTAGAAACTTAAGTAGGCTGATATGAGGACAGAAGGACTGGTGTGACCCTGAGATCTGTCAAAGAAGAAAAAATAGAGGAAAAAATTTCTACATCAATGAGGTGGTATCACAGGGGAGATCTATCTATCTATCTATCCATCTATCTCTATGTAGAGAGAATATTAGATGTTAACAATTGCCATTGAAAAAAGAAGAAGCAGGAAAAGGGGTAAGGAGGCCAAGGTGGGAATAATTAATAATGTGATAACTGTAAAATAGGCTATTGGCAGAGGGACCCCTCAGACCATGAAGCCAGGCACAGGGATGGCCACAGTATGAAGACGGCATGTTGGGCAGGTCTTTGCTGTGGAGCAGGCATGGTCCAGGGTGGGAGAGGCATAAGGGAGAATGGCTGGCATGTTAATGGATGAGCATGGCAGACACACACCGTGGATTTGCTCTCTGGAAAGCCTATACAACCCCTTCCCCTTCAGCCTTCTTCTGCCGTAATGGCTGGGGAAGTCCAATCCTTACTATTTCTGCCTTCTTGCAATTGGGATAGTCACATGGCCCAGTTCTGGCCAGCAGGGGGCAAGCAGAAGTCCCTGAAGAAGGCTTCCCTTTCCAAAGAAGAAGACAAATGTAGTTGGAGAACGTCCACCACCCTTCCCCACCTGCCCCCCAGAACATCGGTGTGGTGCCTGGAGACTCCACAGGGAACTTGCCATCTTGAAGATGAGAAACAGAGGTCCTAGGAGAAGGGAGGGGAGAGATGTCACGTCCCGATGACACTGCGTGCAGCTTCCCACCCTGGACCACAGATTCCATATTTCTATGGGAGAAAAATAACTCCCTATTAGGAAAAAAATAAGGTGTTAATTTCACGGCTATTCATTAGCAATGGCCTGAACAAACCAGGATCTTTTCTACTGCAGTGAAAGCCTTAGCCAGGATCTCAGCAAGAGGGGGTCAGGAGAAGCTAGTCTTCCCAGACAGGATGACGTGGGAGCTGGGTCCCTGAAATAGAAAAGACTTTTCTACATGCAGAACCAGGGACCCTGGTGGGTCATGTCTCCATCTGGTGACCGACACCATCCTTGTATCACTCTGACAGAGGAGCACTTCTCAAAGGAAGGTGAGATTTACTGGGGATCCCCAAGAACTTTTGTTTGTGTGGGTCATAACTACGGACATTTGTGATATTAGACTTTAAACTCATTAATATATTTACTTATTAATTTTTTAAAGGGGCACCTTAGGTGCTCAGTCAGTTGAGCTGAGCATCTGACTCTTGATTTCGACTCAGGTCATGATCTCATGGTTCATGGGTTCAAGCCCCACATCTGGCTCTGCGCTGGCTCTCCTTTCTCTCTCTCTCCCTCCCCTGCTCACTTGCTCTCTCAAAATAAATAAATAAACTTTAAAATTTTTTCACAAATAATAATAACGAAACCATTATATGCTCAGGAAGACAACATCTCTGTATGAAAATAACCATATTTTCCAACAAGTGAAAAAGTGAGAAGCATGACATTGGTTTGCGTTTTGCAAATCTCTCTAATGTCTGCCTTAACAGAAGATATCTGCTTTTGCATTCAATCTGTCGTAAGCTATTGTTTTGGCTTAGGTACAGGAGAAAAAAATCTGGCCTCGCACAAATATGAGGTTTGAGAAGAAAGGAGTATTAGCTCAACGTTTTCAGGTAACTCTGATGTTCTGCTTGGTTACTTCGGCAAAATTCACTAAGTGGTTGTTTCGGGAAGGTCAGGTGAAACACGGGACCTAACATCACATCACGAACTTCCCATGTGCTTTTGCTTTAGAAGCACTTCAGTCTAGCTTGGGTTCTGGTTGGCTATTTTACCGGTGCACAATTTGCTAAATTATGCAGCTAAATATTCCTATATGATATTTTACAAACCACATTCGTTATTATCATAACTAATCTAATTAGAAAGCCTCTCAAACATTGGAAAACTGTTAAGCTTCACAATGACAAACACCAGTTGTCCAAAAATTCTAATTTTTGCTCCAAACTCAACGTTTGGCAACAAATACCGTCAATTGTTTTTCTCGTGGCGATGAATTCACTTTATTCATTTTGGAGAAAATGCCTGCCAGATACTCATATCTGAATAGCCAGTTTCTCTGTCAGTTTTTCTTTCAAGTAAAAATATTGTTCCATGAATCAAAGCTACCAGCTGCTAGTTCAGCTCGCAACTCAAGGAATATCATTACTTTTCCTGCAGACAACCATCCTTCTCTGGTTTTGAAGCAAAGGGCTTTGCGCATACTTCCCACTTCATCACAGAGAATAACAAAAAGTAGTCACCCGAGGGTCAAGTATTAGTAAAAGTAATTGTTTTTACTGTGTAATTAAGAATGTATTTAAGTGAAATTAGCATTTCTTTTTAAAAATGGCGTGCTCATGCTGGTAAAAAATATATTGACCATTAGGCAAACAGCATCTTAGTGTAATGACAAAGGTACATTTCCTTGCAGCTCAAAAAGGTCTCTGGGATCTGCAGAGACCTGCAGCCATGCTCTGAGAACCACGGCTACAGAGAGCTGCGGTTCTCAGATCCATGTGCATCGGGTTGGCCTGCAGTGCTCAGTGAAATGCAGATTTCTGGGCCCTACCACCAGAGATCCTGACCAGGTAGGTCTGGGTGAGCTCAAGAGTCTGTATTTCTGACAACTTGCCAGGTGGCGCTGCTGATTCTGGAGAACTCAGTTTGAGAACCAGTGCTGCAGATGAAGGGAAATCCAGTCCTTAAACATACAACTTCTACTTGGATGTTAAGATCCCTATCCATGCAGTTATAAGCACGTCCTATATCCTTGCACCATCTAGCATTGCATTTTGTACCAAATTAACATGTCCATAATTTGGGAATCAAAATCACTTGAGTGATGTTATTGCTATCTCCTTTTCAGACTGCCAACTTGGAAGAGAATAGGATATTAGAAATATGCCATGGACATGTTATCATAAGCCAAGATCATGTTCAAGAACAACATAGCTTTTGCTCCCTGGGTGCTGCAATGTTTTCTGGAGCCAGAGAGAGGTGACAGCTTGGTTATGTCTATCTGACTCATAAAAACATTGTCTTTGAGGATGGGCTCTTTGAGTGTAGATCCCAGATTGCACTCGTGGCCTCAGTTTCCAGTGAAACTGAATGCGCTCTTGGTCTTATACAAGGAAATCTTACTGAAATAAGGAAGGGCTGCTTACCAAAGTTTCAGAACCGGTCTTCAAGGTTACCATGTCTAAATAACTCTAAGGTCACTTGAAGCTAAAAAAAAAAAAGGTTGATGGATGAGGAATGGTAAGGTAGACAAGTTCTCATTTCAAATATCAAAATAACTCAAAATGTCCACGCTTTAATTACTTTTGTCAAACCACATATTTTAGATTCATCGAGTTCAGGAAAGGATGGTTAAACGTCATGAAAAATTGAAAATGTAGTTTTATTTCTGCAATGATGAAGTGACATTGCATTTCTCAGTACTCTGCTGTTAGCTGGTTCTTCAAAATTTATTGGCATGATATCCCAGTCAGCCTCAACGTCAATCAAACTTATTAAATATTTGTTTTCTGCGAAGGAAAAACAACACGGACGTGAGACATCCTCATAATCAAGTGCATGAATGAATATTGAAAGAAGCAATTTTTAGGTGGCTGGTACCAAATGTGTCACTTTTCATTGCACTTATAAACAATATTCCTTGATCTTTAACACATTTTCTTTTCTCATAGATACCATTTTATATTAGGATAGTGCAAATACATTTTTATGTATTGTGGTTAGGTTTTAAGACATTCATTACACACTTCTGAATTACAGAAGGATTTAAGTATAAAACTTAATAGCATACCATCAAAGAAGGAGAATGAAATGCTGGAAAGAGAAGATGCTAAATCACACATTTTGGCTGTAGTGGCTGAATAATTCTCGCGAAAGAATAATGTCCAAGTTCTTAGGACCAATGAAGGTTTTATTTATCTAAAATTATCACCACCAACATTGACTTTCAGAAAGTCACAGAACTAGAATAGGTCATTCTGGCTACTCTTGCCTATTTTCAAACCAACGAGCTAAAGTACTTTAAATAATCGTGACCCATTACATGGTCACGTCCAATGTCAAGCTCGCCAGTTGGTGGCTAACACAACTCATCCACCTTCAATAGATTTTGGTGTGCTTTGCCTTTCAAGTAAAGTTTTGTGCGAAGACATCAAGGCTCCCTCAGTAGCATAACTGAGGTTTTGCAAGCTGGTAAAATCCTGGCTTTCCCTGAAGGGGGCCTTTTAACATGGAGAAGTCATCAGAATATTGGATCCCTCGGTGATTCTGATGCAGCATCACCACGTGGGGCTAGCCTGCTGCCTCTGGGATGCCCACGCAGTCTCCGTTCATCTGAAAGGTGGCTCATTTAAGGACACGTGGGAGGCTTCTGCTGCAGTTGAAAACCCATATTGAAATAGCCCCAAATAAGTGCTTAATGGCAGCAGCCGTGAACCAGAACGAATGGACCTATCACACCCCGTTATCAACCGCCCCTTCTTCACCAGCTGCTGTTCCATCTGAGGCTTCAGGACTTTGGGCAGGAGGCAGCATGAGGAGGGCACAGAATAATTGCTTGGTGCTATTGGCTTCTCTGGATTAGCTTTGTATTTTTCTATCTTTGGAAGATTGCTTGTAAAGCATATGGCAAAGGAGAGGGAAAAAATAACGAATGTCTTCAAGAGGCAAATGTTCCAGAACTGTTGAGTGCGGTGAGTGCTGCGTGAATGGCTGCTCCAGGAATGTCCGTGGCCGAACCCCAACTTCCCAGATGTTTATGCTCCATGCTTCTCATTGCATTTCAGGGGAAAGATTGCTCAATAATTTTATTGATTTTTGGGACAGAGAGAGACAGAGCATGAACGGGGGAGGGGCAGAGAGAGAGGGAGACACAGAATCGGAAACAGGGTCCAGGCTCCGAGCCATCAGCCCAGAGCCTGACGCGGGGCTCGAACTCACAGACCGCGAGATCGTGACCTGGCTGAAGTCGGACGCTTAACCGACTGCGCCACCCAGGCGCCCCTGCTCAATAATTTTAAAAAATCAACTTCATAAAACAACTTTTACATATTTATTTTATGCATAAGCAACAGTAAAAATTTTTTGAGAAATATTGTATGTGTATGTGATTCAGAAAATGTAGTCAGGAGCACCTGGGTGTCTCAGTCGGTTAAGTGTCTGACTTCGGCTCAGGCCATGATCTTGTGGTTGTGAGTTCAAGCCCTACATGGGGCTCTCTGCTGTCAGCAAGGAGCCTGCTTTGGATTTTCTTTCTACCTCTCTCTGTCCCTCCCCTGCTCTCACTTTATCTCTGTTTCTCTCAAAAATAAATGAATGTTAAAAAAAAAAAAAGAAAAGAAAATGTTGTCAAAGTAGTTAATTCCATGAGGAAAAAGGTAGTCAGAGTTGACGCTTAGCATTGGGTAAACCAAAAATAGGTTATTGTCTGTGGTTTTCACTCTTTATTTGAATGTGTTATGATCTCATGGGTGGTGAGTTCGAGTCCCACATCGGGCTCTGTGCTGACAGCTCAGAGCCTGGAACCTGCTTCGGATTCTGTGTCTCCCTCTCTGTCTGCCCCACCCCCCATTTGTGCTCTCTCTCTCTCTCTCTCTCTCTCTCTCTCTCTCTCAAAAATAAATACAAACATTTAAAAAACTTAAAAAAAAAAAGAAAATTAGAGGATGACAGTCTAAGGTTGGAATGATTAATTGTGAATTTTCTGTGATAGAATTAGCCTATTGACTATAATATGAAAAAAGACCAATATCAACCAAAGAGGGAAAAATCTGTACAGAGCTCAGAAAAATGGAAGTCAGAGAGTACAAAATTATAGTATTCATTCAACTTTCTCTCATATTTGAATTATTGAATCACTAGAGTAGCGTGCTCAATTTCAAGACCTGCAGAGTCCACTAGGTTTATATATTATCTGGGACAATTATTTACTAACACTGTTGAACATTTGCTCTGATGCCCCCCTGTGCTGAAAACTGCAGAGTGAACCTGTAAATTCTGCATAGTAAGTTCAAGTATTTTGATCTCTGTAAAACACACGTTCTTCTTCAATATTATAACTTGGGTTACTGGCCCATACATTGATCTCTTGTAAGTTGGTCCTCCAAATCTCCCCCCTTCTAATATACTGGTAAATATCAAGCTTCTGCACATGGAGTCTGAGAACCCAAACCTTTCACATGGGGACCCCATTGAATCCTTTACGACCAGGGAAGTCCTAACTGAACAGACAGCCAGTCATTATCCTCTTTGTTCTAACCACATCAATAAATTAAATGTTGCTCTGAAGTCACTATTGCCAACCCCTAATTATGCACCTGCATCCTATAATTTCTGGAACCTTGGACCGAGCATAAAGGTGAGCGCACATGAGTAACTGCGGTGTCCTTTGTGTGTCCACACTTCTTGGGATAGGATTTGGGGTTTTGCCACACTTCCTAGAAACCTGTGTCATTGCAAGCCTCCTCTGTATTCTTGCTTCAAGGAGAGTCGAGGAAGGTACGCACTGAAGATGATGCCCTGAGTCAGGCTCTGGACAAGGCTCATGAGCTTTTTGGCCACACAGCCACCATGTGGCAATCTGTTGTCATCTGTCCTCGCAGGTTGTGGTGAGAAGCAACCCCTGGCAGCTTGGGTCCTACAGATCTACAAAAGTCACAGTTGAATATGTTGCTTCCAGTACAATGGCGGGAATAACGGTTTTGTCCCGTTGTTGGAAGTGAGTATTTACAACCCACCAATTGTGTGCTCCTGATGCTCTTTGGAGTTACCACTGTGTGAGGGAGGTGGTGTGCCAGGTTAAGGTGAAGTCCCTGCTCAGAGAGCAACTAGGTGTGGTTTTGAAGAAGGAACATGACCTTAGAGAGTATCTTAGGGACTGGAAAATGGGTCTCAGCTCCCAAGTCATTTCCAGATGATTGGTTGTAGCCTCCAACCCAGTGGCTCAAGTTCTGTGTTAGGGCAAGACTGAAGTTCTATCCAGACTCAATGCTAAAAGGGCCCTGCTGATTGGTCATGTTGGCCATGTATGTCAAAGCATCTCTTGAAATATCTTCCAAGTGTAAGCCATTCCTAGGCTTGTTCGAGCCTCTCACTTTTCAGCTGGGGAAAGAGATTTATAAAGTGCCTGCATTCTCCTTTACCAACCCAAAATAGATCAGAGGAAGAGAAAAGAATCATTGACTTCCTAACCTTGGGGATAGCTGCTCTTTCATTAGCCTCTTTGCTATGAACAATAAAAATAATCACTCCTCACAGGGAATTCTGTTGGATCTGGAAGTTCAGCATCTCTGGATTAGCTATGCCATTGTGATAAAGACGTTGAGCTACAGTCTACCCCCAAGTCTTAGTGAATATTTAGGAGTTGAGAGTTTTTTGTCGAGAGTTGTTTGTTGTAATGTTTAATTGAGGTCCTACAGATTATTAAAAATTACATTGGCGAGACATACTATATGAGGAGGAAATCAGGGACTTTTTTGAAGAGCCGGTGGTGTGCAGATAAGTATTTGATGAAGGGGTTGAATGCCATGCAGGATGCTGGAATCACTCAGGGTTTCTCATGCCTCAGATCAGGGTTTCTCCATCTCGACACTATTGAAATTCGGGGCTGGGTCCTTCTTTGTAGTGGGGTTCGTCTTGGGTGCTGTAGGATATAGTAAGCAGCATCCCTGGCCCCTACTCATTAGATGTAAGGAGTACCCCTCTATCCAAGTTGTCAAGACTGAAAATGTTTCCACATATTGCCACACGTCCCTTGGGGGGCAAAATCATCCCAGTGAAGAGCCATGCTGATCTAACTACATCAGTAGCTAGAAGCCTCTGGGAATTAGCAAGGAAGGAAGTACATGATGAAGACTTTAAGGGAGATTAATTTGTCATCTCTAGCAGATGGATTCTTTGTTTAAACTTTATAAACTATCTATTTGTATGGTATTTGAGAGTGTTTTCAATGGATGCTTATAAAGGAATCTAGTAGAAGAAGAAATGACTTTTAAGAAGCCATTTCATTCATTATTGTGGTTGTTCATTCAAAAATATTTATTGGGTACCCAACATGTATCATACACGGGGAATAACAGGGTGTTGGGAAGCGTGGTCCCTCCATACATGGGGCTGATGGTCTACACGACACGCAAGTGACCAACGGCGACACAACAGTGGTTCTTGTGAGTTAGCAGAATCAGAATCACCCGGAAGGCTTGTTCAACCATAGATTGCTGGGTTCCCCTCCCAGTACTACCGATTCAGTACGTCTGAGATGGGGCCAGAGAATCTGCATTCTAATCTGATGCTGCTGCCCAAGGAGGTAAACTCTAAGGACCATGGCGGTAGAGTGTGCAGGTCGACTGACGAGGGCATGATCAGTTGCAGTGGAAGCTGGCCTAAAGTATGGGGTGCGATTTGGCGAGGTGAATGGAGGAGGGTTCCAGGCATAAGTCTAGAACAGAGGCCCAACATGGCACATAAAAAATACATTTTCCACATTTGTTTTTTTTTTATGTTTATTTTTGAGAGAGAGAGAGAGAGACAGAGCATGAATGGGGGAGGGGCAGAGAGAGAGGGTGACACAGAATCCGAAGCAGGCTCCAGGCTCCGAGCTGTCAGCACAGAGCCCGACGCGGGGCTCGAACTCACGAACCACAAGATCATGACCTGAGCTGAAGTCACACGCATAACCGATGGAACCACCCAGGCGTCCCATGTTTTTCACATTTCTTAACAGAAAGCTTTTACCAAAGCTTGTGACATTATGTCGGTGTTATTCATAGATAGACTTTCAGCGCAGCAAATATAAAGCTGTGTCTTGTAGACATGAAAATACACACAGAAATATTAGGAAAAAGCATTTGTCATAATATTGATCACACTGTAATTTAATTGTCTATTTATTTGCACGGCTTTCCAACTGGACTGGGAGCGGAGGTTTGGATGGGTTTATTGTAACCCGGCCCCAAGCCCAGTGCTCAGCACAGGGAGGTGTCCTCTCATCTGGACAGCACTAAACACATATTAATCACATATTTTCCTTACATTTTTGTTTCCTAGACACCATACCCAGTGTTTTTATTTTCAGGCTGCAACTTGAAAATGCTAACACCACCATGATTTCCCCCAAATGTATCAATATGCACCTCTCTTCATTTCCCCTTCCCACTGTCATGGGAATCTTGTCCCCAGACAACGTTATAAACTGAAGAACTTAAGCCAGAAGAGCTCAGATGTACTGAGCTAGATGTTAGGTATATTGACTTTTAAACATGGAGCATCAGAGGTCACTTCAGCAATTGTCTTGTCCAGAACCTTCCCTGTGACAGCTGACAAGCAGGCTCATTCGATTCAGCCATTTGACTCAGAGCACTTAACTAGGCACAGGAATCCCTGGGACACAAATCCAAGTCTCCAGAAGCCCATTCAAATGTTCTTATTTCTCGGTCAACGTGGTCATCTCCGATGGTACCATTAACTGTGTATGATTTGATAAGATAGGTTAAGTACTACCGGCAACGGACTCCCCAAAAAGCTCTGCAATGTCTAAGGAGGGTTGGGTCTGCTCTAAAAGGAGTCATCCTCATTCCCCTCTCTGTGAAGGCCCCTTGCGTGTTCACTGAGGCACGTGCATACAGGTGAGACGAGAAGAGACCCATTTATCCCCGGAGAAGACGAATCACAGTCTCCATTGTCTGACATGTCTGCTTCTTGCGGAGTGCGTTCAGGGTGGTGGGATCCAGGATTCTGTTCCTGCTCTGGACACAATCTTCAACAACCCCAGTCTTAGGAGAGTGTGGAGTTTCTGATGGCTCCCTTAAATCATTCTCTATTCCAAATGCTTTATAACTGCCTGGCAATTCCCCAAAAGGTTAATTTGGTAATATTTTGGTGGCGAAAGCAACCGGTCTTTTAAATGATTGCAGCTGAGGACGTCTCAAACTGTCATAACGCTTTGTGCTTACCAAGAGTTTTTCCTCACCGGGGGTCACGGCGCTCCGCAGGACACTCAGAACCACCCACTGCACTAGAATTTCAGCTTCTGTGTCTGAAAGTCTTTACTCAGAACCTGACCACAGTTTGTTTCCTAACCTTCTTCATTGGAAAGTGAAGCAGTTCTGTTAAATTTGTCATGGCCTTTTCTACATGCGAATACTAAAATCTGGTACTTTTGAATATTGGGATGGTTGTTGGTAACATCCCATCGTACGCTCTGCTCTTAAAATGCAATACACATCACATTTCCCTCTTCCACCTTGGATTATCTTGTTCTTCCACGCATTATGTGAATTTCTTAAAATGCACTTAACATGCGCTATCAGTGCATTGTAAAACAATATGGCCCAAACGGTGAAAGGGGCCTTGAGAGAACAAAGTCCTTTTCTAGCTCTTCGCTTCATTAAACAGTCTGAAGGGCCCATCTAAAGGGCAGAGCCTTGAATGGTCAGGTTATCACAACGAAAACCACAGCCCCGCGGAACCTACTTCAGCCAAGAGACCCCTCGGTGCCTGCACGTAGATGATAAAAAAGAACAAAGCCCCAACCCATTCAAAAGGGAAGAATTCACTCAGCTGGGCTTCACTGTGAACGCAGAGTTTAGAACGTTCTTAAAGCGCAACAGAATGGAGGAAATGATTTACTCCCGTGTTATTCTAAACTTCGAAAAAAATCGCGTCCAACTGGGGGCCTCTGGTTTTGAGGGTAACTGCATCAAGGTAATTGATAGGCACATAGGTCACAATCATGAAGGTGACCTATCCGATCTTGATTATAGGCACAGATACGGATAACAGGATGGGCTTTTCAATAGCAGCCGGCATTTTACTCTTGCCTGTGCCCCTGTTATGAATAAAATAAATTGTAAGGTGACCAATGGACGGCATCATATACATTACTGATAAATCCTGCTCAGAAAAGACGTTTTGATAAGTATTATGAGCTTTTGGAATTCTACTGACCCAGGCATGCAGTAAAAGAGATAAGGAGCCTTTATTGCTTACTTTTGCAGGTGGACATTTGACTAGTTCTTTACCAAGTTAACATATATGATAAAACCTTTTGATCTTCTCTTGGTGAGATAGGAAGAAAATAAATTACAAATATTTATGTAGTGTCTAATGTCCCAGGCAGGGTGGTTGTAAAATATGGAGACCTACTTAATAAGTAGCAAAATACTAGGCATTTTTTGAATAGAAGGGTTGCTGTCTGTCTCAGCATTGTTCAGTTCCTGCAGCAAACAAAATGGACGCTAGACAAGTAATTTAAATATATAAATAATGAATTTCTTACTAATGGGGAAGTTACCCTATTCGTGATATTTATTGTCAACTTAATAGTTACAAAGCTTTAACGGTGCTTAAGAACTTCTGCTTTTGTTTATATAATAATCAGGGTAAGACTGTATGAGTTTCGTTAACGGATCCTGATGATTATTCTGTGTTATGTATTATATGCTTTGGAAGTATGGACAGGAGTCAGTCTGTCGCTAGGCACAAAGGCTTTCCTCAGTGATACTTGCTGTTAGGATACAGGATACGGCCTTTGAGAGGAAAAAAGAGAGTTGTTTCTGAGTCTCGCTCCCACATACAAATCTTCAAAAAATAAAACTTTATTTTTTGTGGTGGGAAAAAGTGTTACAAAAGGAGGTGATACATAAATTGAAAGACAAGAAAATAAGCAAGTGTTATTTGTTTGTTTGCTTGGTGTTAAACACACACACACACACACACACACACACGCATGCATGCAATTATCCTGCAAAAGCATTCTGCTTAATGCTAAAACGTCAATGCACCTGGCCCACACACTCCATTCTCCTCTTCTATTCTTAAAGCTCCCCTAATCCCTTTATATTGTTCCCACTTCAGATGCTCTATATAGCTGAGAGTGATTTGAACTGAAATGGAATTCTTAGTAGGCATAATTTTCTCCACCTTTATAAAGAAGAATTCTGGGCCAGAATCTGATGAGCGGATCCTTTGCTTCTGCAACAGTTAGATAAGCTTAGGGCTGATTCACTCCTTGCTAGAAGAGACTGAGCCTGAGAAAAGCAAGCCTTAGCCTATATCAAATGCCCTTAGCCCCTGTTTACATATATTTCTGTTTTCTTTAAGTCGAAACCCAATTTATAGAAACCATTGTTTTCCGGGTCATATATCGCAGTAATCATTAGGAAACTCGATCTGTGATGTTTGTTTAAAGTCCTCTCATGGGCCCAAATGTCTGTCTCGGGTTTTGTGCTCACATTTCCTGCACCTTTATGTGATCTTTATTGAGTCAGAGGATCTGTGTGTTGCCCGTGGGAGCAGGGACACGGCCTCTGGAGTCATCTCAACTGGCGGTTTAGCTATGCAGAGACTGCTTGCCCTGACATCCTGACATTCTGCTGTAAATATATCTAATCTTGTGGAAGCTCAGAAATCTGGCTGGGCTGGGGCGCCTCCAGCTTATGTCGGTGTCTTCCAGCAGCATCTTCCATATGGGTCACTTTCCTAATATCATCCATTCTGTGTAGAATGGGTTGGGGAAATATAGAAATGATGTTGAAAACCTGAGCACAGACACAATGAGGATATGATGAAGCAATTTGCAAGCACGGGGCCTGGCACAGAGCTGGAGACAAATTAATGTCGAATGGAAATGACCGGCCATTTGTGAGTTTCATTTTTTCTTGCAACTTCATGGGTTTTCTAGAGCAGGGCTCTATTATTTGACCCCTTTTTTTCTTCATCAGAGTGCTATCATGAAATTAATTAAACAAAGTGTTAGCTTTGGTTTACCATACCCAGTAATGTAAAAAAGTCAATCAATCAATCAATCAATCATTCAATCAATCAATCCTGTCTCATAGAGAATGATCTATAACTTATGTCAACATAGGTTCCCAAGAAAACTAAATTTTCGTGATGGAGAACACCCATCAGATTACTTTCATAGACTTTTGCTCTTTTTTTTCCCATTAGGGCTCAGTACCCGATTATCATTAATTCCACTCTATTTTCCTTAAAGCCAAAGGCATGTAGAATACGACTTACTTCCAAGTTTCACTGCAATACATTTAATTTTTGTGTTTCATTAACAAAATGGCAATACAATTGACACTAAATTTATGTAGCCAGGCAGAGACTGTGTCTGAGATGTTTGATAGTGTTATGTCAGCAGGATGAAATATATTGTTTGACAAAATCCTCCTTATGATATATGACACTTAGATTTGCTGCCGCACATTTTATCATCGCTAAAACATGATTTATATAGTGTTCTCCATCACTGAAATAAAACCCTGAGCAAATCCCCCTCACTGTATATCTAGGTCTTTCACCTTATTAATGATCTTTTGTGGCTGAGAAGAGTGAGTGCTAATAAGAGCTCTATGCAGATTATAATATAGTCATAAATAATTGCCTTCTAAGGTTGTGTACATGGTGCTTTCCTCCCCACTTGAAGTTATAGGAGGATAAACATAAGAGAACACAAAGACGGTGTTCTCAGAGCTTCATGTAGACAATTGGATGAATCGAATCAAATGGAAATCAGCAAAACCTTTTCCTCCCCGCTCCAGACGATCTTTGAGCGTCATAGAACACATCTTCATTTCCCTTCTCCGTGGAGCCATCTTGGTGCTGTTTCCAAAATTCCTTTGCTCAGCCACCTGACTCGCCATTTCCAAAATACTTTCGCCTTTATCCTAGCTGCCCCTGTGCCTGGGAGGGTTTTCGTGAGTTCTTCATCACGTAATGAAATTCTGCTCAACTCCAGTGAAACATCCTTCTTCTTGGAAGCCCTCCTTACGTCCTGCACACAGAACTGAGCGCTCCATCTTGTGAATTCCTATAGCGATATCTGTATCATATCTTATCTATCTATCTATCTATCAGCACATTCAGTAATGCTGTTTACATGCATTATTCTTCAAAGCACATGCTTGTCAAGCTTGTAGTCCTATCGGATCACAAAATGTCTGGCATTAGGCACTTAACAGGTAGTCTGATGAAGGAAGGAAGGAACGAAATGGAATAATTGTAAAGATATTTTAAGGAAAGAACTAGTAGTATTAGCATTTATTTCTAAGACTATTTCTGGATTTTAACACCATTATATATGCTAGCTGTTTGCTCCTGGCCGCCTACTACGGCTATAGCTGTCAACCAAGGACTGTGCTTTTTTTGATTTCTTGCTTACTTTCTGTGTTCCTCATAAGAGCGGGAGTTCACTGGGGTTAGAGCCTTTGACTTAGGCTACCCTGTATCCACAGCCTACGCTGTATGCGGCATGGAACAGGTATTCTATAAAAATTTGTTGAATGAATGAACACTCAGTCTTGATTCCGTGGCGGTTCTATGGGTCCTTCTAGAGGGATAGCCCTCTCTGTCCATCTAAATATTCCAAACATTTCAGTTATGGTAGCAGAATAGATATGTTCTTGCCCTCAGAGACCCTCCAGATCAGCTTTTCAGGATATCACCCATAGTCATCCTGGTGGTCCTTCGCCAGCAGGGCACAAAACTCACTTCCTCAACTTACGATGGAGTTACATCCCGAAAAACCTATTGTAGGTTGCAAATGTCGTAACAGCAAAAATGCATCTAAAACACCTAGCCTACCCAATACCACATCTGACCCCTGCCTGCCTTGAATGTGCTCAAAACATTTATAGTAGCCTGCAGTTGGGCAGTCGTCTCACACAAAGCCTATTTGATAATAAGATGTGGGATATCTCATGTCATGTATTGAATACCGTACTGAAAGTAACAACCAGGGGATGCCTGGGTGGCTCAGCTGGACAAGCTGGCCCGGGACAAGATTTGGACAAGATCCAAATTCCAAATTTGAGGTTCAGTTTCTTCTGAATGTGTGTTACTTTTGCATCATTGTAACGTCTTGGCAAACCATCCTAAGTGGGGGACCATCTGTATACCCAACATTACCTGTTGATATTGAGTCAGCTCACATTTACAGGAAATACGAATCAAATAATTTTTTAGCAATTGCTAACATTCCCAGTAGACTTTCGGGTACTTGGGGTGCAAGAGAACTAAAGCCATAATCTTTGCCAGCAAGCCCTGTAGAAAATGCTTTATGTAATCTCTTTATGTAAAAATGTGGATTGCTTTAGTAGTTTATAGTATTTTAAAAAATCACGAAAATTTGAAAAATCTGGAAGTACTTGGAAATTATTCTGATGCTCAACCCAAACATTTCAATTGATGAACTATTTAACCACATATCAGGAAATAGTTTGAAAGAGTTTGCGTTAAATCTCCAGGGTACTTGATCTACTTGATTGTATATTTGTATGTCGTATAGACAAGGCTAAATTCTAATTTCAGGTTCACCAACTTCAGACAGATTTCAATCCTTCTTTCACATCTGAGGGGATAATACCATGGATGTTTGTTGAGTGACATGAATACACCAAAAATAACAGAAAAACATTGTCTTACTTTTTTAGAAGGTACAATCGAATTGGATTTCTTTTATAACATTCATGGTAATCTACATTTTGGACTGAGGGAAAATGTGAGAGTTTCAGAAATAAAAGTTAACTTTAAAAACACACACCAGGGACACCTGGGTGGCTCAGTCGGTTGAGCGTCTGACTTCGGCTCAGGTCATGATCTCGCGGTTGGTGAGTTCAAGCCCTGCGTCGGGCTCTGTGCTGACAGCTCGGAGCCTGGAGCCTGCTTCGGATTCTGTGTCTCCCTCTCTCTCTGCCCCTCCCCTGCTCATGCTCTGTGTTTCTCTGTCTCAAAAATAAATAAAAACTTAAAAAAAAATTAAAACACACACACACACCAAAATTGACCATTTAAGAGATGCCATGTAATGATTGTCCTCTAAAGGCTAAGTCTCGTTTTATCTTGGCTTAAGTCCCACCCAGCTACATATGCTCTTTAGTCGGTGGGTCCTTTCCTGCACATTGAGTGGGGTGTACAGTCAGTCTCAGCTCATGGCTGTCCTTCCTAGAGCCCGTGCAGAGCGCCTGCTCACTCCCCGTGCATCACGTTATAATCTTGCCCTACAACTCCCCTGTGTTTGTTTAGTCTGGGGCTGAGTGTCTGTCTTGGTTTCCTGTCTTGTACCATTAGTCCCTTCTAAGAATGGAATTCTGCCCTGGATTCCAGCTGACTTGGTTTGGCTGGCCAAGCCCTTCTCCTCAGGGGCTGGATTGGTGCCCACCTCCCCAGCCACTCACTGCTTCAAAACCCAAGGCTGTGTCAGGTGGAAAGATCCTGCAGAGGACTCATTGTGTGTTGTTCGTCATTGTCTTCCCCATGCCTCGCATTCATCTACTACGGAGGAGATGACAATTATCTGGCCAATGGATGAAAGAACGCATTAAGTCCGTTTTCCCTTTGAAATAACGACCCACAACTCCATTGTCTATCCCTTGTCTTTACAGTCAAATTTTGCAAAGACTCATTCTTACTAACTCTCTCCTCTTCCCTTTACAAAATATAAGTCTTCTAGAAGTATTAGGCTTAAGATTTCTCTTAGGTGTCCATCTGGCAGATAAGGCTTCTGGTACATAGGGAGAACTGCAGATTGAAATCTGTTTTGTGCCGTAACTTATGGAGTTGTGATTCGGACTGCTGGTCACCCACCTTGGGTCTCAGTTCTATAGCCTTGCTCCCTAACACTACTTGGCTTCCTCATATTTTCCAATCACCTCAGCCTCTCACTCTTAGAATGGCAGACAATTATCCCAGGCTCTGGATCTACCTCAAATGAGGATGAAGATACAAACCCAGTTTTCTCAGTGGTTTTCAGGCTTTAGAGGGATCTCTGGAGAAGTGGGTACTTCTCCTGTGCAAGGAGAAACATCAGACATGAGACCAGGTAGAAAAAAGTTGAGACCTTTGGTAATAATTCATTAACCTTTGTAGGATCAATTTCCTCATCTTAAATACAGGTATTATAAAGTTCATCTTAAGCATTTGGGAACTGATATTTAATAAAGTACTAAGCAAAAATCACTGTAAAGTATTATTTAAACTAGGCAAATAATATCAAAAGTATGCCAGGGCTTCATATGAAGTTTACAAAATTCATTAATTTTATTACAGATTATAGTTGACCCTTAAATAATGTAGGCGTTAGGGGTGTTCAATCCCCAGGCAGTCAAAAATACATGTAGAATTTTGACCCTCCCGACACTTCCCTACTAGTAGCCTACTGTTAACCGGAAGCCTTTCCGATGATATAAACAGTTGATTAACGTGTGTTATGTTTTACATTATATTTATTTTGTACTATCTTACAATAAAGTAATCTAGAAAAAAGAAAATGTTCTCAAGAAAATCATTAAAAAGAGAAAATACATTCATAGTGTGAACTGTAAAAAGTCCACGTGTAAGTGGACCCATGCAGTTCAAACCTGTATTGTTCAAGTCAACTGTATATTAAATATGGGCTACAAAATATTCTTATTAAAAACTCTCTCAAAGTTTGTTCTGTAGGATGAAATGATCTTAGAGCAATTGAAGTAGTATTAACTATTAATTCCCTGAGACCTTGAAACTTTAATTTATGTACTTAACAATTAGGGGAAAAGAGTTCACAATTGTCTTATGTTCATATTGACTTAATCATAGGGTAGAATCCTTTTTCCTTATCTATTATTAATTTTGAAGTGAAAGTCCTTTTTCTTCAAACGATAGCAAAGACAGTTATTTACCATTAAGAAAAAAAAATCTTGCTGTCTTCTCCTTCAGCATAAAAGCACCTAGAGTGAAAAAAACCAACATTGCATTGGATGACAACTGGTTGAGCAGACATACAAGCAAGGTCTGGTTCTTGATGGTACATTCCCTCACACGAAGCAATGGGCTATCTCATGGCTTCAACTTGACCCTGTAGTTTGTCACATGGACAAGAACTTGCGGTCGATTTAGGCCAGGATAGAGCTGAGTGTTGACCACCATAGCTTTCAAAACACAGATCTACATTCCAAGAGGATTGGGAGGTAAGGCGACCGGGCAGCAAATGTTGAGAGGCTGAGATGTGCCGGGCACCCACACCACCATGTGCACGCCTCTGTTTCATTTCCGCTGTATCTCAATCCTGAAGGGGGATGTTAATTTCGTCATTTTAAAAACAACAGAACTGACTCTCAAAGAGAGTAAATTAACTATAACAGGGTTACCTAAGTAGCTAAGAAGGATTGAATAGAGGGTTGAACCCAGGCTTGTCTGTCCCTACATCGAATGTTCGGTCTACAAATGTGTTCCTGTCCATGTCTTATCCTTACAATGTAACCTAAAATCCTAAAATTTCTGCTCACACTTCATCACCGAGACAGCCTCTCCAAGGACACCAATGCCCTGCACTCTCCAAACCAAGCGGCCTCCTGTCAGCTTGCGCTCTCTGTGATTGCAGAGCATCATGGCATCCTGTTGACCTGACTTCTCCTTCCTCTTCGGACTCCTCTGTCTTCAGCTCCTCAGGAAAATATTTTCCCCTCGATTATCCTCTTGTGTCTTGCTTGGGTCACACCTTTGGTGACTTCCACATGCTTCTGTTTTCGAAAGTGGGCACGTTCCGGAACTTGACACTGAAATTCATAATTTTTTTTTCTTCTAATTTCTTCCTAGACAAGTCAACCTCATAGAATTAGTCATCCAATTGGTATAGATATCTCCATAATATCAACCTGTGATATATCTACTTCACATTGTCTTTGCCTGGATGCCCTCTTCACTTGTCTGCCACTTGTTTTGATTGGCTGACACAACATTTACTTTCAGGGTTTTGAATTTAAATTTCATCACGTGTAACATATGCTTTTCATTTTGCTGCAGACCCCACCATTCTTTAGTACTTATTTTGAACTGATTCACACAGTTGGGGGAGCTGGTAGGTACTATAGGCATTTAAGTTTGTGATTTCTCAAAACTCAACCTTTCCCATGTCAACTCATCTAGCTTAGGGGTCAGCAAATTACCATCCATCCAAGGCCCAAATCTGGCCTACTGCCTGTTTTTATAAATAAAGTTTTATTAGAACTCATCCATGGCCATTTGCTTACATGTTGTCTACCATTGCGCTTTAACAGCAGAATTAAGCAGTGCTGACAGAGACAATATGGCCACAAAAATTTTTTACCATCTGGCTTTTTATAGAAAACATTTGCCAACCCCACATCTCGTTTCTATTTCAAATTTCTTAATTTTGAGTGATGGCAATATCATTCTTGCTATAGCTCAGTTAAAAACTATGTCATTATGACTTTTCACCTCTTCCATTTCTAATTACAAAGACATTCTGTAAATTTCCTTCTTTTTAAAGACTCTCATATTCTATTCTGTTTTCTTAGACTCACTACACTAGTCCACACCATAATTATAAAGGACCTTTGGCTAATTCCCTACTGTTACATTTCTGTCCCATTGATCATCATGTGATGGACTCCTTATTAATTTTCCTAACTTCACAACATCGCCTTTCCTTCAGAACTCTTATGGAGTCCCTCATTAGAATATCTCACAGAGTCACCTTATTATATAGTGCTTTATCACAAAAAGCAATATGGGTCACATGTACACACACCTTAACACCTAAAACCTGAATTAAATGAGGTCACTGGGGGATAAATAACTTGTCTAAAATTATACATCCTGGCCAAGGCAGAGCTGAGATTATAATCTAAATCTCTTGGCTGTCAGTGGAAACTTCTTTTTACTACTTAGCTTGGTATACACCCCTGTCCGATCTCAGTGACGTCTCTGAAGATTTGTTATGATCATCCTAAATGAAACCTACAGTTCTGCAAGATGTTCCCATTTCCCACCTTTGCATTTTAATCTTAGCCCTTGTTCCTACATTCTACGCCCCCCTCTCTACTTTGTATTTGTTGTTAGCCCCCCTCAGAACACTTACCTCTATGAGTCTACCACGAATTTCCTCCCTTCCCATGCGCCCTGCTTCCCTTGTGAGATTCCTTGTTTGTGGCAATACTATAACCATTACTGACTCATATTACGTTCCGCTAAATGTAAGTCTTTCTAACCGTATTGTGAGCCTGCTCCTTCACGGAGTTATGAGTGGGGTGGTAGGGCTTGTGGGACACACTGAAGCCTGGAATCCAAAGCCGGGGATTCCGGTGGGGGGAAGAAGCTGGGCCTGGAAGGGCTGCGTGCTGCAAAGAGCAAAGCTGAGCACCCTTGGGGAGGGTGACCAGAAGTCCACTCTGGTTTCCTTCTGGTGAATGTGTCTGTGTACACAGCTTCCATCTTGGTTGAGAAGCACACTGACAGACCCCATGTGTGCAGAATGCCAGGGTCAGGTGGTACACAAGAGGGCCCCTGGCCCCTGGCTTCAGGATGCAGTTGGAGGTCAAGCATAGAAGGTGGAGCTGATGAGACGCGGCTTTGATGGTGGGACAGGTTTGATGGTGGGACACTAGCTCCCAGGGCTTGGAGGCATGTTAAGACCTTAATCCCAACAAGGAAAAAGAAAGCTGAGAGGAAAACAGTGGATTCTGAACTGAAGACAGTTACGAAGGCTGGTCCAGTGTGCCGGGGACGGTGAGAGGCCATGACTGTATGAGCTCAGGGGGTTCTCAACCTCAAGGGGCAGTGAGACCCGTGGGCACGTGGTCCAAGAAGACTGACCCACAAGCTCCTTAGTCAGTTTGGGCTGGTGGATCAGTGGGGCTAAACCTTTGCTGAAGCTGAGAGTGTTCTCTGATGAAAGGTTCTGGGGACACACAAGAACCGGTGTCTTTCTACAATGCCTCTTGTGATCCTGAGCACTTAGTTCTGTGCTTTGGCTCCCATCGGCCTCTCAACACATTCGCTGCTACTCCTGATGAGAATGGCCAAGTCATCTTGGGTTTAATTAACACCTTACAGGAGGAGAGGGATGCGTGGAGGACGGGGGGACAGAGATGAAACAACAGAGGGGAAAGTGAGGGGACAGAGACAGAGAGACAGAGAGGGGACAGATGGAGACACAGGGTAACGGAGGGGGGACGGGATGGGGACAGAGATGGAGAAACAGACTGGAGGACAGGAAGACAGAGACGCAGTGACAAATAATAGCCTGGAGACAAAATGTCCGTGCTCTGAAACTCCCCGTGTCGGGATGAGCAGTGAGTGGCAGAAATCAGCTCTTTCTTTTTTGCACTAAAATGCAAACACTGTTAATACTGAAAATGAGGGCCACCTGGGAGGCTCAGTCAGTTGAGCGTCCGACTTCAGCTCAGGTCATGATCTTGCTGTTCGTGGGTTCGAGCCCCGTGTTGGGCTCTGTGCTGACAGCTCAGAGCCTGGAGCCCGCTTCAGATTCTGTGTCTCCCTCTCTCTGTGCCCCCTACCCTGCTCATGCTCTGTCTCTCTCTCAAAAATAAGTAAACATTAAAAAATATTTTAAAAAAACTACTGAAAATGAAAGACCGAGAAGAAAGGACACAGAAGAAGACGGTGAAGGACCCCTGAGGCCAGAGCGATCACTTAGCCCTGTCCAGCACAGGCCTGGCCCGTGCGTGCCGGATGCCTGGGAATATGATCGTTAACCGATGGAAAAAGAAAAGCAACATTTTTGAGACGGAAAAAGGATATTCAGAAGCAAGTGGCGGTGTGGAAGTTGACCGCTGGAGGAAACGTGTTGAAGAAATGTCTGCCCCGAGTGTCCAACCCATCCACTCCCCAGCCACTTCAAGACAGAACAAGGATGCTGTGGGCAGAAAGTGTGACAACCTCATCCGTCTGATGACATCTATTCAAACAGGCCAATGGCATCACCGAGAGGCTACGTGTCCTGATTACAGCCACCCACCAAGCCCTAGGTGGATCCAAGACCACATTTCATCTGATCTTGGCTCCTACTCACCTGTTAGCACTCCCCCCTGTGACATGAGCGTAAGGACTGTAGGGTCAGACAGGAAAGCGATAGCCCTTACCTAAAGAAATGGCGCTTAACCAAATAATGGATTGACATTTAAGGTGCGGGTGGAAAAGTCCTGCTTGGTTTAAAAATCCTACTTTTAAGGCAATTTTAAGGTCTGTTAATATTTAAATTCCTCTGACATTTTCTGAGCAAAACGGAGCCCAAATTCAGCCCCCATGGAGTCCCCTGCCAGGCCTCCCACCCCAAAACCCTACCCCACAGAAAGCTCACAAGAGTGTTTATTTAAACTATATTCTTTTATAACAAACCGGAATTTATTCCTAGACCAGCTGATTGAATGCTTTAATTTACAAACGGGTTTCACCAAGCTCGGCAAAGGCACCAGATGCAAAGAGAGTGGCCGCACGGCCGTGCTCAGCCTGTTTAATGCAGGCAATATTGTAAACAGTTCTCCGGGGGCAGGTTTTAGAAGTGCATTTAATTGCATTTTCCACTTCTCGTAACAGCAAGGGATTAAGCCGAGATGGGGCGTAATGGAACCTGCTCCATCCTGTCACCTTCGAGAGGGAAAAGGAGAGGAATACACAATGGTGAGCTTGTCGGGAAAGAAATGCCATCATCTGTACTCGAATAAGTTCATGAACCAGCAAGAGCAAACGCATCAGTTTAGATTTTACGGTTTCTGGTGGTCTGTTTGCAGGGACAAAGGCCCCAAGGGAACTCAGCTTTATTAGAGACGCCGTCGGACTCTCACAACGGAACCGTGATTTCAGGAACAAATTCTCATATGCATTTCATATGCAGCATCATTTGAGTTATTGACGTCATACTGATCCATACAATATATAACAGGAATACGTGGCCTGGAGAAGCCGCTGGGTCCTATTGGTTAAGCCCTCCATATACCCGGGCCGTTGGAACGCTGGGAGGCAGAAGCCTCTCCAGGTGGATCAAGGTGAGTCAGGCATTCGTTCCCACCGGCACCACACCCCCCTTAGTGCAACCCTCGTGTCACGTGCAGAGATCTGGCCTGTGCCGCCCTTGATATTGACTGGTGCTATTTTTATCCTCCTCGTTAGTCTCAGGAAGCCTGGACCTCGACGACCGGGGATTAGACCTGAGGCAGCTTTTTCCAAAATGGAGTTCACCCTTAACCATCCACGTCAGAATCACTCGGATGATTATTAGAAGGAAAAACCATCAGGCCTCAAACCTTGTGAGTTAGAATCTGAATTTTTCCCCAGGTGCTATTTGTACACAGTCAATTTGAGAGCTGGTGTTCTACAAGAATACTAAAGGTCCTCTTTGGTCGATTTATAGGTTTTTGTGGGGCCAGTTAGAAATCGTTTTGACAAGAATTGGCAAGCCGTCCCAAAGTGGAGTGTTTTTCCCCCATAGTTTGTCACAAGCATCAGTTCTTGCCAAGCAGCAGACGCTTCAGATTCATCTTCAAAACACATACTGTCTCCGTGTCTAAAACCAAACTCACATCCAAGTTACTCAGGGCAAGCTCGTGGCTGTAACGAGCTATGACCCCCCAGCCGCTGAGCGCCCCGGAGGATGATTTGTCTCTCCCGCCATTGTTCAGAGACCTTCTTCCATATGGCGGCTCTACTGTGCCCTGTGGCGCAGGGTCGGCATGGGGTGCTCTGTTTCCAGCTGGCAGAGGAGGGAAGGGAGAAGGGGCAGGTGGCACTTGCAGAGGCCAAGCCCGGAAGCGGGCAGTCTCACTCAAGCTCACATTCCACTGGCCAGAAATCCGTCCCAGGAGCCTACTCGGTTCAAGGAAGGCTGGGAAATGGGTCTGGCTGTGTGCCCACCTGGAATGAGTCCTGGTGCTTGATGAACCCATAGCGGACTCCACCACGTGGAAGACACACAAAGTGTCCATTCCACGAAGACAGAAGCCTCTCCAGTCTGCTCCCTGGCCATCCCCAACCACCACTCCTGACACTCATTGGTCCTCTGCATTTCGTAGCTTCTTTAGAAATTTAACTCGATCATGAAATGACATAACATATTCAAGGCGCCCGGAGTGGTGGAATGCACATCGTAGGGACTTAATGTAAGAGAACCCCCCTCCCGTGACATTTAGTATATAACAGTATTTTGAAACTGATCATAGTATAATTCTTTTGTTTACATATCATCTTCTAACTTTTTTCCACATGGCACGAGCTGGCTTTGATTTTTACATTGCTAGGGTCCGAGCGAAACGCTCAGCGAAAGTTCAGACGTGAAGGCTCTGGGCTAAAATCTAACACCTGCCATTTACCAGCTGTTCCATATCTCTTGGTCTCAATCTTCCGACTTTTAGCCTGGACCTAACAGTAGTCCTCCCATCGTGGGGTTGTATAAAGAGCACAAACACACGACTGCTTAGCACAGCGTCTGGCATAAATAATCGACAATAAATTTTAGTGAGCATAAATCTTAACTCCACGGCATGTGGCTCAAAGCTTGTGAGGGAACGTGTGAGACCGAAAAAGCTGGTGAAAACTTGCACAACTCAGCACAGCCATTCCGTTCCGAGAAAGCCCCGTGAAATAACCTGTAGATGATAGCACGTGAAACAATTTACCGCAAAATTTAGAAGGGCGCAGAGGCATGCACACACACGAGTTTTTTATTTTGCTGGCAAGACTGGAAGTGCTCCCAGTAAGACCATATGTGCTCCCAATTTAATAGAGAGTTTTTACATTCCTTTTCCTACAGAACAAAATTTACCTTCCAGTTAGGAATGAATGAACCTGAACGCTTCCATGTTGAAGTGGGAGTTGGTGGGGAAGCTTCTAAAATATACATGAGTCAGCCATGGACAGAAAGAATCCAGTTCTCTGGGAAACCATAGTTCTGATTCATCATCCAGATCTAAAGTCTAAACAGCGGTTAATACTGAATTTAAAAGATCAGAAAACATAAAGTAGTGTAACTATCAACAAATGAATGCACTTTAGTATCAGTAATTATTAATACTTCAAAGTATATTTGAATTTGCTTCTGCCTGGTTAATAAGAAAGCCGTCTTTCTTTTTGCTCTTTACAAAATTAAGCATTAACCAGGCGTTTCTCGTAACAAAATGCTGGGTGAGCCATACTGTGGACTTTCATCCCAACACAGACAATTTTCTCAGTCCTGTGTATGTATGACCCTAGCCACGAGACAATAATGAATTAAGTACATGATTCAGTGAGATGTGTGGAGGGTTAGCTCAGGTAACATCCACCTGCTTTCTCCGCCACCTTCCCCAGTCCACCCCTGAGATGATCTATAATCTCGAGGGGGAAAAGAATTCATGTTAATAGTTTAGATAGATGGTCTTTTAAAATGTCATATGGACCAGGGCACCTGCGTGGCTCAGTCAGTTAAGCGTCCAGCTTTGGCTCAGGTCATGATCTGGTGGTCTGTGAGTTTGAGCCCTACATCGGGCTCTGGGCTGACAGCTCGGAGCCTGGAGCCTGCTTCGGATTCTGTGTCTCCCTCTCTCTCTGCCCCTCCCCTGCTCATGCTCTGTCTCTGTCTCTCTTTCTCAAAAATAAATAAACATTAAAAAAAAGTTTTATGGACCATCCTTCATTTAGAAGAATCAACACTTGGGGCCCAGGATGCTCCCAGACCCTTGCTCTGAAACAGACAGAAGTCCCCAAGGGTTAACAATTGCTGCAAAAGAGAAAAGATGTGCCTAAGAAGAGAAAAAGAGGTCAGATCTTAAATTGCCAGTCAGGTTGGAGGACCGGGCTTCTGGTCTACCGGCTACCTGAATTGCACGGTGTGGATTGGCAAGTAACGCTAACGGGGCTTCCTCCGGGCCCTGGGGGAATATGACAGGGTAAGTCCTGTAATAAGACAAGGTCAGGTCTAAAGCACAGGACTAGATGAACAGTCATGGACTTAGAAGAACAAACCTCCCACGTCGTCTGAGCCTGGCTGGAACAACCTCTCTTGAAGCTCTAGAATCTCCATACTGCTTCAGCTGGGGTCCCACATCTCCCTCAAAGCTCCCCCTCTCTTGCTGCCTCATTCTGAACTTCAACTTGCCCCTTCTTAACTACTCTTCCTGGTCAATCATTTTCTTAATTATGTTTTTTCTTTTTATTTGAGAGGGAGAGAGAGAGAGCACACAACTGGGGAAGACGGGAAGAGGGAGAAGGAAAGAGAATCTCAAAAGCAGGCTCCATGCCAACCACAGAGCCCAATGTGGGGCTCGATCCCACAACTCTGGGATCACGACCTGAGGTGAAATCAAGAGTCAGACACTTACCTGATGGAGCCAGCCGGGTGCCCCTCTCACGTTCAACCCTTACACCATGGGGCCTTAGCTTGGTTTTGTCTGCTTCCTACATTGCCTACCCACATGCATTTCCAACTACATCTTGCTCACTGCTCAGATACATCGCTGGTCCAAGAGCACCTCAGACAAGCAGCCCGGGTTCTGGGTCAGAATGTTGTTGAGGTGCTAGAAGGCTGCTTTCATGCCAAAAGAACTATTCATGTAAATATACGCACATCACTGGGGCAACTGGGTGGCTCAGTCGGTTAAACGTCCAACTTCAGCTCAGGTCATGATCTCGCCCTTCGTGGGTTGGAGCCCCGCATCGGGCTCTGTGCTGACGGCTCAGAGCCTGGAGCCTGCTTCGGGTTCTGTGTCTCCCTCTCTTTGCCCCTCCTCTGCTCGTGCTCTCTCTCTCCCTCTCCCTCTCTCTCAAAAATAAATAAATGTTACAAAAGTTTTTTTTTTTTAATTAAGACCTGAAGTAAAAAGAGATAGAATATGTACCTCACGTGGTACAGCCGGGTGGAAATACTGCTCTCTGAACATTTTGGTGTCATGGCCCCGGACTCTGTCATTATGCCAGACACCAACGAACAGTCATGTCTTGGGCGTGTATAATTTCCAGGCACTGTTGCAGGCTCCAAAGACACAGGAAGGAACAAAAAGGGACACAGGAGCTTGTCTCTAGGAAGGACATTCTGATGATATTGCAAATCATGAAAATAGCCGACACGTCCCGAGCATTTCCCGTGGGCTGGTTCTATGGTCATCTCATGAATTCTAGAAGCTGTTCTTCTGGTATAGGTAACATTTGCATTCCACTTTATAAATAAGGAATGTTATTTCTCAGTTGCAAGTGTTTGGTATAAACAAATGGAACAGTGGTAGTAAGAGTAGTGAGAAAAAGGCATCACGTCTCTGCTTTTCTAAAGACTGAATCGGAGCACTAGAATCAAGTGAGACGTTGGCTTGGATCACTTTGGGTTTTGATGGCTATGTCTCCTCCCACAGTTTTAGTAAATTAAGCATATTTAACCTGGGCTACTCACTACTGGGTGTTCATTCTGGATGTGAAACACAATGTGTTTTCCATTTGTGGTTCAACCAAATTGGTGCAGGATGTGGCAGGGTTATTTCCCAGGTCACTTTTTGTTGGTTGGGCTTCCTGATCTCCATCGCTAATTAATTCCCCTAATTAACTTCGTAGTATTGTTTTGAATATGAAAAGTTCACGGAAAGCCGGGCTCACCTAGCTGCCTGGTAGGTATCACGTGGCCCCTATGTAGTGGTTACTAAATGTCCCCTCGGAGATGGCCTAAAAGGCCATTTGGAGGGTGCTGTAGGGGGCCTGGCTTGTATCCTCAAGGGATGGGCACAGGGATCAAAAGAGAATTACTGAAGACCTTCCAAGGCCGTGGGATTTCATGATCCCCCTGGGCACTGATGGACAAAGAGAAGTAGCTCGGATAAGAGACCCTGTGCAGGGGATCAAGGGCAGAAGAGATGAGGTGAACAGAAGCTCGGCCCCTGTGTCTAAACAAGAGGCAGGTGCAATAGACCAAGCCTGGCTTTTCTTGCTCACAGTGAAGAGCTTGTATATCCTGAGAACATCGATGTGCACGTTTTGGGGAAAGGACATTTGGGAAGGGGAGGGGCATTTTGACGGGCGCGGTACAGGGAGGCTTTAATAGCAGCTCAGCATCTGAATGCAACTGCTGCTGCCCCTGACTCACCGGCAATCACCTAGCAAAGTGGAACAAGGATCAATCTATTCTACACTTTCCTTTCCTGTAGACTATACCGGCTTGTGAGACTCAGAAACCAGCAGAGTATTCAGATCCATGGACCAATTGCAACTTGAAAGGAAAGGGAAACCCACTGAGTATCTCTTCAAACGTTGGCTCTAGAATGGCACCCAAGTAGGATTTGGGGCGTGATAAAGACACCAGGGTCCATGGAGCCCGCCATTTGCACATAGTAGATGTCCGACAAATATGTATCGACTCTGCAGCATTCTAGATTTGCAAACTGACTTAAAGACATGCCGCTTCAACTTCATTGGCTCCTTCAGTCTTTAATCGCTAAGTCATTTCTCACGGAAACCATTATCTCATTCACTGGCCCTGATTGTTATAAAGTTCAGTCCAAGTTGACCCAAAATCTGCTTCATGGTAGTTTCCATCCAGTGCTCTTGGCTCAGCTAAATTTGGCTTGAACTAGGGGGTATTGGTGCCCAAATGGATGAGAGTGCCCCACTCAAGTGAGATAGTTGCTTACTTGAGAATTTTGCCTGGAGCTCCACTGCTCTTCACGGTCGCTAAGAATGTTACTCCTTCCGCATCAACGTGCTATTCCGCTGATACATCTTATGTTCCGATTCACTGCACTCCGTCTCCAAGACTCTGAGAAAGTCATGATTCACATGTACACATGGTCACATTCACCAGACCAGCGAGGTCAGGACCTATGCCAAATCCACGATGTTTAGTTTTCCTGAATACGGGAAACCATAAGGAAGGTATCTGGTTGACAAAAACAAAATTCACTGCTTCGTTCTGTTTCATTTCTCTAAGTAAATGTAAGTGTCCTTGCTGAGAAATGCAGAAGGTACGAAAACATAGTAATCTCATTGGAAGTGATCTAAGTTTTAGGAATAATAAATCAAATATTTGAATTAAACTATAATGCATGGAATTTAATCCATGAAGGATAGTGGTAGCTACTCTTTGTCCCTCCAATGATATTCCATTTAAAGATGAAGAGTGAAACCAAGAAGAAGCAAGCAGTTCCAGAGCATACAATGCTAATTTTACATGTAATTAGAACTAACAATTTCTTTTCATTTATAGAACATACTCTGATGCCCTTTGAGGCTGGTGGCAGAATAGGACATTAGCTTATAATTATGCTTTGATTTGCAATGAAAAATTGAAATGACTATTCCTGTCCAAGCTAAGAAAGAGCAGGCTGTGAAAGTATGAAGCATGACTGCCCTCTCCTGGTAATATTTGGTCTAACATTTCTAAAAAGGATTTCAAAAAGAAACCAAATTTTAGAAATCATTTTGCACACTAGAAACAGTCTCCTGTGTGAATTTACATACAATCTCTTTCAAAATTGTTATTTCATTTGGCTTTTTAGAATTAAAAGTGGTGCATAAATCTTTTGAAATCTGGATATAAATTAATGAGCCAGAAAACGTAGGAAAAATAATGATGGTTGTTAACATCATGCGCTGATACGACATTTTCAAAGAGCCCTTAATACATGTTTTCTCATTTAGTCTCACATTATCCCCAGGAGGAAACAAATTATTATATTTTATTTGTTCAACTTCTTAGGTCTGTCGTGGCAGCTCGTAATTGATTTTTCAAATGCAAGTTGTAGACATTTAATTGCTTTTGTGATTCAGTTATGCTTTCTTTTTCTTACCATAGCAGCAAAAGACTGTGCAAATACATGGACAAAAATGATGACGTCTCTTGGAATAACCCTGATCCTTATGCAGAACCAAAGGGACAAATCCACATTTCCAAGGAAACATAACTTGTTTAGGGATTTCTGCCATTTCATTTTGTCTTTAAAAAGAAGAACTAAGATCAAGAGATGAGATAAGGCACCATTTAGGTATAATTATGATTTATGATCCACTTAAGCATTGACACCCACTCCAAATCAGAGTTTACTTCATATTTTTGTCCCCAGAAGAGAAAATTGCATTTATCCTTCTCTTAAGGACTTGAGAGATTATGGAATGATTGCCGTACTCTGGTTTATATCCACGGTTGCACAAAGGGAAACCCAGATGGGGAATATTTGCTTTGGATTTGTGCAAGAAATTTCCAGGGTTTTGTTTATGTTCGTCTTCTCTTCTGTCTTCTGGAAACGTCGCATTTTTGGGGTCTGCAACCATGCTTACAGGATATTCCTGGCTGTACATTTGGGTCATCTCATTAATAAGGTTCACCTGGGTAATGCGGCAACCAAATCTGAAAGCTTTATCCTAATTGTTCTGCTAAATAAAAACCAATGGCCTTTTCCATGTCTTATTTTATAAAGCCCTGGAGTGTTCTCATGTTAAAGTGTTTTACAGCAAGTTTGTTTTAGTACTTAAGAACCGAAAGTCTAATGGCGAAAAGCAAAGTTGGCCGTCTTTTACTTCCTCGTAGCCTATAGCAACCAACGTTCTGTTACTACCATGCAGTGAGCTCCCCAAAGGAGGTTTTCATCCACTGATTCAGCAAACCCACAAATATGTAGTGAAAGCCCATCAGGAACCAGTCATTCTGTTGGCAGAATGTATCCTGGGTGAACCAAACCGATGGGGTTTTGTCTTCAAAGACCCCAGTTGAGGAAATAGTTACACAGCAGATAAAGAGACAGACAAATTTAGGATCGGGATAAGCACCTGGAAGAGAAAAGAATTCTGGTTGGGGAGAAGAGCATGCGTTCCTAGGTGACCAGTGAAGGTGTCTGTGTGTCTGTGGCACAGCATTTCATCACAACTCAGATGCACTGATTATAAGACACTTTGATATTCTATGTTCCACTGAGGAAAAAAAAAAAAATGTGGCCAATTAAACTGTAACCCTAAGCTGTCCTTTAATTAGAATCTCTATTTGTACTTATCAGCAGATATTGTTCTAAACATATTCAGACATAGACTTTTTTCAAATCACATGTCACCTTCGAGTGAACAGAAAAAAAGAAATGTGACCAAAATAAATGGAAGCAATTTAAAAACTTATGCCTGCTCAGAGTTCAGTTGGAAGAAGGGGAAATAAGGAGGAAGACCTGGGATGGGAAGCGTTGAGGAATCTGGCTGTCAGCAGAGCAGAGAAGTGGAGCCATAGCTGTAGACGGACAGGAAGACAAGAATGTGCCTGGGAGGGGAGGGGCGGAATATCCAGAATGCTCGCAAGAGTGATCAGCGGAGGGCGAGGTGGACAGAGGCAGGACGGACAGAGAGCTAACGGAGCCACATCCCTGGGAAGGGGCAAGGGTATGGGAGCCTGGACTGGTTGTGTATTGTTGTTCTTGGATGAGATAAGTGTCGCCCCACTCTTCGGAAGGGCAGGCAGAAGTAGGCGCTGACTCAGGTAGGGTTTTAGATTTGAGAGGAGACGGTCACAGGGTTTCAGTCTGACGTTTTCCGGTCTCTCAACTGAACATGAGGCAAAGCCATCAGCTGAAGACGAGGATTTGTGGGGAGGAGGTGATAGGAGGCTTGAGAATTGGAAAAGGTATCCACAAATCTTTTCGTTATGACAAGGAAACCTGGTGTTTTGTTGGACAGTGTTGCAAGGAGCCTAGGGCTTATGTAATCGGGCTACCTGTGTGCTGGAGGGATCCGGCCACTACTTTCTGTAGGGGACAGGCCAGAGGTGTATACATTTGTATTTTTCCTGTGTTAGAGTTTGCCCAGCAAAGAGCTTAGGAGACTAGCCTCAAGGGAGTCTGAGTAGTTGCAAGGAAATGACTGTAATAAAATAGTGGGCCACACCTTCAGGGCACTGACTATGTGCCGAGCTCTTTTTAAACAACTTTGCAGGAATCACCGATGCAACCCTAAAAATAGTACCTTGAGGTAGTTACGATAGAATTATTACTAGCATCCCCATTATAGGTGAGGAAACTGAGACACAGGTAGGTTTAAAAAAAAAAAAAAAACTTGCCCAACGTCACATCTAGTAATTAGAAAAGCCCAGAACGAAAACATGGCTGTGTTTGGAAACCCCTACGTGATGGTTTTTCCAATTGTAATGCTTGCTTAATCCCGTGATTTCAATGCAAAGCAGTCATAAACAAGAAAAAGAAGACCCTGGTGGGTGAAAAGAAAATTATAGGGTTGACGAATTAGAGGATTTGATAAAATCCTTAGTAGCCATGGTAAGGGTGATTTTTGCCAGTGTGTGACCAAAAAACTTAATGAGAATGTTATACAAAAGGAAAAGATAATCAGATTTGTGTTTTTTAAAAAAAAGTCATGCTGCCACTGTGGATAAGGGACTGAAGATAATCAAGACTGGAATACAAAGTCCCTTAGAAAGCTCTTCCCACAATTCACTAGAAAAGGTAGTATCATCCTAGGGGATTGACTGTTGGAATGAAAAACAATGAACACATAAGAGAGACATTTAAGAGATAGAATCAATAAGACTGTAGGTTTGTTTGAAGGAGGAAGGGCAATGAAGAGTCTCAACTTTCTGGGTAATTTAACCAGATGTTGGAACCACCTATCAAGGTAGAAACAGAAGTTTGAGAACCGTACAGATGAAGGTTCTCAATTTTGGATATTTTGAGTTTGAGATGCCTTTTGTTGGATGGAGAGTTTTGTTGGGATTTTGTTGGGACTATGGAACACAACAGAAACCCAGCCTGGATTTCTGTTGTGCTGAAAGTTGGCAGCTTGTTGGTTGTAACTGAAGTCACGGAGAGGACGAGCTCACCAAGGGGCATTGTGACAAGGAGGCAGAATTAAGAGAAGCTGAAAATGGGTCAGGAGGATGGAGGAAGAAGGGGGGAAGGCAAAGAGGACTGGCTAAAAGAGGCAGGAGAGCCATCAGAAGAGTTTGTGGTCATGGAGCCATGAGAGGAAACATTTCAAGAAGCAGGGAGTGACCGAGAACTGCAGGAAGGTCAAGAATGATAAAGCCAGAAGTGTCCACTGGATTTATTGACAAGGAAGTCATGGTGATCTCAACGAGAGGCACTGCATTGAAGCAAAAGGGTGGATGGTGGATTTCGGGGGTGAGAGGAGGGCAGGAAGGGGAAGAGCTAGAGATAGCAAGTATAAACAAGTTTTTGAAAAAGTTAGTTGAAGTGGAGGAAAGAGCTACAGCTGTAGCTAGTGGGGTCAAGTGTTTGTTTTAGGATGAATGATGAAGAATGTTTAAGTAGTGCTTGGAAGAATCCAATAGAGAGAAAAAAAGCTAAAGATGTAAGGGAAAAATCATCAAGAGAAAGAAGTCCTTGAAGATGTCAGGAGGGAACAGTGTCCTAAGGCAGATGGAGGGATTATTCTAGGCGGGGACAAACATATCTCCTGTTGCAAGCAGAGGAAGAGTCAATGTGCATGGCACGTGTGTGTGCATGTGTGTGTGTGTGTGTGTGTGTGTGTGTGTGTGTGTGTGTGGTGTGTTTAGACAGTCATCACTAGAGACAGAAAATGAAAACATCTCCTGTGATGGCTTGTCTTTTCTTTGAGAAGGGGAAGGTAAGGTCATCTGCTTAAATTAAGTGGGTAATAAGAAAGTCAGTGATCTGAAACAGGACAAGATGGTTGGAAATAACCAGTGCAGAGCACAGGACAGAGAGAGCAAATTTAGCACGGGACCAGTGTTTGTTGTCATTGTTAGACATCCTGTATTTGTAATGGTGGCATCTGACGGTATCACTGTACCTTTTTTTCTTCTGGAGCTCTTAACATCCTGGGTGAAAATGTGGAGAAACATTGATCAAGGGTGGGATTTTGACAGGGAAGAGTAATAGACAATACCTGAGTTAAAGGTGTGGGATTACCCCAAACCAGTGAGAGACAGAGATCGTACATGGCTACTTTAAGAGTATTTCTGGAGTACCCGGGTGGCTCAGTCGGTTAAGCATCTCACTCCTGATTTCAGCTCAGGTCACGATCTCACAGTTTGTGAGTTCAAACCCCACATTGGGCTCTGCACTGACAGCAAGAGCCTGCTTGTGATTCTCTCTCTCCCCCTCTCCTTCTGCCCCTCCCCTGTTCATGTTCTCTCTTTCTCTCTCTCAAAATAAATATAAATAAAACCTGAAAAAAAGTTTCAGAAGAGTTTTCTACCACGCTTCCCTTTTCTGAATGGTCTTTGGTTTCTATCTGGTTGCAGCCTATTAATTAACTTATTTATGGGGATTTGGTTCGGCTTATTTGTATTTCATAAGCCAGATTGTTGAGTTTCCATTTTCTGTTACCTGGTCCCTTCAGAGAAGAATACAGTTAGGTGTTACTCCATCATAGCCAACTCAACAGACTAGGTTTTCTTATCTTTCCTTTTTTGCCGTGTCTCATTACTTTCTCTCCCCTGTCAAGAAATTTCTGCATCAGCTCTAGACGCATAAAGGTCCTAGGAAGGCGTGAGAATCAGGTTGAGTCAAGAATTAGGACATGGAGTTGTAATGGGGAGATTTAGGTCACATGAAATTTTGTAGCACTTGGCAAAAGGAATTCTCCAAAGGAATCTGGAATACTCCTTCGTCACCAAGCTGGTGCCCTCTCCATGTGGCACATATTGACAGCTGTCATTGTTCTGCTGTTTAAACGACACTTCCAGGAATTATCCGCGCTGATACAAGAGCACGTGTTGAGATTCAAGGACAGCTTTTCTCAAGCTGTTTCTGAATGACTTCTCCCTACCATCATTTGTTAGTGCCTAGGAAATATCATTTTTTAAATTAATTGAATGTAATTGTTAAGGTGAGCAGGATGCCAAGAACACATAGAGTGCAACCAAAGCCAGACAAAAATGACTTGGGGGTATTCATGCTTTTGCAACGTCTCTACTTCTCTTCCCCATTAGCAAGGAAAACTAATCGTTGATTGAAATTTCAAAGCAGCATTTGTATAAAAAAACTGCCCAACTCCTAGTATTCAATAGTGATTGCTGCATTCCCTACTTTGAAAATATCCTCTTAACTAATTTGCTTTGTAATCTCTCCAAGATGTGTCCCTTCTGATTTGAGTAACCTGGAATAAAGTGGCCCATTTGGCTCAATCTAACATTTCTTTTGGCTCATAATCTCGTAACATAGCACTACAATTGACTTTACTTTCAGAGCAGAAAAATTGTTCTGCCAACATTTGCTAATAACACTATCTCTCTTTACCGTTGGGCAGCTAATTGTGCTCTAGGTACAACCAGGAACATCAAGAAAGGTTCCTCATTTTTTATAAACTTGTTTATGAACTAAGAGCTTGTATAGAAAACAGAACAATTTTTTAAATAAAGGAATTCTTGAGCTTTCCGAAAAAGAACTGGTTATGATCCAACAGTTGATATTAAAGTTGTTTGGCTGGGATATTGAAATGCATTTTCCTGTAGATGCAGTGATACGGGCTGTGGTTAGATTTCTAGCTCAGTAATAATAACAATCATTTATCAACAGCCTACTATTTGTTAAATACCGCCTATGATTTGTGTCCTGCTTACCTCATCAGTGCCTCATTTTTCCACTGTTCCCTGAATTTGTGTTTTATCTCTTTCACAGGTTGGCAAACATTTTCTGCAAAGATGCGGATGGTACAGACTTCAGGCTTTGTAGGTTCCTGATCTCTGGTGCGAGCACTCAAACCTGCCACCCATAATGTAGACAATGTAGACGCAGTCACAGCCGATAAGTAAATGGATGAGACTGCGTTCTAATAAAACCTTATGGAACCTGCAATTTGAATCTCACATCTTTCTCATGTGTTTGTGTCACAAAATATTCTCTTTTTTAACTATTTCATTTTATGTTATTTTCTTGTGGTAAGAGGACAACATGAGATCTAACATTTTTTAACCATTTAACAACGCACGAATTGGTCTTAGCTCACTGGCTGTATAGAAACAGGGGGGCAGTGGGATTGGGCTCACGGCCATCATTTGCTGACCTCCATGAGTTTTCTCCCCGTTTTTGGAAACTACCAAACTCTTCCACACCACCTCCCCATGTCCATGCCTTTCCCTCTATCTGGTAGGCTCCATAGTTTTCCACTTTTCCCTTTGTTTGTTTTCTCCTCGTTGTATCAACACACCCCTCAGAGCCCACCTTGATTGCTGTGTAGGAAGAGCCCACCTTGATTGCTGTGTAGGAAGTCTACATGAACCCCAACACCAGTTCTGAGTTCATCCCCACCCACGATCTGCTGTCACAGCACATCCTGCCCTTCTCCCTGGAAGAGTTACCGTATAAGAAATGACAAATGACAAATGATAAGGTTAGCCGTGTAATATCTGTCTATACTGCCATAGTCTATGTCCTAAGCTTCTTGAAAGGTGATTATATTTGTGTCGTTCACAGCTGTATGCCCTGGGCGTAGCACGATGATGCCCACAGAGTAGGGGCTCAATACACGTCTGTGAAATTAACCAATCATCGCACTTAACGCAACTCTGCAACATAAATATCCCCACTTTACATGCGAAAACACTGGGGCTTCCATAAGATAGATTCTTTTCTGGAGGTCATAGGTTAAAAAGGTCATGTCTGCCTAACTCCAAAGGTCTTGCGATTTCCACCATGCTGCTACTGTAATAAAATATTACATTAATTTGTATTGAAACACTGCATTTTCACTAAATGATGAAATCCACTGATTGTATTTAAAATAGTAGCAAGCATTGTGCAAAGCCTAGAAATAACAGCATAAGAGCTTGTTTTCGTATGTCTGTATAGGTTCGTAAGGAGTTTTGTTTTATCCTTGAAATATGGAGATTTTGGACCAAGTCTACACTTAGATATTTGTCTTTTCTCTTCAATCCCGTCTGGAAATCAATTCCAGACATACTTCAATAATTTCAATTTCCAGACATAATTTCTCCTCGGAGGGAAATTTTCTTTTATTATTTGTTTAGTTGGCTATCTTCTACTCATTACATTTTTCCGGTAAGTCTTATGAATCGCTCCCGAAAGTTCCCTAGCTTTGCCTTCACAATTTCTATCTTCGCCTATAGTTTTCGACAACTTGAAATAATTTTCCTGTTTGACCTTCTAGACCTCCACAACATTCAATTTAGCACCTGACTCTTTACTTCAAAAATCAGATTAAAAAACAACAACAACAACAACAACATCCCTCCAAACATGTGTTTTCCGACGTGCCTTAACATCCTGGAGTGCTCTCATTTAATTTTTAAAGAGTTGTCACTGAACTCTTCCATCTGCTTGAATTCACCAGGGAGCTGTTCTGTTTCCTCACTCCTCCCTGGCTGCTGAGGCCTCTCAGACCGACAGTTCTCGGGTACATTAAGTGCCAGATGTGAGGTGCCTCAGCCTCTTATGGGCTGGCATTTCAGGGTGATGGAAAGGACAGCATTTTCTGCTCTTGGGGCCTGTAGTGTGTCACAATAGAACTGGGCAGAAGTTTCTCATTGAGACTCCAGAAAAATACTATTTCTGTTCCCATATTTTCTTGTCTTTCTCCACCCAGATGTTGAGCTCCCTATTTCCACAGTGGGGGGTGGGTGGCGAGTGACAGGCACACTCACACAGCCTGTGGACCCTTTTTCCTGGAGGGAATAAAGGGTCACTGAAGTCCAGGGTCCTGCCTGCATCTCTGCCCTTCCTCACCCAGCACTGGGTGCAGGTGCCCGTAACAACACCTCTGCCCCTCAAGGGGGAAAACACCTTCCTCGTGTGAATGTCTTCCTGAAATTTAGATGAAGCTCCTTGAGTCAGGTACCTCTTAGGTAGCTCAGTGTTGGAATCTAGGTCATTGATGGTCTTTTATATTATTTTGGACGGCATAGTTCTTTATCCGATGCTGTGAATTTCTCTTCTCAGTGAACTGAGTAGTAGATGAAAAATTCAAAACTATATTTTGATGAACTCTGAAAGCACCAGTCTCCTTCTTCCTAGATTGTATCTAGCAATAGTCTGACCCCAGGCCCGCTTCACAGCCCTGGTTGTGAGAGGGTCCCCAGCAATGGAGTGGTGGGATAGGAACTAAGGAGTTGCCCCTGTTAAGATGATTCCAGGCACACTTTCCACCATAGAGCACAAGAAATTCATCCTATGTCTCTTCTAGGGGGAGTCATTCAATTATAAACGCTTATTCAAAAGATCCCCACAATCTTATTATTTAAAATTAATCTGCAGAAAAATGTTAATTTTCACTAAGAACCAAAAACTTAGTTTCCAGCATTGGGAATCTTTTAGATTAGGTGCGATGTTTTGTTTTGATTTGTTTTGTTTTGTTTTGTCTTGTTTATATCACGGAGACGAGGTACACAATGGTTGGAGTATGTTATTTGCTTTTCACCTTATCATTTTGTTGATGTTTTGGCTTTGGATTCACAAATAAGTCTTTATGATTTCATAATAGCCTTACATTTTTTTCTTTTTACACTCCACTTCCCTGAAATTGTTTTTTTTATTGAAGTACAAGTGACATACAACATTATAGTAGTTTCAGGTGAACAACATAGTGATTATTTACTTTATTATTTTTTAACATTTATTCATTTTTGAGAGAGAGAGAGAGAGTGTGAGCAGGGGAAGGGCAGAGAGAGAGAGGGAGACACAGAATCCGAAGCAGGCGCCAGGCTCCGAGCTGTCAGCACAGAGCCTGACGCGGGGCTTGAACCCACAAACCATGAGATCATGATCTGAGCTGAAGTCGGACGCTTAACCGACTGAGCCACCCAGGCGCCCCAATGATTTGATATTTATATACATAATGAAATGATCTCTATGATAAGTCTATGTACAATATTATCTACTATATTCCCTATGCTGTACATTATATCCCTGGGTATTATTTATTTTCTAACTGGAAGATTGTACCTCTCAACCCCCTTCACTTATTCACCCCTGAAATTCTTTTCTTTTTTTTTTTTTATTGTGAATTGTTCTGGTAGTGTTTTGGTTTTCTTACTGTTTTCAGTTTGTTGCGTGAGACTGTTAGCAATATCTACCTGTCTTTTTTAGGATTACAACTTCCTTCTTTAAAATAATGCTTTATTACCTACTTTAATTATTTGTGTGTACTCAGAATTCAGCCGTAGTTAAATATTTATGATCACAAGTATTTGCGAACATAAATACGAATTTCAGGGGAGAGGCCTTGTAAATGGCCCATAATATTAGGTAAGATTCTCTTAGGTTTGGGTGGCTCAGATTGATTCTTTATATAGGAAACAGTGGCCCCATGACTCAGAATGGTATTGATTTCTTTTGTTAATGAATATGGACATCACTTCCACTGCACCACATAGTAATCTGAATAGTTCAGAGTTTGTAATGGATTTTTCATCAATGCATGAAGAAGTAAAATTGTATACCTGTTATATAAAAACAAAACAATAAATAATGAGCTGTCACAACGAGGTCAGTTATTTTATTCCTTCCAAATGGGTTTCCTTACCGGAAAGAAAATAAAAGAAAGCAGAAACAATGTTTAAAACATTTGGAAGCCTCTGCCCCTTCTAAAGTTCATTTCCGGGGCGCCTGGGTGGCTCAGTCGGTTGAGCGTCCGACTTCAGCTCAGGTCACTATCTCGTGATCTCTCAGTCAGTGAGTTCGAGCCCCGCGTCGGGCTCTGGGCTGATGGCTCAGAGCCTGGAGCCTGCTTCCGATTCTGTGTCTCCCTCTCTCTCTGCTCCTCCCCCGTTCATGCTCTGTCTCTCTCTCTGTCTCAAAAATAAATAAACGTTAAAAAAAAATTTAAAGTTCATTTCCTTCAGCCCTCTGCTTGTTCATTTCACCTGTACCTGTTGAGCAAATGATTTTAAGTAGGGCACAACTATGGCTACTTAAATTGAATTCCAAACTGGTGTGAGAGAATGAAGAGTTCAGATTTTAACCACAAAACACCTCCAAACAAAACTCCTTCAAAGTGACTCCACATAAAATTTTATCAATAAATAATGCCAACACTCACTGCATGTATTTTTAAAGATTCGTTCTTAGAAAAATAAAGACCTTAAGGGCTATAAGATTGTGTCCAACATTTCAGCATTTCTGTATAAGTGAGAGCCCATTCAGTCTCCTTCAATGAGGTCATAATCCAATATAAGGCGGGAGTTGATTTTGCCCCTCTTAGGTTATTTGGCAATGTCTGAGATGTTTTGCTTGTCATAACACAGCAGGAGTGGGGACGCTTCTGGCATCTAGTGGTAGAGACCAGGGATTCAGATGAATATTCCGCAATGCACAGGACAGCCCCGCTCCGTGACAAAGAGTTATTGACCCCAGAGTGTCAACAATGCAAAGGTTGGAAATACCTAGAGACATTACCCCTGAAGAGCGGCCACAGGATGTTTTCCTTCAGTACACAGAGTGCTGTTAAGCCCAATGATATAAAATGCCTCAGGATCGGTCTGCAATATAAACCTATAAAAAAAAAAATCAGGAATCTGGATATCCAGGAAGAAAAATCTTACTTTAAGAGTCAACTTGAGGGGCGCCTGGGTGGCGCAGTCGGTTAAGCGTCCCACTTCAGCCAGGTCACGATCTCGCGGTCCGTGAGTTCGAGCCCCGCGTCGGGCTCTGGGCTGATGGCTCGGAGCCTGGAGCCTGTTTCCGATTCTGCGTCTCCCTCTCTCTCTGCCCCTCCCCCCGTTCATGCTCTGTCTCTCTCTGTCCCAAAAATAAATAAACGTTGAAAAAAAAAATTAAAAAAAAAAAAGAGTCAACTTGAGCATGGAGGAAAGAATGAGGACCCAAATAATGTTTCTCAGAAAGTCGATTCATATTTAAATGAGGGTCAGAACTAGGGGGGCTGAGATTCCAGAATGCCCCCTCCTCATGTGTAACACAGACAGTTCGTGCAGTCAGTCCAGTTTGATGAAACAAGTATGTCTGAGGGAATTATGGTTCCTCCTTGGACACAAATCTCATTGATATGAAATATTTGAATAATTAACGGGCCAAGTCAGTATTAAATGGCATTGCCAATGGGAGCTACTTTGTAGATATTGTTCCTATTGATGAACAAGTGCTCTTTGTTGAATTCAACAAAATTATACTTAAATCTATTGATTAGGTCTTAGATACCAAGCAGCCAATGCACAAATATGCACAGGAGAAAGAGAGGGAAAATGCTACCAATTCAAATTATTTTGAATTATAGAAAATTAATGCAACGTGTTTGATCCACTTATTAATAATGATCAGCATTGATCCTGCAGGCAAATATTATTTGTTATGGGTTGAATCATGTCCCCCCGCCCCAACCCATAAAAGATATGTTAAAATCCTAACCCCCAGTACTTGTGAATATGACCTTATTTAGCAATTGGATCTTGGCAGATATAATCAAGGTAAGATGAAGTGATTAGGATGGACCCTAATCCAATATAACTGGTGTCCTTCCAAGCAGAGGAGAAAGAGAAGGGAACACCTTGTGTTCAAAGACACAAGCAAAGAAGATGGCCATGTAAAGACAGAGGCAGAGGCTGAAAAGAAGCTGTCACAAACCAAGGAACACCTGGGGCTACCAGAACTGAAAGAGGCAGGAAGGATTCTCCCCTAGAGGTTTCAGCTGCAGCATGGCCCTGCCAACATCTTGATACATACATTGTGTCCGTAAGTAGTACACTATTTGCCAAAGAATCAAAATAGATCAACGTTTACAGCCAGAAAGTCGTTTTATAATCTTATGAAAGTGTACAGGAGATGAAAAACAACATGTGTAAATATTTAAATGCTTTTTATAATATTAGATTTAATCAGGATGCTTTACTCATTAAACATAAAAAGTACACATATATCCACATCTATATACACACATATATTAAAAACTATTCCACATAATTCTTTTTGGTTTATTTGGTATTTTGGGGGGATGTCAAATATATATATTTGGAGATGATTGTCCTTTATTTCTGATGTATTTGTAACTTTTTTTTTAAACATTTTGCTCTTTTTTTTTAATTTTTTTTTTTAACATGTATTTATTTTTGAGACTGAGAGAGACAGAACGTGAACGGGGGAGGGTCAGAGAGAGAGAGGGAGACACAGAATCTGAAACAGGCTCCAGGCTCTGAGCTGTCAGCACAAGCCCGACGCAGGGCTTGAACTCATGAACCGCAAGATCATGACCTGAGCCGAAGTCGGACGCTTAACCGACTGAGCCACCCAGGCGCCCCTATTTGTAACTTTTTAAGTCATTAGGATACTTATTAACATGGTGAAAAACCATTAAAATTTTTATTTCATTTTCTGCTATCTCAACACCCACAAAATCCTATAGGCACATAACTAAATTTATAAATTGTGCACCTGAATCGATCTTGTCAATAAAACTTCAATTTTTGATGGAAAATCAATCCAAACAAGTAGAAAAAGATTAAACTCTCTTTAATTTGTTGGCATCTACATGTTAGACGTTACAAAGGAAAGGAGCTGGAAATTGTCTATGAGACTACCACAAAGTGTTCAACCATTCTGACTGATAAGACCCCTAGATTTTTCAGCCATATTCATGAAAGATATAATGTTCATAACTTCATTTTTTCTTATAAAATCAGATGGTTTTGATAGGGTAATGCTGTTCCCATAAAATAAGTTAGTTAATGGTCCCTCTTATTATATTTTATGAAAGACTTTGTATGGAATTAGTATTATTATTTTCTTGAATGTTTGAAACATTGACTAATGAAGCTACTTTGTACTGGAGTTTCTTTTTGAAAGGTTTGGACTGTGAATTCAATTTTCTTTACTAGATACAGGGCTATTTAAGTTATCGATTTCTTCTTGGGTGAGACTTTGTTGTTTGTGAGATCTTTCAGGGATTTTTAAAATTTCATCTAACTTTCTGAAATTATTGGCAAAAGGTTGTTTGTAATATCATCATAGTATCTTTTTCATTCTGTAGGATCTGTAGTAATAACCCTTTAGTTATTTGTTATATTGGTGATTTGTGTTCTTTCCTTTTTAGAGGAGTCTAGAGTGTTGTCTATGTCAATCACTTCTAAAAGCAAATTTTTGGATTGGCTACTTTTCTCTGTGTTATTTCACAATCTTACTGATTCCTGTCTTAATCAGTTTGGGTTGCTATAACAAATTATCGTACAATGAGTGACTTAAATAAGAGACATTTATTATTCAAAGTTATGGAGGCTGGGAAGTCCAGGATTAAGGTGTCAGCAGATTCAATGTCTAGTGAGTCTTCTATCTAGTTTGTACTGGCAATTTTCTTGCTGTGTTCTCACATGGCAAGAAGTCATCATTTCCCTCATGTGTCTTTTATAAGGGCAATACTTCCATCAGGAAAGCTCTACTTTTATGATCTAATTACCTTTTAAAGTTTCCATCTCCAAATACCATAACATTGGGGATTAGGGTTTTAACATATGAATTTTGAGAGGACACAAACATTAAGTCCATAGCAACAATTCCTCTCGTTTTTAATATTTTCTTCTTTCTACATGCTTTGAGCATATTTTGCCCTTCTTTTCCTACTATCTTGCAGTAGAATCTTAGAATATTGATGTTAAACCTTCCTTATTACCTGAAATAAGCATCTGAATGTATATATATTTGTTTGAATACTACTTTAGCTGTACCTTACAAATTTTTATACATTGTATTTTTGGTATCATGAATTCAAACATTTTCTAATTTCTTTTGTGATTTCTTTGAAGGTATTTAATTTTAAAATATTAAAAAATAATTTCCAAATATATGAGTTTTCCCAGATATATTATTATTTTTGGCTGTTTATTTAATACACTTGTGATCATGTAACACATTCTGTATTACTTTGATCCTTGAAAAATTTTAAAGACATGTTTTATGGCCGTGTATAAATCCTATTTTTTATACTATTGTTTTTTGTTTACATTATACTATCAGCACTTGGAAAGAACTTGCACTCTACCGTTAAATTCTACCATTGTTCTATAAGTATCAAATATGATTAAGTCATTGTTAGTGCTCTGATCTTTTATATCTTTGCTGATTTTTTTGTTCTGTTCTGTCAATTGCTGAAAGAGAAGTATTAAAGCCTCCTGCTATCACCTGGAATTTCTCACTTTAAGTCTGTCAATTTTTGCTTTATCAATTTTGAATGCGAATGTGATACATTCACATTTATGATTGCTATAAATTATCATTATGCCTATCATTATGTTATAGCCATTTCATTATGAAAACTCCCTTTTTAACTGATAATACTAGATTCTTAAAGTCTGTTTTAATGGATATTAAAATTTCGGGTTTCTTATGCTGACTGTTTGCATAGTATATATTTTTTACATCTATTTGCTTTCAATCTGGTTGTACTTTTTATTTAAAGTGCCCTTTCTTGTAGACAGCAGATAGTTGGGTCTTGTGATTGTACCACTCTGTCTGACCATCTCTGTGTTTTAATTGGAATATTAATTGCATTAACATTTAACGTAATTATTGATATAGTTGGATTTAGATCTAATATTTTAATATTTATTTTCTGTTTATCTCTCTGTGTTTTGTTCCTTTGTTCTCCCCTCTCTGTCCTCTTTTGGATTCTTTGAATACTTTCAGAATTTCACTTTATATTGTCTCCTTATCTGTTTTTCTCTGTACTTGGTGTGTAATTTTTTGTAATTGTTCTTTGGATTATAATATGCATCTTTATATTTTCATAATACTTAGAGTTAATATTGTACCAATTTATGTAAAATGTAGAAATCTTGAACCTGTGTGGATCCATTTCCCCACCCCCATTATGGTTGTCTTGTTATTGTTGTTTGGCGCATTACACCCAAGAGCATTATAAATCACGTGATGCAATATTATACTTTCTGTTTTCAACAGTAATTTTTAAAAGAAATTAAGAAAAAAAATTTTTTATATTTACACATATGTATTTACCTTTCCCAATGCTCCTCATTCATTCCTGACAATCCCAGTTTCCCACTACCATTTTGTTACCAAAAAGGCTGCCCTTTTTCTCAGTCTCGAAAACTTCTCTTAACATTTTTTACAGTACATGTCTGGTTTGTAGAAGTTCTCTCAGTTTGATCTGAGCTGAAAATTCTTTTGCTTCACCTTAGCTCTTGAAGGATATTTTCACTAGTTATGGAGTTTTTGAGAGACAGCTAATTAGTTTCTCTCAGCACTTAAAAAATGTTGTTCTGGTCCCCTAATTTCTGATGAAGTGTTGACAGCACTTTGCTTGATTGTTGCCTGTATATAAATTGTTGTTTGGGGGCACCTGGGTGGCTCAGTCAGTTGAGCATCCGACTTCAGCTCAGGTCATGATCGCGTGGTTCATGAGTTTGAGCCCCGCATTGACAGCTCAGAGCCTGGAGCCTGCTTCGGATTTTGTGCCTCCCTCTCTCTCTCTCTCTGCCCCTTCCCCGCTTGTGTTCTGTCTCTCTCTCTCTCTCAAAAATAAATAAACATTAAAAAAAAAGTAAAGCGTTGTTTTGTTCTGGCTTCTTTTACAACTTTCCTCTTTATTTGAATTTATTTTGGTTTTTCTCTTTATCTTGGTTTTTTACTATGATGTCTTCAGGCATGGGAGTGGTGACGTTTTCATCATGGAGTCAAAGTGAAGATCATCATTAATGGGACAGGTTGAAATCATGTTTTGCATGATAGGATAAACCTTTCTGATATTCCCTCAATATAATACTGTGAAAAGATCAGAAAAACCCAAATGGAGGGACGTGTAAAAAAATAACTGGCTTATGGGCCACCTGGGTGGCTCAGCTGGTTAAGCATCTGACTTCATCTCAGCTCATGATCTCCTGTTTCGTGAGTTCGAGCCCGGCATCAGGCTCTATGCTGACAGCTCGGAGCCTGGAGCCTGCTTTGGATTCGGTGTCTCCCTCTCCCTCTGCCTCTCCCTTGATTGTGTTCTCTCTCTCTCTCTCTCTCTCTCTCTCAAAAATAAATAATAAACACTAGAAATTTTTTTAAAACACTGGCTTATGACTTTCAAAACATCAAGGTCATAAAAGTAAGGGACATACGAAAGAACTCTCTCAGGTCATGTTTGGGACAGTGGGTGAAATTTTAAATAGGATCCAAGGATGGGATGGCATTAAATTTCAATATTAGCTTTCTGATTTTGAAGATTGAATTTAGTTATAAAGGAGATTTTTATTCATAGGAAATACCCCCTTAAAATATTCAGAGAAGATGAGGTTCAGGTTGGCAATTTATTCTCAAATGGTTTGGAAAAGAGGGGAAAAGTTGATTGGACTATTCTTGCACCTGTTCTGTAGGTGTGTGATTGTTTCCATGTAACAAAAAAGACCACAAAGTTTTCCGTAATCAGAAATAAGTTTTTAAAATAACAGAAACTCTAAATTAAAAGGACAAAGTTGGCTAAGAACACCACCAAATCATTATGTTTAGAAGTCTCACACCACAAATTTTGGTAAAACTGGAATATTTAGATTAGTGAACAGGTGACCCGGCTTTCTCTTTTGTATTGATGATGAAATAAGAATTTTAGTTCATATATTCAGTACGTAACGCAAATTTACAGTTTTGACTTTATAACCTAAGATATCAGGCAGCGTTTCATTTTCATTGCAATCCTGATATGTCTATATTGTTTTATCATACTTTTCTTACATAGTTAAATTTGACAGTGGCCCAGTGAGATTTTGGGATCTTTTTTTGGGTATGTGAGTGATAAGTATGTACATGTGCATTCATGGTGTTAAGTAACTGATATGTTAGGTATCTGTTAGTTACTAATGTGACAGGTACGTAAGGTTACTCTAATGATTAATTTTATAATGCTAAGTAATATTGAAATATATTGCCGTTAATTGTTTTTTTAATTTCACTATATATAATTAAATCACTGGTCCTTAAATGTACACTCAAAGAGAGAGATTCCGTTAAGAAGAAATGCATTAATATTTATCTGGGAATTGAGTTCTGACCTTCATACAGGTAATCCCAGATAATCTAAATACAGGTTTATTAATTTAACCCTTCCAGATGTATTTTCCCTCAACCAGATTTATGTTGAACAACTTCTTATAAGAACAACTATATATAGATTCTTTAATTTCTAGTGAGTTCTTGTTCAGTGTGTTAGCTCACAAATAAGCTTGGGATTTACATAATAGTCCCATTACCATATTGAATAATGCAAATAACTTGTAATTTCTGCACATGAAACCTAGCAGATGTTATGAAGATACTTAATTTTGGCTTATTATCAGAAAGTAGGCTAAACACCAGCATAGTCTATTATATCCAGAATCTCCTATTTGTTCACATATGCAATTGCACTCATTAATATCATCTAACTGAAAGTGAGTACAATGCATACTTCTTCTCTTACCAACTACCCAGTGCTTTCCAAACCTACTTATTAGATGCTATTTTTATGTATGTATATATTTATTATTTTTAAAAATTTATTACTTATTTTTTGAGAGGCAGAGAGAGACAGAGCACCAGCAGGAGAAGGGTAGAGAGAGAGGGAGACTCCGAATCCGAAGCAGGCTCCAGGCTCTGAGCTGTCAGCACAGAGCCTGACGCGGGGCTTAAACTTACGAACCAGGAGATCATGACCTGAGCCAAAGTCCGACGCTTAACTGACTGAGCCGCCCTGGTGCCCCTTTTTTTTTGTTTTTTATTTTAGAGACAGAAAGAAAGAGAGAGAGCAGGGGAGAGGCAGAAAGGGAGAGAGAGACAATCTTAAACAGGTTCTACACTCAGCATGGAGCCTGATGTGAGGCTTGATCCCACGACCCTGGGATCATGACCTGAGCTGAAATCATTAGTCAGATGTTAAGCTCCAGTATATGGGTTTTTTTTTTAATATAGAGGTTTTAAAGATTTCACAAGTTAGAAGGACCAAGTTTAAAACAATAACATCCAGAACATATATATATTTTTTAATATTTATTTATTTTTGAAGGACAGAGAACATGAGTAGGATAGGGACAGGGAAAGAGGGAGAGAGAGGGAGAGAGAGGATCCAAAGTGGGCTCCATGCTGATGGGGCTCACACTCCCAAACCGTGAGACCATGACCTGAGCCAAAGTCAGAAGCTTAACCAACTGACCCACCCAGGGCCCCAAGAATATACCTTTTTAAAAAATGTATATATCATGCTATTTTTGATTCTGAAAGTCAAGTAAACACCAGATTAAAGAGTCACTTAAAAATTAAATATTTTCTTGAAAAATAGGTTTTTATGAAATTATAGGAGTTTTCCTGGGCACCCTAACATGTGTAGACTTCGTGAAGAATGTCCAACCTTGCCCACAATGGTCATTGTTGTCACTGATTTGGACGCAGTGTTGGGTTTCTAATGAGCCACTCTTTAATTTTATATGTCCTTGGTAATACCACTTATTTTCTCCCTTTTGATATATTTCTTTCTGAAAAACAGTAATTTTCACTACCAATTTTGAAAGAGCAAATCCCAGCCACTAAATCATTGGGTACAAAGATAATTTGCTCACTTGCCAACAACAGACCTAGAATGTAAATATAGCTGCCCATTCTCTTTAAGGCGTGTGCCTGGAGCCTTCACTAAGTCATAAAGTTGTCAACATTGAAGATAGTGTCTATTATTCATCTTGACCGTCGACCTGAACGCTATGGTACTCTATTTCAATTAGTGTCAACTAATTTTCTTTGGAGTTCCACAGGCATGTGATACGATCATACTTTTAGTCAATACTGAAGCCAAACCCTCATTCTAAGACCAGAGATTTGACAAGGAGAAATCTGTGCATCGAACATTCTGCAAATTCACTAACCTTGAGGACCAAAAGGCAACAGTGGAAAAATGGGGTCGCTTTCCCCAGACAATGTCACTGAATTTTTCCCACGTATTTTACAATTAAAAATGCAATTTGTGGGGCGCCTGGGTGGCTCAGTTGGTAAGTGTCTGACTTCGACTCAGGTCATGATCTTGCAGTTCACGGGTTCGAGCTCCGCATCAGGCTCTGTGCCGACAGCTCGGAGCCTGCAGCCTGCTTTGGATTCTGTGTCTCCCTCTCTCTCTGCCCCTCCCCCATTCTCTCTCAAAAATAAACATTTTTCCAAAAATTTTAAAAATGCGATTTGTTTTTATTATTTAAGGCTAAAATTGAATTTTAGCTAGTTTTATTTATTCTAGCCGCTTCCCAGATGAAAGAGAGCAGAGTTATATGCAGAGTTCTGTGACAGAAGCAGAAGGGCCTGGCATTAGAAAAATCATACTTGAGTGCAAACACAGGTGTTCACTACTTGTGTGACCTTGACCTGCTTCCATGCTGTCTCTGAGACTTGTACCTCCTCCAAATATTTAGGATGAAAAACACCATTTGTGCAGGTTTGTTGTGAATGCCAGAAATGAAGTGCGAAGAGTGCCTGACCTTGACAGACGCCTAAAGAAAAAGTTCCGTCTCCTTTCAGCCTTCCGTGTGCTTTTAGCCAATACACCTGGCGTCACTCATTTCCCCCCAGAGCTCTGATCTCCGAAGCTTTAGTCGCTGTCATATTTAGAAAGTGGATGCACCTTTCCCACACTGTCCCCTTCACCTGGATTGATAGAGGGTCAGACAAGGCTTCGGACACAACGCAAGAAGTCTGGGCCTTGGAAGTCGCCACAGCAGAGGTGGCCACGGGGGGTTAAAGGAAGCAGAAAGTAAAGTCCGCTGTGCTGAGCTATTTGCAGTTTTGTTCTCTTCTTTGGAGAGGAGGTAGCTTTATCCTTACAGTCTATGCTATGCTGCCATGACACAGTCCCCCCTGACGACCGCAACGTCTCTAAATGTGCACGGGTTGTCCACGGCCGCGAATCCATTCTTCTTCCTGGATTTATTTAATGAATGGCCACACTGGAAAGCTGAGATTCCTTTTCATGTCTTTGTTTTAGGGTTGTTGTTTTTTTTTTTTTTTTTGTCTTTCACTTGTCTTTAACACTCATATTCAGATTATCAGGATTCAGATTGTCCGGATTCACCCCTCTTCTCTGTCTCATTCACTGCCGCACTTCCTCCAACTCTCATTATTTTTCACTGATGTTACAGTCCCCTTCCTTCGTTCGTTCGTTTCTTCCTTCCTTCCTTTCCTCAATCGATGCCCCACACTCCTGCCCAGGAAAAAAATTTTAAATGCATGAAGTTCCTTATGCGGCATAATTTTTAAAATATTCTCTGATGGCTTTGTCTTATGTTGAGGGTCAAATCCAAACTTCTTTTTTGTTTGTTTGTTTGTTTAAATGTTTATTTATTTTTGAGAGAGAGAGGGAGAGAGAGAGAGAGAGAGAGAAAATCCCAAACAGGCTCCCTGCTTTCAATGCAGAGCCCAAAGCAAGGCTCGATCCCGTGAATTGAGATCATGACCTGAGCCACCCAGGCGCCCCTCAAATCCCAACTTCTAAGCTGGGTTATCAGAGCAGCCTCTTGTCTCTCCAACCATGAGTCTCTCTTGGCACGTTTCTGTGCCCTGTACACAGAGGTCCCTTTGGCTTTGGTCTTCTGCACATGACCACATACTCCATCTGTCCTTTGCTTGCTAACCTCCTACTTGATGATGAGGATGTCACTTTACCTGTGAACCTTTAACCCCTGCCAATCAGAGTTAAGTGCTCCCAGAGTCCTCTAAGTTTGCCGCGCTCCTGACTTTCTCTTTCTATCATTGTTATATGCCCTTTTCCCACACTGGTCCAGAAACTTCGGAGAGATCAAAATTACTTTTGTATCTGTTTCTCCAAAGCCTAGCTTAGTCCCAGTGATGTAGAAGCCTTCTCAATAATTTTTTTTTTCAATAAAGGATTGAAAGTCACGAATGTGGGCAGTTTATGGGTATGTTTAAAAGAAACTAATATATGGAGATGTAAGATATCCATACTTTTCTCAAAATGAGAGGCATTAAGTATTGATTTTAAACCCCAATCCCCCCCCCCAACCCTTTCTGGAAACATTAATAAAATAAAAACAGAGGAAAAGAAATTTATATAATGCTTTCTTTGAATCCTGTAAGACACGTCTTTATTGCCCAGAGATTTTATTGGTGTTCGTGATAGGATTAAAAAAAATTTTTTTAATGTTTATTTATTTTTGAGAGAGAGAGAGACAGAACGCAAGTGTGGGAAAGGCAGAGAGGGGAAGACAGACTCTGAAACAGGTTCCCAGCTCTAAGCTGTCAGCACAGAGCCTGAAGGGTGGGCTTGAACCCATGAACCAGGAGATCATGACCTGATGATCGGACGCCCAACTGAATGAGCCACCCAGGCGCCCCCATCATATGATTTAAAAAAGAAATGTACCCCCTTCCTCCACATCTTGTTCTGATTCGAACTTGCTTGCCACTTCAGGATGGGTTCCCAGTCCTCTCCGGAGAGTTTAGTCAACAGGGGTGTGTGCTTCCTGGACGATACAGTGCTGTCTCCTCAGATGATGAGCACTGAGCATACTGGGGACTTTGTGACAGGAGTACAGATAATATTGTGCCTGAACTTCATCCTGCTCCCTCTAATGGCACAAGAAATAAATTTTCACTCTACACTCACCTTTGAGAAAAGCTTGAGGGAGAAATAGATTGATTGGCCAAGTTCACAAGGAAAAGAAGGAAGAATCTGGTGTTGATCTGTTTCTGTGAATGAGATCGCATGCAGATTTGATACATTAAATAAAAATTCTGCAGGATTTGACTGTGGTTTGTCATTGCACGGGGTTATAAAGTTCAAGATGGATTACTCTTAAAAGAAAGAATTGCTGAAGGTATTTTCTCTAGTCTTCGATCTTTCAAAATATATCTGCCCTTTTGAAGGAGTAATGTTAGTATAGTTATAGTTCTAGTTAGTGTATAGTTTGCAAATTATTCAGAAACATACAAAATCAGCGGTGTCGTGAGGTGTTGGGGGCATTGTCAGAGGGCTAGGCTCTTGTTCAGATGCTACTTCTCTTTAAAAGTATAAAAATGAAAATTTCTCAATAGCTTAAAAAATGTATGCAATAAAATTGGATGGCTAGGGAGGCTAAATTTCCATTTCAGTTGGAGCGTATTTTTTCCAAAATCAAATGTTGAAAGTAAATTTTCTGTATTTTATTATAACATATGTAAATCCAAATGTCTAACCTTGAAAAAGTCAAAGTCGTCGTTTGCAAATGCCTTCTTATAAGGGTATTATATTAGTGCTTTTCACATGCTTTGACAGTTCACCTAACTCATTTTGAAAACAATACTTCTTTGTGAGGCATTGTAATAAATTAGAGCACCAAAGTTCTCATTAGAAAATTAAAGGGTCTTGGTTGCACAACCAAAGTTATTCTAATTATAAAGTATTTAATGTATTTCACATCTTTTAATTTCATGTTTTTCTGATAAGATCATTTAATTCTCTTTTCAATTCTAAGAATCATAGGACCGTCCACGTGGTTCAACAATGCCATTGACAGAGATTGAGATAGCTCGTTTCAAAATCCTGAAGTTGAGCGACAGAGACAGGCAAAGACAGAGACAAAGACAGAGAGGAGAGAGAGCAGTAGAAATTAGGAAGGAGCAAGAAAAGGGGAAAGAGGTCAGAATCAAAGCAAGTAATTAAATCTACTTGTAACAAACTTGTAACAATATAAAGACTTTGATATATATTGGGCCTAACAGATGCGTAAAGAGTTTAATTTCAAATGTCTTACTGAACATAAGTATGAAATTTGAAGAGATTCAGAAAGCTATGGAAAGACATTTTCTGAAAAACCACATAAATTAAAAAAAAATCTTACATTGTTTTAAGGGGAAAGAAAAACTACACTAAAAAGAAAACTACGAAATTTTAGACTCTATGGTAAAAATACCTGAGAACACTTAAAATATATTTTATTATTTATTCATCATACTGTATGTTTTGTGAATCCAAATCTTTATGTCATTGTATTGCGTTTTAGAAGAAGGAGAATCGCGTTAAATCAAAATGCTTTGGCTCAACCAATGCAGCAAATGTTTTCCAAGATTTTCATCAAAATTGAATCATTACTTAAAGGCTTAGAAGCAAATTTTGTTGCTGTTATATTTCATTTACTGATAACTTTTGTGTGCCCTTTGAATTGAGGGGAAGGAAAAAATACATAGACATGTTATTTCTGGTGTTATAATGACATTCTAGGCAATTGCCTCAGCAGGAGCCAAGGTTACATGGCCACATCATCACACGGTTTATCTGGAGACATTATGACAGAGGATGTTGACCTTGGAAGCAAGATTGCAGCTAGACAGACCAAGTCATTTAGGTCACCTTCAATCCATGGCGGTGGTTCCCTGGTCTTTTCCACAGTTCGAGATTGCAGCTGGACGGACCAAGTCATTTAGGTCACTTTCAATCCACGGCTGTGGTCCCCCGGTCTTATCCAAAGATCAACAAAGTCAGCAGAAATTATTATCTTAACTGTGCCGCTCTATTTTTTCATACCATATAAAGAGATAGCCAAGAATAAAAAGATAAAATGAAGACACAAAAGGAAGAAGCTAAATAAAACGCTGAAACCTTTATATTTAACTAGATAATTTTTTTAAGTCTCCATTGCCAAACGGTCAAGCTTAATAACCTATTTGCATAGAGAAATTTGGCCAATTCTATTCTGAGAGGAGTCACTTGGGGTCAGCAACATAATGATAGTGAGAGAAAAAGCAAATTGACCTGAAATGAGCAAGCTAGCTGACCAAAGAAACAAGGTATAAACAAACCTTACCAGTGGCTTAAAAAAAAAATCTTCAGTATGTTTAATTTTTAATATTTTAATGATTTAAGAATTTGCAATTTAAGAAAGAAAGCATCCTGGGGCATCTGGGTGGCTCAATCAGTTAAGTGTCTGACTTCCCTGCAGGTCACAATCTCAATGGTTTGTGAGTTTCAGCCCCGGGGCAAGCTCCGTGCTGACAGCTCAGAGCCTGGAGCCTGCTTTGGATTCTGTGTCTCCCTCTCTCTGTCCCTTCCTCGCTCACACTCTGTTTCTGTCTCTCTCTCTCTTTCAAAAATGAATAAACATTTAAAATTTTTTTAAAAAAGAAAGAAAGCATCCATCTAGCTGCCAGCATACTACATATCCTTTAGTGAGATTGGCTTGTTTTTACTTCATTCTTAGTCTTTCAGAATTGATTGGCCTGAGTACTTCTTTCTATGTTTCTACTTAAGAGTACGTTAGTGAATTTAGAAAAAAATTAAATAATATAGGCATTTGTAGAGTTGTTCCTATTTTTTGATCTATCATACATCAATAAATCTATGAAACAATGGAAATATGGCCCATTAAGTTGCAGTGCAAACATTCAGATGCTTATCATGATATGAAAATAAAAGTCACAGGGAGGAAAAGGAAGAAAAGTACAAAGAACAAGTAACAGAGATAATAGTCTTCCTTTCAACCTTTTCCTAATGGCCACAGAGAACTTTAACTTTTGCTTGAACGTTCACTTTCCTTCCGGCACAGTCCATGAGAAATGGACACACATTGAAACTTGCTTTTCGAAACAAATGCCCTTGTAGGTATCCAGCATTCAGACAGTTGGTAGCTCTGGGCAGTCGGTGTTACAGGAGCTGAAAGTTTTCGGAGAAATAGTTACTGTTTCTGTAGCAGCCTCTATCTATAGATCAATATCCACAGTCTGGCTTTCAACGACAGTTGTCAATATGAAAGCATTTGAAGATGTCAGTTATAGTCAGAAGTAGGGAGTGGGTCAAGCATGCAAATACATTAAAATATCGGGGGGGGGGGGGGAAGAGGCGGTAGGCTTCCCCGAGACTAGAATTAGTGAAATAAGAAATGTTACTCAAGAGTCCTGCTTAATCCATTTACTTAGACTTTATCAAAAACTTTGCAGGCTTCCTAGTTTTTTTCACTGCAATTTCATTCCATGGAAATTATAGTATTATTTTAAGACAGATATCAATTCAGTTTAGATACATGTTCATGCTGAGTAAGTTTAAATTTACTGTAGTGTTTTGCTTATGGAATCCAGAGGTGTCAAAGATTTGTACTTAAAACAAAAAAATCCACGAGCACTTTCAAAACCACTTGGAGGCTGCATCAGTATTTCTATGACCACCTTAGATCAATTCATACTTGTACTTGGAGCCCCCTCTCAATTCTTATGGGTTTCTTCTACTTTCTGTTGTTTTGTTGGTGGGGGTGGGGGTTGGGGTGGTGGGGGGGGAAGACATATAAAGAAACAATAGCTGATTACATTAAAAGTCATTAGAGCTCACTTTTTTTTTTAACGTTTTTATTTATTTTGAGGGGGAGAGAGAGAGAGAGAGAGAGAGAGAGAGAGAGAGAATGCCAAGCAAGCTCCATGCTGTCAGTGAAAAACGCAATATGGGGCTCGATCTCACAAACGGTGAGATCATGACCTGAGCCAAAATCAAGAGTCAAACATTCAACACACTGAGCCATCTAGGCACCCCTAGAGCTCACTTTAATTCTATAATATATATAAATTTTTAAAAAATGTTGAAAACTCATCTGTGGTCAGTTTGCTAGACTAAAGGTGTGAAATGTTTCTAAAAACATGTTATTAAGACAAACACCAATGCAATCTGGCAACTCTGAATGAGTTCCAGGAGCAGTCCCCATACGTAAGCAGTGAGTTTCCCTTCACCAATGAGTAGTCATAACTGTTACAGAGGATGCCATTTTGTCCAGGCACATTTATTCCCTTTATCTCACGCCTCAAGTAGTCCCATGTGTGTGATCTCGTGTTCAAAATCATTGGCTTCCTTGTGCCACATGTTAAGAGGTGCCAAGTAGGTACCCAAACGATGGCTTTGCCCCTGAGATCCTGTCCTTCTTTACAGTAAAAAATGAATTTGAAAAGCATGTAATACTACTGCTTCTTGGCTAGGTGTTTCATCAGGATGTTCCCCTTGACCTCTTCTCCTTTACTTCAAATCAGTGAGCAGGGTAGCAGTCCAGGGGGCAAAAAAATGAAATGTGGGCAGATGTGGCTTACGACATCAGATAGCTCTTTTTTTTTTTTTTTTTTTTTTACAGTTTTTAACTTTTTACGTTTAAAACTTAGGAATTTTATAAGTATCTTAGAATTTGGAGAAAATAAGAGGTGGTTCGAGCTCTAGGCTGGTGCTATTCCACTCACTTTTTTTTCCTTCCTCCCATTTAAAGACTTATTATTCACCGTTGCTCAATACCTGCATGCCATATTCCATTTTTTTTCCTAAACATCATTCATGCTTAAAAGATAGAGAAGATTCTGGTTACCTAAAAATTGGTATTCTTTCATTAACGGAGACATTCTGAGAGTCTGTTTTCTACCCCAAAGTAGGTATAGTTTTTAAATGAGCGCACTGTTCAACCTTTAGCAAATAAATAGGAATCACTTATCACAATGTGATGTGTGTGTTGTCATGGACTGAATAATTTTGTGGTTCAAGTTTTACTTGAAAGCTATGTCTATACATATATTATACACTTATAAAGGTATGCTAATAGCTGTATAGCCTGTCTCCTTATGTATACGTTTGCATGTGTGTATAATTAAATACCCGTCTGCAGTTCTGGTAAAAACGAGATGCACCTTTTGTAACTGACTGAATGCTTCCACTAACAAGTTTAGCTGTTACCTGGAAAGAACACAAGCCTCAGATCTACCAGGGTTTTAATCTTGTCCAGGTATCAGATGCCACCTCCTTGGCACACAGAGCTGATTCCCAACTACACCATTCACTTAGTTTTTTCCTGGCAAAAATAATGTTCTTATTCATTCATATAAACACCCATTTTTATTTTCTTTCCTTCCTTCCTTGTTTTCTTTCTTTCCTCTTTCTTTCTCTCTCTCTTTCTTTCTTTCTTTCTTTCTTTCTTTCTTTCTTTTTCTTTCTTTCTTGTCTTCCTTTTTTCCCTTGCTGCCTGCCTCCTTTTAATTTAATGACTACGGGTTCTAGTACTTAAATGGCACCAATTCATTGGTGAGGAGCTACATTCCTTTGTTTCTAATGATGCCATTTAAATGAACAATTTTCACTTACCATATGGTGGGAGAGGAGAACGATACAGCTACTATCTTTTTAATGAAAGAACAGTCAATGTAAAGCTTTGCCGAATGCAAACGTAATAAGGAGTAACACTGTGTTACTTGACGTTTGGCTTTGCAGAATCAAAATCTTCCACAAGCTGGGCTTTCCCTATTGCAGAAATAAAGACAGTAATAAACCTGGGGAAATCTGTTCTACCCATTTGCGGATCAAGTAGTATTTTCTTGATTTGCAATTTGCTTTCAGAAATAATCGTTTTAATACATAATTCATTATCCACTATGCAATGGATATCTACTACAAGAAAAATAGAATGGGATGATGATTGCCAAGGTGCCAGGTCTGAACTTTTTGTGTCAGAATTAACACGCGCAAGTTGATCAAGTAGAAAAACCACTTCGAATGGCCCATGAGTGTGATGAGACTTGCATCTTCAGTGGCTGTTTCTTGACTTTGTGAAGGAGCCATTGCCCATTTGGACCCTTTGGCTGACCCCTGAAAAGCCACTGTCGTTCCCTGTGTCCATGGAAACACAGGGATGTGCGTTTACGGTAATGAATACGAGGCACCGAGATGATTCTCACAGGATAAGGATAAACGTATATGGCAAGAAAAGAATTCTACCGGAATGAGAGACAATTCCCACACTGGTTGACGGGTGGTAAATAACTGGTTCTCCTTCTTTCCCCGCCACCCCGTCCTCACTTAAATTATAGTTTCATAGTATGATTAGATACTGTGCTGTTTCTCCCAACTCTTGAGATTGTCTTCTGGAGGGCTTACCTGTCAGGTAAGGTACTGCTGGGTTTTGGTCTCCCTCTCTCCACTGCCATTCTCCCCAAACTAAAGCTCAAACATGGCGCAGTGGAATCTTCCAATCCCTCTATATTTGAAAAGAATTTTAACCAGTTGCAAAAGATATTAAGAGAAAATGAAACCCTGTTTGTTATGGGCTATTTTTTTTTTTAAATCATTTTGCCCAGCGTCTTGAAATAGTAGCTTTTTATCAGGAGAGTGGGTGGAGCTTGCATCTGTGTTGATCTGTCATTTCCCCACAGAATGGAAATTCCCAGGGCACAAACAAGAGCATGAGGAACAAGGAAGAAATGGACCGTGGCGTGGCCTTTGCACAGAAGAGGTAGATGAAGGTGAGAACACAGTTTTTCCTGGCCATATATCTTTAAAAAAAAAAAAAACTTTTTTAATGTTTATTTATTCTTGAGAGAGAGAGCGTGAGCAGGGGAGGGGCAGAGAGAGAGGGAGACACAGAATCTGAAGCAGGCTCCAGGCTCCGAGCTGTCAGCATGGAGCCAGACACAGGGCTTGAACCCACAAACCGTGAGATCATGACCTGAGCGGAAGTCGGACACTCAACTGACTGAGTCACCCAAGTGCCCCTTCTGGCCATATATCTTAAAGCCTTTAAGGGGTCAGTTGAAAAAGAACTCACCTCCTAAATCCTTTCTCATGAGTCAGCCCCCCTGTATCCTTCCCCCACTGCTCCCCTACTTTAGTCATCCCCCAACTCCCCTGAAATCTGTGGTCCACCACTAGATGGTCTTTAAACATGCACGGTTCTCCCAGTGTTTAACACTTGCAGCAACTCAGTGTCCCCCAAGCACCTCTTCCCACCCTCTTGTGGCCCCAGAAATAGCATGGTATTTCTGTAATTATAATACTGTACCCTGTGTGTGTGTGTGTGTGTGTGTGTGCATGCGTGAATGTGTGTTGGCATTTGCATAAAAAACAATTTTTAAAAAAGGAACAAAAACTGGAGAGTTTTGCATTTTGGCGGGTTTTTTTTTTGTATTTGCGCAGACCATTTTAGGATTTTCAGTCTCAACAAAACACTATTAAAACGAAGAATCTAGTAAAATATTTGTGCATGTACTGCTAAACAATTCTAGCAATTTTATTAAGCAATACCTTTATTATTTTTTGAATATTCTTAACAGACTGGAACAAAACATTTTTTTTATTCAAAACAAAATATGCATACTGTACGCATGTCGCAGGGTTAAGTATGATGCAGAGATTAAAGTTTGTTTGAACAAAAACAAATGCCTGGGGGAATTTCATAGCTATAAAGTTAATAACTAAATTTTGTTCGCTACGAGGACCTTTTCTATGGTTTCCCTTCATCTCCCAGCTACACAGCAAACATATCTGAAGTGCACTTCCCAAGTGTAGTTAGAGTATAGGAAGGAATGTAAAGTGTTTTTTTTAATTATTTGTTTTGTTTGTTTGTTTTTTTAAAAACAGCCCTTATGAACTCTTCCTTCCACTGATTCTACTGTAAACTCATAAAAGCCTTTTTTAGAAAGCAAATTCATGTACACTCAGCAGGTGAAATGTTCCCACGAAAAGAAAAAATACAAACAGAGCGATCTGATTTCTTCTCTTTTTGTCAACTACCTAGAGCGTGTTCCAGTGACAGAGTTTTTGCACTTGAATGAAAATGGCTAACCTATTTGTTTTTTAAACAAGTTCTTCTTTTGTGATAATGCAGAATTGCATACACTTTATACCTGGAATAATTTAAAAATCATAGGTGGGGGAATACGGGGGGTAAAATTGTATATATTCTGTATTCTGCCGGGGTTGGAGCATCTCTGCGGTCTCCTCCACGACCACAAAGGAGGAGAAAGAAACCCAGATTTGTGTCCTCAGTCCCTTTGCTGCCCTTGCAAGGGCCCGAGCGAGCCAAGACCCGCACGAGAGCCCGCCCGCAGTCCCGCAGGAGGGGCATCCAGCCGCGCCCGTCCTGACTCTGGGCGGGCTCGCGGCCACCTGACCACCCGCGACGGCGACGAGGGACGGGGCCTCGGGGGATGGGAGCTGGAGCAACGTAGTTCATGGTGGTTTTCTTTGCTTTTGTTTTGTTTTCAACATAAAAATGTGTTAACTGTCTGATTCCGCCTACCATGGAGAGCACTTGTTTGTTCAGCTAAAAAGGAACCCCTTGTTCTGCTCCCGGCGGGGTCGGCGACAGCGGCCCGAGGACCGCGGAGCGTGCGCGCCCGCACTGCGGCTGCACAGACAGAAGCAAGCGATGTTGTCTGCTGGGGGCGGGGCTGGGGCTGAGAGGGGGCGGGGAGAGGGCGGGGCTGGCGGGGACGAGGCCTGGGAAGAGGCTGGCGGGGGCCGGGCGGGGGCGGGGCCTGGGAAGGGGCTGGCGGGGGCGGGGCCTGGGAAGAGGTTGGCGGGGACGGGGCCTGGGAAGGGGCTGGAGGGGGGGTGGGCCGGGATGGGAAGGTTGGGGGGAAGGGGATTGGGGAGTGGGGGGTGGGGATGGGATGATTGGGGGCAGGCATGGGATAGGGAGGGTTTTGGGGAGGGGACTGGGAGGGGCTGGGGATGGGAGGGGGCGGGGAAGGCAGTCGCTTTCGGAAGCGGGAGGGAAGAGTTAGGGGTTTTTTTATTTTTATTTTTTGTTGTTTTCTTTTTTTTGTCTTTTTTTATTTTTTTATGATTTTTTTTTTGTTGTTGTTGTATTTTGCTATATACCGCGAGGTCATAGCAATCATTCCGCTAATAGAAACTGACAGGACATAGAGACAGAACTATCTGATGAACACACACAATGACTAGAAATATATATATAGAGAGAGAGAGAGAAAGAGAGAAAGAGACAGTGAAGACTTAGTTTACCTCTGAGAAACCATCCCCAAAAAATAAATCCTGTATTAACAAGTGCAAAAAAATAAAAGAACAAATAAACCCAAAATCAAAGGAAAGCAAATAAAACCTCCAAACATTAAAACACAGTGTATAAAATGGTGTGAGAAATTTAAGTCACTTTACAGCCTTTTAGTCAATAAAAAGCTGTGTTTGTGTCCTCGTTTGGATCCAGGCCCATCTTCTGAGATTTTACCCTAAAGGCCCTGCGAGAAGCGGTTGGAGGGTAAAAGCACCCAGTGTGTCCGAGCGGCAGCGGGCAGGTGCTGGGTGCGCCCTGGCGGGGCCCTGGTGGCCCTGGTGGCCCTGGGGTGGCCCTCCCGGCTACTCCTCGCGCGCCGAGCTGTCTTCCAGCGCGTTGATGCCCCCTACGCTCAGCGCCGTGCTGTTCTGCGCCGCGGAGGCCGTGAGCACTGTGTGCAGGAGAATCAGTACGAGCACACACAGTTTGAGTCTGCTGTTGCACAGTCTGGTTGCTGATGACACTGTGAGTGACGTCCTGTGACAGGGGCCGCTGGTCCCCACCGTCCCTCTGGAGGGCTTGCTGGGGCGCTCTTCTCTCCTGACATCACAGCATTCGGGTTCATCATTGGTTAGGAAGGTTTCGTAGAGCCCTGGAGGGTGAAGACAGGACAGGGCCCGGTTAAAAGGCGCCAAGAGCCACGGGCAGGAGCTCACACAGTACAGTGAAGCTGTTACTCTAACGTTCTGATCCACAAAATCTTACAGGCAGTTAAGCATTTTGTAAAGGAAAGGCAAGTCAATGCAATGTGGACACATAGTCAACCGGTACTTTTAAGTTCCTCACTGCGCTCTTTTTACATTCCCGGAGGCCACACCAGGGAAGCTCTGGGTTGTGATGAATACAGAGTGAAAGGTTCCATTAGGTCCAAAATCAGAACCTGAGGTTCTGGATCAGCTTGGTGACCAAGGCTGTACAACCATCCTTTTTCTTTAGAAGGAATGCGATTAACTGATGTAACAGGTAAAGTAACAGTAACTACTTGTGCTAAGAGAAACAACCGAACAATTGTAACATCATAGCTCTAGGAACCAGCTTTAGTAATCACTTCCTCTCGACCTCGCCCTGTCCTTAGCTCGCCTTCTTGGTGAATGGGCAGAACCTTCTAAGCATCCAATGGGGACATTTCCGTTGGATTTATTTTGTAAATATTGTTCTTTTTCTTCCATTTGCTGTTCTACTGCAGAAGACCTATCTTATGCCTGGACCATTGCAGGAAGAGGCTCTCTGTTCTATTTCCAACCTCCCCTGCCTTTCCAGGAATGCCTGCCCCCTCTCTTTTATCTTCCCTCCTCCCAGAATCTCTTCTCTTCCTCCCTTCTCCTTTCCCTGCTTCCCCTATAATAATGCATTGTTCTTATTTTTAAATTGATACATGGATATTTTAGAAACTTTCAAATTGGTGAAAAGAATAAAATACTTGGCTACCTCTACTCTTTCCAATCTTGTTTCTTGCTCTGTTATATATAATTTTGTTAAGTAGCTACAGAACCCATTTTGTATCTTTTTTTTTTTTACCTGACAGCAACATTTTCGCAAGTGTTAGCAAAAACTTTCTACACAGATTTTATTATACTATCCTCAAGCTTGAAACTTTAAAAGTGAGGACAGAGTAGTTACAAGGATTAAACCAAGATTTTGTATGTAAAGAGCTTGGCTTAGTGCCTAGTATACAGAAGCATGAAAAATTTGGCTCCTCTTAATAATAATAGCTAGTAGTAGTGTCTCATTGTCTCCACCTAACTAATACAATCTAAAATACCTTTTCCCATCTCTGCAGACTCATTGGCCAATGTTCCAGACAGCCTGAACTGCTGGTTCTTCCAGAGCACACGATACCTTCACCACTTCTCAAGCTGCTTTTTCTTCCTGGACTTTTTTCCATCAACTCATAGACCTTACTCTCATTTATCTTCAAGGTCAGCTTTCCTGACATTGCCTGTGTGAAGTCTATACTCTCTCCTGGGCTGCTAGTGTATTCTGTGGAACTCTTCAATTGTTATCTGTCCTTTTCACCGTAATTGCTAGTTTTATGTCAATTTCCTTATTCATGTGTCACCTTAAAAGCAGGAACTATGTATTTCAGCTTTGTGTTCCCACTATGTAAGAATGCCTGAACAAAACAGATACTTAACAAGCACTTATTACATGAATAAACTCAATACATATTTGTTTAATTAAAAATCTATTAAATAAGATATTATACACTGCAATCTTCAGTTTCTTTTAAAGAAATGACCAAGATATCCTTATAATGATGCTTACAATATTCATTTCTTCTTAGGCATTCAAAGGTAAACTTCACCTTCTCCTAGATAGAATACGGAAAAAAAACTGAATTAATGAGGTCTGCATCTCCGACATTTTTATTGTATGATATTTTCTTTTTTCAAATAAGATACCTCACTAGTAGACTAATCATTTATTGAAGTATACATTTTCCAAATTATATTCTACAAAAAAGAGAGTTTATAGTTAAGATTATAAGAATAGAAATCTAAAGTTCATTTAGATCAACATTTTAGAAATAGTGAGAATATATATATTTGACAATTTCATCCAAACAAGAAGCTCTTCCAAATGTGTTCAGAAGCTAGTTTACTGATGTATAACTAAAGTCATTTCAGAAAGAATAAGGCAGTTCATTTAGGCCAATAAATGTACTATTCTGCTTGACTGATAAAATTCACACTTTCTTTCCCCCTTTTCCATCCTTTTATAGGATTTTTTCAGAGTTATACATGCATATATATTAATAATCAAATAATTCCACAAGATATTTAAAAAAAAAATTCTTCCACCTCCCCCAGCCCCAATTTTTCCTTCTCAGAGACAAATACTTGAGCCTCTTTCTGCTGTTTCTGTATTTAGCTACATTTCTGGAAATAACCTGTTTTATGCTTTTCTTGATTTTTTTTATCTTTTTATCTTTATAGACCTCCCCCTAGGGCACGTGAGGATAAAATACTCATTTTTCAGCCCATATGCACCTCCCACTCTAAGTTCAGCATGCTTCCCTGTATTACGATGTTGTCAAAACAAGTCTTAACTCAGACATGCAGTCACCTGGAGATCTCCGTCCCTCGCCATTCTGGTTTTCCAAGAGCTAATCATTATCTAACAGTTTCCTACGTACTCGCGACTTCAACCCCAAATCCCTCCCAGTTGTTTCCGCAGAATGGGGATGGTCTATCAGCTTTATCTCCCGGAGTCTTTCACGATATGGACCTGTTGCTTTTATGCCTGGCGCACAGCCACCAGCCTGACAGCCTCAATCAACGACCCCCTGGGGACACCTGCAGCTTCTGTCCTGTGGCTCTCCTATTGAGGAATAGCTCCTATGTCCTTTCTGGGTTTGGTGGACCAAGGTAGTATCTTCGTAAGGAAAAGCTCCTGGGAGCAAATTTCTGAGATGCCGCATGCCTAAAAATGTGTTTATTCTACCTCATATTTAATTTCTTGTTTGGCTGAGCATGGAATTCTAGTTCAGAAATTCTCATCCTCCAGATTTCTTTCTGTGCATGACACCCATCTTCAGTTGTTGGGCTTCTGGGCCCCGCCTTTTAGTTTTATTTTATTTTTTAATGTTTATTTATTTTTGAGAGAGAGCGAGGGAGGGGCAGAGAGAGAGAGAGAGAGAGAGAGAGAGAGAGAGAGACAGAGGATCCCAAGCAGGCTGTTCACACTCAGTGCGGAGCCTGCTGTGGGGCTCGAACTCACGAACTGTGAGATCATGACCTGAGCCAAAGTCAGATGCTTAAGTCAGACCGCTTAACTGACTGAGCTACCCAGGCACCCCTGGGCCCTGCCTTTGAATTCTCTTATTTCATTTCTCTTTATGCCACTGCATCTCTTTGCTCTACTTTCTGGAGGATTTGGGGACTTTCATTGTGTAATGATATTATTGAGTTTTTTTTTTTTCTATCACATTTTAATTTCCAAGAGTTCTTTCACGTACTCCGAATGTTGTTGTTGTTTTGTTTTGAACTGACTGGTCTCATTTTACAGTTGCAATATATTCTTTCATCATGGAGAGATTTGCAGAGCTTTTATTTGCCACGTTTTATTTCCTCCCTGCAGGGGCCCTGTTTTCTTCAAGTCGTTTTTTTCTTCTTGGTTTGTTCATCTCTTATTTTTTACGCGAGAAGCCTGTGCGTTCTGGATCCAATGTCTGCAGGGGAAAGTATTGCAATGGAGCACCTAAGCAAGGTTGTGAGTGGCCTGGGAAGGGGACCTGCCTGAACTGTTTACATGGAGAAGTTTGTACATTTCTTTGGATCAGATTTCCCAGGAAACATGCGGCCTATTTGTCCAGGAGAGCAAAAGCTCTTTGAACCTTATCCATCCTTCCATCGTTTCGGATTTATGCCTAAAAACAATTTCTATTCTGTTGGGTCTGCCTAGAAAACATCACTGTGCTTTTCTGTATCTCGTTCTGCTCTGTTCCATCTCTGATTCATTCCCCCAGCTAGAATAATACTGGCAGAAACCGTCTCTCGGCCCCTGGGCATCTGCCTTCGATCATCAGGGCATCTGTGAAGGGCCATTCCAGCTCCAGATACTGTCCCTCTGAGAATCCTGCTTCCCTGACCCCCTGGCAGGTGCACTTCCGGGATCAACCACCTGCTTCCTGGGAAACAGACATGCTTCCTGGGAAACCTACCCCCAGCGGCTGAGTCTAACACATCATTCAAGGGACTACCAGAACTTATTTCCAGATGAAAAGAATTCATTTCTCATGCAATAATTTCATTGCACAAATGAAATTCATTGCACGTTATATATATTAGATGAAGGAAATGAATTTCATTGCACACTATATATATTAGAAAGGGAAAAGGTTACGAAAGGGAAAAGGGAAATTTTCAGTGAATGAAATGTTCTGATACATTTTGCTTACAAAATACTCTATTTGAAATCTCTAACGAATCATTAGCTGCCATTTGGCATTAAGTAATAATAATAATAATAACAGGAATTACTATTCTATCTTATAGTACCAGCCTCATAGATTTTTTTTTTTTTGGAGAATTAAATAATATACACAAATTGCTTAGAATGGTGCCTGCAAATAGTAAAATCTCACATAATAATTATTGCTATTGTAAGTTGGGACAAAGAATAGAATCAGATTTATTATGGTCGGGGGGAGACGCCTGGGTGGCTCAGTCGGTTAAGTGTCTGACTTTGGCTCAGGTCATGATCTCATAGTTCATGGATTTAAGTCCCACATTAGGTTCTGTGCTGACAGCTCAGAGTCTGGAGCCTGCCTCCCATTCTGTGTCTCCCTCTCTCTCTGCCCCTCCCCTGCTCACGTTCTGTCTCCCTCCCTCTCTCTCTCTCTCTCTGTCTCTCAAAAATAAACATTAACAAATTTTCAAAAGGTTAAGGGCACCTGGGTGGCTCAGTCGGTTGAGCGTCTGACTTTGGCTCAGGTCATGAGCTCACAGCTCCTGAGTTTGAGCCCCGCGTCGGGCTCCGTGCTGACAGCTCAGAGCCTGGAGCCTGCTTCGGATTCTGTGTCTCCCTCTTTCTCTGCCCCTAACCCACTCGCATTCTGTCTCTGTCTCTCTCAAAAATAAACATTAAAACAAAATTTTAAAAAAAGATTAAAAAAAGAATTTATTATGAGAAAAGACTTTAAAAAACATCCAATTCAAATTCTTTTTCTGTTTTCAGTTGGTCTGAACCACTCATGGAAGACCCTTATTTTTAACAGCTCAAAACAATTATTCTAGTGTAGTCAATACAAATATTATCTAAGTACAGGAATGTCAGATGTTCTACGGAAATGGTTAAAATAAACACATGAAAATATTTAAATATAATCCTTCATTATCTCAGTAATTTACCTTTCACCACCTTTAAGTTTGGAAATATATGACTATTAAGATATCTGAACAAGTAATATGCTTAATATTTTTCTGAATGCAAAAGTTTAAGAAACAGTAAAGTAAAAAGAAGGGGGAAATCACCCCAAATCTGACTTCATTAGGATGAATGAAGAAACAAGAAGAAACTGCTGCATTTGTTTTCCCAAATGGTTATTCATACAGACACATATATTCACACGTAAGTGTGCATGTAATTTATAGATCTCACATGTGAGTAAGATTCTATTCAGCATGTGTGACTGCACATAGTTAATCTTTATTTGGTTTGGTAGGAGTGATTTTAAACTTTGTGTATTACTAAGTGAGATTATATATGTAATATACACACAATATATATGTGTATTCTAGATACACAATTACGGAGTTTTAGAAACTCTAGTTTGGAATCTAAAAAACTTTCTGGATACCAGCTTTTCTTCAAGGTAATTTGTATGATTTTACAGTTTCTTTTATGGCTATCAATCTGTGAGGGTTTTTTGTCAAGTCTGATCATTCACATTTCTCTAAAAATAGCTTGTCTTATTGATAGTTTTACATGTATTAATGCAGAGTTATGCATATTTTAAGACTAGGCTTCTATATCTTCTTTATTGTTAATACTCTATTTCATCTTTTTTTTTTTTTTGTCCCTGATAAGACTTGAAAGATTTCTTTTGCCCACTTTCCTTTGCATGATCAGAGATACAGGTCTTGAAATAATGGATATGTTCTGATATTCTGTTTGCTAATGCATCAATTTCTTATGTTATTTCCTTTTTCATCCTTTGTTCAATCTTCTTTTATTACCCCCTTCTAACCATATTGAATTCAATGCTACTTTACTCGTTCGAATTCATGTTTTTCCTTAATAAGTTAGTTATTGCTTTAAATTTTCCTCTGAGAATAGCTTCAGCCAATTCTTTCATGTTTTAATTTGCCGCGATTTTACATTTTCTGTAACCGTAATGTACATTTCCTTTTATTTTTTTTTTTTAAATTTTTTTAACGTTTATTTATTTTTGAGACAGAGAGAGACAGAGCATGAACGGGGAAGGGGCAGAGAGAGAGGGAGACACAGAATCGGAAGCAGGCTCCAGGCTCCGAGCCATCAGCCCAGAGCCCGACGCGGGGCTCGAACTCACGGACCCCGAGATCGTGACCTGAGCCGAAGTCAGACGCTTAACAGGCTGAGTCCCCCAGGCGCCCCAACATTTCCTTTTATATCTAAGTGACTTAAAAGAGTGTTTTATGGCTTTTTAAAAATGTCAGCTGATACTTTTCAAAACTAATTTTGTCACTAACTTCAAGTTTTATTTACCTTAGTTTCAAGAACGTGGCCTTTTAAAAAAGTTCTTTTCCTCAGAGAGCTGGGTGGCTCAGACGGTTCAGCATAAGACTCTTGATTTCCACTCAGGTTATGACCCATGAGTGCCCGACATCCAGCCCAGCCTCAGGCCATGTGCTGACAGTGCAGAGCCTGCTTGGGATTCTCTCTCTCCCTCTCTGTCCCTCCCCCCTCACTTTTGTGCACCCTTTCTGCCTCTCACAAAATAAATACATATACTTAAGAAATTTGATTTTCTCTCATTATTTTCTTTGTGGTTTTTCTTTGTGTTATGTAAAACTATTATCTTGCTATTTTTTGCAAATATTAACATTGCTAACAATGCTTAGTCTCTCTGTTTATATATTTTTTGCCTATTAGAACGTCACCCACCGAGAAATGTGTCTTCTACAACTGTTTCTAACGATTTTGCTTTTTATACATTTGGCTATTATGTCAGCCACAGACATATGTATGTCAGGTACAGAAAATTCATAAATCTTCACATTTTTCACTAGACATTTAGTATAAATCATGAAAACATGACACTTTGTTCGTTTATTTTTGGTGAAGTTTTATTGTTGTTTATATTCCTCTTGTCGTATAGAGCATATTTTGTCTGGTATTAATGTAAACTCCATGCGTATTAGCATCCATGCAGATACATCATCTGATATACCTTTGTCCATTATTTTAATTTTTCTTGGTCTCTTTATATTTTCTCTCTACTGTGTTCTACATGTAAGTTTCACAATGAAAAGGGGAGTTTAACCCATTTACGTTTATTGTCGTATCTACACTGCTTGGTCTTGCTTTTATCATCATATAATAATATTTCCAAACATTTAAAATTGTTTCTTTACCACTCCCTTTGCTTTCTGTAACTTTCTGTGTGAGCATATTTAAATGCTGTTTTTTTCATAATTTGTTAAATGCTGGCTGTTATTAATTCTACTTGAACTTGAGCTTTTAAAAAACCATACACACTCGAACTTAGATTTGTCTAATTACCAGTATCACTGATAAGGAGGTTAACAAAATTTTGTTTCTTCCATCTCTTCATTCTGTATCATTTTTTGGCTACCATCAGATGTCTTAAACTCAGTTATTGTCAAATTACTCATATTTTATATCTTCTCATCTAGTAACTATTATTTAAAAAGTTTTTTTAATGTTTATTTATTTTTGAGAGAGAGAGAGAGAGAGAGAGAGAGAGAGTGGGGGAAAGGCAGAGAGAGAGGGAGACACAGAATCTGAAGCCGGCCCCTGGCTCTGAGCTGTCAGCGCAGAGCCCAACGTGGGGCTCAAACTTACGAGCCATGACCTGAACTGAAGTCGGTCGCTCAACCCACTGAGCCACCCAGGTATCCCTCACGTAGTAATTATTAATAACGTTTGCATATTGCTTTATATCTATCTTATTCAGGGATTATGTGGTGGCAATTAGGAGAAACCCAGAGGAGCTAATTTGGATGAAAAAACGAAAAGAACAAGAACAGGTGGCGGGAGTAATACTGGAAAAATTCAAGCCTATTTCATGAACTGCAAGGCCGAGAGCACACCAGGCAGCATGAAGGACAAATCACGGGATTACTGTGGCCATCAGAGAGGGACGTGCCCTCCCCCTGGTGGAGGTGAGCACTGTAACCCGTATGCCTGGATTTCCCCCTGCACACCTCCCCCGCAGGCGGGCTGGGCTGCCTTTTCATGCATGTGGTCACACAGGACTCCAGCATTTTGTTCTCTCAGTCAGTGCCGTTGGAGAGTGACAGGGATTGTGGGGTTCTCGTGACACACTCCTGGGGAGGCAGATCCACGGGACTTGTTTCTCTCATCCGCGCGGGACCAACCAGCCACACGCTAGAGATTCCCGCAGAACAGACGCAGCCTTGGATGCCGGTCCAGTCTTTTTGAAAGAGAAATGTGACGTCCAGTGGTCAAAGACATATTTTCCCCTGGAGCCTGTGGGATATTGCCTTCATCCTCAGAACTCGGGACTGTTTGGAATTTAATCTAATTTCTGAAATTTTGCCAGAATAGAGAGAATCGCTTTCACCTGCCCATAGGATTGTCCTCAAGCTCAGGCCAGATATTTCCTGTCATTTCTTTGTTTCTTTTCTCAGTTTTATGTTTTGTATGTTTTCAACCTATCACATCCCCTGTCTCCATTTCTATACCACAGGTCTCCACCTTGGACCTGGCCCCTACATTCTTCATGCTTGTCCCTCCCTCTTGTTTATTCCGATTTCTAGATGGTTGATGCAATACATCTAGCATGTATTTGCAAGTTTTCTTTGCTGCCCTACAATATTTCCTTTTTAAAATCTAAGCCCAGTGTTACGGTTGCCTGCTTCCCAGCCCAATTCCCTTTCCACTCCTCTCCTCTTGTCTTAAAGTTTCCGTATGTTCTTGAAGGTTATTGAGTAGATGCTGTGTAAAATGACTCTGGGGTAACTTTTCTCCAATACGTGCTGTAGCATTCTGCTTCTCAACTTCCTGCTGTCATGTAAAGCATATTTTATGAGATTCCATATTTTGTTTTCTGTGTGACAAAGGTTGAACCAAGTCCCCCGCAGAGATATTAAAGACCTAGAACCTAGTACCACAGAATGTGACCTGATTCAGAGAGAGGATCTTCAGAGACTTAATCAAGAGGAGGTCACTACGGGATACCTAATCCAATATGATCTGTATCCATATATTAAAAATTAAAAGAAAAAGGAAATTGGACACTGAGACAGATATGGACAGAGGGAACATTGTGAACAGACACAGGGAGTAGGTCGGGTGGACAAGTGATGTATCTATGAGCCAAGGAATACCAAAGTCGCCGGCAAACCCCCAGAAGCTAGGTAACAAGTGTGGAACAGACTGTCCCTCGCATCCCTCAGAAGGAACCAACCTTCCCAACACCTTGATCTCAGATGTCCAGCCTCCAAAATTGTGACACATTTTTCTTACAACAGCCCTGGGAAATAATATTCTGTATATTTCTCTTTTAACAGTGATGTGTCAAAACAGCTCGAGTGACTTTATTACTTACTTGGTTTGACATCTCAACCACCCCCCCCCACCCCCACTCCCACCAAGGATGGTTAGAAGTGCAGCTAGGGATCCAGCGCTCTGGGTAGCCCTTCCCAAGTTAGTTTCATTCACCTGAATCTTTTCTGTGCTGTATTACGATACCCGTGTGACCCACACCTCTTCTACCGACCCTCTCGTGCTGCACTGGAGAGGAAGCCCATGCTTTGCCTTGGGGACCCTGCACAGCCGTCGAGAACGTCTCTGGTCAGCCGGCCCTGACCGCAGGAAGTCTGGGAGAATGCTTGCCAGCTCTCTCTCAACTCGCCCTTATCCGTAAACCATTTTCCTCCAAGCGAGTACTTGTGGGGTCACAGGTCTCAATTCTTGCAGGGGAGCCCCCGGCATGCTCTAATGTGACCTGATTTCCATTCTTCTTGAAGAAATGGCTCAGTCTCTTGCACGTGGATGGGCCCTTTCTGATGACCTGGAGTTTTCACGTTCCTTTGGTTATTTTACTGGAGTCAGAAGTGGGACAGTCGGATGCTTCTGTTTACTTGGCCACTTACTGTCTGCTCTTCCCCCACTCCCCCAATAGGAAGTGTTAAAGGTAGTAAGGATAAGACCACACGATAACCTTTTACTAATACCCACCTAAGAGAGTTTATCTGGAATGCATTTTCATAACAAAAAAATAAATATTTTGGAAATAAACTGGCAATAATGGCAATGAGAAAATTATTACATGTGCATGGAAATAAAAATGCTCGAATAACATCACAAAGCAAACATTACATTTTTTAAACATTTTTTTTTTTAATTTTTTTTTTTCAACGTTTATTTATTTTTGGGACAGAGAGAGACAGAGCATGAACGGGGGAGGGGCAGAGAGAGAGGGAGACACAGAATCGGAAACAGGCTCCAGGCTCTGAGCCATCAGCCCAGAGCCCGACGCGGGGCTCGAACTCCCGGACCGCGAGATCGTGACCTGGCTGAAGTCGGACGCTTAACCGACTGCGCCACCCAGGCGCCCCTTAAACATTTTTTAAAAATGTTTTTATTTATTTTTGAGACAGAGAGACAGAGCATGAGCAGGGGAGGGGCAGAGAGAGAGGGAGACTCAGAATCCGAAGCAGGTTCCAGGCTCTGAGCTGTCAGCACAGAGCTCGACGCGGGCCTCGAACTCATGGACTGAGATCATGACCTGAGCCGAAGTCGGACGCTTAACCGACTGAGCCACCCGGGGTCCCCAAAACATCATTACCTTTCTTTCTCTTTGATCCTAATACTCTTCTCCAGGGATAAACACTTTGGATGGATTCTGTTTCCACATTTTTGTTTGCTTTTATGTTGGGAGTGATTATCTTCAGAAGTCTACACAAAAAATCCCTTCACCTATATCTTAATCCAGTGATTTAGACCCACTAAGAAAGCTGTATCACTATAGTTCTTTCCTCCCCCAGTGATCCCTACATGTGGCCAATCACTGCTTTTCTCTAAAAATACAATGACATTTCCCTATGTGTTTGTGCTCTGTATGCTAAGAGCACACAGAGCTCTTCAATATTCAATATTTTGAATATTGAAAGTAAAATAAAGTACATCCTTAGCATTCGTTTAATCCCACTTCATTACAGTATTACTGAAGATAGTTTAAACATCAGGCAAAACAGATTCTCACTTTTATGCTTCATCAATTCATAAAAATCATGAAAATTTTAGATAGCTTTGTATGTGGCTTGTGATTCTCTTGCACATTTTTTCCCGAGTTCCAATTGTCTTTCATGTTTCATATAGTCAGGAAAATATTCTACATTCTTTCCTGTATCGCTAACTCATCCAGCCTCATAATCATACCCGTCTCGATGTTCTAATACAAACTTTTTTAAAAAATTTTTTGTGGCACAGATATCATCTTACCATTTATTTTTCACTATACCACCCGCATTAAGATCCTACATTATCTTCTTTGCTGTGCCCTTGTTTCACTAGAGTAAAACTTCAATTTATGTTTCGGCTAGCACATGCGGAAGGTGAACTTTCATGAGTACCCATATTTTTAAAAAATGTTTTTAAGTTTATTTATTTTGAGAGAGAGACTGAGCGAGCAGGGGGAGGGATGGAGAGAGAGAGGGAAAGAGAGAGAGAGAGAATTCTCAAGCAGGCTCCACACTGTCAGCACAGAACCCAACAAGGGGCTCAAACCCATGAACTGTGAGATCACGACCTGAGCTGAAACCAAGAGCCAGACGCTTAACTGACGGAGGCACCCAGGTGCCCCCATGCGTACACATATTTAATTTAAACAAATAAACTTCATTGTCGCATTTTGAAAGGTAGTTTCTCGGGTACAGATCCTAGATTCATAATCTTTGTCTTCTAATAACAGGAGGCATTACTTCACTGTATCTTAGCGCCCAGCGCTGTGGTGGAAATTCTAACTGTGTGTGTTTCCCACTGAGGTTGTTAACAGATCGCTACTTACTTACCAGCTAAACCAGCACACATTTATGCACAGTTCTGTGGGTCAGAGGTCTCGCGGGGCTGACTGGTTTCTCTACCCCCTGTTCACAAACCAAAATCAAGACACTGGCAGGGCTGAGTTCCTCTGCAGAGACTCTGGGGCAGAATTCACTTCTATGGCCATTCAGTCTGGTGGTTCCCTTTGCTTGTAAGGACCGGGGTCCTGATGTGCCTGTATACTGTTGGCAGGGTAATTCTCAGTGTCCAGAGGACGTGTGTCCCCGCTTCTTGGCTCATGGCCCTTTTCTCCATCTTCAAAGCCAGTGATGACCCACAAAGTTCTGCTCATTCTTCCAATCTCTCTGGCTTCTCCTTTTTCATCATCTCTTCTGCCTTTCGCACTATGTCTCTGACTGACTGTCTGCCTTCTTCTGTGGTTTTCAGGGCTCAGGTGATCAGAATGGGTCCACCTAGATAATCCGGAATAATCCTCTATCTCCAGGTCCATAATCTTATTCCTACCTGCAAAGTCTCTTCTGCCATGCAGTGTGTTCACGGGTTCTGAAGATTAGGTTAGGGGCATTTTTTTGGGGGGGGGGGTGATGGTGGAGTGGGCCATTATTCAGTCTACCGCCCTGCCCTCTGGTTTCCAAAGATTCACATCCATGCCACATGCAAACCACATCCTAAGGTTCCAAATGCCTCCCTCCAATACAACATCAACTCAAAGTGCAGAAATCTCGAAATCTTAGTTCAAAATCCCCGAATCCCATGGTCCAACCACCTAAATTAGGTATTGATGTGACTCTGGGTGTAATCCATCCTGGGACAAAAGTCCTCTGTATCTGTGAAGCTAGAAAGCAAGTTATCTGCTCCCAACATACACTGGTGAGATAGGCAGAGGCCAGGAGTTATAGACACTCTGCCTCAGATAGGAAGAAAACAGAAGGAAAAGGGGGTCATCAGTCCAAAGCAGGTTCGAAGTCCAGCTGCACAAACGCCATTTGGTTTCCAGGACTGGGAACAGTCGTGTGTGGTTCTCAGCTCCCCTCTGGGCTCAGAACTCTGCCCTTTGACTCATCCTTCCTCTTTTATGATGAACACCACGTGTTTGCCGCTGAGAAGTTTCATTAGCACGTTTGGGGGGGGGGGGTCTGACACCCTTTCTTCCTTCCATCCTGTCTCTGTCCTTTCCAGTCAAAGCTGGCAGTGTTCTTGTTGATCTAAATTCTCAACGACGTGTGAGCTCCTGGTCTGTGCCGCAAGGATCCGCCCCATCACACGAGAAGCTCATCCACAGATCTTTCCCAGGTAATCCCTCCTCTGTTTTTGGCTACTGCCCAGGTGGCCGAGGGGATCCATGAGTCACACCTTTCACTTCTTCGAAGAGCCTTTAACTTCCTCCTCTGACCATTCAAGCTTTCTGACGTATTAGCCCAGAACCTTCTGTTCTCTTCTGTTTTTTTTTCTAGAGTGTGCTTTCCTGAAAGGAAAGTCTTTTAATCTCTTGCCCTCTTGGAAGACAGAGATTCCCCACATCATCAAATCCTGGATTTGTGTGGTCGAACAGTTCCCTCACTTCTCGCTCCCCTTTCGCGTTTTATCGTAAGCAGCAAAAATTGCCAGGCTGCACCTTGAACGCTTTGCTGGGACATCTTTTCGGCTGGAGAGCCCACGCGCATCACATGCAATCTCTGCCTTCCGTGCTCCTGCAGGGCACGATTCTGCGGAGCGTGCCGAAACCACGTAACACGTTTCGGGTTTCCATTAACACCTTCCTTATTCCTCTATGAGCCCTGGCCGGTGGTCGTTAACGCCACACTTCGACATCTTGTTCACGGCAATCTGGGAATCTCATTAGCCTGGTCCTTTATCTTCTCCCAACTTCCCCCGCTGCCTTGTTCCAAAGCCGCTTCCATATTTCCTGGTATTTGTTACACGACCCCGCACGTCCGGTACCGAAACACGCATTTGCTTTTCAGCGCTGCTGTAAAAGCTGTCACAGGCACAGTGGCTTAAATGGCATTCATTTAATACTTCCCCGTTCTGCAGGTCAGATGCCTCGGCTAGACTGGCTTCCCCACTCAGGGTTTCGTGAGGCTGAAATCGAGGTGTTGGCCTTGACTACCCAGGCCGATTCCGGAGGTTAGCAGAATTCACTCTCACGTGGTTGAAGTACTGAGATCCTGTTTTCTTGATGGCTGTTGACTGGCGACTCTGTTTCTAGAGGCCGCCTGCATCCCTGGCTGGTGGCCCCTGTCCCCGTGGTAAAACTGTGTAGCAACAGAGGGGCCGAGTCCTTCCCGCCTTCAGTTTCTCTGAATTTCCTGCCTCATCTTTCTGGCCCATGCTTCTCTGTTCTGTGATGACATTGGCCCACCTGGACGATCCAAGACAGGCTTTCTATTTTAAACGTGAGCTTGGTGATCTTGGTGATCCTGGTGAGACTGGTGATCTTAATTCCACGTGCAAAGTGCTCTCTGCCATGTCATGTGTCTAATGTCATGTGATCACAAGCATATGATGGGGGGAGAAGACCAAGGGGGCCAAAATACACCTTGATGTCAGCATCCCTCTCTTTCCCTGGAGGGCTTGCTATCCTCTGTGAAAGCTCTTTGGACGGTCCACGTGTCTGTTGTATTCTCAAATCTCAAGAAGACATGTTTATGTGTGGTTTCTTTACAGCTTCTTCTGAAGTCATCTCTTGAAAATTGGATAGTTTGCTAGGGTTATTTTATTTTATTTTTATTTTTTTTTAAGTTTATTTATTTTGAGAGATGGGTGGGGGGAGGGAGAAAGAGAGAAGGAGAGAGAGAATCCCAAGCAGGTTCCATACTGTCAGCGCAGAGCCCTACAAGGAGCTCAGACTCACGAATCCTGAGATCATGACCTGAGCTGAAACCAAGAGTTGGACGCTTAACTGGCTGAGCCACCCAAGAACCCCCGGGTTATTTTATAATTGTGCTGGTAAAACAATATAAAATGAAAGGTCAACCTAAGAAATGAAATTTTTTTTTCCCCAAACCATAATGACCATCTGCAGAAAGAATTAGAATCGGACTTCTGAGTATCTGTATATTTATAAATTTTATAGTTATCTTTTCTAAGCAAGGGCAAATTTTTCCATTTGAGTAATTTTTCGAGGGGAGTAGTGGCCAGGTGTATCAGACTAGTAAGATGAACAAATGTTAGCATCGGTCTTGAATCTAACCATTTATAGCATTATATTCCTTTTCTTCTAGCTGATATCGTTGAGAATGATCACTTCTTCACCCCATCCTGGTACTCTAAATACCTGGCAGGCTGTTTATTCCCCAAAGAACAATACATATTTATTTGATGAGGGGAAGGAAGCAAGCAATAATGCCCCTTGAGCTGTAAGAGAATGTTTCAGTAAGTTGAGTCGTTTGGATGACAAAGCAAAAATACCTCGATATAGAAAGGCCACTCAGATCTGAAAGCTAACTGTGCATTAACTCGAAAATAAATCGCTCTAAAAACTGAAAATGATGCTAAGTGAAAGGATAAAGTCCACATTAAAATGGCAGAGATGTTCTGCAGAGAATTCACTCATTCATTAAAGCCATAAGCTGAGTCGAGAAATAAATTGGGCATTTGAAATGTCTTGAAGCTAAGCAGAGAATTTTCTCCATAACGGGTCCTAAAGTTTTCCAAGACTGTACTAGAAAAACAGACTGTCTGCAGCCTGAGAGAGTATAATCTAAACCGAAATCTAGCACATGCTGTTAAATATCACATTTCACATTGTTATTTTCCTGAAAAGGGTTATAGTGATTTTTTAATTTTAAAAATGTAGTCTAAGAAAACAGAAAAGAAGGAGAAAAAAGGAATGGACAAAGAAGATACAGTCTCCCTAGATACATCATTCTAATTTTCCACCCCTCCCCTAATGAATCCTTTGATGGCGGCCTTGATGAAGACTTTATTGGCTGGTGTGGAGGAAAGCCATATGGGTTTCTGGAGAAGTCAGCGTGCCATAGTTCAGCTGTTTGGGTTTGCACAAAGCATCAGAAAGAAGAGTGCAGGGTCCCAGGCCATGGGGACTGTTGGGACAGAAAGGCTCACGTTCCTCTTCCTTATTCGGATCAGTTACCAAGTACAGCGACTCGGGCGGAGCTTACAAGAGTCACCAGGGAAAGGAATAAAAATCTCAACTCCTCCTCTTTCTTCACCAGGAACCATCGTGGCCGTGAGACGCTCTCCCTTCTCCGACCAGACTGCTCTCGCAGATGGGAAGTGTGTCGAAGGAACTTCATGAAGTGCGTTTCAGAAATTCAGAGAAATTTCTGTAAGTGTGTCCTAGGAATCCACATCACAGGAGGGTGTGAAAATGCTGGAACTCTCTGGGACATGTTTCTGGGACTTCGTGCTTAGCACCCAGCTAGTTTCAGCAGCGAAGAAGCCAGATGAGAAAAAGTGTAGTGTATGGTCCTTGTTAAGCACATTACCTGTGATGTTCTGCTTCTATTTACTTGTGTTATTTTTCTCCGTGAAATGGCACGGTGGGCTCACCGATTATAAATCAGTATCATTGTTTAGTACGTATCCCTCAGTCTTTTTTTTTTTTTTTTAATTTGGAAATCCTTGGTAACTATGAGTCTGCAGGGGAAATCTCCCTGAAAACAGGAAACTATATAAATAATTCTGTGGCTGCGGTATCTCAGACCATGAGTTGTAATTGAAGAGACAGTTTTGCTAATGCTTTGATCCATCGATGTTTTTAGAGTACGAACAACGTTTCCTGCTTTTCTTTCTAAAAAGAAAACCAGGCTTTCTGTGTAATCCCAGAACACATACACAACTACCTCAACGTCGATGTGCACTCAACAGAGGCAAACACAAGGTAATGGCTTCAAGGCATGGAAATAGCTCATAAAGAGACCCTGACTTCAAAAATAAGCTTTCTTTTCAATGAGTTGGGGGAAAATTATTTTCCTAATTCGATGTACCAGGTTTTGAAACATTAAATGTGAACAAAACCAGTTGTGATTTTAGTCAAAATGTTTGTACTCAAAATAAATGCCCAAACTTAAATTGGTAATACTCTGACTCTAAAGAAAAGCAAATGTACGTGAGCTGTTTACAGACCGGATAAGAAAACTGGTCTCAGTATCTTAGAGTTAATGTTAAATTAAAAAAAAATGTATATATTAGCTGGAATTCTTGGCCACTTTTGTTTTTCAGATTTAAATGGAACTGAATTCTAGTAGTCGCAATATTTAAAGTAGGGCATTCAAATGAAAAGAAGTAAAATAATCATTTTATCAAATGAAAATAAAATAAAATAATCATTTTCCGAAAGGAATTACAAAAACATTGGAAGCAGGGACACTGGGGGCAGGCAGGTGGGGTTTGGTGGATGGAGTAGCTATCTTGAAGAGGGTATCACTCATCGTTAGAATGCACACTTCCATTAAAAACAATGTTATATCTTATATTTACACATATTTTCCACTGAGTGAGATTCTGGCATGTCAGTCGCCAAAGGGAATGTCTCAAGCAGCAGGGTTTTAATTGCTTATTTCCTTAGTTACAATGCCAGGTATAGCAGCATAATTATGATTCATTTCATCCAATGATGTCTTGAATTATTTGTTCTGCTTTCTGATTGTCGCCCTCTGGGGTCATTGGTTTAACCTGCCGTTGAAGAAACAAGACTCAAGTTTTAACAAAATACAAAGGAGCCTGACAATGGTTGCTAATTAGCCGAAGAATGAGTTTACAGTGATAGAGATAAAACACCAGGAAATGATTCTCTCTCTCTCTCTCTCTCTTTTTGGGGTGGGGAGGGGGATAACAGGATTTAACACTCACTTATAACTCTTATTTGAGAGCTCGAGAGTTATCAGTTTGGTAGAAGATCCATTAAACTGGGAAGATATAAAGAATGGTAAGAATGAGTTTTGAAGTGTGGCTCAGAGGTGATACAATGTAAACTAACACATCGAGAAGTTCCGCTCAGTGCGTCCCCTCCACTTGACCCCTGCGGTGTTTGATTAGTCTGCCACTCTGTTCCATGTGAGGGAAGCGGCAGTCTTAAAAATTCTGTATTTCCCACAAGAAAGAGATTCAGGAAAAAGAGAGCGCGCCTGGGTCATGACAGAAAGAAAGGAAGGAAAAAAGAAAAGATCACGTATGAAATTAAAATGAGATGTTATGAGGCACTACAAAAGAGAAATAAAAAGAACCAGTGTAAAAGAAAAAAAAGTCCAAACACTAGTATTTAAAAAACTGAAAAGTGGGGCGCCTGGGTGGCGCAGTCGGTTAAGCGTCCGACTTCAGCCAGGTCACGATCTCGCAGTCCATGAGTTCGAGCCCCGCGTCGGGCTCTGGGCTGATGGCTCGGAGCCTGGAGCCTGTTTCCGATTCTGTGTCTCCCTCTCTCTCTGCCCCTCCCCCGTTCATGCTCTGTCTCTCTCTGTCCCAAAAATAAATAAAAAAAATAAATAAAAAAATAAAAAACTGAAAAGTAATGACGCATCATGCTTCGCTTAAAACATACAGAAATATTCATGACAATATTCTATGTCCATAAAGGAGTGAGAAGCCAGAAGTATAACACATCGCTGGGGAGAATCTATGTGTGGTCATAAATTATCTGAGTTTTTGGCAACAAGTATCAAAAGCTGAACTTTTGTGTGCCCTTTTACCCACCAACTCTACCTAGATGAATTTATGGAAAGAAACCCAAAGTGAACGGAAGTAAGTGTGCATATATGTCCATAGAAGCGTTTTTTTAATATAGTCCTATAATTAGTAAAATGCTTAAGTAATTTACGTTATACTCATATCCTGTATTATTATTCAAATGATATTTTATGCTGCAGAAGCATATTTTAGAATGCAAGGCCCTATTCATTGTATAGAATGTTATTTTCCCCTTGGTGGTAGATGATGGTTTTTCTTCCTTTTGCTTATGTGAATTCACTGAACGTTTTAAAATGATTAAGCATACATTTTCTAGCTTAAATACAGCAATGAATATCCCTTGACAGAAAAGAGGCTGTGGGTGTTTAAAGCTCTTTGACCAACAAGGTTAGATTTTTTTTCAAAGAGATGCATCTTTTCTTTAGTGCAGGGACACTGAGCATTGTGCACAGGATGGGGCTGCTTTGGGCTCTGACTCGGTGCTTGGCAGCACATCTCCCCTGGGAAAGTGGCGCTCGCTTCCTTGTTCTCCTTGAGGCGTGTGGTGGGCAGCTGCCGTTTAGCGCAAGGAACATCACCCTAAATGATGAATGGCCTGCAGATTTTACTTTGGGGATCGGCCATCCTCCGCTGGACGGATGCGGTGCACGTGAGGCTGATCCGGCCCCTGCCCCCTGGCCCAGGCCACAGTGATGGCTCAAGTGTGGACACGGGACCGAGGTTAGGACAATCCGACTCCAAAGCGGGACTGCTGCAAACACACCAGGAACGGGGTGATCTCTTCCTGCCGAAGTTCCTAAACTGAGTGGTTATAGATCTGTAGCTGTTGGTCAAATCAACTAACGAAGAGAAAAGCAGAGCCTAGAGCTGGGGAGAAAGAGTCAAGTGGGCGATGGGGACAGAACTAGCGGTTGGTCCACATCGATGTCTCATTTCTCCACGTGTAGATCAATAGACATCTACATGATCTATATGATCAATATAGATCAATATACCTACATTCTCATCATATCTGTGTTCCTCCATCTATCATCTATCCATCTATCATCTATGTATATATCTATCCATCCATCATCTATCTATCTATGTATCTATCATCTATCAATCAATCATCTATCTATGTATCTAATGAATAACATATAAGACTCTGATACTTATCCCTGGACTTTAAGATTATATAAACCAATGAATCCTCATTTTGCTTACATCCGTTTTTTAGTTAAGTTTCTGCCATTTGCAAGGGTCACCAACGTGCACACTCTCCTCAGAGACACTGTGGGGATTTAACAAGATGAACCTTAAGTACTTGGCTGAATGTATTACACATCCTCTGCACTCACAATTAGTGGCCAGTAACAATCCTAACAGTGGTGGTAATGGTAATGGTAGTGAGACAGGACGGTTGCAAGGAAGCAACGGATTCAATCTTCTTCATGGATTTTCTCTTTGCTTGGGAAATAACCTGTGGAAACCTGAGGGAAACTGTGGGGCACCTGGGTGGCTCAGTGGGTCAAGCGTCCCACTCTTGATCTTGGCTCAGGTCATGATCTCACCGTTCATGGGTTTGAATCCCGCATCGGGCTCTGCACTGACAGTGTGGAGCCTGCTTGGGATTCTCTCTCTTTCTCTCTCTCACTCTCTGCCCCTCCTATTCTCTCTCTCTCTTTCTCTCTCTCTCTCTCTCTCAAAATAAATACATAAACTTAAAAAAAAACCCCGAGGAAAACTAGTTTCTCTGTATTCCCTTTTCATGTCTGTGCATTTGTGATAATAACACTCTCCATACTTACTTCTAAGAAAAGTAATGGAGATATAGTGAATTGTTCCCTTCCTGCTCTGTATTCTGTTAAGACTTTACATGTAATAACACCAGTCTAGTTTTTATTTAATTTGTTAATTCTACAAATGAACATGTGTGTCTTAGGTTATGAACCACATCTATTAATCTATCTCCAGCATCTGGCACAAGGCCTGATAATAGATGTATGCAAAATGCTGGCTTCCCCCAGAGATGTCTAAATCCAAATCCCCATTACCTGTGAATATCTGCTTATGTGGCAAAAAGGAATTAAGGATACAGATGGAATTACGGTTGCTCGTTAGCTGACCTCAAAATAGGAAAATTAATCCAAGTGAGACGAATCTAATAACATGAGCTCTTAAAATGGAAAGAAGGAGGCCAAACCATGGGTCAGAGAGATATGATGGGTGAAGAATCTTCTCCACCACTGTTGACTTGACTTTGAACATGGAGATGGGGAAGAGCAAGCCAAGGAATGTGGGTGGCTTCTGGAAGCTGGGAGCTGTCCGAGCAGACAGGCAGCAAGAAAAGAGGACGACAAGGAACAACGACAAGGAAATGTCCAACACGTTGTCCAACAACGACAAGGAAATGAATTCTGCCAACAATCAGAATGATCACGAATGGGTTCTTCTCTTCAAGCCTTTAGAAGGAACACAGCCTTCTGACATCTTGATGTTACTCTGGTGAGATCTGTGTCCACATTGTGACCTATAAAACTGTGAGGTGATACATTTATATTGGTTTAAGCCACTAACCACTGCATTCGTGACAATTTGTTACAGCAGCACTAGGAAATTAATGCAGTGGGTCCTTAGGAAATTCTTAATGAATGTGTGACAATGCAAAAGAAAACACCTAGGAGGAAAGGACATAGAGTATAATATGGCGGAGAAAGAGTAGAATTTTACATTCTTTCACCACACTTCCCTTGGACATTTTTCTCCGGCATAGCAGGTGTTTTGTAACAGAAGCTGGAAGAGGTCATGACCCTCTGGAGTCATCTTTTTGGTAAGAAAGTCACAATGGAGAGAAGGCCAGCTACTGCAGGTACAAAGTAAAGTTCTGGTGAAAAGGCCCAGTGAGCGAGAGCAGGTGCTGTGCTAGGCAGGAAGTCAGATGCTCCGGCTTCTCCCGCCGGCCTCCCCGAGGACTTGGGAAGGTTCCCTAACTTCTCTACTCTTCAGTGTTCTTATCTGCTAGGTTTAATTGTTGAGCTACTGTGTTGGACAGATACAAACAACTGTTTCTCCACCCTGCAGACATTTCTAAGTGATCGCCACACCCGTTCCTAGTGATACCTCAATTCCCCCTCAGTCCAGGCAACAGTCCTCGCAGCCAGCGTGAGACCCGCCATGGCGCTAAATGACCGCCAAGGTCCTTTCAGCCCCGAGACTCCACAAGCTCACACAAGGAGTCCCCTGGCTATATGCTCGCGTTTGCTTCTGTTTGTGCTAATGGACGGAGCTTGTGATCTTTCCATAAATTTGATGCTTTTCCTTGAGGGTGGTTTCTCCATGCTTTCGAAAGTTCTCTCTTTGTGGAAAGAATAAAAGCAGTGAACATACATGTAAACCCTTCTTTTTTTGTAAGGATTAAGGTTTGGAATTCAAAAGCCGTCCACAAATTTCATGAAACTATTGTATGTTATATTTCATTCCAGAACAAGAGTAGGTTAGAAGTGATTAGAACAATCCCTTTTCCAAAAGGAAGACAATTTATCTGGAGATGAAAAGTTTATTTAGCTAGAGATTTTCCCTCTCCTACCCACCACCCCCCCATCCTACACTTACCAATAGAATTTATTTTTTTGGAGCAGTTTTAGTTTCACAGCAATTCTGAACAGAAAGCGCAGAGAGTGGCTCGATTTTCCAAAATAAAAACTTCCCTCACAACTGTTTCCTGAGATGAAGGGTTTTCAGATTCAGGCTTAAACACCTCCTAACTGTTGGACCATGAAAACTTGGACACAGCAAACACAACAGCGTTGCAAATTGATTGTGGTTCTAAAGTTCTTCGAAAGGAGGTTCGTGAGATTTACGAAAATAATTTGATTTTACAATTAAAAATGATCTGTGATGGTGAATACTCTCTCTTCATTATGACTCTCTCTACATAACTATTATCTTCTAAATCCTCTTGGCTGAGCCAGCTCATTGCCTTTATAATTCCTTTTTATTGCTTCCTCCCTTCTAATCCTCTAGAACTTTTGAAGTACCCCAAATTCGTCTTCATATAAGACTTTGACGTTATTCTATTCGTGAACAAACAATATTGAATGTTATCTGTTTTATTCCAAAATTGCTAGGCATTGCTCCGAGCTGCCTTAACCCAGCACCACAGACGGGGGCTTGGACAACAGGAATGTCTGGTCTCATGGTTCTGGGGGCTGGAAATCCGAGGTCAGAGCCTTGGCCAGTTGCTTTGCAGACCAGCATCCTCTCCCTGTGCCTCTTCATAGCATCTTCTCTCTGTGCGTCCAACTTTCCCTATTTTCTGAGCCTGCTCTTGTGGGACCAGCTGATTCCCCTAAAATTGATATGTTGAAGCCCTAATTTCTAGTACCTCAAAATGCGGCCATATTTGGGGACAGGCCCTTTAAAGAGGCGATTAATTTAAAAATGAGGTCTTTAAGGAGGGTCCTCATGTGATCTGACTGATGTCCTTATAGAAAGGGGAAATTTGGACACACGGGGAGGCACCAGGGGCCACATATAAAGGGAAGACAGTGTGCCGGCATGGCAAAGCCTTTGGAGAAACCAAAGCTGACAGCACCTGATGTTGGACTTCTGGCCTCTAGAACCATGAGAAAATTAAGTTCTGTTGTTTAAACCACCCAGTCAGTGGTATTTTGTTATGGCGACCCTGGCAAATTTATACATACAGTAATAACTGGATGAGGGCCCACCCTAATGACCTTATTTTTAATGTGATTGCCTCCATAAAGACCCTACTTTCCAATAAGGTCACATTCTGAGACACCGGGGGTTGGGACCACAGCCTGTGGATTTGGGGGGCTGGGGACAGAATTGTCACGCTCAGTTTGGGGTGAGGGGCATTTAAAATGTAAACCCCATAAGGTGAGATGTCACATCGTTGGTTAGACTTTTGTTAAAGTCCCAGTATCCAGACCGTGCTGAGGAGGAAGAGAGGTGCAGGATGATGGAGCCAGGCAATGAGCTAGCTCAGGCGGAAGGAACTCTCTTCCACACGCATCTGTATAATGCACATGGCAGGGGTGGAATTTGAGGGAACAAACAGCTTTAGAGTGAACCGCTGACTCTTTTGTCTCCAAAGGACTAACATTTTGTTAAAGCGCATCTAACCGTCAGCCCCCTTTTGTGTGAGTCCTCAAGAGGTCGCCACCAGAGGGAGACAGACAGAAAGCCCCTGCCCTCTCTCAGGGCCTGGACTACCATGCCTTCCCCAGGCGCTTCCCCCACCTCACCTACAAGGGGGATATCCGCAGATCCCTGGGGGCTGTTACCCATTAATTCACCCACTAGTCAACTGCCTACTGAGCCCTTTTGTGGGCCCTGGGGACACCGTCAGAAGCAGTGTAAATTGTGGCCCCAGTTGGGTTCACCATGAGGTGGGGAGGACGGGCCAGGCCCACGTGATGTCTTGCTCTGCAACACAGCAGGGTGACAAGACGTAATCACAGGGTGCTGTGGGCACAAGTATAACCCACCCAAACTTGGGGTGTCAGGGACCTCTTAAGGGGGTGACAGGTGCCAAAGGGTTAGCCAGATGAGGGCACGGAGAGGGCTGTGCCGGGCAGGGGAACGCTCTCGCTGCATGGCATCCAGAGAGCTGTGCTCCAAAGAAGAGGTGGCAAGTGAGGCTGGTGGGGGCGATGGGTCACAGGGGTCAAGTCCAGCCCTGTACTGGAGCTTAAGGACCACCTTAGGGCAGTAGGACTTTGAGAGAGGGATTGCTCTGATTGGGCACGCGGCAAGTTTCTTCCAAACCCTAACTGCACAGACCCTGTGACCCAGCAAACCCACCTCTGCCTCCTGGTACAGCATTTATCCTGCAGATGACATCACAAGTGGAGAAAAGGAGATGCTTCTTGCCAACGTGGACTTAATAACGATTAGAAATCACCTAAACGCCATCACTTCAGAACTGATTGGATAACGACACTTCTTTAGGCCACTGCTCTCTTGCCGGTTGGAGGTGGGGGGGGCAGGGAGGGATTGGCTTAATTTTCACCCTTCAGTATCTTTCAAATAATGTGCCATATGCATGTATTATCAATTGAAAAATAAGTAAATACAATTTATTTATTTCAAGCGTATGTAATAGCGGCTTTAGTCGCAGTGACATCAGTGTGGCCATATAGACTTTGGTCCAATTCCAATGGAGGCAGTCAGCGGAAACTCCACGTTCAAACTAAGAGAAGAAAGAGCAGTGAGGTGAGCGGGGGTGGGATGCAGTGAAAATGTCACCCGACCATCCCGGCAGATAGAGACACTGGAAGAGAAAAGACAGCTAAAGACGACTGTCGTGGCTTTGTCTCCAGCTCCTGAAAACTGGCCTTTAAAACACACTATGTTTGGCAAAGATGTTGCTTTTATCTACTTACGTGCACACAATAATAGACCTTGGAAGAGATCAGACTCCACTGTCTTTGGTTCTGTTCAGTTCAAAATAGGACTCCACAATGTTAAATGATCTCTGTAAGAATTCGTAATGCAGTAAGAAATAGATCCTATCTCGGGACAATTATTTCTCTTGTGGTTGGAATCATTTTAATTTCTCTCACAATGTCTGTTCCCAAAGCTAGAGGAGGAAGCTGGACTTCCTGGGGCTTTCCGAGCCCACAGACACCGAGAAAGGCTGAATCATGGCAAATGTCCCAAGTCAACCCAGCTAAGCTTTTTCTTCCCCCTCTGGTGATGAAATGTACACTAAGGAGAGAATTCTAATAAAGGTTACCATGAACCCTACACATACTAGAGGGAATGAGTCTCATGGTGAAGCCAGTGTTTTGGGCCTCTCTGCCTGACTTAGGATGCTTCAAATTCAAATTAATAAAGAGACAAGATGCCACGTTTGGGACTGGAAGACAGTGCAAGCAATAAGGTAACAAAGGCAATACAACTGTTGTCTTAAATGGCATCCTCGAAGATTTATTCTCAACGGGGCGTTGGATTCTCAACCTTTCCTTTGGGGAGGTTGAACATTAATTCCATCCGTGCTGTCTTTCCTCAATTGGACTCACTCCTGTTTTTGGAACTGACTTTAAAGCTAATTTTAAAGCTATGCTTAAAAACTGAGTTTCAATTTTTAAACGCATTTCCTCTTGTAATTATCTCCATTACTCGTGAAATTTGGCTTTTTAAATTATATGCATATTTAAATTACACATGTGACTTGTATATATAAATTAATGACATATGATATATTATGTATAGGGCTACATGTTACACATTTGGATAAATTTCCTAAAGCATGCTGTAGACCATGAAAATTATTTTCAAAGGAAATTTTAAAAATTATTTCGAACCATGACTGCATCATCGGTATAAAACCGAGCTTCTAAATTATACTAATTTGAAGAAACTGCACATTGAAGATGTGTGCTGCTATTCCTTTTTTTAAAAGATTAGATATGATTACCTGATAAATTAGAAATTATGATTAACAATACCCATCTCATCTGGTAATTTCAAGCCAAATCATAAAAATAAAGCCCACAAGAATCAAGATTGAGAAAAATTGGTTCACTTTCCTTTCTAAAATTATCTAATGCATTATTTCTTCAGGGGACACAAACATGCACTTATGGCCAAACCCCCAGAAGAAGGTCGTTTAGATTGCAATTTTATTTATGCAAACATTTCAGACGGTGGGTCTTTGTCATGACCCTTCACCCTAATACGTGTGCATGTTTGTATGTACACAATCTAAAAATCTTGCTTAATCTGAAAAAGCTAGCCATCAGGGCACCTGGGTGGCTCAGTTAAGCATCCGACTTCGGCTCAGGTCATGATCTTGCGGTTCGTGGGTTGCAGCCCCGCATCAGGTTCTGTGCTGACAGCTCGGAGCCTGGAGCCTGCTTCAGATTCTGTGTCTCCTCTCTCTCTCAGCCCCTCCCCTGCTCACACTCTGTCCTTTTCTCTCCCCCAAACATTTAAACATTAAAACATTTAAAAGAAAAAAAAAAAGCTAGCCATCTAAACACCTTTTCCAGAGAACAGAGCATGACAGTTCTCTTTTCCTTAACCAGAAAAAAACGGTCTGGGTAGAGAATCCTCGTAATGCTCATTTTTAATGCGGTATGTGATGTAGTGAAGCCAGGACGAGAAGACAGTGTTGCACAGACTGGGAGTTGTAATCCGTCTTCTCTGTCCCCATGGACTGGCTTTTTCCAGCTGTTTTGCGGTAAGGAAACAAGAGCTTACCGGCTGATCCCAGGATAGACTGACTGGTCATTTCCTGTTGTACCAGTAACACAAACACTGGACTAATAGCCAGGGAATATGGATCTCTTCTTGTTCTGGAATAACAGCGTTCTTTTCGGGGGAAGCCTCTGTATAACCCTCTGTACAAGCCACACGAGACCGTGTGACGGCTGTCATTCAGGCTGGTTCTACAATTGACCGGCTCCATGATCCTGTGAGGGCATCGCAATGCCTAAAGCAACTCAATATCCAGAACAGCTACAAGGAGGGTATAAACAATTCAGAGATGTCTAACCGAAGACGAAGCAGACCCGCACCTTCATTAAACAGGATTTCACCTGTTCTGGGAAGTCCCGACCCTTCTGAAACTGAAGTTCCAGAATCAGAATTCTTCCCTTGCTCTCACACCATCTGGAAGCACTTCTGAGTGTTGTCAGTCACAAAGAGGGCCGGGGAATCTGGGTAAGGATGTATATGTCATCCCCTTCTGACTCGAGAGAAAAATCTCTGACGTTTTGATTCAACTTCTGCCTAAGCCCAGAGTAACCAGCTCGCCGTCCGGGGGCCCGGTGCTGCCCCTCCATTAAGGGGGCGCTGAACAGTTCTGGCTTGAGCAAAGGGAGGCCGTCCAGCCTGGGGGTTCGGAGAAGACAGACACAGCTGTCCGCTACAGGAAGCGTCACTTGCGCTGCAGGTGAACAGGCAACTGTGGGCCGATGTTGCTAGCATCCTCCCTGCCATCCAAGAGGCCAGCTTTCTGCTCGGTCCATCTGCAATGCTCGCTTACCTGATGACCCGTCAGGAAATGCCCACAGGTTTGGCCCTTGATGGTTCTCTGAGGCAGTAAGGTCCAAGCTCACTGCGATCCAGGCTGTGCACTTCTTAGGGCTGGTTCCTCAACTTTTCCCGACCTAATCCTTTCTAGTCCTCTGAGATCAGGCCAGGCAACACAGATGGAGGAACCCGGAAGGACACCTTGAACCCTGTTAGAATTCCCCCAAAGTTTGTCTTGGTACACAGGTTTGCCAAGGGTATGATCACCCTTATCAGCAGAGCTGGAGCTAGATGGGTTCACCCACCAGTTCCTTCTGGGATCACCCAGGAGCCCAGTGTCTTTCTGCCCCAACACGACCGAGTGTGGACTCTTCTTCATTCTGCTCTGGACTCTTGGCACTGGGCTCTCCCGCATGTGCCGTAATGGACCAGAGTTGGTCCCCATTAAACTCCGGATTCTGTTAGCCACTTGCAGAGACCAGGAATTGGAAGCCTTCGGGAGGGCATGACTTTCCAAAATCACAGTTATGGTCAGAATCCAGGCATCTTAACTGTTATTCAGCACTTGTTCCCTGCACTATCCCCTTGGTCAAGGCAAACCTGAGCTGTTGGGAATCCATTGGAGTGGGATCGGGAAAAACAGCCTTGAGGATGAAGACCTGAACTTGGATCTGAATACCTGAGTTGAATAAGCCTCAAAAAGCGTAGTATTTTAATGGAAGAAGGCGTCCCAAACACACAAAGTCACTACATTCTACTTAGGTAATTTTTTGAATAACCCAATTTCATATTTCCTTATTTTATTCTAGTCATGACATGTCCCTTCACATTCCTCTTTTGGCCTGAGTCTTTATACATTTATTAGGAGTTGTCGTGTGACATTAAATGGCACTATAACCTAAGTGCCAATAAGTCATTCTTTTCTCAGAATTTGTCCTCCACCACGTTCTAAAAAATAGTGAAACACCCACACGCTGAAGAAAATACAGAAATTTAAAATAGCATAGGTGTGCAAATGAAAAGCTATAGGTAGCAGATTTTTCTACGAAAATGCTCCTCCTTTAATGAGAAGATCTTGTATGTTGCTGAAAAACATTTTTTTATCAGCTCCTAGTCATGTCAGAACTGGATTTTGGAAATAATCTTTCCCAGTTGTGAATGCTCTCATGTGGGTTATAAGACAGGAGACATTAAAAAATTCCTCTCTAATTTGAACAATATGCATATCAAAGTATTTTCTTCCACTGCCCCTTCCCCACCCCCCCTGCCCCCCAGCAGTCTCTCCTGGCCACCACCTCCTTCTGCAGTAGCCCAGTCTCGCCACCAGGGGGCGCCCGTTCTCCATCACTTCTAATCAGCCCTGTCACCAGCACCAACAACAGCAGCCCACCGCCTTCCCCCCAGAGACAGAAACATAACCTTATTCTTGTCACAGCCAAGAGAATGAAATGCAGAATTTACACAGATTTCTCAAAATATGTTTTATCTCCATTGTCAGTAACCCCCAGCAGACCAACTTTACTTTTTCTTCCCCGTTCACTAATTTATGAAAAATACCGCAGCAAATCTTGTCGACTCTATTTTATCTATCAATCAAGTGGTAATTTTCATGTTTGTTACCATAGCACCCACAGCCTGTGAGCTTCTGCTACTTCTGTTTTCCTAATGTTGGTTCACTGTTACAGGTAAGCAATCAAGGATCTCTCTTGGGGATTCTAGAACAAGGCGAGGGAGGGTGCAGAGGGGAAACCCGCATAATTATCACAGTGATGGGTTGACATCCAGAATCTGCGAACGACTCCACCCTTGCACTCTGAAGAGGAAGAAGCCGGGTTTCTAAAATAGCAGCGCATTATGCGAGCTGAGCTTGGGAACTGGGCCCACCTTGAGAAGTTTTAGCTCAATAAATGCCTCCCAGTAAAAGACAGGTTTCACCCTTGACAGCACCTCAGAATTTCTCCCCAATTAATTTTTCAAATACCCCTTCAGTGATGTGCCACTTTTATTCTTTAACAGAAAAAAAAAAAAAAAACAAAACAACCAAGAGCGATCTCAGGCAAAGTGTCCTGCCTTCATTTCCTAAAACAGAATCGGAATGAAACATACAAGGAGGAACCCTTCTTGTCATCTACGTTTGTGGTTTGACCTTTGGTCATGACCTTCTGTAGCATCCTCAATCAAAGACGCTGAACAGCAGCAGGCACGCATTGTCTGAGAGTCTGCTTTCTTTCATAAGTGATGGGCTTACTAAGGATCACAGACACATGGAGTAGCAGGTGATCGAGACATAAACATTGAATACATTCAAATTTACGAGATGGGTAAGTCACAAAAGCCACATAAAGCAGGAGGTGCTAAATCCTGAACCTAATAACTGTTACCAAAACTTGCACCCAAACTGAACCGAAGGGCTGAGAGGCCCTTTTGGGGCAGATGACAGGAATCTTGGGTGTCAGCAGATAGGTAATAATAGCACATAGGAGAGGAGGAACTGGGTGTCCTGTAAGCCCACATCCCTAAATGGCTGGGTGCGGGGGACTCTCAGGAAAAGGCATCACAACACCACTGCTTTGTTACCATGGAGAGGAACCTTGAACAAAATTGATTCACTCGGACAGCATCTGGCAACAAGCCATACAGGGGGATGTGCTTCCTGAACACTTTTTTGAGGTTGACTCTAGGGGGGATCGCTATTCTTCTGGAATTTGTGAATTGGATTTATTTCCAATAGGAGGGAAACCTCTATAATTAAATATGTTGAATTTGAAGGAAACTCCATCTATTCATTCAACTATTGATGATAAATGATTATATTTTTCACTATATAGAATGGAAAAAAAACCCTTAAGTTAAGGCAACAATGAGGAATGACTGAAGGCAAGATTAAGACCAACCTCTTGGCTAATTCCTTCTAACAGAACTGTGTTCAGTGATTGTCATTCTACCTATTTCAATAAGGAAGGGGCTCAGCAAGCCTACTGCTACTTGTGAGCATGTAAAGTGGCTGTGAGCCCGCCATCCCAGTTGGCCTCAGGTTATCTGCAGCCAACCGGGAAGCTGGAAAAAAAATATTCCTATTTGTCTACTCTATTTAGTCTAATTCTGCCTGAGTACAGAAGACACTGCATTCAAAATGCATAAAGACACTTGAGATGACTCTCATTCATGCCATCTAAAAGGTGAGTTATTTGGATCTCCATGCCCATCTGCAAGAGATGAGCCACCAAAAATTGTATGACAATGTTCGAGAATAAATGCAATACATATAAAGGTCTTACTAGTTTCTCTAGAAGTGGGTCAAGCCACTTGGCTCCATAGGTTTGACCAGTGGCCCCCGGGAGCTGTTCTCTGAGTTAACTTCTTCGCAGAACATGCTATTTTGGGGGATCGTGGTTTGGAACGATTCTCAGTAGTGACAAGTCAGCAAGTGACAGCATCAGTATCTCTCTTGTTCAGGTCCAGTAGCAAATTTCCACGGACATCTGAGGGGGAATGGTGACTGCTAGTTACCAAGAGAGAGAAGAATTCTTCAAGAAGGCCTGGGTCACACCTACAAACAAAACAGTTTGTAGAACTTCAAGGTAAAATGCCTTCAGAATTTATCCTGCACATTTCTGAGAAGTTGAATGATGAAAGGAACAAACAAAGCCCAACTGAGTGGTGAATGAAGAGTTAGGTTCTGGGTATTCAGTGATGGCGTTCTCCCAGAAATCTATGGTCCGTGGCATTTTCTCGGACCCAATGACATACTTCCCTTTTCCTGTCTCTTTCCTGCGGTGATGTAGCTATGACTATGAAAAGGCTGAATTTCCAAAACTCAAAGGCAATGAAGAATACAAGGTAGAAGACAAATACCATAGGATTTCACTTAGATGTGGAATCTAAAACCCCAACCAACCAAACAAACGAACAAAAGCAGAAACAGACCCATAAATACAAGGAGTAAACCGATGGTTGCCAGAGGGCAAGGGTGTGTGTTGGCGGGGAGGGCACGAACAAAATGGGGGAGGGAGAGTGGGAGGTATGGACTTCGAGTTACGGAATGAATAAGTCGCAGAGATAAAAGGCACAGCGTAGGAATATGGTCAAGGACACTGTAATAGTGTTGCCTGGTGACGGATGGTTAGCTGCTCTTGTGGTGAGCACAGCATAATCTATCAACTCATCGAATCACTATGCTGTATACCTGAAACTAACATAATATTGTGTATCAACTATACTTCAATTAAAAAAATATATATATAGGGGACTTCCTGCTTGTGTTCTGCAGAAAGAGATTATATCCCATCTTTAGCTTTCGGATGGCCTTGAAAGTGTACAAGGAAAAGGGATGAATACTCAAACTGGTATCAGATCCACACACACGGATTAAAGGCTAAGAACAGAAGAGAAAGACAACTACCTGGTCCTTCATTTGAGATTGTTGTCTATTTTGAGAATCTGGTGAAAACTACCGACCTTCTCTGGGAAAAAAAAAATCTATATGCATGTGACTGAACTAACATACAGCCTTTATATAAAATGCCACGAGTTACTCTGAAGTCCCTAAAATCATAGACACCTAATCGACCACAGAGTCAAGAGCTGAAAACTTTATCTTGATGACCATTTATGGAAAGTTTTCTGTGGATGTCAAGTAAATTAATAGCCTGTGTCTGGTGAATTTTGGCTCAATTAAAGGGAGATGATACTAATTTCCTTCTTTCCTTCTCCTTCCCTTCCCTTCCCTTCCCTTCCCTTCCCTTCCCTTCCCTTCCTTCCTTCTCTCCCTCCCTCCCTCCCTCTCTCCCTCCCCTTTCATTTTCTGTCTCTTTCTCTCTCCCTCTCTCTCTGTCTTCCCATCAGAGAGGAGCTGGGAAAATGGTCTCAAGCATTCAATCAGTGAATAACAAAAATGATTGGTAAATGCATTTACATTCTACAGATCACTTTCTTATGTACAACGGCTATTGCCTATTGAAGACATATTTTGTGCTTCTCTCTTATCCATAACCCTCATAGCAAACGTGCCTGGGGGTGTTTGCTATTGCTAATTTGCTAACGAGGAGCCACCCAATGGCTCAGAGACAATGCATACAAATAGGACGAAAGGCCCTATCTCACAACCTTCCCTTAGATGTTCTTCCCACTGGACTGGGAAGCACAGGAAATACTCATCCAGTTTTTCAGGGAGAAATTTGGTTGACTGTCTCTTGATAGCTTATCGCCTAGACTTCGAACAGAATGGCTAGTGGACAGGAATGTGAATATGTGATCTGGAAATAATTTGATCAACTCTCATGCCGAGCATCTCCATATGTCACTGTGTTGTAGAAGGGTTTCATAAGGTCTAATAGAAGGAGGAAGGAGCTTTTCACATGTCTGGACACGTACCGTGGAGTTTTATCCTCAAAACTTGAAAACTAACCCTGCCTCCATGGAAGCCATCTAGTGACAAGGACATGTGTAGCACTTTTTGTGCCAAGATAATGCTCTATCACATCACCGTGGCAAAGTGTCTGGTTCTCACGTGTCTACTCGCCATTTATTTAAAATAAAAGCACAAAACAATTTACTCTTATCCTTAACCGTCTTATTCTGTGTCTAAATTATGTAATGCTTATAAATACCCAGAAATTGAATGCTGATATTGTTGTTTGGCCCAGCCTGAATGATTTGCTGAAAGAAGTAAACACTATTAATGGGGAAGAGGAGTTAAAATTGTATCTAGCCTCTATTGTGCGTCTCTCTCTCTCTCTCTCTCTCGCTCTCTCACACACACACACACACACACACACACACACACACACGAATAACTCAGGTAGCCAGTTTTTTATGGTCTTGACACTCATTGAAGATAAAGTAACATAAACCTTCTCAGAAAATACACGTGGAGACGTGAACATGTTACCGATCTGAAGAAGCAGCGAAATTTTACTGGCCTGGTCACATCATCTGTTCTCAGGTAACGCAAAGCTCCAGGCAGAATCCAACCACTCTAAGTCAAGTTGAAGCCTGTCTCATGATTGCTAACATGTTCCCCTCAGGAGTATCCTTTTGCAAGGTAAATGACCGTGGGTCACCGGTCCCCTATCGATACGTGATCTTTCCCAACCAAGTTCGTTCAGGGCTTCGATGAAGGAAAGTGTGGAAAACTACCAGGCATGTCTTCAAGGTGACATCAGTAGGAGGCAAAAGCAAAGCAGACAAACATCACCTATGAGAGCAGAGACCAGGAGCGGCTGAGTGACAACCCCGCCCTGCACTGTACCTGTACAGATGAAACTGGACAGTCCCCCATAGATGACTTCATCGTTGTCGGGCAATATGAACGGACACCTCGTCTGAACCTCCAAACAGTATTGCTTGCAAGGAATTGTCTTTCTGCAGTTAAACTGTGCGACTTCAAAGTACTGGGAACACAGCCAGGCTTTGTAGACAATCTGAAAAAAGAGAAGAATCAAAAATCGGGAGGGATGACAAGAGTTCTGTCTCTCGTACAGGACATGCTGTACCGTGAGAAGCATGCCGTGGTGCCAAGTGGATCCTAAGGAAACTCTCATTTCCAGAACGCTCTTTTACACAACGCTAGCTGCAAGTGATAGCAAGGTAGCCACAGAAGTCTGCAACAGAGCCAAACGTGATTGGATCGAGCCTTTCCGAGACTATGCAAAAGGTCACACGGCGTTTGGTTTGACGAAGCTCGTCTGAAAAATAGTGGCGTTCATCAGAACCTGAAGTTTCAAAGTCCAGGGATACAGAAAGTAAACAAACAAACAAACAAACAAACAAACAAAAACCAAAAAACCCTAATAGACTGCAACGTTCGACTGAGCAGGAGACCCCTCCAGCTATGCTCCCAATGGGCACTAGATGGCGCTGTGGCCTCTGCAACCAGGGCCACCAGCGAGCGCTTCCACTCCAGACGCACAAAAGTAGCCGTGGGCAATTACATTCATGACTCACATCAAGTGCATTAAAAACCTCATCGTCCCAAAGCCCGGAAACACCCCACCTAGGTCAGCCCTGGCATGTGTTGGCGTTGCAGTGCATGTGAACCACAGCTTGGACCATCTATGCGGATATATGTCAGGTATTCAGTTCACGTAATGAGATGTGAAATGAGTATGACTTCATTTACCTCTTTGTTTTCGACAGCTAGTCAGGAAAATAAATATTGAAAAAAAAAATGCCCCTTCCTTGCCTAAGGAAACAGGGCGCAACCTCAATCCAAATAAAACGATGACGAAAGCACCCATCTACAGTAGAGGTTGCTGGGAAGCAGGTGTTTCCCAGATCCTTGGCATGGGGGGCTGCTGTCTGTCTGTCTCTAGGGTTAATAATAGTCGGGTAAGATTTTGTCAACTATGCCTTCCCTCGAAACGTGAATGGTTGACAGTTAGACGTATACTAAGAGATAAGAGATCATAAACATTTGACAATAGTAGCAAGAACTGTACATAGTATTTATCAACTTTGGTTGATATACTCTGTTCTAAGCGTGTCACATACTTTTTTCTCCCTGTAACGCTCAGCGCACGCTTCGAAGGTAACGACCAGTCACGCTTTGCGTACAAATCATAATTCGTAATGGAAGTAAATTTAAAAATCCAGAATTCGATGCTCTGCTTAATCTGAAAATGTTTGTTTCAAAAAGAACTTGTAAAACCACGAGGGAGTTTGTGAATCCACCTGACATCAGCACCAAATTGCGTGTGGCTGGCCAGTGTCTGTTTGGTATTGGAATGTTATTCATCACTTTCTGTTGCTTTGATCAAAATGAAACTTTAGTCTTTGATCGAAGGGGCCTCAGTGGGGGTAAAATGGAATGAATGTGAAATTCAGATTTAAGGTTAGACCGCTAAGAGTAATTTATTCGCTGTCATCAGCAATTCATTTATAAGGGTTTATAAAACTTGATAGGAAAATACATAAATAATTGGCACTCTCATAGGTCTTTTGAACAGGTCTTAACATAAAAGTGTACATTAGAAAAAAGTGCTACAAATAGCTAAGGGAACCCCTACGGTTTCTTAGATCTCAATGCAGAGACAACGGGAAGGGGGGTGGGAATGAGAGGCAAGGGGGCAGAGGTGACAGTGCCCTCATGCTGTCAGAAAGAGGTCAAAAGTACGAGTTTCAGAAGAAAGAAAAGTAACGTGGCTTCCCAACCATGCTTCGGGGGCAATGCAGATTGTTTTTCAAAATACATTGGTATTTGTGCAATATAACATAATATGTAATATGATATAAGACATTTATGACATAAACCAAGCTGTACTCTAGGAATGGCAGTGTCTGTCTTATGATTCCTGGTTTTAATTTCCTTTTCTCAGTACCAGGGGAAGTTGAGTACGTCTACAGTTCCAACAACAATACAATTCCATGATAAGCAATGTTCACATTCTGCATATTTCTGGGGTTGTAAAAGAAGCAGAGTGACCTCTTCGCTCTTAGGGAATACCGCTACACGATTTCAGAAAGTTGCACACATTCTTATGGGCCAGAGTCTCCTCTCCATTCCGCCTCCTACTTTGCTATTGCACAGCTCTTCAAATTAAAGTGGTTCCTGAATAGCAAGTCATATCCTGTACCTGGTCAGCCCCACCTTAGGCAAGACCCTGTCCCCTCTCACAGACAATGGGGTATCACAGATCGAAGCCTCTCGGGAAATATACACATTCTCCTTGCAATCAAACTCCTTAGCATCACCCAACTGGAATGGATCCATTTTTCTTCTGGTTCCTTCCATGCTGTTTCAGCTATATTTCTTTGGCAGATTTTTTTTTTTTTTTTACTTAAAGACCTAGAAAGTAAAGCACTTTTTATAAAGATCAGGTTGTAAGCTATGGACAAATGTGCAAAGGGCTCTGGACCTTCTACGGAGCGATAACAACCTCTCCAGCCGGGTTTCCATGCATCATTAGTTCTTATTAACCAACTCTGAGACTTTCCAAATGCAATGGAAGGTTCATCACCTGAGCCTTCCACATCTTCCCAAATTTTGGTTCAGGGGATACGATACGTCAGAAAGCAATCGGGGAACAGAAGCATCGTGGGCAGAAAAAGAAAGGGGAGGCCTTTGCTGTTGACTTTGAGGGCATTGCTACTGTGTGCTCATGGCCAATGGTTTTCTAAGTGTGAAATCAGAAGACACAGACCAAGGGAAGGCAGACAAGTACATGCTGGCGTGGGCTGAAGAGCTTTCTTGCCAGAAGAGAAGAAATACAACGGGCTGTCTTGTGAGGCATGAGTTGTCTGTAACCAGGAACATGTGAGCCGGAGTTGAGTTAGCTCCCGCCAGTGTGCTGTGATTCTCGGGGGACAGTGCGAGAAGTAAGAGACTCTGAGATACCTGTCAGTGCCTTTTTAGAAGTCTTTGAGGAAGAGAGGCTGAGAAAGTTAGATGGTTTTCAGTGGCACAAAGCTAAAGAAACAAGATGGTTAATTTGTTAAAATACGGAAGGATTCTCACACAGAAGCACCTGATAAAGAGTAAATGAAGTTGTCTCTTTTTATACAAACTCTGCAGTATAAAGAAGGCCAGCAATCTTTTCTTATGATGGCCTCGCCTTCTCCTCTGGAGAGAAGCATTAGGTAATCGCTTTTCTAGATGTCACTAAATAGAAGAAATGATTATATGAGGCTGAACAATAATTTGGGAAAGAAAACCAGTGGTTGGAGTACATCCACCCACACCCCTCCTTGAGGGCATGGGCTCTTTTGTGTCTGGAGAGCACTGTTTGCCAGGTACCTATGCTCATGAAGGACAGAGCAAATGACCTCCTCACCCACACGCTCACTTCCGCCCCGTGCCCCGTGGAAATGACCACTGACTGTACAGAAACCTTGCTTGGCAGCTGCCCACTGTTCAGTAAATAGGCGACATGCTCAAGTTGCAGTCTGCAAAAGCAACAGACTACGTGATTACAATGGCCTAAAGGACAATGTCATTTTTACTTACTATCTCGGTTACGATATTCTCCTTCTCTCCCAAACCATTTTCGCACTTGTTATGTGTTGCCCATGAAGACTCTGGGACGTGTTCGGGAAATAGTTTACAGATAACGAAACAAGGACAGAGAGATTATAGCACCAAACGAATGGAGTTCGGGTCTCGACAGCTAGACCGGCACTGGGAATGCTGGAAACTGGAGACCCCCCCACCCCTCGAGGGGATGCGGGGAGTGACCGCTACATGAACAGGTCCACACCTCTGGAGTCACCGAAGGGGGCGTTCCAGAGTAGAGAGATTCTAGTGGTGGTCTTTCTGAGCCTCTTCATTTAAAGTGGAAAGGGGCCTAGAAAGATCACAGGTGATGATGACCTCAAACCCCTGACTTCCAGACCATTGTTTTAATAATGCACCGCCATATTAGAAGCCATCAACTGAGCATTGTTCATTCCTAACATCCTCTTTCCCACCCCCTGCAGGTCACTTCATTTCAGGACCGCACTCTGGAAGCTTTGCCTTATAATTCCACACAGCGGGCTGTCACAAGGCACCCCACCTGCCCCCCAGGCTGGCTTCTGCACTCACATCCCTTAGTGACACTGACCTATTTGAAGATGTGAGCCAGGACAGCAAAGAGAGAGGAGAGGAGGGGCAATCCAAGGGAACCTGGTCTACAGAAGTCATCTCTAGACTCACAATGAAGAATGACGTGTTTTCCAGATAATTTTCCGTGCCCAGCAAAGTTTTGGTTGTAATGGCACTAGTGTCGTTGAGCTGAAAAATCTCAAGAGGAAGACTGGGCTGTAGGGGGTTCTTTGTCTGCTTCCCAATTATGGGGAGCGATGTTAAGCTATGGGGTTCTGGAAGGGAATGCTTTCTGCGGGTATAAGGATGAGCCTAAAATAGTCACCTTTTTGTTACCAAATAATCATGGTTAACGGGGTCGCCATTATAAATGACCAGTGGAATATATGATGTCAGATTCCCATGACTTCTTTTGGTTCTGGACATTCCATTTGGCTGTGGCCAATCCTGTGGAGACCCTTTCAAACATACATAAGATTCAAATGTTTCCAATAGAAGCTGGGATTCTCATTTCCTTTAAATATGTTTGCCTCCCTCCCCCAAATCTATGCCTGTGTTTTAGAGCTAGATAGCAGATTGATATCGCAAATATACACTGGCCTGCTGAAACAAATATCATGTTGGTTACAATTTTTTATTATGAAGAAAAACGTCAGGTGTTGAAAATGGTTGTCATCTTTGTGTTAGAAGGTTGCTTTCCTATTTCCCCAAGCATTAGCAAGGACAGATTCTTTCTACAGTTACGACATGTGTTGATACCTTTTATTAGATCCTTTTCTGTCAGCTCTAATGCATTAGTGGCCTGAGTTTTGAGTGTGTGAGGGTGGAATAATTGGTTATGTAAGCAAAAGTCTGCTGTAGCAAATGCCTCAGGCTACTGCGCTTTGATGCGTGCAACGCACGCCGTTGCAATGTAAGTAGAGGTAGAGGTCAAAATACATATTCACGTTCCTGTGTCTGAATGTCTGCTTTCTTCTTTATTTGTGTCCGTGTCTCGTTAAAGCGCGTGGCACCCAGAAATTGGAAATACTGATGTATTCTAAGAGAAAAACAAGGAAACAAACCCCCGCCTAAAGATGAGCTAAGGCAAGCGAAGAATGCGTTAGGAGATGGACGGCACACTGAGCACCGGGCTCCTTGAGCCTCCGATGTCCGTACGCCTTGTCCTCCAGGGCTACGTCTTGGCCCCATTTCCTAAATAAGATGCAAATACCTTCCAGTTTCTGCTGGTGACCCACTTTGGGATCCTGTCATAACACTCGGTCTATTCCCCTCCAGAACTTCAGAACTCCCCTTGCTCCCTGGGGCTGCCCTACATTTTGAAGTCCGCCCAAACTGTGCTCACCACCACGCCGGGGCCCCAGGCTCGTTCCGCACAGGAGAGGGAGCTGGTCAGAAAAGGGGGTGCGACCTCGCCAGTCTGCCAGCCAGGGAGCTATATGTGGGAGTCTGTGGACACTCATGAGATGCTACAGATGACAAAAAAAGCAAAGCAAATCGACGGCGCTTTCTTATGAAGAGAGAATGTTCCATCCAAAGATGAATGGAACTCAGAATGGGGCTCAGAAAACCCCAGCAAGCACTTGTGTCTCCAGCGCTATCCAAGGGATACAAAGCCAACTCCGTTTCTCCCTTTCTCCTCCTCGTTCACACCTGCCTGGCTTTGCCCCTGCAGGCTTGTCTCATCTTTTCCCTCCTCTCTCCCTTTCATTTGGCGTCAGCCCCAACCGCTCCACAGAAGCTGTTCTTTCTAAGCAACTTGGCTGCTCCGATGATAAACCCAGCTGCTGAAATGGGTTATTTTCTTATTTGACCTCTTGGCAGCTTTGAACGCTACTGATGAAGCTCCTTCTTTCAATGCCCGCACTGGCTCCGTGCTCCCGATGATGGGACTTTGGCTGGCCCCTCCCCCAGCCACGCCTCCTCCCTCTGTACCTGTCCTTCCTCGTCACCGTCACCGTTGTTTGCTTCCTCTGCCACTCCCCAAAATGTTGGTACCCCTGCGGCTTGTGTTCTAAACTTTCCTCCACATGTTCTTCCAGGGCAATCATCCACTCTTAGGAGGATTCAATGGTCATCTTTAAAACAGAGAAGCTAAAATCTTTGTTTCCAAAGCACCTTTCTCTCTCTCTCTCTCTCTCTCTCTCTCTCTCTCTCTCTCTCTCTCTCTCTCATTCTCTGGCATCTGGTCTACCTTGAAACGGTGAAATGGTCTCCTACCAGTCTCTGTCTCAGTCCTCTATCCTCTCAATTGCTGTGGGTCCACAGTGGAATTTGGCAACTTCCTCTCGGGGAGAGGCAAGAGTGAGAAATCTGGGAGTCACGCTGGACACCCCCTTCTGCTCTGTCCCACGACTGTTTAATCTCGAAGTCCTGTGAGCCCACCTCCTAAATAGCTCTAACACCTGCTCATACCTCTTGAGTTTTTAAAATGCTTATTATTTTATTTTGAGAGAGAGAGAGAGAGAGCGAGCGAGCAGGGGAGGGGCAGAAAGAAAGGGTGAGAGAATCCCAAGCAGGCTCTGCACTGTGAGTACAGTACCCTCTGTGGGGCTTGAACTCACGAACTTTCAGATCATGACCTGAACCTAAATGCAAAGTTAGATGCTTAACTGAGCTACCCAACGGTCCCATACCTCTTGATTTCTATCGCCACCATTATCATGCCAGCTGCCACCATCACTCGCTCTCCTACACTGCCACATGGATACACCCATGGACCTCATTTGGTGATTTCAGGCGTGGACTCCTCCTCCATGCTGTTCTCCACCCTAAACTTAGAATAATCTATCCACCGTTAGTTTGATTACTTCATTGCACCACTTGAAATCATTCCAGACCTCTGCACAGCGCTCAGGAAGAAGCTGGAACTCTGTGATGGACCCAGAGATTTGCGACTCTGCTCATCTGGCACGGTAGCTCATTTCTGTCTGTGCCTCTCTTCACTCTGTGCTCTCTGGCTGTGGAGGGTGACCTGTGGGGCCACTAAATGTGCCATGCCCTCCATGGCCCTGCACCCCCGCTCTTCCTGCCACCTGCCTCGCAGATCTCTTAGCCCGGTTGGTTCCTACCACCCTTTGTGGCCGTGTCTGTAAGTCTACATGCACCTCTCACGATCTGAGATGGATGTTTCTATGGCTTGTGCTAAAGGCAAAGCTCCTTCCTTGTCCATCTTCCCTGCTGGGAGCACTTGTGCGCTTTTGCATCTCAATGCCCTGGGTGTACCTTCCTCGGAATTCTCATTAAAGATTTGTCCCACGGCCCTCAGGTCTGCAGAGCTCTGTCCAGTGATTTGGTTAGCGTGAGCCAGTCCTCCTGGCTCTCAGATCTCGTGCAGAACAGCCCAAACCAGAACCTCGATGGGCTTCCAAGACAGTGAAGTGTATGGATCCCTTTGAAGTGATCAGCTAACTCTTTTATTAGAGGCCCAATAAATCCTTAAGAAACAAGGTTTTGACAGCCTACTTCATGGATTGAACCTCTGTTTCCAAATGCCGTGGTTTAGGTCCTGAGGCACAATGTGGGGTTGGGACACAAGAAGACACGGGTTCCCACCCAAAGAGGAGGCAGGGTGTGGTTTAACACGCAGGGCTGCGGAGAGTGGAGTTTATTCTGCACTTGCTTTTAAAAATGGATGTGATGTTGGGGCGCCTGGGTGGCTCAGTTGGTTGTGCCCAACTTTGGCTCAGGTCGTGATCTCACGGTTTGTGAGTTCGAGCCCCGCATCGGGCTCTGTGCTAAGAGCTCAGAGCCTGGAGCCTGCTTCACATTCTGTGTCCCCCTCTCTCTCTGCCCCCCCCCCCCCGCTCAAGCTCTATCTCTCTCTCTCTGTCAAAAATAAATAAAACATTAAAAAAATTTAAAAAAAGAAACAGACATTTTAAATGTCATTATGTGATTAATTTAAAAATCAGCTAAAACTGGGGCACCTGGGTGGCTCAGTCAGTTAAGTGTCAGCTCAGGTCATGATTTCAGCTCAGGTCATGGTTCGTGAGTTTGAGCCCTGCCTCGGGCTCTGTGGTGATGGCTCAGAGCCTGGAGCCTGCTTCAGATTCTGTGTCTCTCTCTCTCTGCCCCTTCCCCACTCATGCTCTGTCTCTCTCTGTCTCTGAAAAATGAACAAACATTAAAAAATTTTTTACAAAATGGATGTAATGCTTTGGCTGAGACTTTGGCTAAAAAGTTTTGGCAGACAGATTACAGTAATTCATACCTTTCCCAAACTACACCTATTGTACACTCAGAAATGAATATGAAGATGATAATTAGTAGTTAAATTAAATGCTCAGTAAGCAGCCATTTCTTAGGGTGTCAAGAAAGACCTCTTTTAATGAGCCACAGTCACCAGATTATCACGTTAGCAACAAAGATGTCGGAAGCTTGAACTACAGACATTGGAAAGGAAGGGATTTCTTTCATGGAGACTACTTCCAAGTCTGAGCCATGGGTTGACACACTGCCATCCTCAATAGGAACAGGAGTCAACGATAGATCCTTTTGTAGACCGATCGCCAGCCAAGACCTGGGAACACAGTAGTACTGCATGCCACTTGGCCCCCTAAATCCACCTCTAAACCCACCGTATGAACCATCCTAAAAGTATCCTTTGAGCAGAGCGATCCTACTAGAATTCACAGCTTTAAAAAGACAGTGAGCAAACACCTCAATATAAATTCAGTTTTGGGGAGTGCCTGGGTGGCTCCTTTGGTTGGGTGTCCGCCTCTTGATTTCAGCTCAGGTCCTTTTTGATCTCAGGGTCATAAGTTTGGGCCCCATGCTGGGCTCCCCATTGGGTGTGGAGTCCACATAAATGAATGAATGAATGAATGAATGAATGAATTCAATTTTGGACTCCCATGCCTTAAGCGAGTTTGGAATGTTGAAAAGGCTTCAAACAGCGGGAAATCAGCCTTTTGAAGAAAGAAGTGCAGTGAGTCTGTAGATAAGACGTCTTGAAACTGGTCTTAGGCATATTAAGGGATAATACACTCACCAAGGAAAGAAGGAGAGTAAATGTGTCAAACTTTCCTTATTTTGTAGGACTCATAGAATACATAGAGCACGTGATGATTAGTAAATGAATCAGTGCTCTATCCCGGAATGGAGATTAAATCTAGAAAATACCCATACACTCAGTTAAGCTGTCATAAGTAATCAGTACACTGGCTAAAAAATTCCGATGTATCACTTCTTCATAAGACTAAATAGAAGGGGACGTCCTACAACGGCTTCACTTAAGAGAAACACACAAAAAAAGGTCTGAAGAAAGTTAATGCATAGTTTTGTCACAGAACCCAAAGTAAAATATGGAAAATTTGAAATAGCAAAGTAAACTCGTCATGTAATTTCTAGTTATTTCTGATAATACTCCTAATCTATCTATTCCAAAATGTTCACATACGTGTATACCTCCCAGAGCTACAATACCAAGTGCTTTGTGTATCTATCTGAGTTTCCTATGTTATATCGTCAGGGCGTTTCTGTATCCACAGTGCCCAACTGCAGTCCTACTTCACCAATCACAGATTCTCACGGGTTCTCAGTTAAAACTATAATGATCTACCTTTGCCCAAAGAAGGTGCCTTGTCCCTTGGTCGCGTGGGACCTTCGCAGTGTCTATGTTGCCCATGGAAGTGAGCGCTTCTGATTTCGTCGTCAGAGTCGATGCGCAACAGCTATGCCAAGACCGTGCCACTGATATGGTTTCCGGCCTTATCCTGATGTGTCCTGGCAGCTATGAGGAGCAGGGAGGCTATTAATAGACGGCAGCCCCTGTGTGGATGTGAGCGAACCAGCGCCTTGGGAATACAGCAGTCTTACACGTCACCCGCCCCTTGAAACATGCTATGGATTGAAACCTGGTCTGTATTGACCGCTAGAAACGTGCCAGTGATCCTGGTAGAATTTATGGCTTTAAGAAGTCACAGAGTGAACGCTCTGAAATTCCAATCGGGATTGAGTTGTACGCTGTGATCACCAAACGGGAGAAGCTGACCGAGGCTTCAAAGGTGCCATTCAATTGATCTGTTAGCCCAAAATTACATATTGAGAGCTGGCTATGGACCTGACATTAGGTAAGTAGCCTTGGGAGCAGGGCTGGGGGCAGGTTAAAAATTCCACCACAAGACCCTTTTCCTGGCATCACGAATAATATCATCGGATTAAAGGCGATGAGACAAGATGGACTAAGTGGTGTGATGTGACCAGGGCTCTTGTGTTTGGAGGAAGCAGGCATCACTGATGAACGAAGGGAGGTGGTTTACTAGGCAAGAGGAGGGGACAGTCCGTGAGAGGGAGTGACAGGGGTCGTCAAAGAGAGGAAAGGGGATAGTTGCTGATGTGCCTGGGATGCAGGAAGGAAAGGAGGAGAGCAAAGGGTGGGAGGAAGACGGCTGGATGGAAGCAGATAATTAAATATTTCCTAGGATCAGTTATCTTGCCAGTGTCCTCCGAGCATCAGCGATGTGACAGGAGTGTGACGATTCCAAATTCACAAGTGTGAAAACTCAGGCTCAGAGAATCTCAGCAACTTGGCCAAAATCCCACAGCAGAACAGAGCAGAGCCAGGCTGAGAATTTGGGTCATTTTACCTACTCCCACCCATCATCCAAATGTGTGTGTGTGTGTGTGTGTGTGTGTGTGTATTAAGATTATTTTGTTATTTTGAGAGAGACAGAGAGACTGCAGGCAGGGGAGGGGCAGAGAGAGACAGGGAGAATCTGAAGCAGGCTCTGAGCTGTCAGCGCAGAGCACTATGCGGGGCTTGAACTCCTGAAACCCTGAGATCATGACCTGAGCCGAAATCAAGAGTCAGAGGCTTAACCAACTGAGCCACCCGGGCGCCCCCAAATGTGTTTCACTGTGCATCACTGGCCTCAGGTATAAACAGATACCCACAACCCCCTTACTGGGAGTAAGCTTTGGAGATTCAAACCTTCTCTACACTTCATAATCCAATGCATATTTAAATAAGATATTTCAGCCAATGCTATGCGGTTTACTCGATAGTGAAAGATTTTAAATACTGCAAAGGATCACAAAGTTTGTGATCTTAACACATGGTTGAAACTCTAGCGTTAGTGACACAAGTCATACTATTGTTAATGACAAAGGAGCCAGAATTTTGTCTGAAAAAAAAATGCCTCTCATTAGAACTAACAGCTCCCACTAATTAGGAAGCCTACCTTTCTCGTCTTGGTCCTAAATCTGCACCCCCCCCTTCCTCTGCCCTGGTTATTTCTCACGTCACATTGATTCAACTATTACCTTATACGGAAGTGATACTAAATTATACATACCTTAAACAATACTGGCTGAAAATGTTTATTACTCACTCGTTTAAAAATTTTTAGTATATTTCCCTTACATAAACATTGATTTATAAAGTATACACACGCACCATTGCATAATACGCGCACTATAAAACAGATGCAAAACATAAGCGATGCAAAACATGGGATAGATACCAACTCTGAACAGAATTTTACGATTTTCCTGTCACCTTCCAATGGACCATCTTGTGAATGCCCCGTGTGTATACACCCCACTTAGGAGAAGCCTGAATTAGTTAAAAAGCAACTGCAAACTCTTGAAGTCCTGGAGAAAATCATGACAGTTGTGAAAATGCGTTGGCCAGACATCTAAACTGAGCACCTGCTTGAATTGTGCAAACAAATCTTAATGAATTTTATCTAACCAACTAGACAAACAGTAAAAATCCTACTGAAGGTAAGAACCTTATCTGTCCTTACTTATCAATGAATGATCCACCAGCGGGGGGGCCCGGCCTGGGGCAGGACTTGGTTAACGTTTCCTGAATGATGAATGATTTGGTGTATACACAAGTCAAAGGAGAGTCCGAATGGCAGTGACCAATGAAGCGGTTCCCTCCTATTCTATTTATTTTAGAAAAAAAAATTTTTTTTTTCAACGTTTATTTATTTTGGGGACAAAGAGAGACAGAGAATGAACGGGGGAGGGGCAGAGAGAGAGGGAGACACAGAGTCGGAAACAGGCTCCAGGCTCCGAGCCATCAGCCCAGAGCCTGACGCAGGCTCGAACTCACGGACCGCGAGATCGTGACCTGGCTGAAGTCGGACGCTTAACCGACTGCGCCACCCAGGTGCCCCTCTCCTATTCTATTTAGTAGAATTCCTTTTCCTGATCAGTCCTTAATGATTATTATTATTATTATTAATCTAGAAACTGCACGACACCCATTTCTTTTGAGGCTAAGCAGTAGAAGCTGGGAGAATAAATACAATTTTGGATAAGCCAAAAAGGCTCTGATTTGACTTAGCAACGATAGCAGTAAAAACTCCTATTTCTTTGTTTTGATTGGTAGGAGCAAGATGTACTGTTTCAACGTTTTAGATCGTGTCATTGCCAAAGAAATCAGAAACACATGTCTTTGAATGGCAAAGTTAAGATGTTTCAGGGAACGTAGAAATAAATTCACTCATGCGCAATGGCTTCCTAATTCAAATTAAGGCAAACCACGAAGGTTTGAAAGGCAGGGCTTTTGAATCCCTCCCTCACACGTTTCCTAAGACAAATTTTAATTGGATGTTCTCGCGTTCCATACTTTCCACCGTCTTAACCTGTAGGTTAGTAAAATACAGTGTGTTTCCTGTTTTCCAAGTATGCTGTGTATGTCTTGGAAAAAAATAAGCTATACTACTCACAGAGTTAAGAATATGAATATAGGCTAATGGACTCTTTCCACTTACCCTGCGAATGTTGTGCTTAAAAGAATAAAACTCAAGGTCAACAAGAAGACATTTTGTTCCCTCTTCTGCAGAGACAGACACAACACAGTGGCTTGTAGGTAGGCAAGCCACTCTCAGTTGCACATGTCTTCTTTCACCCAGGGCTTATGTGTTTTTTAACATAAAATCATGCCTTGTTTAAAACAATACAATATCCACTAATACTGAAAATTATAACCAGCAGAATTCCTAGTAATAATTTAATTGCTAGTAACTGTGGAAGGTATAGTCTCGGAGCAGAGAGCTGATGATTATAAATTGTGCAGAATGAATAGGGCGGAACCTGGTCTCATACTCAGAGTAAAACCTGACAGAAAGTCCATAACTGTGCTGGGATACGTCTAAATTAAATTAAGAGAGTACTTTTTAAAACCATTATGTAGACTGCTATGAGAACATCCGGGTATTTAATGTGAGGAATTTTCTGGGTTGAGAATGCATGTTTCTATGCATCAGTAAAAAATAAATCATTGGATATACAAATGTCATTTCCATTTTTGTTTGGAGAGAGAGAGAGAGACAGAGAGAGAGAGAGAGAGAGAGAGAGAGCGAGCACATGCAAGTAGGGAAGAAACTTTCCACATCCAGGAACATTCCTTACATTTTTCCCCTGGGTGGAGCTATGACTCCAATATTCTTGATGGAATTTAGGATTCTTCATAAAGGCTGTTTCCTTGAGGGTCTGTGAGCTGGAAGAAACAAGATTTACCACAGGGAATGCCTGGGGTTTAAACCCACCCCCTTACTGAAGTCACAGAGCATCCAGAGAACAGACTGGAGGGAAGACTCTGGGTAAGATGTATATTCTCAAGTGAAGCAATCAGAAAATTCTGGCAAAAACAGTTTGCTTTTAGTCACGGGCATAAAAGGTCTAGCACAATGGCATTGTAATAGCGTTGTGGGGCGACAGATTTAGCTGCGCTTGTGGCCACGGCATACTTGTTGAATCACTATGTTGTACCCCTGAAACTAATGTAAAACTGTCAACTACACCTCGGCTATAAATAAATAAATAAATAAATAAATAAATAATAGAGCTCAGTATGAGGGAAGCATTGTGCCAGGCAGGTAAAACATATTTTCTCATTTAAAAAAATATATGTATCTATATATTATATATTATATGCATATGTGTATTATATGCATATATTATATATAATATATATATACACGCAATAAATTTGTTAGAGTTTACGGTACTTTTCATTATTTCAAACCCAGATCCATCTAGAAAATGTCTTTTACATTTTCCCTCATAAGAGCAAAATCATGTTAATTGCAATTTTATTGGAATGTATAAATATTTAGATGGAAATTGCTTCTTTTATGGTGAAGATTACCCAATAGCCTGTTTCTTTCACATAGTGCTCCTGTAAAAAGCCATCCAAAAAGGTCTCTCCTTCACTGTGGAATAAACTGAGTAACAAAACATGAGATCCTGATGCTCGTATTTCATAGACCTACAGTCTAAAAATGGTTAGGTCGGTTTCATGACTTCTTATAATCACTGTCGATCTGAAACAACGGAACGACGTGCATACGTTGAGGAAAGCAAAGATGATAAGCACTAACACACAGCACTCACTACGTGCCAGAAATTGTTGATCAAAGTATTTCGTATAGTAGCTCCTTTGATTCTCCCAGCAAACCTCTGAGGCAAATATAGCAATATTCCTCCTTTTCCTTGTGGACGTGAAAAATGAGGACCTGAAAGTTTAAATCCCTGACTGCAGTGACCAAGCTAAGCCAGAATTTAAAACCCAGACTAGATTCAGACCCCACACATCCAGCCACTGGACTGCATGGCATCTCTGTCCACTGGATACTTTATATTCACAAAGTATGGGGTTCATTTGTCCCTATGTATATTGTATGCAGACGTTCTCGGGTTCTATCATCTCAGGAGATTTCTTTCTGGCGAAATAAATGATAAGTATAGATTAAGCACCTCAACACATCGCCAGAGCGGGAGGGAAAATTCCTTGGGGCCGGACACAATCCACCTGCAACAGTGTTCGTCCTGGTTAAGTCAAAGCCCCAATCCTCTTCTACGTGTCTTCCATCTTGCAAAACAGGTGTTGTGTACTTCTACATAGACCTTCCTTGTGTGATCACGGATAAGTCCTGTAGTTCTGACTGGTTGTGAATCATGTGGATACTTGCTTTGTGCTTGCCTTAGTATCCCCTCTGCCCGTGACAGTGTCCTAGACTTGTCATTAGGACAACATGTTTTCTGACACATGTGAAGAGCCCTCCGTGTCTAGCACTGTGCCTTGATCGCCTAGGAAGAGTTAGTGAACGGGTTTGATTATTGCAAGCTGTTAAAGATGTTCAAGTCAGAAGGTGTGTAAAACGTCTAAGGCAAGAGGTAAACACCATGTCTGTAGATGGCTCTGAAGCATCAAAGCAGTGATCATGAATGAATTGAGACCTTCTGATCAACTATTCTTGGTAATTACTCGAAGTTACGATTCTAGCAAACTACGTTTCTGAAACATCTTCTCCATTACCTAAGTCAAGATTGCATAGTCCTGGTGATTTTCACATCTTGATAAACAAGGAAGTAACAATGTTTAAAACAATCACACATTCCCCCCGTAGATGCCAGTTTTACAAGACAAGATTGACAATGTAATGGAAAGGAATACGTAACAGACAACTAGCTTCCTTCATGTGAGAAAGAGCCATGGGAAGCTGTGAGCAGTGGCATTTATTACTTGTGATACATTGGAGATGTGCATTTATTTGCACTTAGCTTATTCAGTTGAGCTTCCGTGAGTAATACCAACCTCACAGGATTTTAGGAAGGATAAAATAATCACATATATATGTAAGGAAAATCGAATTTAATAAGACCTTGCCAACGGTATATACTGGCAAAGACCCATATTTCAAAATGTGAGCTCTGTATGTGTAACACATGCTGGTAAAACCGACGAGTTGCCTTTTCTGTTGACTTTCTCACCCCACCAACATTTACTAAGTATCTACTATGTGGAAAGCATATGCTGGAGACGTTGGTAAAGGGAATGGTACCATTATTTGATTATTTGATCCATTTGTATTTTTGGTTAATTTAGATCAACAGTGATATCCATGCAGGTGAGGCTCAAAAGAAGGTCCATGGCAGTTCCAACCTATATAGGCTGTTTGAAAAATGCATAATACAGGTAAGGAGGCAGCGTGCAATTATGGTCATAGCTCCTATAGTTCTACTGAAATGGCCAGATTGAGAGTCTAATTCAATGAAATCAGATCATCAAACATCTCTCGTAGGGTCTTCGAAGATCCTGCATCTCCAAGGGGTAGACTGAGGAAAGAACTCAGTGTCAGGAGAGTAGGGAGACACAGGAAAGCAGACAGAAGACCGCTGTATCACTACAGGGGAAAGAGGGCTAGAAGTTAAATGTATGCCTCTGCTGGAGAGGCAAAGCAATGGCGTGAGCCATTTGATGTGCTCTGTTGTCGAGTTTATCTCAAACATATGCCAAAAAGAGTTTTGTCCTTTTGAGTCATTTGCATTGTTACCCGGAACACCATAAACACAGAGGGTAATATAAGGGTAATACACAAGTTGAAGGGTTTTGGAGACTCTTGGTTGATGATGCGTCTGTTTGTCTCCTTGGAAAACCCTCCATTTTATTATTTTTTAAGTTTATTTATTTTGAAAGAGAGAGAAAGAGAGAGCAAGAGGGGGAGGGGCAGAGACAGAATCCCAAGAAGTCTCTGCGCTGTCAGTGCAGAGCCCAACGTGGGGCTTGAACCCGCCAACCGCGACATCACGACTTGAGGCGAGATCAAGAGTCAGACACCTAACCGACTGAGCCACCCAGGTGCCCCCAAACCCTCCATTTTAATTATTAAGATACTCTTCTGAAAACTGATTCTCTTCTATGGTTCAAGCCAACCAGCTTCCTAGAAGCGACGTCTTGGGAACGTTTTATAGTATTTTCTAATATTGTTTTGCCTTTAGCTTCCAGCATAAAACTTTTTGAGCCGGAGACGTGTCAGATAAAATATAGGCCATGTCTTGGACACAGGTACTCAAATATTTTGAAGCAATAGTAAGCCTAGGTGAGCATATTCATTTTCGATTTCATTAAAAAATTTTTAATGAGGAAATACATCATGGGAAATACCTGCTAATCTAACATCAATACCAATTATGATGATGGGGACGACGGGCTGCTGGAGAAAGGCATTCTGTCTCCGAGGAGAGGGAATTTCATTATGTCAGCCCTGTGATAAAGAGAGTGTGGAGATCATTTCTCATGCTTGGGTACTCAAAATCTGTTTGTATTTTAAAAGTGCTTTATATAACTGTTATTATGCATCAAAGGATGCCTTTGGCTCAGCTGCTAACCTCTGCATGGCATAACTCAAGAGAGCGGGGTGAGGGGTCGACAGGAGATTCAGGGTGCATGAGAAACCCGGAGGCGAGCTTATTTGCCAAGAGACAGAAAGCAAAGCTTCCGCAGAAAAAAAGCCACAACGCCGGACCCATGAACATTTATATTTTTATTCCTGGTGTTAAATCAATTCCCCTCTCTACACCCTGACTCAGGGAGCAGAGATCATTAAGAACACATTTAAGTGCTTAATTGGGTTTTGAAGGAGGTTTCTCCATTAACATTAATTAAAGTCTCCCTGGGCTCAAGAAAGCTCATTTTCCAGGTAGGGGTTTTCCAGGTTCACTTATGTTCTCGTTGCTGTCTCAGCAAAACCATTATTCTTGCCTCGGATCCCAAACTGAACTTCAAGCGTATGCAAGAAAAAAGGAAAAGCAAAGAAGCCCTGTTCCATTGTGTGACAGAAGACTTGGCACATCACAGAGAAGTCCTGTCTCCTACGATTTTGCCCTTGAGAAGCAAGCTAATGAGAATTACAGCGAAATAATGCGTGAATTGCTGCATTGCCGACTTCCGTCTTCACGGACAGCAACGCTTCTGAATTAAAATTATTATATCATGCCTGGGCTAATCTTACCAGGTTGAGCCATAAGAAATTCCTGATATTCAACCACTGTAATCTATAAAAACAGCAAGTTCACGTGGTTCAATCTAATAAACTTAGAAACTCTAGGTTTTATATAGGAAGAAAAACTATACTCCCCCAAGTTTCTCGCCTTCATCTCTATATGTCCTTTAATTTCAAAAGCATTTCCATATCTACACATGTAAACTAGCAGCCCAGGGTAAGGTCTACAACTTTATCTCTGGTTCCCTGTTGGGGTGGGAACATCTTTAAGCCTTTCTGTGCAAATATATGGACGGTATTGTATTTACCGTGTTATCTTCTCTTTGGGTGTTTATCCCCCCTTCAGTATGCACGGAACAGTAGAACTAAGTAGGAAAATTACAAACGTCAAGATAATAAATATTTATTGCCTGCCTAGTAGATATTGCGAGGAATACAAAGCAGATACAAAGGAAAAATGAAAGGAAACCCAAGAAAGAAATAACCAGATGAGAGGAGGTGAAAGAGAATGCCAGCCAGCTGGGCTAGGCAGAGGAGAGCAAGAATCAACGCCTCAGACGTTGGAAACCAGTGATGGCCGCGGGCTGTTCTAAATTCAAGGCTTTTGCAATTTACCGAATGAAAGCTCAGTAGCCCGTATTTTAAAATGGAAAATTGGCAAATACGGTGTTTATAAAAATGTTTGCACGGGACAAGGTGAAGAAGGGCTAAGAATGAAAACGAGATCCAAGGCCTACTTACGAATGACATACAAATCTTTACACAAAAAGCCTCACACGTCCTCAGTTATTTGTCGATTTTCGTCTGTGATACCTCAAAAGTCTTCTACTATACTCGTGATATTTATTTATTTATTTTTATTTATTTTTAATGTTTAGTCATTTTTGAGAGAGAGCGAGAGAGTGCAAGCAGAGGAGGGGCAGAGAGGGAGGGAGACACAGAATCCAAAGCAGGCTCCAGGCTCCCAGCTGTCAGCACAGAGCCCGACGCGGGGCTCGAACCCACAAACTGTGAGATCATGATGTGAGCCGAAGTCGGACACTTAATCTACTGAGCCATCCAGGCGCCCCTTAACTTTTTAATGTTTATTATTTGTAAGAGAGAGAGAGAGAGAGAGAGCATAAGCAGGGGAGGGAGAGGGGGAGGGGGAGGGGGAGGGGGAGGGGGAAGGAGGAGACACAGAATCTGAAGCAGGCTCCAGGCTCTGAGCTGTCAGCACAGAGCCCAATGCGGGGCTCGAACCCATGAGATCATGACCTGAGCCAAAGTCAGACACTTAACTGACTGAGCCACCCAGGCACCCCTATATTAATGATTTTTAAATGTTACATAGGTATAACATGTAGACTGTAGCTCTCTTAACGGCTCATATAATCCGTGTTTGGCCCCTAATTTGTGAAGACTGGTGCATATTTGAACTTGCCTTACTTTCAGACTCGAAATTCCTTTACATGGAAAAGCTCCACATTAAAAAAAAATCCATGCCCCATATTTTTCACCTTTCTGCTTCTTGGCATTGCTATCAACCAACTATATTTTGGTCTTACTGGTAGCTCTTCTTTAAGCCTTTGGACTATAATATCCAAAAAAAGAAGCAATTTTTGAGCTGTGCAAAAATTTCTTTGCCCTCAAGAGAGAGCTGTTAATTTCTGTGTGACTTTGAATGCCAATCCGATTTGTGCACTTAAAGAGCAACCCCAAACCATATTATATGGCGTCAAGGTCAAAGGGAAGGAGGACTGAAAATATTAGCTGCCCTTCAAAACCCTTCCCAATCTTCTGCTTCACTGGTGACTGCAGACAGCATCCCTTGAAGCAGAGAAGTTTTGATGTTTCAGCTCAGGTGAAAGTAGTCTAACATTTTTAAGCAATTTTAATCTATTTCGTTTTTATTTTCCAATAATAGAGTTCAAAACGGCTGGGGGGAAACAAGTGTGTCAGGACAACCACAAAAAGTCAGGGCGCTTGTAATAAGCAGGCTTGATCAAGCACTTTGATCTAAATTTAAACATTTACAAATAAGGTCTGGGAAGAATGGAGACGTGAGTACATCAGTCCTACAAATCACGGCCATTTCCTCCTTCCCAGTCACCATTTACGTAAGTCCTTGGAGATAATGCCAAGGTAATTAGGTGGGGAAGGGCATGCCTTATTATTCCTACCATGGTGCCTGACATCCACATCAGAGGAACAAATGGACAGTTCCAAATAAGGGGAACGATGGAGGTGATCAGGGAGGCTATCTGATCACGGAGAGACGATGCCAGAGTGTAGTCATCTTGGGATCTATATCATCTTTGACATTATACAGAGTACAAGAGATCTCAACTATGGGCAACAGGGAAACAAAGATGACATTTCATAGACTCCCTCCATCTCTCTCTCTCTCTTTAAAGATTATTTTGAGAGAGAGAGCAAGCAGGGGAGGGGCAGAGAGAGAGGAGAGAGAATCCCAAGCAGGCTCTGCACTGTCAGTGCAGAGCCCAATGCGGGACTCGAACTCAAGAACCTGAGAGCATGACCTGAGCTAAAATCGAGACTGGGACACTTAACTGACTGAGCCACCCAGGCACCTCGACGCCTTCCATCTCTAAGATTCTATGCTTTTTCACGTAGCACAAACAACAGACCTAGAAATCAACTGAATGTGTCATCCTAATCGCAACGTTGCTAGATGTGTGCGTAAAATTTATGAAATTTCATGATCTTAATAATGTTTCTCACCTCGTTAGTGATCTAGGCTGAAGTGAGGAGGGCACTTGCTTGGGCTCGAGGCAGAACACTCAGAGGGGCAGAGGGCTAAAGCCCCGTGCAAAAAGATTTTCTACAGGGGCACCTGGGTGGTGCAGTCGGTTAAGCGTCCGACTTCAGCCAGGTCACGATCTCGCGGTCTGTAAGTTCGAGCCCCGCGTCGGGCTCTGGGCTGATGGCTCAGAGCCTGGAGCCTGTTTCCGATTCTGTGTCTCCCTCTCTCTCTGCCCCTCCCCCATTCATGCTCTGTCTCTCTCTGTCCCAAAAATAAATAAACGTTGAAAAAAAAAAAGATTTTGTACATAGCTCCTGGGAAACTAACACCACAGACAATAAACAAGGCCTACATTTTCTGAGCACTTACCCCTTTTGAGTTATTGTTCTAGATACTTTATATGATGCCCCTCACGTCGTCCTGCAAATGATCCCACACCAGAGGTACAATCATATCCCCATCTTGATCTTTTGGACAGTGTTTTAAGTTCCAAGGGAAGCTTTTGGGTTCTACGCCCTTGAGAGTCGACATAAAACGACTGAAAATAGTTAAGGGGAAAAGGGGTGCTTTAATTCTGAAATTTGGACACTGCCGGATCTAAAGACGGAGAGTCCGCTCCACGTCGTATTTTGCAACCTCGGATCAGGAAGGTGGCCTGAAGCAGGAAGAGACATGGGGGAAGGTTGAGACACTGACAAAGGCAAGACGCAAGCAAAAGGCCACAGCAAGAGGGATTCACCGTCATCTCCAAGTAGCGGTATCATCTTTTTCTAGTGAGCAAGGATCATGGTTAAGAGAAGCGTCTGTCGCTCGCCCTGTCTGAAAAGGAGTGAGCAAGTAGGAGAACGCATACAGGTGTGGCATTCACAGCCTAGGGTGCGGGCCTGCTAATTCTCATCTCCTATGCATCTTCGGAAGATCTCGAGGTAAAGGACCTTTTTGGGTATTGAAGTAGGTATCTGAGTGGAAAACATCCCCAACAGACCATCGCAGCCAAAATCTGGGAGCATCAGAAAAGGACAAAAATACCCACAAGTGGTTTGCTTTCAGAGTTACGGAGGCGTATTTCTGTCTGGCTCTGCTGCATGTTACGTAAGCAGATCTTAGGCAGGAAGAGAGGAACAACAATCAATACCAGCTAAATTGAATTCAGTGCCTGAACAACTACATTTACCACGTAAGGCCAGAGAGAGAGAGAGAGAGAGAGGGAGGGAGGGAGAAAGATTTTAAATAACACACAAAAGTGCTATTTCTTCCCGATATAAATGATCAGATAATGAAGTGAACAATAACTTTAGTCCCTTAAATTTAAAAATATTTTATTACTGAAATGTAACTATAGAAGCATAACCTTCATTTTAGAAACAATTTTGCATCCCACCATGTTCCCAAGGAAAGAGTATTTTCGTCTGCATCTTATTGCTTTTTTTTTAATGTTTATTTATTTTTGAGAGAGAGAAAGAGAGAGAGAGAGAGAGAGAGAGAGAGCACGAGCGGGGGAGGAGCAGAGAGAGAGAGGGAGACACAGAATCTGAAACAGGCTCCAGGCTCTGAGCTGTCAGCACAGAGCCCGACACGGGGCTCGAACCCATGAACCGTGAAATCATGACCTGAGCCGAAGCCAGACGCTCAACCGACTGAGCCACCAAGCTGCCCTCTTTTTGCTTTTTTAATCTAAAAACGATTTGTCATTTAAAAATGCTAGCTTAGTTGTAAAGTCAAGGGGAAATTGACCGTAAAGGTATTTTAAATGCAAAAAAAAAAAAAAAAAAGAGTCAAATAATCATAACTGGAAAGAGTACAACTCATAAGATATGCCTAAGACAGGTAACAGGTCACTTAAAAATTGTTATTCATTCCCAAACTAAGTGAAAAAGATACCCCAGGTAAGCACATAGACAGTCTACTTGTAAAATGATAAGGACTAAAAGTTATAGGCGGTCAATACTATTATCGTATCACAGGAGTGTATTCTATTACGGTTCTATTACGGCCTTCCTTTCATTTGCTGTTTGAATCACTACGTGACTCTCAAAACTATCTGAGGAACAGAACTGCCATAGAAATAAAGATGTAGACTGCCGGAAAGTCTCTACCTTTCCAGTAGTAACGGACCAACTATGGCTTCTCGTATTCAGAGTCTCAAGTGAGAAGTTAGGTATTCAGGCCAATGTTACATTTTAAATGGAGCCAGCACAACTCAGTGGAGATTTCTGTATGCTCCATTTTGCAAAGAGCGATAAATCAACATCCTCTTGCAAACACTATCTTTCCTCCTTAGATCTTTAAATACAGAAAACGTGGGTCTGGTGGAAATCAAACGGCAGAGAGGACTTTCCCTGGAGCTCCGGTGGGGTCCTTCTTGCTAGTCACCTGGTGACGGTGGCCTGCGTCTTCAGACACAGGACCTCAGCACCTGGGCCAGGCAGTCTGCGCCAACCGTGACCTGCTTATCCTTTCACAAGGGGTAACGTGTCCTTGAGGTGGCAGGATCTTGTGTTCTCTGCTTTAATGAGGATGCCATTTTTATAAACATCAAAGACAGGCTGGACAGCCAGCCCGGCAGGGCTGAGAGGTTCTGTCAGCTCAGCCGACCCTGCGCCCAGCAGCATATTGGGTCATGTGGAAAGGGAGCAGAACAGATCATCTGTTCTCCTTCGCCGAGGGCTGGCTGGCCTTGCCAAGAGCAATCTCAAGTGACTTCCCCTGAGTCCCTACTCTGGGTCCGGGTATAAGCTCAGCACAAAAACCAAAACAAACAAACAAACAAAACCCACAGAAGCTATTAAAGCCCTGTTGCTCCTTTATTTCGCAATTTTTAAATGCCTTCCAACAGGGTTATTCCTAAGAACTGGCTTATGACATCTCTATTTTGGGGAATGACTGATTGACACCTTCCTTAGACATCAGACAGACTTGATGACATGATGGCCCCAGTGCTCTGCTTTCTGGAATGCTAACAAGCCATAGTGCGGCTCTCACACCTCCTTCCTCTCCAACTGCCTTCGTCCTGATGATCCCCGTATCACATTAATCCCCATGCAGCCTTCCTCTGAGATGGCAGTGTGCAACTCTCCACTAACACCCACCCTTTCTTTTTCACGTTCTTTTTCTGTAGAACTCTGTCTTTAACTCGTGGACTAATGTACCACGATACCATTAATAATTTTACGACTTATTAGAAATTCTTGCTAGAAATCAATAAAACAAGTAAGATTTACTAATGGAGCATGCCACCTTCCTATTATTCAAAGGATCCCTGAGAGTAGTGTGTTAATTGTTATATATTTACTAGTTAATTCCGTCTCTTAAACATGTTTGCTGTCTAGACAGTGATGTAAAAATAGTCCGAGTTTGTGAACGCACACCTTTTTTTTTTTTTAAATTGTTTTTTCAACTTTTATTTATTTTGGGGACAGAGAGAGACAGAGCATGAACGGGGGAGGGGCAGAGAGAGAGGGAGACACAGAATCGGAAACAGGCTCCAGGCTCTGAGCCATCAGCCCAGAGCCTGACGCAGGGCTCGAACCCACGGACCGCGAGATCGTGACCTGGCTGAAATCGGACGCTTAACTGACTGCGCCACCCAGGCACCCCTGAACGCACACCTTTTAAGAAAACCATTGCATCGAGTGCAAAGGGATTTGTTTTTATGATCCGAAGAAACATCATTTTCAAGAAAGCTGTTTTAAAAGTTTATTTATTTTTGAAAGAGAGAGAGAGAGAGAGAGAGAGAGAGAGAGAGAGAGAGAGCAGGGAAGGGACAGAGAGAGAGGGAGAGACAGAATCCCCAGCAGGCTCTGCACTGTCAGTACAGAGCCTGATATGAGACTCAAACCCACGAACCGTGAGATTATGACTTGAGCCGAAACTGAGAGTTGGACCCTTAACCAACTGAGCCCCCAGGCGCCCCTCAAGAACACTTTTAAGCAAATGTTTTTCAAAGACTTATGACAGAATTATCTGAAAGCATGAATTATAGAGACTGAAGTTATGCTGTTCAGTTCAATTAGTACTTGATGGGGGTCTGCTACCAAAAGGCATTGGTTTTTATTACCATCCTCCACGTTTTGAAGACCTGGGAAGGAGTTTTCTGCGCTTGTAAATATTATCATAGGGAATGATGTCATTTTACAAAGAGAAAATATTCCGAAGGGAAAGCACATGACTCACATATGAATTCCATCACTCACTATCTTCTCACAGTGGTCTGGAGCAGTCTGCTGCAGGATCTCCCGCGCTGAGCTCCGCCCCCATCCCATCTGCCTGAGATCCTGGGGAAGGGCGGGTGGTGACAAGGACATAGAGAAGGGGGACAGGATGGGGATAAAGGTCCAATGAAGTATCAGAATCTCTCAGGCTTGCAAAGCAGAAAGCGTCCACTTTTTCTGCAGAAGGGTGAATTTCAGATGTTCCCCGGGGATCTGCGTTTGACCCGAGGTCAGTGTCTTCCAATAATGTGCCAGGCTCTTGTCGGGATAAAGAAGACGAGAAGGTCAGCTCCTCTCCCTGGCAAAGCCCAGAGAGAGATGGACTGTAAACTCCCAGGCTAGGACGATACTACGTTCATTTTGAAGCCCGGACCACAGACAGGAAGGGGTGTGTTTCTCAATGTTACACATCAAATTAGTGGAACATAAACTGTAAATCTCCTCTACAATGGTTTAATTATATTTGACCAATATAGTCGGCCAATGACATTCCTGGGGCATATTATATAATATTTCTCCCTCTCTTATTTTTCTGTCCTTGATTATTTTATGAGAAATTGTCATAAACACACACAACATGAAGAATATGAACGTGACCAGTTAGTTCAACTAGCAACTTAATTAATTTGGAATTGCAGGACTAGAAACATCTAATAAAAAAGAGTGGAGATAGGTACAGAGAAAGGGAAACTCTGATAGTGAGTTCTAGAACACACATTTAGACTGTAAGCGTGTAGTATGTTACAGTTCTAAGCAGGAAGAAAAGTATAAAAATATTTAGAGATATTAAGTGTCTTAACTTTGCTGCACTTGTCAGAATTATAGTCCTCAAAGATCTATGTATGACTAATAAATAATAAGACATACAGTTAATATGTAATAAGTATGTATCTCTATACACATATATATGTGTCGTACTTTTTGAAAACAAAAATAGATACTGGACAGTTGGACACACTGGTCCAAAGCTTGGGAGGAAAATTGGAGTTTAAGATATAAATCGAGGAGCGACCAATGCACGTGCGTGCACACACACACACACACACACACGAGGGAATAAAATCTCCCACAGGAGACACATATATACAATTTATTATCTCTAATCCAGAGGATTATAAAAAGTATAGGCTAATAGTGTAAAATAAGTTTTCTTTTCCAGGATGGAGCTAAATTTGGTACAAGAGGGGTATTGTCTGTTAAGTAGATGCAATTTGTTGCCAAGTGTCAAAATTGTAACACATAGAACCAGCATGGTGCTGTGGGACGTGTCCAGGGTTTGAAATCACCACTTATCTGGGGCGCCTGGGTGACTCAGTCCCTTAAGCATCTGACTCTTGATTTCGGCTCCGGTCATGATCTCACAGTTTGTAAGTTCAAGCCCCACATTGGGCTCTGTGCTGACAGCTCTGAGCCCATTTTGGATCCTATGTTTCCCTCCCTCTCTGCTCTGCTCTCACTTGTGCACATGTGCTTCCTCTCTCTCTCTCTCTCTCTCTCTCTCTCTCGCGCTCTCTCAAAAAAAAAGACTAGAATGCTCATTTTTTTTTAAATTTTTTTATTTTTTTTATTTTTTAAGTATTCTTTTTTTTTTTCAACGTTTATTTATTTTTGGGACAGAGAGAGACAGAGCATGAACGGGGGAGGGGCAGAGAGAGAGGGAGACACAGAATCGGAAACAGGCTCCAGGCTCTGAGCCATCAGCCCAGAGCCTGACGCGGGGCTCGAACTCACGGACCGCGAGATCGTGACCTGGCTGAAGTCGGACGCTTAACCGACTGCGCCACCCAGGCGCCCCTAGAATGCTCATTATTTAAAAAAATGAAGCCACTACTTATCAACTATATAGCTTTAGACAAGTCATTTGGCTCCTAAAACCTTATCTTCCTATCAGAATTAGGTGATGAGCATTTTCAGCGTGTCCACTCAGTAAATGCTGTTCGATGGATGAGAAGGACATAGCTGCCATGACTTGTTTCTAAAATGGACAGCAGGCGTATGTGCAGGGAAGGAGGCAGATCAGGTACACACAGTTGCATTGAGCATTGCCGACACTCTGCTGGTTGAGAATGGCTCTGCCACCAAAGAGCTCTCAGTCCAGGGGGGGGATGAGACCGGGACAACAGCTATCTCAATAACGGCCAGATGTGGGCAAGTTCAAGGTGCTCATGGAGGGGATTGATCCTGAGCTGAATCTGGGATGACGAGTAGGGTTTAGCTCAGGGAATCAAGAAGGAAAGGGCTTTCCAGACAGATGGTACCAGGGCAACAATAAAGAGTCAGGGAACGATGCGCTTTTGTGTGGGCAGAATATCAAGCAATTTGCTGTTCTTGTAAATTGCAGGGCAGGCCGTGGCGATGAAACCCAACAATCAGACACAGAAACCGGGCCTTGTAAGTCATTGCAAGAAACTTGGGCTTTAGCATGTATTGGAAGATAAGCCACGGAATAACACAGGATTTTAAGAAAGGGGGGAGCTTCACGCAGAGATGTTTTAGTTAGATTATTAGAACAGCGGTATGAAGGATAGATTTAAGTGGGGCAAGATTATAGAGAGAGGAACAAGTGACATGCGATATTCAAAGGAAATGATGGAGACCTGGGCGAGGGCAGTGGCATTGGAATGGGAAGGAGGAGATGAGAATTTGCAGGATACATACAGGACAATGTGACTGATTGAACTTGGAAGACAACAGGAAAAAAACTATTTTAGATTGAGCACTGTATCAGTTCCCTGGGGCTACTGTGACAAAGGACCAGAAGCTGGGTGGCTTAAAATAACAGAAATTCATTCTCTCACACTTCTGGAGACCTAAGCCCAAGATCCAGGTGTGGCAGTCACAGGCCCTGGAAGGTTCTAGGGCGACTGCTCCATGCCTCTCTCTCTCTCTCTCTCTTTCTCTGGCTGACAGCTGTACCTTCCTCTCTCTGCCTGTCATCACATGGCTTCCCATGAATGTCTGTGTCCTCACACAGCACTTTCCTCTTCTTCCAAAGACACTGGTCATATTGGATTAGGGCCCACCCTACTGACCTCTTCTTAGCTTGATTATATCTACGAAGACCCTATTTCCAAATAAGATCGCATTCACAAGTACTTAAGACTTCAACATAAATTTTGAGGGGAGGGCACAATCCAACCTATAATAAGCATCAAATTTCTAGTTTGGATAAGTTTGTCTCATTTATTGTAAGAGGGTATTAAAAGCTGGTTTGGGGAGGGTGCTTATGAGTTTAGTAGGACAGGTGAACAGAGCTAATGAACATTTGGACACACTGTTCTAGAGCTCAGCAGGTAGAGTAGGGGTTTAGATACAAATCCAGGTGCTGTGGACACACCTAAGCATAGGCATTTCCCCAGGAAGTATGAAAGGAAACAAGACCAGTAGCACAGGACTCTGGGAATAAATTCCTTATGAAGCAGGAGGAACGTGACCTGGGGAGAATGGTCGTGAGCAGACAGCCAGCAGAGAGGCACCGTGCAGGCCAAAGAAGTCAGGAGACTGGCAAGTTTCTGAACCTGAGAGCTCTGTTAAGGCAAATCCAGGGAGGAAATTAATTTCTGTTAGTAGGAAATGTAACTTACGAGTCACTCTAAATCCAAATGAAGCGTTGATGTCACGACAGTTTTATGGGCTGAACTGTATCTCCCCAAAATGCATATGCTGAAGCCATAAAGCCTAGTACCTCGGAATGTGACTGTGTTTGGAGAGAGGACTTGGAAGTGGTATTTAAGTTACAACTGGTGTCCTTGTAAGACGAGGAAATCTGGATACAGACACACACAGAGGGAAGACCATGCGAAGACCCGGGTTGAAGATGGCCAACCGTGAGTCAAGAGGACAGGCCTCCCTCCCCTTGAGACCTCCCTAACCCTGCTAGCACCTTGACCTTGGATTCCCAGTTCCCAGAATTGTGAGAAAAGAAACTTCTGTTGTTTAAGCTACCAGGTCTGTGGTTCTTGTTATGGTTTCTACAAAAATATTTAATAGAAATAGTGCCTATTATTTTATTTTATTTTACTGCCTATTTTATTTTATTATTAAATAAAAATATTTAATAGAAATATATGACAATAACAATTTCAAGATAAGGAGACTTCCAGTCTGTGAGAAGTAAGGGAGATGATTCAAATACCAAATAAAAGCTGTGCTGTCTGGTTGACAGTAGGTTTACAACATAGTGGAAATATGCATGAACCCCTCCCCCCACCAGGATGGTCCCCACACCCTTAGACACTTCACTTCGGTTTCTTCTCCCCCCTCTCCATTTCCCGGGCTTATTTTTTGCGGACTTTGCAATGAGGATGCACCAAAGAACTGAAGTCTCTGTGTCACCTCGGGGAACGTACACTCGTTCAATCGGACTACTTTTTGCCTTCCATGGGCATAGGTGACATCCGGGCCAGGCTGTAACCTCTGCAGTGCTCAGCCAATGAGGAACCAGGGGAGGAACTTGCACACTAGGAGATAAATTGTCTGCTGTAACTGCCCCCAGTGTGCCTGCCCGTCAGACACCTGCTCTTGCAAGAACGATGACTGAAGCCTCGCTCCACTGTGTTCTGAGTCGCTGTGTCCCTCCTTTGACGAGCACTTATTGAGCCTGTCTGTGCCTCAGTTTTCCCCCTCATGCAATGTGCTATTTTTTTGAGAGAGAGAGAGAGAGAGAGAGTGGGGGAGAGGGGCAGAGGGAGAGAGAGAGGGAGGGAGAGAGAGAACCATAAGTTGAGCATGGAGCCTGACACGGGGCTCGATCCCCTGACCCTTCGGTCATGACCTGATCTGAAATCAAGACGCGGTGGCTCAACCAACTGAACCACTCAGGCGCCACCTGCCCCCCTCCTTTTTAAAATTTTTTTATTTTAGAGAAAGCCTATATGATGTGCTATTAATGATACTCTGTTCATTGGCTGTAGTGAGGATTTAATGATTAACATAAGAGAAGCCTTTCAAAGTGTCTGGGATACAGTAGGCATCTATTTTATTGTTGGGTAGAAAGCAGACACAAATCCGCGCTGTTACTGAATGTCAGGTCTTATAAAAAAGTCATGTAATTACTCTAACACTTGGTTTCTTTGCCTGCAAAATGGGAACAGCTACATGACAGGTGTTACCAAACTGGCGATGTGGAATCCCTAAATGTGACCTGCTGTCCAGCCGCAGTTGGCGGAGAGTGGGTCCCTTCCTTTTCGCGAGGGACTCCCCACGTGTGACTCTCCCCGAGGCCCTGCAGAAGCAGTGGAGCAAATCGAGAAAACTTCCTTGGCCAGCACTCGTGGCAGAGCCTGCTGACTCCGGAGGGTCTTTGGAAATCTGATCTTCCCATTACCTCCTCTCTTGAAAAAAAACCTATGAACTCTTAAACCCTTGGACACACAGAACACTTAGTCACCCAACCCTACTTTTTTTTTTTTTTAAATTTTTTTTTCAACGTTTATTTATTTTGGGGACAGAGAGAGACAGAGCATGAACGGGGGAGGGGCAGAGAGAGAGGGAGACACAGAATCGGAAACAGGCTCCAGGCTCTGAGCCATCAGCCCAGAGCCCGACGCGGGGCTCGAACTCACGGACTGCGAGATCGTGACCTGGCTGAAGTCGGACGCTTAACCGACTGCGCCACCCAGGCGCCCCCCAACCCTACTTTTTAAATTAGTTCAAATTGGCCTTGAAAGTCCATTTCCTAGTTTACACTCCCAGCTCAGAAACATGTATAAACAGATCCTCAAAGACGGTCCTGTACGACCAGTGAATGATCCTTGATCAAAGACCTTGTGGCGCAAAGCAAGGACCTGGCCTTTCTCCTCCTCTTCCTTGTCGGCGCATTCCTGCAAGCAGCCTGGTGTCCTCGCTGGGGTGCCCACCAAGGCTGCTCAGGGCCAGAAGGACCCTTGCTGGGAAGGTCCTTCCGTCTTCCTCTTCCGTGTCCTGCTCCAGGTGAGTGCCCGGTAGGAGCTGTCAGGCTTTGACAGCAAGAAAGAATGAAAGAGAAATAGGGAGCGACAGCGAGATGCGTTTGGTACAAGGAGCTTTCTTTTTACTTAGTTTAGGGAATAAAGTTGGCATCATGTTTTTTTTGCCAGGGGTAAATTGCTTTTCTTTCATAATATTTGAGCAAGCTAGGATTGATATGTTTTGAATTAATTTACATTTATTTTAATTTATTGATCAACATTAATTAACGCACAATTCATAAATAATTCAAAGATAGAGCCGTGCGTGCATTTTTTGAGTCTCTGTGTTTATCTGAAGATCCCGTGTGCAGTAACGTGTGGTGGGAAAAGACCACAGTAAGGAGACCTGGCTTAGCGATTCTATCATTCTTTAGATATGAGAAGTATGTTACATAACCCCCCCCCCCGCCGAATCGTCTCCTAAAGAAATTGTATTTGGTGGACAGATGATCTCTCAACCGTATTCCAACTTTAGTGCTGTTAGCAAATAGACTAATATTCTTACCTGTCATCAATCATACCTGCAAGGAACATCTGGAATATCTCCAAGTTGTCCCTTCTCTCCAACACCACCACCAGCCTCAGGCAAGCCCCCTCCCTTCAGCTACCACTTAGATTCTGGCCCCAAAGCAATCCATCACGCAGGGAGCGTGACCCAAATTTCATCACTCTTTGCTTTCTTTTTTTTAAAAAAAATTTTTTAGTGTTTATTTTTTGAGAGAGAGAGAGAGAGAGAGAGTGCAAGTGGGGGAGGGGCAGAGAGAGAGACACACACAAAATCTGAAGCAGGCTCCAGGCTCCCAGCTGTCAGCACAGCGCCCAATGCGGGGCTCAAACTCACGAACCACGAGATCCTGATCCGAGCCAAAGTTGGATGGTCAATCGACTGAGCCCCCCGGGCACCCCTCATCACTCCCTGCTTTCAAGCCTTTGCTACCTTCTTCCTTCTCAATGCATGGGCCGGTCACACCTGATGTCTCACCTCCAACACCTGGCGGTGACCTGACCACAGCTTAGTTCTGTGCCACTTTCTTGTGTCCCTCCCATGAGGTTGCCCTTTTGCTCTGTTTCTTCAAGCAGTCTAAGTTCTTTCTGCATCTTATGTGTTTTACGTACTGGAGTGCCATCTGGCCTGCCCCCCACCTCTTCCTTTTTCCCCTTCAGATCACTGTTTAAACTCCATTTCCCCAGAGAGCACACCCTCAGACCCCTCGACTGACTTTAGCCCAGCACCCCATCCTCACCCCTGTCATGCCTCATCACAGCCCCGGCTGGTTTCCTCCACGGCTCTTCTTACAATGCGAGCTGTTTATCTTCGTGTACTTGATGACCGCGTATCCACACCTCAACCCTGAGCCTACACGACTGAGGAATAAGTCTAAGACCGTAACTGTCTTCATTTATTGCCCAGCACCAAACATAATGCTTGGAACGTGCTAGACATTCACTGAATATTTTTTCAAGAAATGGACAAATCAATGAACCGTGCATCTGTATGGATAGAAAGAGCTAGAGAAAGCCCTTCAGATATTTAACGCTACCTCCTTCTCTAGTCCCCTTATTTCTTTTAAAGCTTAACTGTTATTTCTTTTTCCTACAGGGTTGGATGAATAGCCAGGGCTCTACCTGCAAGCAGGGCTGATGGTCAGGGATCAGTAAACTGAAGGATATTCTCTGTTGTGGTTCCAGGAGGCAGCTGGAAGTGAGATAAAGAGATGCGATACCTCCATTTGATTCCCACGGTGTGGGTTCTATGAGCCATGCAATGTTGCCCAAGAAAAGCTGGGTGGTTGAAGGTAGTTCTCATTTATCCTCTCTCCTCCTTTCCCTCACGAATCCAATCACTGAGGAAAAATACTGGGCAAGGCAGCGCCGAAAGCTTTGGAAGTCACAGAAATCAGGCTAGCCTTGTGGACTATAGGAAAGTTGCCCTGTGTGTTGAACTCATCAATTAAAAGGCGTATCAAGGACTTTGCAACAATCTGTGCTATCATTCTGTGTCAAGATTGGCTGTAGAATTTTCCCTCAACAGGACATCATTTCAAATCCTGCAATAAATTACTCCGTTGTTCATATTGACTCTGTATAATGACACTGCAAAAACCTGGGCCAGAGCAATGCTATGATGTTGATAAAATAAATATTCATTGCTATAGTGATTTTGCTGGGGAAAAGATGCTTCTTGCAATATTCTGATGGTCCTGTATCCAAAGAAGCGCACCATCAACACAGTATGTGCTGACACTTTCAAGAGTTGTGTATTCATGCCAAATCCACTATTCATTTATTTAAATGCTGGACGAGCTTTATCATTGTGACCTAGCATCTCATCAGCATAGAGCCATTTTTCCTCTGAAAGACAAAAAAAGGTGAATATGAACTTTGGTCTTACTCTGACTAACTTGCTTTTTCTTCGCGGGTAGGCGTGTTCATTCCGCTGAAACGGATCCTTCTCGTCAATGGTTAGACACTGCCAGTGTGTGGGGGAAGCTTTCGTGATCCAGTTTTTATACATGTCATTTCCCCCCTTCCGTGAGTCTGAACAGTCCGGTTTGCACAATTGATCCAAAGACCTCATGTCGTCTCGCTTCGCGGAGGAAATTAACGTCTCCCTGCGCCTCATACTATTGTGATGAAAATACCAAAGACAGTACATGGATAGTATATGGGAAGGCAATTACTAAATTATAAAACTATCTCCAAATGTAAGCTGTTGTTATAAAGTCCAAGGAAAGACATATTCAATCTTTGCTCACCAAAGAAATAACTGACTCCCAAGTCAGGACAGTTTAGTAGTAATTTTGTCCCGGAGTATATTCTTACTGTAAAATCAATCCTAAGAGGACCGTTTTAGTCATCTTACACACTGATGTGTTCATTTTGCTGATGTTCCCCTTTGCATCCTTTTTTTCCAGAAATGTTTTCCAAAAGAGACTGACATCATATCAAATAGAAGACACATAGTGTTTGCCTATCAACCATGTGGGAAGAAGTTATTTTTTCAATAGTTTTTCCAAAATAATCCCTTCTCCAAAATTGTAACATAAGGGAATTTTTTTCGGAGACCTTCAGCCATGATTAAGTCCCTCCCCCAACCCAGAAATACGTCACTTCGGGGGGGTGGGGGGGCGATTCCCAAAGTCACAGGTCTGTGCCCTCTGTGCGGATGCTACCCTTCTTGTGAAGCCACTCCTCATCCTGAATGGAGCACAGGCATTCCTTTCTGGGGGAGCAAATGCTGCCTCACCCTTGAACTCAGCTCATGTAGGGCAGAAGCTGGTGGCTTCTCCCCCCTCAGCTCTTCTGCGTTTGCTGCCCTTGAGTGTCCCTCCCTCCATGGCTTCTGTCTCATTGAGCACAAACGACAGCATCCCACTGTTCTGGAAGCCTGAGCATTTGCACACTGCATTTTTATAAATTCATATGTCTTCACATGGTATGGGATATTCTTTGTTTTTTTCTTTAGAAAATTGAGTCTTTTTTTTTTTTAATGTTTACTTATTTTTGAAGGAGAGACACAGAGCGCAAGCAGGGGAGGGGCAGAGAGAGAGGAAGACACAGCATCCGAAGCAGGCTCCAGGCTCTGAGCTGTCAGCACAGGGCCCGATGCGGGGCTTGAACTCATGAAACGCGAGATCATGACCTGAGCCGAAGTCAGATGCTTAACCGACTGAGCGCTGCCCCCCCCCCCCCCCGCAGGTGCCCCAGTATGGGATATTTTTTTTGCTGATTTTCTGGTGTAAGAATTCCTCACACAGCAACAAGGACGAAAATCACTGTCTTCACTCTTGAAGGCCCAGCTTCCCTGGCTTATCTTCAGTCTGTATCATAGGACTATTGTTTTTACATTATACATTAAGTTCTGATTTATTATATTTAACAACCCTTTTTAAAAGAAACAAAGCAGGCAGAGTTAGAATCCTGCTTGCATGTCAAATACTGATGCTTGAAATCTTGTTAGAGAATGTAGAATATTTTTCATTCTTTCATCTTCTTTGTCTTTCGGAGATCAAATTGTTTTGTTTTTTTTTTTAAAACACTTGTTTTGTTTCTCAGAGCAGGGGTGAGAAGTCGCACAGAATTCCCCTGAGGTAAAAGGTATAACTTCCAAAAAGACTGTTCCACCATATTCATATATCTTGATGCCTCATGAGTACCTGGTGAAGACTGTAATATCTGATCAAAAAACATTTCCCTATTCAGATGGTTGTGCCAGCGTCTTTCGACACTAAAAATACAAAACCCAACAACTATTTAAACATAAGAAAATTATGGTTTACATTTGCTCTGAGAGAAAATGCTACTTTGGAGATTACTCTTTGTGATAAGTTACCAAACATCATGTTTACGCTTGGGTGTAAGGAAAGAAAAGAGAGTTTCATCTTTCGATAGTACTTCCCCAAATTATTATACACAACTAAGTAAATGATAACTTTCTGGATTGAAAAGCACATTTCTCTGACAGTTATCACGCACATTTATGACAGTTTCCATTGGAGTACTTTTATTTTAGAATTCTAATGTTTCCATTATGAGACCTATCCATAAGGATTTACTTCTCCCTTGTAAAAATTTACTCAGCGCTGCAACTGAACATTTCGTAGCCAGGAAACACGTTCTTCTCACCCAATTTAATTTTTAATTAGTCTGGCCTTTTAATCTCCTTGGATTAACATGAAGGAGGAAAAGGAAACAGTTGGAAATGCTACAGTGAATCCAGATTAATGCTACCCAAAATCTACGGGTGGAGACACATAATGGTGAAATATTACAGAAGTCACTCCTAAGCGTGTGTCTCCTTTTTCTTCTTTGATATTGACAGGGGAAATTTTTAAGAATTAAGAATGAGTAGCCCATTTATCTTTCAATTTTATCTAGTGTCATCCATTGAAATAAAACTCTTGGAAAGGCAGTGACAGACAAAATCTGTTTACTTGCATTATCTTGACAGACATGGGTAGTCAATGTTCTTCAGGATACGTATACCCCAGAATGAATTTGATTTGCATAAGCAATCAAAAGCAATTGAGAAAAAGACAATACAATCTGATTATTTTAAGATAAATTCTAATATAAAAGCAACTTGTAAAAATCCTTGGTGAAGAGATGTTTTAATATTAAGGCAGAAACAAAGAGATGAATATCATACACTCGGACCATAAGGTCCACATACAGTTGAATCACACGTACTTGAAGGACTTTCTACTTCTCAAGAGAGACGTGGGGATATTTGTTATTTTGACTCAATTCAATGTAGCAAACAAAAGGTAATGATGATGGAATGAGATCAAAATAGAAGAGGGGAAAACACAGATCTTAAATGAGTGAGGGATTCTGAACTCACAGGGGCGGAAACAAATAACAGAATTCCTCCATGGGCTCAATCTGGCTGACTTCTGTAACAGAAACGTGCTGAATATAAATCAGTGCATCATTATGCAGTGTCTGAAGAGGTCACACCTGGACATTTTGCTCAAGTCTAGCACAAGGTTGCTTAGTGAGGAGGTGGAAAGGAATGGAAAAATGACTAACAATTATCAAACATTATGGAGGATACTCACATTGATGGGAGAACTTTAAGCATGAAAAGGTACCCTGCTGAGTATCTTAACATTATTATTAATATTCCCACCACTTTGCCAAGGCAACAATGAATGGGTGAGGAAACTTATTTAGAAAGGTAAAGGTAAAAAGAGGGCAGGAAGGCAGAAGAATACGGCTCTTCACAAGGGAAGGGAAAGGAGACTGTCACAGAACAAAGGGACATGCATTAAGAGGAAGAAAGACCCAAGTATTCGGCAGAATCTGGAAAGCAATTCTACGCAAAACTTTTACCGTACAATACCCAGGTGCTCTCTGTTACAAGAATACCACACTTAACATTCAGGCTACAACCTATCATTTCCTGCTGAGGTCTTGCTAGTTTAGTTATCCAACTGATTATGGCTTACTGTTAGGTATTAGAGACAACCACTGAAAGGAATCTATTCACAAGCTTAAATTCTTGCAAAACTTTAGCAAGTCAAGACGTTCAAAATCCCCTGCAGCCTAAAGAAAGGCTAGCAGTAAAACGTAATAAAGTCTAACTTTTCTCTCTCTCTCTCTCTTTTTTTTTTTCTGGAGGTTCATCATCCACTATGGTAGCCACTGGCCACATACAGCGTCTTAAATTTAACTTAATTAAAATTAAATAAAACTTAAAAGAAAGGTTTTTTTTTTTTTAAGTTGCACTAGCCATATTTCAAGTCCCTGAGAGCCACGTGTGTTCCCATTGGATAGCAGAGATAGGAACGTTTTCATCTTTGTGGAAAGTTCTAATGGACAAGTACTGTTCTGGAGTTCAATGGGACATTTTGATAAAACTTAGAGTGTACAAAATCACTTACAGTCTTTTATGGATAGAGTGCAGAAATAGTTTCTAAGTGAATGTTCTTTACATTGATGAATGTGGATGAAGACGTTGCAACAAATACAAAAATTAAAAAAAAATCTGGGGGCACCTGGGTGGCTCAGTTGGTTAAGTGTCTGACTCTGGATTTCAATTCGGGTCATGATTCCACGGTTCATGAGTTCAAGCCGTGGATTGGGCTCCATGCTGGCAGTGCAGAAGCTGCTTGGGATTCTCTCTGTCTCTCTTTCTCTGTCTGTCCCTCTCTCCAGCCCACTCACTCTTTCTCACTCTCTCAGAGTAAAGAAACTTAAAAAAATAAAAATAAATAATAAAAATAAAAGTAAAATATTTCTTTAAATATTGATTTAAGATGAGAAATGCAAAACACAGAAACGTGCCTTGTTTATGTGAACATGTAAACGTATTTTTAAAGAAAAACACGTATTTTTTAAACATCAAAAACAGATTGTAAGTTGAAACACGTCAGAAAACATTTCAGAAAATTTCCCAATTCCAGAACTTGTATCATTTTGAGTCTTCAGTCTATTCAAAGTAAGATCACTACTGTTAATATCACCTGCACAAAATGACAGAAAATTACTCAGATTACTACCAGGGCAAAATTTATCTTTTGGGATTTCAACAACAAAGATATGATAGGGAGATAATTGTATTCTCAGTCACAGGTTTATAGTTGGGTATTGTGATGATTTATGGCAAAGAAATCTAGATTCAATAGAGTTCATTGAGAATCTTATCTTCTTCTTGGGGAATAAATATAGAGGGATAAAACAAAAAGGATGATCTGAAAAAAAAAGTCACATCGCAAATGATCTTTACAATTCAGACAAATAAAGCTGCCCAGGAGAGTGCTGGGGATTGAGTCCATTCCGATTAAGGCTCTTATTCTAATGGAACTACCAACTTTAGGGAGCTAACACCTGTTTAGTGAGTGACTGGAGCTGGAAAGCTTTGTGTCAAATGAGCTCAGATATTCCAGACTCATCCTGAGCAGTAGTGACTCGTTCCGGCCAGCTTTTCATGGACCAATGGCTCTGCCCTCACACTCAGATTCAGAAGAGGTGAATATCCACGTGAGGGTGTGGCCAAGACAGTCATTTTTATTCAGCCGTAGACACACGGTACTTTCAATGGACCCCGCACATCTCCTTACTTCCCTTTTCTTTCCAGTTCGTCTTCTCCTTCCCTCCCTTTTAGAATCTATCCTTTAAAGAACATATTGTTAATAAACCATGCTGTCCTTGACCTTTTGTCTAAACGTTTTGTTTCATGCAAGTTTTGTTGACTTAATCACAACCTCTGATTTTTCACCTGGACCAATGAAACGTGTATCAGTCAATCACTTTACCAACATGCACTTGGTGTAAGGGGTGTTCTGACAGTTACAGATCACTGGTTCTCAACTCCTGATGCTAATTGGCATCACTTAGGGGAGTTTTAAAATAGAAATAATGATTGGTCTCCTAATCAGGACAATTATAACCATTTCTCTGGGGGTTAGCTGGGATGCTGGTATTTTCTTCCACGCTCCCTAGTTAATACTACTGTGCAGTCAGGGTGCAGAAGTATGGATGAAATTAATTCTTCACTATCATTTAGGGATCCTAAGTGTGAGTCACATGCATTGCTGGTTATATATCAGGAACAAAATCATCTATTTATTGAGGAGATACATTACCAAGAGAAAATACCACAGGAAAAGTATAATTACATAATTGAGATCAGCTAAAAACGATTTTCTATCGTTAACCAAACAAACAAAAAAAAGGTATTGAGTGGGCTCATACCAGAAAAAAAAAATTCAAAATATGACCCTCAGCAATAGTAACAAGAATTTTCAAATACATTTTTTATTAAAAACAAAAAACAAAAAACGGGGAGCTGGGCACATCACACGGCCGAATTTGTTTTCCAATGATTGCGTCCATTTCAACCTCATGAGACAGAGCACGTTCAGAAAGAAGTCCAAGAAAATCATAATTCTGGCCTATCGGAGGAGAAGTCATAGAATTAGAGGGTAATATAAGACACAGTGGTCTTAGTTTAAAAAGACTCAGTTTAAAAAGACACAAAAATGGTAGAAGTGAAACAGAAAACTGCTCTGCAGACAGCGAGGCTTGGACCTACAGCCCTTCTTCCATGCAGACCAAGTGTCCTCAGAAGCCAGACAAGCACCTGTCTGATATACAGCCAATGGGGGTGGCCCCAGGACCCCTGCACAGGAGGAGGCTACAAACTTCAAAGAGAGCTGTAACTTGCAGGTAGGAGAGCCCTGGACTTTAATTATGGAACTGCCAAAGAAAGCAGGGTGTTGCCACAATGTCAGTTAAAGTATGTTGGAAGGCTAAGTTGATTTATTTGTGGCCTGCTACCAAGAGAGACTTCTTCTTGCCACGTTTAATTGGGAGTTACATGCTTGGGTGTTGAAGGAAAAGTGACACTGTGTACGTCTATTAAAGAATGGTGTTTACGGGCGCCTGGGTGGCTCAGTCGGTTATGCGTTTGACTTTGGCTCAGGTCATGATCTCGTGGTTCGTGAGTTTGAGTCCTGCGTCAGGCTCTGTGCTGACAGCTCATAGCCTGCTTGATATTCTCTCTCTCCCTCTCTGTCTCTGCCCCTCCCCTGCTCGTGTTCTCTCTGTCTCTGTCTCTCTCAAAATAAATAAACTTTAAAAATTTTTTTAAAAAAGAATGTTTGAAATGTGTAGGTTTTCATTTCCTGGAAATATCTTAATCCTATTCTCGTATGGCTTTTCAAAACCAGTACACAAAATTCTGAAAGGCAGATTTGAGCCAACTCATATTTGCTAAGACTTTGAAATGATGTCTTTTGCTCTCTTTTTGTACCAATCACTTCCCCCCTTCTTCCATTCTTCTTTCTCTTATGCTTTCCGAGTTATGATCTCCATTTATCAAACGATAACCTTGTTTTTGCAACAATGAAGCACATCTACTTAGCAACAAGTTAGACGCCCAGCAGGTTGTTCCTAATTTCATTTGCCCATAAATCAAAAGAGACACCGAATGACTGATAGCTAGCGCTTCTCCAGATGGCGGACGCACTTGGGACCGCTTTGCAGATGTTCCCATCTGCCCCGCAGGAGACGATCCACAGCAGCAGAAAGCCACCTTAGTCTGCCCCCCCTGCCCCCAGGAAGTTCTTCAACTCCACACTGGGGGGAGGGAGGCCCCCACATCCTACCCCTTCTCAACTCAGAGTCCGTGTTGCCAGCACCTCTGAGGCTTGTTTACGTGCCGTCATCAGATCCTATCATCCTAAAATACGAATTCCACAGCACAGCGTATACACCAACTGATGGAACACTACTAACTCCTTCGCATGACTCCTGCCAGTTTCTAGAACCCAACGCGTCACCCCCTGGATTACTTCTCTCCAGCCACACAGACCTTTGCACATCTTCCTAAGCCTATCAGTGTATTCCTGGACTTCGTACTTTTGAGCATACAATTCCTCCCACCTCATCATTTCCTCTCCAGGACCTTAGACGTCATCTGATATCCGCTCAAATGATGGCTCTCCAGAGAAGCCTTCCCTCTCGGTGTCCCACACTGTCTCTGTATTCTTCACAGCAATGTCATGCGCCACCTTATTACACAGTCAGGTTTTTCTTTGTTAATTGTGTGTCTCTCCCACTAGAACATAAGCTTGATGACGGCAAGGACTTTGTCTTGAACAAACTGCCGTCTGTATGCCCAGCGCCTCCAACAGTATGTGCGTACGATAGACGTTTAGTCAATACGCATGAAATGTGTTTATCTAAACTGTAAGCGCACAAGAGCTTGGGAAGAGTAAGATGAGTTAATAATCATTAAATGCCAACTTCAAGCAGGCAGAGCGTGGAGCACTTGACAAATGTTGCGAGCATTTAAGGATCGCAACAGTCCTGTGAGGGAGATGTTGTTCTCATCTTTATAGAACAGAGGTCGAAAAGCATGAGCCTGTCAAGGGGCCACAGAGAGTAACAGCGTCAGGAACTGGAACTCCAGGTTGTTTCATCAGAAGTCACACCATTAGTCTCCCACAACACTGAAAAGCCTCCCGTGAGAGATAAAGACCTACACTGGGTGTTGAACGTTAAGTAGAAATTGGACATTTTCTGGATGCGCTGGAGGAGAGCCGTCCGCATTACAAGATCAAGATGGGGATCAATAGAAGGCAGCAAAGTCGGAGAAAAGGCTTAGCAAAAGTTTCTAATGCACAGCCAAAACTTTGTTATTGTAGCAAGGAACTGTGATCTCTGTAGTCGCTACTCCCTTTTGTTAAAGACCTGTCCTAAAGTAGGCATGCACGTGCTGTAAGCAATGACGACATAGCCTGCTTACTGAGATTTGTCCTTTTACATCCTAGTCATCACTGACCGAACTTTAAAAAATTCTTATTGCTGATTTCACCTCCCCAATGTGCCTAGAAATTGTGAAAAATTATATTTCAATCTCGTATAATTCAACCAAGCAAATACTTGCTAGTCGTTATTAGCCTGTTGGCTGATAGCCCCAAAATATCCCGTTTAATTATACTAACTCTAGAAAAAAAAAACAGTAGTAGTTAATACATACCATTGGACCTATGGCAATATATTTACTTAATCTTTTCTAAGTTACTTTACTAGTTTATCTGTAGCACTGTATGTTTTTAAAAGTCTAGGACTGTGGGGCCCCTGGGTGGCTTAGTCGGTTAAGTGTCTGACTTCAGCTCAGGTCATGATCTCACAGTTTGTGAGTTCGAGCCCCGTGTAGGTCTCTCTGCTGACAGCTCAGAGCCTGGAGCCTGCTTCGGATTCTGTGTCTCCCTCTCTCTGCCCCTCCCCTGCTCACACTCTGTTTCTCTCTCTCTCAAAAGTAAATAAACATAAAAAAATTAGAGTATGGGTCAGCATTCAACTTCTCTGCAGCTGGGGCGAGTGCTGTTGCAAATAAAGATTCTACCTCGCTCTCTGAGCAACAGAGTAATACTCACAGCCTCACTGAGTCATTGGCTGACATCCTTCCGAGGTCTGAGAAAGGCACAAATGATCAATTCTATTTTATCGATACAGAGATTCAACTGCTATATAAACATTTGGGAGGACAAACCCAAAATTGACAATAATTAACAGTTTCCAAGTTCTTAATATGTGTTAAGCTCAAACATGATAGAGCATCTGCTTTAATGCTTACAAAAACCTGCAGCGTTGTTACTGCTGTTTTCCCCATTTTATAATGGGAAGTAATCTGGGTCATTTCTTGGGTGATGCGTGTCTAGCAAGTGGCTGACCCAAGATTTAACCTCCGTGTGTCTGCCTCTTAATCACTTTTCTTTATTGCCTTCAAATAAAAGGTAGAATCTTACCAACTGATCAACACATTTACAGGCCTCTTAATATACGAAGATCTTTCGATATGTTAAGAAATCTGAGAAACCAGATCTTGGCCCTGGCCATAATAACAACATTATTTGACGCTCTATGTTCAGTGTCAAAATAATAGTTTGTGGAACCAGTTCATACTGGCCCAGGAAATCCCACTGTTAAGTTTCCAGGGCTTTTGAAAACTAGTTCGTAAGAACAGACATTTTTAAAAATTTTTAGGGGCGCCTGGGTGGCTCAGTGGGCTGAGCATCCAACTTGGGCTCAGGTCATGATCTCACGGTTCATGGGTTCGAGCCCCGCATCGGGCTCTGTGCTGACAGCTCAGAGCCTGGAGCCTGCTTCGGATTCTGTGTCTCCCTCTCTCTCTGCCCCTCTCCTGCTCATGCTCTGTCTTTCTCTGTCTCTCAAATAATAAAATAAAACATTAAAAAACATTTTTACAATTTTTATATGTTTTTTGAGAGACAGAGAGGGAGAGAGTGTGTGTGTGAGTGGGGAGGGGCAGAGAGAGAGGGAGACACAAAATCCAAAGCAGGCTCCAGGCTCCGAGCTGTCAGCACAGGGCCCGATGCAGGGCTCAAACTCATGAACTGCGAGATCATGAGCTGAGCCCAAGTTGGATGCTTAACCGACTGAGCCACCCAGGCGCCCCAAGAACAGACATTATTAAAAATTAAATTACGTGTACTTATAGTTAAATAAATCAGGTTAGAAGTAAAGGTAACATATCTTCAAAATGTATACTTCTTAACTGTTGTAATATCTTTTGCTATTATCTGTGCTTGAGGTTGTTTACGTCAAGTCTGTTTGGGTGGGGGACACACTGCCTAGTGGGTTGCTATGTACGTCTTTTCAACTCTGCATTGAGCGATGTCACATTGTAGCTTGAGATCAGCCATGATGGGAGGGTTTACAGCACAGAAGTAGGTAAACAATATAAATCCAACTTGGTTTATTGTTGTACCACTTGTCCAGTCTTAAGAAGGTGATGAAGGGGGCGCCTGGGTGGCGCAGTGGGTTAAGCGTCCGACTTCGGCCAGGTCACGATCTCGCGGTCCGGGAGTTCGAGCCCCGCGTCGGGCTCTGGGCTGATGGCTCAGAGCCTGGAGCCTGTTTCCGATTCTGTGTCTCCCTCTCTCTCTGCCCCTCCCCTGTTCATGCTCTGTCTCTCTCTGTCCCAAAAATAAATAAAAACGTTGAAAAAAAAATTAAAAAAAAAAAAGAAGGTGATGAAGAATATGTTTCAGTCAAAGTAAACCTAAACGTGCTTCGTGTATGTAACTGTCCACATGGCAAGCAGCACCAAAATTGAGGAAATATTCTTCCGGTGTTCAGAAGAATCCGGATCCAGGGAGGAAGTTGCTCTCATCTTGACAGTGACAAATGAGTGGAGTTTTAATACATGTCTTACGATATCACCTTCTACTTAGTGTTAATGTAACTGAAAACATCAGCTAACATTCAATTTGGGATTGCATACCTTTGTCTGTTGCAACCATAGTTGGGCTACGTATACAAGAATTTGCAAAAATAAGCAAAAACGTTCTGTGAGAATCAACTGGCTAAATGGAATTTATAACAAAGAACATTGCATATTTCTGTTTTTGTAAACTGTGGGCTACACATCCTTTAAATCAGCAAAACGCGTAATAAACTTAGACGCGTACACTCATGCATATCCCTTGACTCCGTTGTTGACCATTTTCGGGTCCACCCCAGGCTACGGCAGTAAGTAAGGCAGCCAGATCTTGCCTCTCATGGAGCAAAGGATCGTTTCACTCATGACAGTAAATTTAGAATACTTGATGTATGCTTAATGTTTGGAGAAAATATCAGTGTGTGAAAGAGCTATCATGAACCCTCCGGAGACTTCAAAATCATCCTTCCCACATTTTTTTCTTGATTTAGATTTAATCACATATGCACTAGTAAAAACCACTGCCATAGTTATAAAGAGCCTCAGAGCATTACTGAGATGGGTTTTCCTCTTTGATCTTGAGAAATTGCACCAGGGAACTCTCTCCTCTGTGAAGAGGCCAGTGGCCTATTTCCCACCACTTGGTGCCCTGAGGTAGGCAACGGGTAGCCATCTCTACTGATGACCCTTTGCTGAGTCCCATGACTGTGCAGAAAGGCTGCTGTTGGGTTGCTGCAGAGAGGGCAAGGGTGGGTGAGGGGTAATGAAACATTGGAAGAGCTACAGATCCCTCTCTATCGACTCTGAAAATCTTTCTTCTGTCAGGACTGGGGTAAGGGAAAATTTCAGTTCTAAGTAACTCAGGCTTTGCTGGATGCATTTAGCAAGCCACAGAGTTCCTTTTGCAAAGGGAAATAGGATTTAGTAGCAACCAATAGTAAAGGGCCCAGCTTATATATATTATATATACATACACATACACAGCAATACTTGAATGAGTCTAATCTAGTGCATATTGAATGGGAATAGTTTTTGAGTAAGATGATTTGCGTCCTGTAGGAATATACTTTTGTGAAACAACCTGCCATGTCATTCTTGGCAATAGCAAATGATGACAAAGATTCCTGGTTCTGAACTTAGGCAAAATTTCTAGAAATTAAATGATGATTTAATAGTTTCTAATTCGTTGAAATAGAGCGTCATTTTTTATTTTAGATTTTTTTTTTGTTTCAATTTCAGATTACTAAATCAGTATTTCAGGCAAGGTGGACATTGTTTCTGGGGGCTCAGTTGGTTAAGCATCTGACTCTTGACTTCAGCTCAGGTCATGGTCTCATCGTTTGTGGGATAGAGTCCTGCATCAGGCTCTGCGCTGACAGTGCGGAGCCTGCTTGGGATTCTCTCTCTCCCTCTCTCTCTGCTCCTTCCCTGTTCACACTCTCTTTCTCTCTCTCTCTCTCTCTCTCTCTCAAAATAAATAAACTTCAAAAAATATGGGCACAGTTTCTGTTTGTTTTAGTTTTACAATGCAGAATCCCACAACCATTGCATCTCCAAACATCTGAAATTCAAGGTCAAAGAAAATGTTTCGTGTTGCCTTGGGTCATTCCCCCAGCGAAAGAGAGAGCTAATAGCTTCTGAGTCAAAGATTAGCTGGAAAGATTGGTCAAATCTACCATAGTGAAATTTCATTAGGATCCATACAAAGTCCTTTGGTAAGTCCAAAACGCAACTGTGTAAATACCTGAGGTGCAATTTATCCACAGCTAATCATGTAAACTTGATGTGATCCATTAGGATGATACGGATACCAGCATGCCAGTCTGATCCTGGGAGTTCTTGGGGAAGGGGACATTACCAGGGTGAGACAATAGTATAGATCTATCTGCACTGGTGATACCACACAGAGCATTGCATTAAGTTCTTACCCGATATTGATGAAGCGAAAAGCTTCCAAAAGCAAGGGGACAAGAATGATGAATGATCCACAAAAGGAAATATATTTGTGAAGAGCTTATAGAATCAAGGATGTTTAGACGGCTCAGACAGCGAAAGAACGCTAAGCTGCTTTTCAATATTGAAGGATGTTCATGGCGAAACAGGATGTGTAGCCCCATAATACTAAATTAAAATTCCCAGATGCTACTTTTATAGAGTTAACTTTCAGTTTAAAGGTGACAGAAGAGCTCACAGGAAAGCTCTCTGAGGCAGAAAAGGCTCTGAGCTCAGTATCTGCGAAGAGATTTAGGCAGAAACTAGGTGATCGTATTATAGAGGAACTTAGAGCCCCAAGACTTGGGATAGAAATCATTTAGTCCCTTTCCAAATACCACGGCGGTAATTCTGTAAAGCCCCACTCACATGTCAAGACCTAGCGATCATCACAGGAGGAGAATTGGGTTCTAACCCATACTATGCAAAAATTTTCCATCAGGAGACCACCAAAGGAAGTTTGCAAAACAAACACACGCATACAGAGACTGGGGGAGGAAGACAAAGCTGCAATGAAACCTATGTGGTCAGGTATTAAAAGCCAGTGTTGAGAACCAGGGCTAGAAGGTCCAAGGGAATAAGAAGGAATGTAGAATTAAGGGAAAGCAACAAGATGTCCCCGAGTCTACATGCACAGAGGTCACAGCTGAGAAAATGACAAAATAAAGAGCACAGGGCAGGGGCCCTGGATTAAGTTGACCTCAGAGACCCAACTACTTTTAGATCTCCGGTTACTTGAGTAAATAAATCTCCTATTATTTAACAAAAAGTAATAAATACATCACAGGACAAATACCTTGACTATTTCAGTTTCAAAGAGGAAATGTCAAGGCACGGTGTTACAGGCATAGGGCTTTCCTTTTTTTTTCCTCTTCATTTCAACAAAGTATCCAGGCATGAAAATCTATCTGGGTCACAAGTTATCTCTGCAAAGTGTTTCTGAGATCATTTGTGGACAGCTAGATCATTAACTTCTGAAACCCAGATTAATGCTCCCCAGTGTTCAACATTACATTGTACTTGACTCATTTTGCACTTGCTGTGTCAGATCTAACTTTGCATCTTATAAATGAATTTTAAAATAAAACAAAAAATACTATTTATGTCAATGCACGAATAATGGGACCTCACACCAAATCACATTTATTAATTTATTTCCTTATTTACTTCCACACTCAGCAGTCACATTAAGGAATAAATAAAACTGAACAAGCTTCTACTTATTATTATAACAAATAAAACAAGTTATCACAAGACACATCTAAACCCTGTGTATTTTTTCTTCAGACAATGTTTATACCACACATCAGATCAAACATCAGTCCCTTCCCTGGGATCTGTTTCCCCCGAAGAATGCACTGACTTCTAAAAGTTATTTGATACAGGCACAGAGACCAGGAGTTTGCTCTAGCAAACCAGAGATTTTGCATTACGGTAAAATTTTATTTTATGATAGGAATAAGTACGGTTTATTAAACTACATCACTGAGGCTACCTGCCTGGGCAGACACTTCCAACTCCCAAACTTCCAATATTATCAAGGCATAAACTATACGAGTTGCATAGCCCTTGGCTCACTCTCTCAATCTTGGGCAAGATCATGTCATTGTATGTAGGTGACTTCAATATGTCATGAAAACCAAAGTGACAAGTCACTTTACATTATCTGCCGAAAGGCACTGTCTGCACGTGGTCCCCAGCGTTAAGAGTATTCGGGCAAAATAAAGAACATCGCAGAGTCAATGCTCACATGGGGATGATTGCCCAACGCTCTTCTGCCAAATGTTTAAGGGCAAGAGCAATGACCTTATGTGGGTGGCAAAGGTTTAAAAAAAAGGCTCAGGAAGACTAGGGTGACCAACCCTCCTGGTTTGTTGGGGACTTTAGGAAAGTCCCACATCCTAGAAGTCATTCTTGGCAGACCAGGATGGCTGGTCACCTGGAGGGTTCTTCTGAATCTAGCAGCTAAACTATATTCTATGCATAAATGTATAGGCTCCCAACGTCCCACAAAATGACAATAACAGCATACATGCACGCATACATACATATATTATATATATATGCATGTATGTGTATATATGCTTATACACACATATAAACATATATGCATTGGGAAAGCATATGGTTCTTTGACTAAATTGAAATAAGTATCCCAATTCTGTTTATAAACTAGTTAGCTAATTTAGGTATGACTAAGTGTTGATCTTGCACACACACACACACACACACACATAAATATGTATATATATATTACACATACACATGTGTATACATGTATATATACATAAATATATACATGTATATGCATGTTTATATATACACTTCTATACACACACACACACACACACACACACCTATGTCAGTGGACTTCTAGCAAACATTCTGTGAATCTTTGCTTGGTTATTACGAAAACCATATTGGGCTACTTAAGTTCCTGAACATGCAGACCACCACATATTTTTATGGCTGCTATACTTCATTTATTTGTTAATAGTCCATAGATGCCATCCTATTATATCACTCTACTATAAAAATTATTCTAGGTCTTTCCATAGATTGGAACCATGTGGACAGGGCTCAAAGTCTCCCTTCATGCCTCACTGGTACTCATGGCCACCGACAGCAGTAGCTGATGTAAATCCTTTGGCTGACCTAGAAACGTGGTTGACCATTCCTCATGCAATTCTGGCCAGATTTAATTTGACAGTGAAAAGTGCACTTGGAAGATTCAGATACAAAATAAGTTTAAGAGAAAATAGGTGTTTGTTTTTATTTTTATTTATTTTGAGAGAGACAGAGAGACCGAGAGAGAGAGGGAGAGGGGGCACACATGAGCACAGGAGAGGGGCAGAGAGAGAGAGAGAGAGGGAGAGAGAGAATCCCAAACAGGCTCCATGCTGTCAGCACAGAGCCCAATGTGGGGCTGGATCCCACAGCCTTGAGATCATGACCTAACCTGAAATCAAGAGTTGGACGCCCAATCAACCGAGCCACCCAGGCGCCCTGAGAAAATGTGTTTGATTTTATTTTTTTTCCATTCATAATACTGAAATGTGAGAAACATGCCATTGTTTTTAATGTTATAATCCTTATTTTCTGTAATGACTTCATAGACTTTTTCAGTTGTGGTGAATTAATATTGATTTTTTCATCAACTCTGTTGCCAATTCCTTAATAATTCTTGGGGTCATTTAAGTAATTTAAAAGTTGGTCTGTAATCATTAATTTATACAATTTGTTTCTCATCACATTTTAAAGATTGAATTCCTTTAACTGGTTTCCAGTAGAAACGCACTGAGGAAGCATATGGTTCTTTGACTAAATTGAAATAATTATCCCAATTCTGTTTATAAACTAGTTAAGTCAGCCAATTTAGACACGACTAAGGGTCGATGTCACACAGTGGCGGCAACTTACTGGGTCAAGCGATGGGGAAATATTTGTTGTTCTGTTTTGCTTTAGATCACCAATACTGCTCTTGCAAACTTTACACATTCTGTCGTCCACCGGACTAAGGTAGCTTTCTTTTGTTTGCTAATTGTACAAATAGTCCATGATGCCACCTGCATTTAAAAGTATTTTTTTTATAAATATGGCTTTAGTGTGATTTAAGTAAAGGGAAACATGTCCTATGCAACCCCCCTCCACCCTGACCCAACGTCAAGTCCCATCTCCTGCCCTAAAAGGAACAGCGGTAACTAGTTTGATGTTATTCCGGCTGTTTTTCCATGCATTTACATTTACATGCATCTTTTTTTTTAAATATATGAAATTTATTGTCAAATTGGTTTCCATACAACACCCAGTGCTCATCCCAAAAGATACCCTCTTCAATACCCATCACCCACCCTCCCCTCCCTCCCACCCCCCATCAGCCCTCAATACATTTACATGCATCTGTGTGGCTACTGTCGTGCTTTTGCAATAGTCATTTTTAATCCATAACTAGAATCACGTTGTGTGTTACTTATTTTACTTTTCAATTTGATCTTTTCATTAACGCTGACTTAGAGACTGATGCAGTCACACAATGCTCATCTTAAGGGCTATGGATGTATGCTTTGCAATCTAATCTATGCCATTTCCTGATCACTGGGCATTTGGGTACTTTCTAATCTCTGCCTCCTTCAAACACCATTGGCAGTGCACAGGCTTGCATGGAAGTCTATGTGCTTTGAGAAGATTCTCTGTAGGAGAAATTCCTGAAAGATTACCTATCAGGTCATAAGGCACTTTATCTTTGGGAAATACTGCAAACACAACTTTACAAAAGTTGGAGATCACCCACCCTTTTTATTTATTTTTTTTAATTTTGCCAACTGCTTGATTTAAAAAGTAATTTAATTTTGGTTATAGCACCCATTTCTTTGATTATGATGAGATTAAATATCTCCTATTTTTGACTGATTATTTTCCTTTCATGAACTACCCATACTTTTTCCAATTTTCTATTGAGTTGCTTGTCTTTCCCTCATTGATTTGTTCAATTTCTGTATTATTCTCCATCTAGCCACATGACTGAGTTTGGTTATTACTAATATTAACATACCCCTTGATAGTCTTTAGTTCACTAAAATATTTTTAGAACATTAATTCAACTGTTAAATGTCAAAATTCACTTTATTTTTTAAGTTTATTTATTTACTTTGAGAGAGAGAAAGAGAGAGTGGGAAGGGCAGAGAGACAGGAAGAGAGAGAGAGAATCTTAAGTGGGCTCCATACTGTCAGTGCGGAGCCCGATATGGGGCTCGAACTCACAAACTGTGAGATCATGAGCTGAGCCGAAATCAAGAGTGGGATGTTTAATTGATCCAGTCACCCGAGGGAGCCTCAAAATTCACTTTAAACGTTAATTTTAAGGCATGCCATAGACCTGACATATTTGGAAACGTATTTAGAAAAATTATAACAATTCCTTTGGTCTATGAATATGAAGTTATTTTTCCCATGTAGTTAATTTGTTGGAAATCTCATCATATTTTTTTCCAGAAGGAAATGGTATAAATATAAACTAAATATTTTAAGCATTTCCAAAGTATTGCTGAAGAAAGAAATCAGCAATGTTGCTTCACTGTAGGGAATCACAAAAATATAAGACGGATAATATTTGAGTTTTCTTTAAAGTGTTGAGAGATCACGATTCCAGATTCTCTCTGATTTATCCTCTCCCTCTTCCTGGAAGTACTATCAAGTGTGATCATCTCTATTCCTAAAAGGAGCAAGTGGGACAAAGAAAGGTTAAATGTTCTCACAAAGCAATCCAGCAAAAGGGAAAGAAAGTTTCAGTGTAAGCAAAGTAGCAGACACATTGTATAAGCAAGTTGGAGATATGCTATAAATCCCCTCTCTTCCCCTGTGAAGTACTCTTTTCTAGCAGCTCAGCAGATTTTAACAACCTGGTTACTCCTGTGTGACTTTGGCATGGATACAAAATACTCACGCGTCTTTTATTTAAAATATAAAAACTTTCCCTATTACTTTATCCTTCTGAAATTAAAGAAGTCACATTTTTATCGTATGAAAGGATGCCAGGTTGCTCAGTGGAAGTTAACATGGTGCTTTGCCCACACCGGTCCTGGCAAATAGACGCCTACCTATATGGCTGATGAACAAGATTTCACACTGCTGTACAAACACCTGCTTTCTCTGTTGGCATTGATGCCTTCTTACGCAGCCTTCTCCTATTGCTCTAAGTTTTCCGCCCTCTTGTGCTTGGCCATCACCTGTGGAAGAGTTTCACACCTACGACTTTGTAGAGCATCTATTTTTAAACTATGAGCCCAGAAGTATAGTGACCTGGGAAAAGCACATCACCGAGGCTGACCAAAGTCACAGCACACTACAATGCAATTTCTAACTGTCCAAAGGAAAAACGAAAAGATAGACCATGAGCCATGATTATGCACAAAATCGGATCTATGAATTCTTCACACCGTTCCCTTCTGTTGCTCAACGGTAGAGGACAGTGTTTTTCTCCAGGCTAGATTCTAGCACCACAGTGAAAGCCTGAAGATGGCGTCCCAGAGAGAGGCATGACCGTGGCATCAAGCTCCCCTGCTTCCGACATGGCGTGTGCCATACAGCCCAGCTGGTACTGGCCTGAGAGCCCAGCCCGTTCAACTTCCCACGCAAAGCATCTACCAAACGAGCACTGGTTCAAGCCCATTCTGCCTTAGTTTACACAAGGGCTAAGTCAGCTCCAAAATCAAGCATTTCACTGTGTGTGTGTGTGGGGGGGGGGGGCTACTCCCAGAATCCAGGCTTTCCCCAAATCATTCATCTCCTACCAAGGCTCTCTCCGCCATACTTGGTTTGTTTCATTTTCCCTTAGAATCCACCCATCAATCAACAAATGCTATGGATCACCTGCTTAGTGCCATGCCACGTGGAAGAAGCTGGAAATACAGGGTCAACACAGAGCTTACAGTCTAGCTGGGACAGCAGATAAATAAAAATTGACAGTGAAGATACAGCCACGCAAAGTGATGACAGGGTACAAATGGACAAAGGAAGGAATAGAAAGGGACCTGCGGGATCACTAAATTCTACCCCTGAAATCATTATTACAGTGTATGTTAACTAACTTGGATTTAAATACAACAACAACAAAATAAAAGATGAATGTGGTTAAAAAAAATAAGGTGTTTGAACTATTTTACACCTGCTTAGAAAAAAAGAAACACAGTGCTAAGAAAATAAAAATAGTACCACTAAGAATAATAAAAAGAAACGGGCCCACATGAGTGGTTTGCCATGAGTCAAAGTTGGGGGAGCTGGCTATAAAAAGGCCTCATGAGTGGTTCTTACGGGGATGGGACTGTGTTTTGTCTGTGGTGTATATACAACCTCACACATGCGATTTAACTGTCTACAAATAAACACACGTGCACACGCACAAATAAGTACAAACAAGCCTGGAGAATCATCACAAGATTGATGGCTACCATTATGATCAGTATTCTCGTTGTGATATTTTAACTTTGTAAGATGATACTACTGGGGGAAACCGAATAAGGGGTCCAAGGGATCTCTTTGTATTATTTTAACACATAAACAGTTACATATTACTTTCCCATGGGAACAAACCGGCATGCGGTGTTTAGCAATGGGACACTGTTCTTGAGAAGGACGTGGAACATTCCGAGAGACAAAAGATAGTAGCAACCGTCTCTGCCAGGAAGTCTTCTATCCAGGAACCAGAAAATAGTGATAGATTTTTACGACACAATACACAACACAGAGTGATTCTGAAACGTGATCATGCCTTCAGGTGGCAGTGTGCCTGGGAGGGCTCGCTCTGCAAAAAACACAACAGTGGATTTACAACCACCCACACATATCGCCACCCTGGGGAACAAGCGAGCCACTATGAGAGTTGTGCTTCAGTCTGGATGCGACTTTTCACAAAGGTTCTTCACTTCTTCTTTCGCTAATTGGTAGGGAACAGAATGGAACTTTCTACCTTATCAGGCTTTAAAAGTTATAGTCCTCTTTTAATTCTTCTACACAAAGTACATGCAAAGTTTTCACCGGAGTTTCAACGTATTACACCAAGTATCAGACCAAAGAGTAGAAAGTGCCGGCTTATCCGGCTGGAGCTTAGTTTTCTCAAAAACAGGAAATATATCCTGCTTGTACATTAATTTAGAATTAAATTTAGGGGTGCCCGGGTGGCTAAGTCAGTGGAACATCCGAAGTCATGATCTTGTGGTTTGTGAGTTCGAGCCCCGCGTCGGGCTCTGGGTTGACAGCTCAGAGCCTGGAGCCTGCTTCGGATTCTGTGTCTCCTTCTCTTTCTGCCCCTCCCTCGCTCACGCTCTGTCTCTCTCTCCTTCAAAAATAAACAAACATTAAAAAAATCAAAAAAAGAAAAAGACGTTAAAAGAAACAATCATTACTCTCATATACAGATGTGCACGATATCATCAAATTTTCACAGGGTACATTCTAAACCTAAGAGGTCACATTCCCGGCTCTTCCCCTGCAGCTAGCCCTACCCCCGGATCTAAGATTCTCCCAGGGAGAAACAGGCAGGAAATTGACACGTCCTTCCAGGAAAGCATGCCTTCTTTGCCTTCACCTCCTTTCAGCTGCTTTGTGGGTGGACGTGACTGTGGAACCACTAGAGAACCCCTGAACATGAACATCCTGGAAACCACACTGGTGCAACCACAGGGTCAGCTGAGGTCTCTGCCACCTTAAAGCTGCCCTCCAGTCCTAACTGCCCATGCCCACTGTATCCCAGAGAGTAACAAATTCCTAGTTTGCTTAAGACACTAAGATTTAGGTCTTTGAAACTTGCAGCCCTACTGCATTCTAACTAATAGCACATCAGGACCAGCTAACATTGATGACTGGAAAGAAAACATTAATTAATGAGTGGAAATAACTTTGTAAATAAATATAATATTTTTACTTGCAATAGGTTTCAAGTGTTTTTTTTATTTATGCAGCTCTGGTTATTAGATTTACTGTAAAATTTCCATCGTTGGCCAATAAATCAGTCCCACCGTACCACTTGAAAATAAAAATCAGATTGAACAGCGTTATCCTTTGTCTCTATGTTTTTATTCAAAAGATAAGGAAAAAGAAGCCACTGCCACATTTATCTGTGCATGTAGGAAGGGGGTATTTCCTCATTATACAAATACAAAGTTTTTGTTTCCCACGGGAAGAATTAACACAGAATGTCATTAAGATGGACATTCAATTTGGCTGCACAGGAGAATCACAAATACAAAGGACACCCGACATGTTTACAGTCTTTTGGGTGCAAAGTGACAGGGCCTAGAAGAAAAAAAATGATATAAAGAAGAAGAATTATGAGAAAGAAGAATGGCAAGCAGGTTTCTTAAGGAAATCATCTCCTTTTAGCTGCGATCCATGTTCTAGAACAGGGTCAGCCTGTGAGAGACAACCAGGCACTTCCCGAACAGAGGTGCTGAGCCTCCTCGAGGGTCACAGAGGTGGGGTGAAGTGTCCTACAACACCCTCAGCTGTTTACAGATTTCTGTGGGAGCACTCCCTTGCATTTTGCTGGGGAGAGGAATCATCATGCTTCCCAATGGGGTCTGAACTACCAGGAAAGTTAACAACTACCACCCTAGTGAGCTCTCAGAAGGGAAAGCCCTGAATCTCTACAAGTCTAGCACCTGTTTTGATCTTTTCCCCCTAATCTGAACCAATATTTCACTTTCATACAAAATTCTGTACTGGTGAATTTGTATTTTTTTTTTTTTTTTTTGAGTAAACACCCACAGAGCTCGTATCCACCCTTGCTGCCGCACGTCATGAGTATCCACGTGGGGAATGACAGGCTGTATTTCACATACTCGGGTAACAATGGAGCCATTTTCTTTAGTGGAACACCTACAACAATGAGCATATGGCGAAAGATTTGGTAATGCCAACACAAGGAAACAAGACGATATGGCAAGACAAAACAAACAAAAGGTTAGAGCCACATTATCAGGAGACGTAACGTCTGGTCCAAATAATTTGCTGTCCAATCTTGGGGCTGTGGAAGTCAAGTGAAGCTTTCAGACCACGGAGGGATATGACCATTGTGCATTTTAGGAAGCGGACTCTGGCGTTGGAGAGAGGCTCTGGGCACGTGAAAGGATCTTGGCAGGGAGATCGGTTAGAAGGCTATGGGAGGGCATCAGGCAGAATTGATAGGGGTTTACTTTATCTGGTTGGCAGGGGAACAGTGAGAAAAGAAAAGAAAGGAAGGATTTTGGAAATGTGGAGAACAGCATGACGGTACTTAGTAACTGGTTAGATATGGAGAGAGGGAAGAGAGAAGATTCAAACAGGCTGCTTCCCTGGCAAATCTGTGTCACTGATAGATCAGTGTAAAGTACCCTACACACAATGTGAATTATTTCAGCAAGGGATTATGTGTATAAAATGTGCACATAGTTTCAAAAGTTGTAACTTCTTAAATTCAAAACACTTTTATTTGCTTTGAGATAGTACAACAAACCCTCCCAACGCATTTTTCTATTCACTTGTGTTGACCACGGTTTCTTTTCTTTTTTTTTTTTTAACGTTTATTTATTTTTGAGACAGAGAGAGACAGAGCATGAACAGGGGAGGGTCAGAGAGAGAGGGAGACACAGAATCGGAAGCAGGCTCCAGGCTCCGAGCCATCAGCCCAGAGCCTGATGCAGGGCTTGAACTCACGGACCACGAGATCGTGACCTGAGTCGAAGTCAGATGCTTAACCGACTGAGCCACCGAGGCGCCCCGACCACGGTTTCTTAAAGAGGTAAATTATGGCTTAGTTGGTTAAGCATCCTACTCTTGATTTCATCTCCAGTCATGATCTCATGGTTCATGATATCAAGCCCTGCAACAGGCTCTGAGATGACAGCACAGAGCCTGCTTGGGATTCTCTCCCTCCCTCCCTCTCTGCCCCTCCCCTATTTGCACACGTGCAATCTCTCTCTCTCTCTCTCTCAAATAAAAAAACATTTTTTTTTAAATTAAAAATTTAAGGGGCACCTGGCCTGGGTGCTCAGTCAGTTAAGTGTCTGACTTCAACTCAGGTCATGATCTCACAGTTCGTGGGTTTGAGCCCTGTGTCTGGCCCTGTGTTGACAGCTCAGAGCCTGCGGTCTGCTTCAGATTCTGTGTCTCCTTCTCTCTCTGCCCCTCCTCCACTCACACTCTGTCTCACTTTCTCTCTCTGAAAAATGAATAAACATTAAAAATTTTTTTTAATTAAAAATTTTAAAGTATCTACATATATTTTTCTAAACATGTCTCTAATGGGAGCATCTTAGAAGTTGTGTTTCAGTCAATAGTATTTCAATGCAAATTATATATCTCTCCCATCTCCAAAGCAATAACCATGTTCTATCCTAGCAAGATAGGCAATGTAAAGGCATAATCATTGGTTCTGTATTTGTGAGACCAGTTGAAACACATGTCAATCAATTTAGTTAAACTTATAGGCCTGTAGGGACCTTTATATAATTATTAGATAATGCATTAGTTATCTATTGCTGTATAACAAATAATCCCAAATCTCATTGCTTAAAAGAACAAACATATTTTATTTCACACTGTCTGTGGGTCAGAAATCAGAATGTGGCTTAGCTATGCCTCCAGGTCTAGTGCTGCCAGAGGAAATACAGATTAAATTTGAATGTCAGATAAACAATGAATAATTTCTTAGTATAAGCGTGTGTCAAACTTTGCGTGGGACATTCTTACACTAAAAAAAAAAAATTATCTTTGTTTATGTGCATTTCCAATTTATCAGGCTGTCCTGTATTTTTATTTGCTAAACCTGAACACGTTACTCATGGGGTTGCAGTTAAGTTGTAGGCTGGGCTTGCAGTGTCTAAACTAGATTGAGGTTAAAAGACCCACATCCAAGCTCACTCACGTGGTTGTTAGCAGGCTACAATTTCTAAAGGGCCATTAAACCAAGGTACTCAGTTCCTTGAATGCTGTTGGACAAGACCTCCATTCTTTGCCACACCACATGGACCCCTCCACTGGGCTGATCCCAATATGGCATCTGGCTTCCCGTAGCACCACAAGAGAGCCCCCAAAGGAAGCTACAGCCTGTTTCTATCCCAATCTCATAATTGACATCTCATCTTTTCTTCAATGTTCTACTTATTAGGAAGAAGACAGTGAGTCCAGATCATACTCAAGAGGGGATTACACAAGGGTAGGAATATCAGGACGCAGAGATCATGGGGGACATACCGTGACATATTCCTAATAAATTAAATCTTCTAAGAAAGATGCTTAGAACAGCGTTTAAACACATATCCCATTGTTTCCTTGGGCTATTACCCTGTGCCTTTAGAAGATGTACAAGGCCAGAAATAATAGGCTTATATGGTCATAATGGATTTAGCATATAATCAGATAAATGTAAAGATGGAGAATAGAAAAAAAATCAACATTAAAACTCATACACATGAATTCTGGGTCGAATAAAAGTTATTTTAAGGTTACCTTTCTGCAGACTTACTTCAATATAAAAATATTGATATGCCTCCTCTTTTGACAATTATAAAGAAAACCTATACATTCCAGTCCATCTTTGCTTTGTATAGATTATGATTGAAAATTAAACTTTTTTTCCAAACCACATCCAAACCACATTTATCCAGAGATAAACATACCATCTATAGATTTAAGAAGGCTAAAATTATGCATTGATGTTAAAATTTAAAATATTCTACAATCTGAAAGCCATCTTTTAACTTCTCCATATATATAAGAATCCTAAATCCTGGCTCAGTCAGTAAAGTGTTAGACTCTGTCTCAGGTCATGATTTCATGGTTTGTGAGTTCAAGCCCTGTGTCGGGCTCTGAGCTGACAGCTTAGGGCCTGGTGCCTGCTTCAGATTCTGTGTCTCCCTCTCTTTTTCTGTCCCTCCCCTGCTTGTGCTCTCTCTCTCTCTCTCAAAATAAATAAACATTAAAATAAAAAATAATACTAATTACTAATTCTTTTTTATGAAAAATATTGATGTCTGTTTTGTTGACCCTAAGTATATTTTAATCGAAAATAAATAAGTAAGTAAAGGAAGAGAAAAATATAAAAGAAAATTCTTCAAGAAACATTTCAAAATTAAATTATCTTTCTCCTAAATAAGTTACACAAGATGCAGAACACTGTGTTCACATTCTAGTTTTTTATTCAGTTCTAGGAAATTATTTGAGCTTTCTGGTAATTTAAAATAACTGTTTTCTTAAACTGTGATTTAGAAATAAGGCATAGTGGGTACCCACTAGAAAATTTCCAGTGTATTGATTTAAAGTTACAAAGTCATTTGTCATGACCGAGAAGCATTTCGATTTTTGTAGTTAAAACATGTCTTAATTATTTGTGCAAGTCTCTTTCTATGTTTCTAAAGAACTATCCTAGTTATTAATAAAGCTGCAATTTCAGGTAGCATCCATCATATAATGTTAGGAGTTAGATAAGAGGTATTATTCTTAGTTTTGCCTCAAATTGTCTTCTCTCAGAAAAGGAAGAATGACATACTCATTTCTACTTCAGGCAATTTTCTTTGAACACTCAACTACCCGGAAGGGAAGCTTTCTATTTCTCCCCTTGGTCAAGATTCAGCTGTTTTAAGTTATCTGCGGGCCAAGAAGAGGTATTATCAGTATCTAAATTTGGTATTTGGCTGTCAGGTTCTCATTAACGTTGCACTGGAAAATGGCTACTTGAAGTCAGTCATTCTACTACTGAAACTCTTTTGAAGCCAGTGCCTAAAGATGTAACTGTGTTTCCTATTTCCAGCTCTCTCCTTCTCTGTGACCCTACCTTCTAATTTGGTCCCGATCCACATCCTATCAACCAATTCCTGGCATTTCTTCTACTCACCTGTTATTTCAAAAGCATCAGTAAGAGTTTATGGAAATGATTCTAAACTATAAGCATCAAACCAAAATGACTGTAAGAGAGCAAGCAAGCTGGTAAGAGTTTCACAAATAAAATGGATGTGATGGGGGCGCCTGGGTGGCGCAGTGGGTTAAGCGTCCGACTTCAGCCAGGTCACGATCTCGCGGTCAGTAAGTTCGAGCCCCGCGTCAGGCTCTGGGCTGATGGCTAAGAGCCTGGAGCCTGTTTCCGATTCTGTGTCTCCCTCTCTCTCTGCCCCTCCCCCGTTCATGCTCTGTCTCTCTCTGTCCCAAAAATAAATAAACGTTGAAAAAAAAAATAAAATGGCTGTGATGGTAAGTGTTTTGTACCCTCATCATGTAATTCTCCCGTGAATCCTTTTCAGTAAATCTTGTTTTTCCCATTTACAGCGTGTAAAATTTTTTACTATATATTATTACTATCTCTATGCCTTTAAATTTGCTGATTTAATAATTGAAGAGAAAATCTGGCCCAAAGCAGCCAATGTATTTCCTTTCATACTGTGATTTAGGGATAAGTTTTTATAAGATGTTTTAAAATGTCACAAAATATCAGTTACCCATTTAATCATAGGTCATAATAATGATCAGCTTGTCATTCAGGCATATTTGTGGTTTTGAGTGCATTTAGGAGAGCAAAGAGTCAGTCCCTCGGTAGGTAGTTTTATGTTTTATTTTTTAAGCCCAATTCATAATCCAAAAATCATAGATCTGTTCTCAGTGTTGATCCTTGCCTTTCCTAAACTCCTGGTCTAATGTTAGTTTCACTATCTGCCAAAGCACAGTTGTTTGTTTGTTTTTCAAAATTAGAAGCACTCCTAATAAGTCCATGTTATTTGATATTTGTTCATGCAACATAGACATGAGCAAGATGATATAAGACATCAAACAGTAAATTCCCTGTAATCAGGGATTGTGTGGTTCCCCCCTTCTCTCTGACACTCCCTTCATATTTCCTGACACTCAGTAGCTCCAACAACGTGATGAATAAGTGAATAAATGAGTGAAAGAGTGGGTGAGTCCATCATGTTTCTCATAATATAAAAACCTAGAGTAAAAAAGAATGCCAGATATTCTGAACATATTAGCTAATTTCGGATGCCAAATAGAATTGTTTATATGAAACGAAACCCCTTGCCAGCTAATTACAAAACGCGAGTTGTTGTTGTTCTTTTAAATCTCACAATGATAGTACTTTTACCAGAGCCTATTAAGCTACAAATGACTGGGTAAGAAGCAAAAGAGTTAACAGAAAACCATTAGCTTTTGAACATTTTGAATAATGTTTTCCAGAGCACATCAGAATGTTTTATCTGCTTTACATTTTCAGCTAAACTTTCGATGTTATATAAAATTCTCTCTTCCACACTGCAGCAAGGTTACCAGAAAAGTCCGGAAAAAACACTGATTGGATTCAAGGTAAATGAATGTCATCTGTTCTCAACTGCTCATCGGCCTTTTTGTTTTTATTGGACTTTCTTCCTTTCTTTCCCTGGCTTTCCCTCCCTTCCTTCCTTCCTTCCTTCCTTCCTTCCTTCCTTCCTCTTTCTTTCTTTCTTTCTTTCTTTCTTTCTTTCTTTCTTTCTTTCTTCCTTTTCCTTTCTACAAATCATCTGTACTTTCTTAACCTCTCGATTTCTACATCAGCCTCTAACAGGACTGAGATCAAGACCATTTTGATTTAAGCTCTCAATTTTCTTCTTCTTTTACTCAAAACACTCATCTGCTTTCTACTTCCTCCAGACACAGGGAAAAAATGGCTGTCCTATCCCTGAACCCTTTCTAATGTAAATTTTCACAGAGATGCTCTTGAAATCTCCTCTTTCCAGACCTTGCACCATCAATTATCCTGTTATCTCTCTGTCTTTAATCTGTCCATCTGTACCCACTCAGCTCTGCCTACAAAATGCTTCCTGGTTCTAAAAAGTCCCACCCAATTGTGCTTGTTTGCAATATGTGGTCTTATCTTTCTTCTGTTTTATCATCAATCCCCACAGTCTCCACTCTTTACTTGTCTTTTATATCACTTGTCTCTGGAAACTATGAGACTATGAACTTGAACGTTCTCAAGCTGGAAAGTCTCACAACAAGAAATCATGCCCCTAGTTTTCCTAACTGGCTTTAAAAAGGCTTGTGATCAGAAACAGAATATTGTAGCATTTTGCACTGATGCTTTGCTACAACAGAACCTTATATCTGCTTAATGAATTGAATATTCTCTATGAAATGTTCTATGGCGCATGTCCGTCTTTTTCTATCCCTATACACATGCAAACATAAAGATATATATCTATGTCGGTGCTTTACCCTGACATATATTCACTGGCAAATATTTTAATTCATTCCAAAAATATCTATTGAGTGCTTGCTGCATGCAAGTACTGCTAGGTGCTTTGGGGACATAAAGAAGATTTAGACAAAAATCCTGCTCTTAAGGGACTCCCAAAATAATAAGGAACATAAGAAATATACACAAATAACTCTGGTACGAGGGTGACAGTGATATATCCCATAAGAGCTTTACAGATGAAATGTCATGGGAGTTCTTGAAATAATGAGGTTCTTTCTGCAGCAAGACGGGGCATCACAGAAAATGTAGAACTTGGGCTGATCCTTTATCAACTAGTATCATTTGAACATGAGGGGGAAAGATTTTAATTAGAGGAAATAAAATGAGAAGACGCAAAGGGGATATTTCAGGGATCTATGGTCCTGTTACAGGCCTGATGATGCAGAAAGAAAGAGAACACAGAGGTGCCGCAAGAAATGATGAAAATGTCAGCAGTTAGACCCTTGAGTGGTGATGACGTAACCCTCCCGGCCTACACATGAGAAGGCAATGAGTCCACAGCCCTGACTCCCTTGAACCTGACAGAGAAGGCTTTCACTCTGTACTGACCAAAGTGTCAGCCGAGCTGGTGTGCCTGGGCTGAAGAAGAGGAAGGATCCAGAGAAGCGCAGACTCTTGGTTGTAACCTTATCTGGTAAAAGGTTGTATTATCTATAATACATGTGTCATGGTGGGTTTGACCAATCCTACCCAAAGTCCAAGTTTTCATCATCAACACCAATATTCTATCCCAGATAAGCCTTTTGAGGTCATGCTTAAATTCTATGGCAAACAACAGAGTAAATAATCATAGCAGTTACTGAGTGTTCGTTATCAATGCCATTCGGTTCAGTGCTAGGTGCTTTAAGTAAAATATATAATGCTTTCACTTAAAGCCTAGATTAGGGTCATAGCTGAGAGAATGGACTGGAGAAGATAAACAGTAGAGGTAAAACTGACAAACCGGTTGGCTAACCAGAGACTTCGCATGGTAGCCTGTTTTCAAGCTAGTGACCCTGGCCTCTTGGTGAGCTTAGCGCCCTTATAGGAAGAGACACCAGAGAGCGCTGTCTCTTTCTTTCTGTCCATGCACAAAAAAGAGGTGTTGTATATATTCAGAAAGAGAGAATGCCACCTACAAGCCAAGAGAAGAGGCCGCAGACTGAAATATACCTTGTTTGCAACTTGATCTTACACTTACTAGTCTCCAGAACTGAGAAAAAAATTTCTGTTGTTTAAGCCACTCAGTCTATGGTGTTTTGTCATGGCGGCCTGTTAACTAATACAGTAACCAAATGGAAAATTGGGGGGTCAAAACACAGTAACTGAAATCCAAAATTCATTAGTGAGGTTTAACAACGGATTACAGATTTGGGCAAATAGAAACAATAATCAGCCAACTTGAAGATGAGACAATTGAAAGTATGCAGCCCAAGGAGCCAGAAACAACACAAATAAAGAAGCATGATCGAAGCCTAAAGTGTTTATGAGAAATTTTAAAGTTAATCAGTATATGTGTTATTGGAGTCCCTGAAGGCTAGAAGAGGAAAGAAAAAAAAAGACACAAAGAATATTTGAAGAAATAATGGCTAAAAAATTCTCCAAATTTGTTGACACAAATCAATCTACACATCCTGAAGTCCTAGAACTCCAAGTAGAATGCACTCAAAGAGATCACACTGAGACACTTTATAATCAAACTGTTGAAAATCAAAGACAAATAGAGAATCTCATTCATTGCTGGTGGGAATGTAAGACAGTTCAGCTGCTGTGGAAAACAGTTTGGCAGTTCCCGGAAATGTTAATCATAGAATCATCATATGACCTCCTAATAAAAGAATTGGAAACAGGTACCCAAAGACATATACACACACATTCATAGAAGTATACTGACATTAGCCAAAAGGTCAAGAGCTCAAATGCCTATAAATTGATGATGGATAAACAAATTGTGATACACACACATACACTCACACACACACACAACATATACAACAATGGAATACTATTTGGCCATAAAAAATAATTAAACTACTGATACATGTTAAGACACGGATGAACCTTGAAGACACTACGTTAAGGAAAAGGAAGCTGGGCACAAAGGATCACATATTGTATGATTCATTTTATATAAATGTCCGGAACAGATAAATCCATAGAGATAGAACATAGATTGGTGGTTGCCAGGGACAAGGAATGGGGAGTAACTGCTTAATGTGTGAGAGGAGTTACTTTGGAGCGATGATAACATTTTACAAGTAGATAGAGGTGGTGATTGTACAACCTTGTAAATATCCTAAAGTGCCACTGAAATGCTCATTTTAAAATGGGTGATTTTATGTTACATAAATTTCATTTCAGTGAATTATTTTAAAAATAGACATACACACAAATCATATTCTTAGGAAGGTGTGAAATGATTACCTTGCTGTAGAATTGATAAGAGCTGCTAGTGACTGCAAACATATGGTGACCATAGCCTTCACTCCATATCTGCTACAATCCATCAACATATGCTGTTTGGAAAACCATTCTGGTACAAACAGATCCAGACTTTGTCAGTGGAATAGTACAGCAAATACAACACCATCGAGTAATCAATCTGGCCCCCTCTATTTATGAGTGTGCGTTAAAAACACTTTTAGTTCAGACTTTTCCCATTCTGCAGGAATGTACACAAATCATACACAACGCAAGCTAGAAAGTCATTGTGCCTCTCAACTGCTCTCTTAGAAGTATGGGTTGTTTTTATTTTGTTAGGGCCTCTCTGATACTCTGAACAGGTCAAACAAAGAGGAAGCAATTCAGATTTCTTCCAGAATCCACCAAGCTTTTTTTGAAGATCGGTTTGTTACATTACATGGTATTCTGATTACCTACCATGAGATTTGTATCCTAACCTAAATGACCTTCTGATATTTGTTTAAATCAGACAAGGTCATGATTCATAAATTTAAGTTCTTGTGTGTTTCTGGTTCTGTAATTTCACTTAATATACATATTCTTCGAAAGATTTGATTCTTGCCTTCTAGCTCTTTCTCTATTAATATTGGATTGTAAGATACCAAATGTAAAATTTTAATAACTAACTCTATGCTTTTATCATAAAATAATCCTGTCTAATCAAAATTCATGGCTGTTATTTAAAATATTTGAAGTCATACCTCAATTGACCAGCATAAATCATATTTAATAGGAGACTAGCATTATGTCTTGGTGGGAAAATATACGATATGAAAATATTTTATGTATGGATAAAAGAAAACAGTGGCACAGTGATGCTATCCGTTATTCCTGGTACAAGTCCTCCGTAAGCTAATGACAAGTCCATCAGACAAGATGAGCAGTTAGCTCAAAAGAACTCGAAGTATTAAAAAGACCCTGTGAAATACAGATGTGCCTTCATGCTCCTTAATAGTGTTTCATTAACTATTAATATGTAAATTCTGTTTATCTCCACCCCATGCCACATCATCTCAAGCCTTCGTACCTTGAATTCTCTCTCGTTCAAATACGGTTGTTCTTCACTCCCTCTGCTTATTAAGGTCTTTGCTCAAGTGTTCCTGACCACCCTACCTGAAATAATACCCTTCGAGTTCCCATCACACTCTGAAAAACGTACCATGTGTTTTCTTCCAAATACTAACCGCTGGCACTATATTATATATTTATGTATTTATCTACCCACTAAAATACACACTTCCATGAACTATCAAATTTTGTCCTGTTCACTGCTGAATCCTTATCACTTAGAATAGTACTTGGCACAAAACAGGTGCTCAGTAAATACTGAAAGAGTTGATAAATTCTCTTAAATATTGTATTTTCTGTTCTTTTTATAGTATAATGTAAGAATACATTATAGAGGAATACCATGGTAAACCTTTATAACATACGTACGCTATGATATGACATACTACATACGTACACACACACACACACACACACACACACACACACACCCCTTTTGGAGGGATGTGTTCAAAACTGTTTACTGATGGTTTAAAGACCAGTGAACTAGAAGATAATCAGATCCAAATTTACTAATCCTTTCAGGGAGTGTAGACATCTGAGTATACACAGGCAAACCCATCAGTTTCCATCTGCAGTCATCCAGCTGAGAGCCATTTGGGGATAAAACAAGCTATTTCCTGGATGAATTCGTCACCAGCACTCTACCAGAATAGCTTGGAATAGAGATGCTTCAATGACTAAAAGAACATTAAAGAAATATGGTCATTCCATGAGTCACAAAGTGCAAACGAATAGGTAGGAAGAATAAATACATTTAAAAGTCAAGCCATCTCCTAGGACCAGCAGTCATAGTAATGAGCCTGTTCGAATGTGGGAGAGTTTTGACCGTAATTTTGCCTAGAAATGTTCAGGAGAGCAAGGGTACCAGGTATCGGGATACTGGCATTTCTGTGTTCCAATAGGGTAATGGCAGAATTATCACACAGTGAGAGGATGCCTGGACTTCAGTAGACTTCACTGATAGAATTCTTTTGTTAAGCTCTTGAATCTGCCAAGTATCCCCTATCCCAGGAACTTCCTCACCACCCCACTCCTTCGTAGCAGCAGGAAACTGAAATGCATTTTGTCACAAATTATGGTGGATAATTTCCTATGGTGAAACTTGTTTTAGTGATTTAGGGAAGCACCTCATGTCCCTCTTCCCTTAAAATATACGGATAAGTTAAAAAGCACAATATTTCTGTACCAATATTTTATTTTAAAATGAACTTAGTGTGGTTTAAGAAATTGATATCAAGGTGTGTGCCTCTATGCGCTGATATTTATTTAGGTGCATATTGTCTATAGTTTTTATCGACTGGCACATATTTCTGAGCTTACCTTCAAATTTGCACGTAATAAAAGGAAAAGGAACAAAAGTCACTCTTAGCTGACATAGCTGGAAATCGAAGGTGTGAGTGCCCGGGAGTCCTTACTTGAGACCGTGAGGCAGATTTCAGGAATGAAGACTTTTGCTTGCTTCTGTCTGGCTGAGGCTTTACCCTTCCTTAACCAACTACACTGTATTTCGATCGTTGTCCCTCCCTTTACGCACCTTGTCTAGGGTGCTATTTTTTGTAGCTTGATGAATGACTTGTTCAAGTATACAATCAAATATGTAAAATCCTCCTCCCAAATGTATTCCTTTATTCTGGAAGCCAATTTTTTACCCAGTAGCTATACCAATGTGAATAATAAATGACAAACTATACTCTGATTTAGCATTATCTTTTTTTTTAATTTTTTTTAATGTTTATTTATTTTTGAGACAGAGAGAGACAGAGCACGAACCAGGGAGGGTCAGAGAGAGAGGGAGACACAGAATCTGAAACAGGCTCCAGGCTCCGAGCTGTCAGCACAGAGCCCGATGCGGGGCTCAAACCCACGGACCTCGAGATCATGACCTGGGCTGAAGTCGGACGCTCAACCTGCTGAGCCACCCAGGCGCCCCTGATTTAGCATTTTCTAAAAGCACTAAGTGGTAGTAAGAAATAAAACTCTGCCTTTATGTGATTTATGTTGATAAAGGATAACCTAAAGTTACCTTTAAAACGAAAGACTTAAAATTACTCATCTCTTGAGAGGTCTAGAAATTACGTATCTAGAAAAGTAAAGAAAATATTTTTCAAAGAAATGTCTTGTTTACCTCAACTAAATATTTCAGATAGTTCCCTCTAACAATTGGTACATATTCTAAGTTGATTTCATTTCCAAATAGAACATAGTCACGAAACATTTTAACTTCTTACACAATTCAATATGGAAGGATACTGAAAATTATTTATTTATTTATTTATTTATTTATTTATTTATTTATTTATTTTTAGATGTTTATTTATCTTGAGAAAGAGAGAAAGAGAGAGAGAGAAGGAGAGAGAGAGAGACCATGAGCAGGGGAGGGGTAGAGAGGGAGGGAGAGAACCCCAAGCAGGCTCCTTGCTATCAGTGCAGAGCCTGGTGTGGGGCTCGATCTCACGAGCCTGAGATCATGACCTGAGCCAAAATCAAGACTTGGATGCTCAACCGATTGAGCCTCCCAGGTGCCCCAAGGAGGGATACTGAAATTTATAAATGAAATGTACTATCTCGCTGTGACTATGCTGTTACAATTAGAGTATAATTGTTTGAAAACATACAATTAGAGTATAATTGTTTGAAAAGCATGCATTGATTTTGTTATTTTATACAATTCTCCCCACAAACCAAAGGTGGTAGAAAACTTTCCTGGCAGCTTCCAGGCCTCACTTCCCTGCTTCCCAATAACTAGGATTTGATGGAGCTCTATCACAGCAACAGCAAAAGCTTCCAGAAGAAAAACCTCAACTTAATGCATCCAGTGGTAATTAATAGAGTCATCCCCATTTAGGGCCAGTTTAGTATTCCCTTAGATCCTTGTAAAAAATATATGAAATCCTGGCCCTGGTGCACAGAATTTTTGGAGTGGATCCTGGGAATATGCATTTGTAAGACGCACCCAAGGGCTGTTTACAGAAACCAGGCTTCAGGGGAAACAAATACAAATAAACCTAGACAATATCAAGCATTTTGCTGGAAGGGTGATTTGTTTAAATACTTGGAGGAAGAGACCTTATTATTTTGTATAAAAATAGTCACAAGTATTTTATAGCACAGGTGCAAATTTGGCACCCATTTTTAAAGAAAACAAGAGGGTTTAAGCTCATCTCAGATGACCTTGGCTACACGGGACAGACAGAACAAGTTCTACCTTCTTTTACTGTGAGGTAAGCTTAGCAGATAAGTTTGCCAAGAGACTTTAACAACCAGTCTCAGCCCTCTGGTGACTGGCCAGTCATGGAACATGGGAAAGGGAGAAGCAAAGGAGGAAAGTTATCTTGGGGACCCTATAGACTAGAACTAGCTGGATCCCAGGCACCGTTTCTTCCTTTTGACTTTAATTATTTTATTTAATCTTTATATTCATTGAGGGTAATGTTTTCCCCATTCATTACAGCCAAACTGAACCTCGTGCTGCAGAACTTGTCCATGGTGACATAGTTATAAGACATCAGTTCCCAAATTCAGACTCAGACCTGTGTCTCACATACTGGCTGTGCAGCTTTGTAGAGGCTACTTAGTATAAAGACAGTGGCAACAACAAACAAAATAATCGCTAAAATTTGTTGAAAAATTCATCCATTTCACAGATACTTATTTAGTGCGTAACGCGTGCCGGGTAGTCTTCTGAGCACTTTCTAGAATCCCTACCAGTGCTATCCAGACGGTACTGCTGGCCTCCCCACCTTCATGATGTGGAAACGGAGGCAACAAGAGTTGGTGAAACGTGTGTGAGGTCAGGAAGCGGGGCAATGGTACAGCTGAGAATTCAAACGTCGACCTCAGTGTCTATCTCCACGACCACGAGGTCCTGAGGGTCTCTTTACACTGAGAAAAGAAGAGCGTTGAGAACAGGCCTTTCCTCTGCTTCTGGGGTGACAGAACCTTCACTGTTGCCTTCCCTGTCCTGCATCTCTTTGGGGGACATTTCAGGTTCTCCTGCAAGTGACTGTCTTGGGCATCTATGGAAGTGTCCTCACTCAGAGTTCAATGTACCAGCTTCTTCACCCTGAAGAAGAGACATCGGAGTTCCTTCTCCTTGCTATCTTGGCTCTGGTGCTCTTCTGCTTAAAGCCTCCCCCAGATCATTCAAACAGAGGTGAGGGAGGAGGGGGAAGGAGGGAGGGGAGGAGAGGGAGTGGGGAGCAGGGAAGAAGAGGGGGAGGGGGAGGGATGGATACTTGGCTTCAAAACAGAAGTATGTATTGAGTTACTTTGATTTTGAACTAAACTATTGGTTGTTTTTTTTTTTTAAATCAAACTTTATCATTTTAGTTTAGAACCAAACCCTATGGGCATGAAATTCACCCTCATCTGTCAAAATCTGATTATTTAAAGAAACGCTGTTTTAAATGCTTCTGAAAGGTTCTTACAGAAGCTACTGGTTATTTCCGTTTCTTCACCAGCCAGTCGGTATTTTGAACTGTCAGTGTAACTTTTGAAAGAAACTTTGAATTCCTTTAAAATGCAAGAGCTTAAAGAACTGAAGAAAAACGCTTGCCAAAATGTATTCTGAAAATTGTTAAGCAAAATACCGGGAACATTCAAAACATTTTTTTTTAAACATTGCCAATTTGGCTCTGCTTCCATTTATGTTTATGTACATTTTCTTATCTAATTTAATAAGACACGAATTAATGGGAAAAAAAACAAAAAAACAAAAAAAAAACCCCGCACAATATCATCAAATTAATAACAGTCTCCCAAACTGTATTTTCTCTGCCAAGAAACACTGGCAAGCAAGTCCTTGTAATGCATTACACTGCATTTTCAGTTGTAATCCATTATAGTGTTTATTTTTTCATTTTCTTTCAATGTGTCAGAAGAATAACTACAAGATACCCTGACCTAGTGCCATTAAGAAATAGTTAGAGTTAAATCTGTTCATAGCTTATTTTTTGTGAGGCTGGTGACCTTCTAGAAGGGTATCTGGTGAAAATTCATCGGTGAGACCAAAGGTCTTCCAAAGCATTATGTGTTCCTCCAGGGCGATTAGGAGGGAGAGAAGAGCCAAAGACCAAGGCGCTTCAGTTACTAAAAAGGACGTTTCTCAATTTACTAGTAAAGTAGAATCATTGAGATCTTGTACAATTCATCTACCCCAGTCTCGCCGCTCAATCTCTAAAATGACGCATATCACTAAAATTACTTTTGTGTCTAAAACTTTCAGAGGATATCTGACCCCAGGATATTAAAAAGAGGGGGCAACTTTATCTCTATAATTTTCCCCAAGAACATAGCCAGAAATACCCCAAAAGGCGAGATTTTGGAAAATGTGACTCATGAGAAGAAAGGGAAGAAAAAAATCAAGCATATCTCAGAACTTCTGTACAAAGGCATAACCGTCAGCACAACCGAGAAAAATCTGAGAGCAGTCCAGCCTGGGAAAGAAAATGCAAACTTGAGTTAAGCTCATTTACTGCATAATTTCCTACTTTAATAATCAAACTTATTTTTATATTTTAGTGATGACTTTTGAAGCTATTTAACAGATGGCAACATGGAACAGACTTAATGAATTATTGCTGAACAGATTATAGCCACATGGATGTGAACTGTGCATACATTAGCAGAAAAATGAGAAACAGGACACATTTATAAATACCTCTATGGATCCACACAGGTCAGACAATGTTATCCAATTCGCTGAGGAATTACTGAACAATTCCAGGGAGCCCTTATTACAGTAAAATCCATCTGTTATCCACCCTAACGTAACACGCCCCAAACTAGTCAAAACCTCTTTTATATTTATGCACCAAAGCTTGGGCAAATTTCACAGATCGGGTTGTGGTTGTGAGTCAAGAAACATGTATTTATCAACACACACACACACATACATATACACACACATACACATACAGACATATATTTACTTTTTCCATTGAAAGAACCTTAGGCTTACAGAAAAATTACAAAAACAGTACAGAGATTTCACATACACTATTCACCCAGCTTTCCCTAATGGTAATAACATACTTAACTTGAGCAAAATTCTCAAAACCAGTAGTTAACTTTGGAATAATACTCTTAAATAAATGTAATAGCTTATTCACACCTACCAGGCTTTCTACTCCCCCACCCCGCCCCGCCATCATCTTTTTTTCTGTCCCAGGATCCAAGCCAGCATCCCACACTGCCTTTTGTTATTGTCTGCTCATACTCCCTTCTATGTGGAAGAATTCATTCTTCCCTCATCTTTCATGATCTTGGCACTCTGGAGGACTACTGGTTAGTAGTCCTCCCACTCTGGAGGACTACTGGGTCAGTTTTTTTGTAGAATATCTCTCATATTGGGTTTGCCTGCTAGTTCCTCAAGCTGAGAGGGGTGGTTGGAAAGACGACCACAGAAGTGATCTTTCGCTCCAAGTTTCAGGCTCCCCTGGTATTTTCCCTGTCCTGCCCCCAAATCAGCCATTTCTAAAAAAAAAAAAAAAAAAAAAAAAAAAAAAAAAAGCCCTATTCCTGTTGTTAGAGAATGACATCTAGAAAAAGACTACCAAAAAAAAAAAGGAAATTAGGAATTGACAGTGACATTTAAAAGCCAAATATTTACCAAAACCTTGTGAAACAATTTTTTTTTTTCTCAAATCAGATACTCACTGTGCTTTCAGTTAATATGAGATGAATTAAACAGCAATGAGTATATTATTAGCTTGTCTGTGTGATTTTCACATCTAGGTAATTCTATAATGGAAGTCTCAGCCTGAGCCTGAGAGGTTTACGTATACATGTTACTTACTTACACACCACAGGACTGAGACAAACGAGGCACGTGTGAGTGTGTGTGCCCCCGTGCCTCTGTGTTGGGAGGGCCGGGGTGGGGAGCAGAGCCCAGGTGTCTCCAGTGACAGGTAGGAGTCAGGCAAAATGCTCTCAGCCTATTTTTTTTTTAATTTCTTTTTTTTTAAGTTTCCTTATTCTGAGAGAGACGAAGACAGCGGGAGTGGGGGAGGAGCAGAGAGAGAGAGAGAGAGAGAGAGAGAATCCCAAACAGTCTCAGCACTGCCAGCACAGAGCCCGGTGCGGGGCTCGAACTCAGAAACTGTGAGGTCATGACCTGAAACCCAGAGCCGGACCCTTTAACTGACTGAGCCACTCGGGAACCCCTACTTGCAGCCTAATTTTAAAATGCTTCAGTTATTGGAGGGAAATGATCGTTCTCATTCCAGAATTGAAGCCGTAACATGAATGCATTCCTGTCAAGTTCCTTGTGAGGGAAAGGAGAGCTACAAAATGTTTTAGATAGATGTTTCTCTACATTCTTGCATTTTTTTCACTCTGAAAGTGCCAGGCAGGCCCCGTTGGACCCTTGCATGGGCAGCATTGATGTTGGAGAAGAATCGCCTATAGCAGGAAAAAGGTGGTGTTTCTTAATTCACACGTTACCACCCCCCTCGGGACTCCCTCCCAAAGGTTTGCAGGAACCAGAGGTCCTGCTTGGACAGTATGGGGTTGTGAGTTCCCGAAATTTGGACATAGATACCAACTGAGTCCACTCTTACCCACTGCCTGGCAAGGCTTGGGGACCTGAGGGTTACATTATTAAAAGCAATCGCTCTAGGGGCGCCTGGGTGGCGCAGTCGGTTGAGCGTCCGACTTCAGCCAGGTCACGATCTCGCGGTCCGTGAGTTCGAGCCCCGCGTCAGGCTCTGGGCTGATGGCTCAGAGCCTGGAGCCTGTTTCCGATTCTGTGTCTCCCTCTCTCTCTGCCCCTCCCCCGTTCATGCTCTGTCTCTCTCTGTCCCCAAAATAAATAAAAAACGTTGGAAAAAAAAAAAGCAATCGCTCTAAATAATTAGAAATACCAATTACCCAAAGTTCCTGCTCTGATCATTATTCATGCTGTAGCCCTGCCTTGTGTCTCCATCTAGTTAGAGAGCTAGCATTAAAATTGATCTAGAAAACTCCAATCGGGGATAACAACATGATATGAATACATTCCTGACATTTACGCCTTGGGCCCAAATTTTAATCAGATGTGCTTGTAGTTTCATTAAACAAAGTGAGTTATTCACACTGTTGCTTTAATTAAGCTCATTTGGACAATTAGAACGACTCCTAGTAATATTTGCATTATCTCTAAGTGACAGGAAATGAACATACATGTATACTTCCTTTATTTTTTACCATTTTCAAAGTACCCATAATGGGGGTATGATGAGCTAGAAAAAATATTGTTTTTGTCTTAAATTTTAAATGTATGCTAAAATTTCACGCCATTTGAATATTTTAACAGTCACCACTTCTTTATTGACAGATCATGGAATAAAATATGAAAGTATTTCATCTAAATGACAATGAAAAACAATGCAATTGGCTGAATAAATAGCTTATGAGTCGAGTATTCATGATGGCTTACCTCCCACTGGCAGTTTTAAAATGTACTAGCTAAAATACGGTCCTAACAAGAACAGATTAACTGTTCAAGTATTTATTTTAACAAATCCCCCAAAACTGGAAGGATAAATATGCAGAGCAGTGAAAATTCAGGCGCATGTTAAAGAACTTAATTCACATTTTGTAATAAATATTTCTCATATATTCTTAAATCTGTAAGGTTAAAATATCGCAAAATGGGATGACAGCATTCGGGGTTTGGGATTTCCCTGAATTCTTCTCCTTTTTTTAACACAGTTTGTGATATAAACTCTTTTCCCCTTGTTTACAGAGTATCTGTAATATTTAACCAAGGCTGCTGGGTTTAGTTCCCTATCCTGATTCTTAAACTCACTTCGGTGGTTCTTGGACTGGCCCCTCCCACCCGCTTCTAGCCCCTCTCACGTTCCTCACGTTCCTCAAATTCGGTCATTTGCATACTCACTAATCCAAAACCAAGGACCACTGAGTGCTGGGATGTGAAAAATTAAAAGGTGAAAAGGTAGAAAAACATATAAGGTGATGCTTCCAATATAGTAGGAAATATAAAACAAAGGTAAATTATTGAAATAGGGGCGCCCGGGTGGCTCAGTCAGTTTAGCGTCCGACTCTTGATCTAGGCTCAGGTCATGATCTCACAGTTTATGGGATCGAGCCCTGGCTTTGGGCTCTGTGCTGACAGTGCAAAGACTGCTCAGGATTCTCTCTCTCTCTCTCTGTCTGCCTCATCCTCACTCATGTTCTCTCTCTCTGTCTCAAAATAAATCAACTTTAAGAAAAATTATTGAAATATGACACAACCAGCAACATGAGGTAGCACCCTCTCAGCCCTGTCCCCCCCTCCCAAAGTACTATAAAGACAGAAAAACACACGTGTGCTCTGGATTTACCTCTAAAAAATTATTACTGACTGTGTGAATGTGGAAGGATCCCTCATCTACTTGCTGGCATTGTCCCCATCAAAAGTGAGAGCATTATATGGCATTACATTTTTATAAACTTATCATTATATACTTATCCTATAAATTACTTCTTAGAGTGAAGTTACTTCCTACCAGTTATGTTATGGCATTATTGTTCTTTAGTTCATTTTCAAACTTCTTCTGACCACGATTCTTATAGTTTATGTTTAACATTAGGTATTCTTACCTATTCCGCTCAGTTACAATAAACAAATATACAGACAGAGCAACAAGAAGCAAATTCTATCGGCAGCGGCAGACCAGCTTTTAAGAGATCAGCACCATGGCCAAGAACAACCAGACAAGTTAAGGGGAAAGTCTACTTTATTGACACCATCAGAAAGTTGCCAGGAACGTGAAGATTTGAGAGCCCCAAATCTTAGAAGCATGAGCGGCACAGAGGTGGGCCCTTTACTTAAAACACATTCTTTCTTACCCATTTTTGCGTGGAAGCATTGCTGGATTACAAGCTGTGGCATAGTGAGCAGAACTGAGCAGTAATTCACGACGGTGGCGCTGTGTGCCAGGTCTGGGCTGCAGTTTGCCTACTTCTGATCTAGAGCCTCAAATGATCTTCTTTCAGGGCGCTGGGGGGGGGGGGGCTCGGTCGGCTAAGCATCTGACTTGGGCTCAGGTCATGATCTCACGGTTCATGAGTTCAAGGCCCACGTTGGGCTCTGTGCTGGCAGCTCGGAGCCTGGAGCCTGCTTAGGAGTCTGTGTCTCCCTTTCTCTCTCTGCCTCTCCCCCACCCTGTCTCTCTCTCTCTCTCTCTCTCTCTCTCGCTCTCTCTCAAAAATCAATAACATTAAAAACATTTTTTAAAATGATCTTTTTCTTAATGGACTAAACTTCCATGACATATTCTACATCCTTGACAACACTCACAACCTTCCTTTTTTTTTTTTTTAATCGTTGTTCTTTGTTTTATTATAAGCATGCTAGCAGGTACGAAATGGGACAAGATGACGGCTTTTGTTCTCATTCTCCTGATGGCCGATGGTGTGAATAATTTTTCTTAACGTTTGTAGACCATCGGTACATCTTCGTTGGAGAACGTCTATTCAAGTCCTTTGATCATTTTTGTTGGTCTTTTTGTTGTTGAGTTGTGCGAACTCTTCGCATTCTGGACATTGAATGGTTATCATAAAATTCAAACAGAAATAGCCTGATGAGTTCAAATGAGCAAAACCAGGAGAGAAAATTTCTTGAACTGCACATGTATGTTCTATGCACTTTTCTGTAGGTATGTTATATTTCAAAGAAAAATGTAGAAGTGATAAATAAAGACATTTGGGGATTCACACCACAAGTAAAATTATCTTGATTCCCTCTTTTCTTCCTACTTGACATGCTTGTCATTAGAGATATGGAATCAACATAGTCTGAACTGTTTAAATCTTATTTCTAAAGTTCCTAAAAGCCATGATACTGCTGGGCTCAATATCATTCCCTATCTCAGTTATTACAAACTCCCAAGTAGTGTAGTTTCCTTTTCCAATGTGGCCTTTCTGCAGCACAATTACATAACGCATTATCAGGCTAATCCTTTCTTGATGTTCCAGAGCCATGAAGCATTAGCTGTTCTCTTCAATAAACATTTTTTCTTGTGAACAACTGAATTTCAAAAAAGGCAACTCAAAATTAACTCAAAATTACGGCAGATACTATCTTTTAAAAGACTGAGATTTTTTTCTAGGAGATCTTCGGATAGTTAAATAGCCTAAACAGGACTGTATTTTAAGTAACTGTCTCTCAATTGACTTCTTTATTTTATTTTTCACTGTCAGGATACTTTTGAAAAATAAAACACAGCCTGTTCCTTTGGGTTCAATTTCCCATTTAAGATTTACAAACAATTTAGAGATATACCCACAGTTTCTTATGGCCATATCATTTTTTTTTTTACCATATCATTGATGTGATTTAAGAGAGATAGCAATAGTACTTATAATTTTAAAAATCAAATTTGGTTACATTGATATCTTAATAATGCAGATATATACACAGGGGAGCATCATCCTTCTCAAGTTAGACATAGTATGTTCACATCTGGCTCCCTTCACATGCTTTGACTATTACAACTGGTTCCTTGACATCGAATTTGAGGCGCTAATGGACATTAAGGTATGAATTTTGGAAATAAATTGAAATTTAGGCCAAAAATTGAAAAATATATTTTTACATTTGGGAGCCATAAATGCAGATGGAACTGTGACAGAGATGAATTTGCTGAGACCATGCAGAGAGCATAGTAATTGCAGTGTCATGAATTTGCCCTGTACTTTAAGGAATTGTGAGTGTTCACAGTGTTGGACACACATTATCTCAACTGCTAGTGACAACAAATCACAGAATTAATGAAAAAAAATGAAAGTGCCCATTTTATAGCTGAAGAGACTGCAGCTTGAGGGGTTTAACGGCATCCACTATCAATGTTTAAAATGTGATACAAGACGAGAATTCTTATTTTCTCTTCTTGGTCTACTGCTGCTTAAGAACCTTGAATAATAATTACACTTAGGAGCAGGAGGAAAATCCAATTAAAGAAAACAGAGTGAAGTGAGAGAGGAGATCCACACATGCCAGTAAGCCAGGGGAACCCAGTGTCAACGAGATGGCAGTGATAAGAATGTCACTTTCCAGAGACAGAGGAGGGCCTTGTCAATTTCATAGCTCTATGCAAATGTCATCCTGTATTTATCACTGTTGTTATTATTCCATGAACACACTAAACACCTTTAGGTAACTACGAGCACAGGCTAACTCCTGGCAAGTAAATGAAGTTTTCCAAGGTCCTATTGGAAAAGTAAATGGGGAAGTTTTCCAAGGTCCTATTGCATTTCCTGAATGCAAAATGATAAGAACTCAGATGAAATCCTTCAGCATGCATGGTGATAATTAGCTATTAAACGGAATGCAACTCGGAATTTTCATACTAATAGTTGGTTGAAAAAAAATCAACCCTCCAATTCAACCCTATGCCCACTTCTCCAATCATAGCCTTACTGAGGCTGGTCATAAGTCTGGTCGTAAGTCAGCAAATCATACTATGTTGGATAGCCCAGTTAGAAATATGTATTGTATTTCTAACGTGTATCTAGTAATTTCCTTAGGGACCAAAAAAACTAAAACCAAAAAGAAACAAAACAAAACAAAAAGCATTTTTTCCTCTTTACTGTGTTTAGGTTAATTATATTAAGAAAAGCAATATAACAGGTCATAAAATCTCATATTTATTTGTTCCTTATCTAGGTAAAATTTTAGAGCATCAATTGTTTGGGTATAAAAGTGAAATTAAAAAGCTGTTTGTCTATATGTTAGTGAGATTTTTAAAACAAATAGTATCATTATAGCCATATCCTTCATTTATTTATCCAAATGTTAATTTTATTTATTACAGATTGGGCGGCTCAGTCAGTTAAGTGTCAGGCTTCAGCTCAGGTCATGATCTCATGGTTTGTGGGTTCGAGCCCCACGTCGGGCTGTGTGCTGACAGCTCAGAGTCTGGAGCCTGCTTCAGATTCTGTCTCCCTCTCTCTGCCCCTCCCCCACTCACACTCTGTGTCTTTCTCTAAAAATAAATAAACATTAAACAACAATTCAAAGTCTTGGAATGCCTGGGTGGTTCAGTCAGTTCAACGTCTGACTCTTTATCTCAGCTCAAGTCTTGATTTCGGGGTCGTGAGTTCGAGCCCTGCATTGGGCTCCATGCTGGCTGTGGAGCTTACTTAAAAAAAAAAAAAAAATCAAAGTCTTTTAAACTTATCCCCTGCTCATGCTTTTGATGTTGTCATGAAAGGACAAAACTTGTACCCATGAAAAATTGCAATTCTGACACAGAGAAGTTGGTAGAAAGGAGCCTGAATCCTTGATGGCATCGTTGAGTTGCCGACCAACCCATATGTTCTCCCTAAACAGCAATGAAAAAGAATGAAATACTGATACAAGGAGCAATATTGATGAATCTTACATACTTTACATTGAGCACAAGAAGCCAGACACAAAATAAACATATACTGCATATTTCCTTACATCCAAAAATCTAGAAAAAGCCAAAAATGATAAAATGTGAAAAATGTAAAAACTGGGGAGTAATAAGGGAGAAACATTTTGGAAGAGAAAATGTTCTATGCTGTGAAAAAGTGTAGATTACATGCGTATATCCATTGTCCAAATTGCATCGCTAAGATGCATGCATTTTGATGTTTATAATTTTTACCTAAAAAATAGTAAAAACAGTAACAAATTAAGCAGGGGTATGGGAAGCGGGTAGAGGTATGGATGAAATAAGAATGCCAAGATATTAATAACTGCTGAAGTTAGGTGATGCGCATGTGGGGATTCATTATTCTTACCCTTTGTATATGTTTGAGATTTTCCAAAATTATACATTAAAAAATTAAAAATCATTAAATATTAAATAACGAAAAGTGAAGTAAAATTAAAAAGTTAAAAACTATGAATTAAACTATCATCTCAAAGTAATTACTCATTATATCCAAAAAAGTTTTTTTTTTTTTTTCCTCATTAACTTCCTTGAAAATAAAGAGAAACCACTAGACAGGCCTGCCAATAAGAAACAAACAAAAACATCCACGGTGTGACCTCTCACACTGACATCAGATCGCTATTGGAACACGGTTGTAGAAATGAGTCACAAAGGTTCTCCATCACCCATCTGTCGCAGACACACCATATAGCAATGGCCATATCGAATAGCCACAGTAGATGGCTGTAGCACAGTGAAATCCTCTAGCAACAGTGGACCCAAAGTCAAAGCTCACTACCATGTGTGAATAATGGCGATGATTTTGTTACACTTCAGTGTCAGTGATGACCCGGTAACCAGGATGAAATCTGGTATTTCAAAGATTTGCAAACACTTAGAAATGCTGAGAAATGCAAGTTCCCAGGCTGCACACCACTAAATCAGACCTTCTAGGGAGGAGCCCTTGGAGTTGTCAAAGCACCCCAAATGATATCAATATGCAGCCAAGTTGGAGAACCAGTAGCTTGGAACTTCTGTCCTGCTTTATGTCCTTTCCCCTCTTACTAATCAGAAAGAAAGTCCTGCTTTCTGTTGTTTGCCATGACAACAAAAAATGATTACCTACGTTAAGAAAACGCATATTTCTGGGGCCAGAGATGGGAGGACAGAGAGAGGAAGTGAAAAGTGGTGGTTTAGTTGATTCAGTTTGGGCACTAACTTCAGGCTAGCAGACCTGAACTGGGTAGAATACACTCACTTCGAGGGAGGATCAGTTTTCTTGATTAGTTTGATTCCTTTGGATTATGTTTACATGATTCTCTCTCTCTTTTTCAAAAAAAAAAAAATGTTTATTTATCTTAGAGAGAGTGAGCACAAGTGAGGGAGGGGTGGAGAGAGAGGGAGAGAGAGACAATCCCAAGCAGGCTCCGTGCTGTCAGCGCACAGCCCAATGTAGGGCTCGATCCCACCACCCTGCGATCATGGCCTGAGCAGAAATCAAGAGTCGGATGCTTAACCAACTGAGTCACCAGGTGCCCTACATAATTTTCTTTTTATTTAAAGAAAAAGCTGTTGGAGCTATAATGGCAGACATTCAATCTGATCACAGAAAATTAAGCAAGCTTCAGTCTTGGACCCCCATTGTGCTTCCTCAATCTCTGCTGCAGGAGAAGATAGTCCATTCACCCTTGAGCCGCTGAGAGAATTAGGATTCTTTAACCCAAATAGAATGGTTTTATGTCCAACGGCCAAGAAGAAATCTTCATTCACTTTATACTAATATTTTCAGGGGACACATAAACTTGCTATGATTAATGATTGTAGGCAGTTAATTACTTAGAAGTGATATATTACACTGTAACCTACGATGAAATTTATAACTATCATTAATGATATTGTGATTGTCTTCTAAGACACAGTTGGTATTATGAAATATGTCATCTTGCATTCTTGGTATAACAGTAATGTGGGGGGTAATAAATACAGTAATTGTGCTGCTAATGCCATTGCTTTTCTACATTATGTGTTGCCTGGGGAAGCACTGGGAATACCACTAGATTTCCGCAACCCATTTCCTCGATTTTTTCCTCTCCCTTTTAGCTATGCTCTCCTTTACCGTATTCCTTTAGGGTCCATAACAATCATAACTAAAACTTTAAAAAGGAACTGAGAAATATTTGTAGCAATATGAAAGGTTACCACTAATTTCCCATGAATCATAAACAAGGAGACACTCTAAGTTTCCAAAAATTAATGGACATGAAATGATTATTTGAGGCAAGGGAAATAGAGGCACCCGGTCATTCGATGATTGAGAAAATATTCAACCTTCATTGCTTTTAAACTGAATCTAAGTGTTCTCTTTCTCCCCAACAGAAAGTTACAAAAATTAACAAATCCCACCGCAGTATTGGTGCAACCAGCACTCTTGAGACATGGCGGGTGAACGTCACCGGGTATGCTCTTTGGGAAAGTGATTTGCAATACATGTTAGGGAATTTTTAATGCGCAAACCTTTGATCTGCTAGCTCTACTTTTGGAAATCTTTCCTAAAAAAAATCAATCCCAAATCTGAAAACTATTTATTAACTAACAGATTTATTGCAAAATTACTTACATGAGCAAAAAAGTGGGCTGCCAGAGCAGGGATGCCCCGTAAACTTTTTCCCAAGCCAATCCCCACTCCTTCCTTCCTCTCTCTTCCTGAGTCACCTGCCTCTTCAGACTTGAATTCTGCCATATCTGGCCATTTTTTAATTCTCATAAATAGTTTGAGGTGCTGACTTTATTTGACATCTAATTCAATTTAAGGCAGTTAGGCTACAGACCAAATATGTCCTGTCTTTTTGTGTATCTCTTACAACAGCATGGCTCTGATCGAAATGTGTCTATTACTTAACTCTCCTCTGCACTATCCAGGGAGTTCACTGTGGTTGAGTTACCGTCTTATTCACTGCTGCATCTGCGTAAACCATCAGTTTCACCAACAGGCTGATGAGTGAACGAACAGCACGGGCATGAGCAAGAGAAGCTCTTCGTTCAGTAAAATGCTTTCTCTGTATACAGAGACGGTTAGCAACCACAGACCAGAGCAAAGTGGTCTCCAGGATGATGGTTCTCCTCGCATCTGGAGTTTTGGACCACTTGAGTTACGTCCAGAGATGCTCCTGCTTCGAAATGCCAAAGACCATGATCGCTCTCACTGCACATTACTCAGAGCTCTGCAAAGAAGACTCGGACGTTGCCAAGAGAAGGCAGGGTTGATATGATTCGGGAAAGTGTGAGCTGACACTGAATGAACTGGCGTCCCCCTGCTAAGAGGCCAGAGCACGCAGGCCTGTGCTAAGAGCAGCCGCAGGGATGGTGCCTCTGGAGAACGTACTCACTTAGGGGACGGCGGTGCTTGACCTTAGCATGGAGGCTGGTGCTCAGCGTGAAGAATCAGCACATGTTTTGTGACTACTTCGAATTCTGAGTCTCTCTTAACATTTCCTTCGCCAGGGCTGTCATACAGCCGGGACGTATGGTATATTTCTTCAAAAAAATTTTTTTGTTTAATGTTTATTTTTGAGACAGAGAGAGACAGAGCATGAGCAGGGGAGGGGCAGAGAGAGGGGGAGACACAGAATCTGAAGCGGGCTCCAGGCTCCGAGCTGCCAGCAGAGCCCGACGTGGGGCTTGAACTCACAGACTGTGAGATCATGACCTGAGTCTAAATCAAGAGCACCTGCTCAACCGACTGAGCCACCCAGGTGCCCCCAGTGCTTGCCTCTCAAAAACACACCATTTATGTAATGGATTAGGTTAGCATGTGGCTCAAGTTCAGCCTCACGTTCATTGTGGTGAAGTGGTTCTCTTTTACCATTTTATTCATTCCCTGAGTTTTACAGGAGAGAGGATTCCTCTCAGGGAAGCATGAAGAGCCATTTTATTTCTTTACTTTAAAAGCAGCATGCCCTGCGAGATTAGCTCCGACATCCCAGATGTCAATCCGCATGGTGCTTAGAGTCAGGGGCTATAAGCAAGGTGGGATGCATTTGCAGGGCTAGGCGTTTTAGTGGTGTTTTGAGCGTGTTTTGTGTCTGTGTCTGCTTTGCTTTCAATGTCTTAGTATTTCAGGTATTGAGGTGTGATTTCTCCTATCACACTGAGAAAAAAAAAACAAAACATTTTCTTTTCTTCTCACCAGTGATGTTTCTTTATATCAAAGTATCACCATGAGTTTCATTTCATCAAGTGTAAAGGAAACAGGTAGCTCTCCTGACAGAGAATAACACAGAAATAATGACACCCAAATAGCCCTGATTCTCCTTTAAAAAAATTTTTTTAATGTTTATTTATTTTTGAGAGAGAGAAAGACAGATCACAAGCAGGGGAGGGAGGGGCAGAGAGAGAGAGGGAGACACAGAATCCAAAGCAGGCTCCAGGCTCTGAGCTGTCAGCACAGAGCCTAATGCGGGGCTCGAACTCACGAACAAGGAGATCATGACCTGAGCGGAAGTCAGATGCTCAAAAGACTGAGCCACCCAGGCACCCCCAAATGCCCTGATCCTCTTCTTAGGTGAAATATGTAAATACATCCGTCCCCTCCATCATAAGACACAATGGAGAAAACAACACAAATGGAGAAAATAACACAAAGGATAAAAAAAAAAAAAAAAGGTTTCAATCTGATAAGAAACAATTCGGAGCCAGCCAAATATCCTGACGCTTTTTTTTTCTACTAAATGAGATGATTCTTTTCAGCTGTTCCCATCTCCACTATCAGTACTGTTTGTGTTCTGTTTGCTTGGAGGTACTTCATCTACAATCTAAGTGAAAAAAGAAGCTGTAAACGAGGCCCAGCACTGACAGAGAATTCCTGGTACCTCCCAGCACGCTGCGTTAAAAGATAAACCTGTTTACCATCCAAGTTTAAACTGTAATAGGAAATGTATGTCAATTTCAAAGAGTCCTCCAAAAAGGGAAATGCGTGATGCGGCTTCTTTAATCTGAAAACTGTCAGATCTTAAAACATGTATCTCAGAACGTATAAACTTCCTAATTAATAAAACATCTATTTATTTGGTATTCATCGGGTTTACTGGCTTAGAAAGGAACACTGCAGCACAGTAGTCAAAAAGGAGTTTTCTTTAGCTTGAACTATATTTTATTGTGTATCAAATAACGTGGCAATCTTTGAGCAAATTCATCGCAACTCAGTTTCCCAAAAAGTGATCCAGAGGGAAAAAAAAATTCAAATGGCAGACTTCTGATTTTAAGGTGGCAAAATTCCAACTTTTTTTTATTACTTGTTTTTCATTGTCAAAGCATCTTTTTCTTAACTTTATTGTTTAATTTACATCCAAATTAGCATATTGTGCAATAGCGAAGGAAACAATCCGCAAAACTAAAAGGCAACCGACGGAATGGGAGAAGATATTTCCAACATTTGTCACAGTGCTCTCTGTACTTAGAAATCATTAAAAATAAAATCAAGGAGGGGCGCCTGGGTGGCTGAGTCGGTTAAGTGTCTGACTCTTGGTTTCCGCTCAGGTCACGATTTAGCAGTTTTGCGGGTTTGAGTCCCTCGGAGGCCTCTGCTCTGACAGCACGGAGCCTACTTGGGGTTCTTTCTCTCTCCCTCCCGCTCTCTCTCTGCCTCTCCCCAACGCATGCTGCCTCTGTCTCTCTCAAAATAAATAAATAAACTTAAAAAAAATTAAAAATATGTAAGATCAAGGAGAATCAGAGCAGAAATACAAACTTCAGCTTCTGTGAAACTCAGAGACACCTAACACCCACAATCATAATCCATAAAAACCAAAATGCAGAAGAGTGATAACTGACCTGGTGGGGAAAGCCCTCAGGTGCCCCGCTGGGCTGGTGATTCAGCTCAGAGAACTCTGGAATGACTCCAAAATCCCCACCCACCAGTCAGAGATTATCCCGTCAGCACTTTACGTGCCTCACGCCTAATCATGGAAAAGAAAAAAAAAAGCTAAAAAAGAAAGTATCATAAGATAGTTCAGAAAAGCTCCTTACCTAAAAAGACTGGAACCAAAACAAATCAGAAGGGAAAACTCAGGGAAATTATCATAATACTGAGAGCAGAAGAAAGTGCCACCACTGCAAAAATTATATTCTAGAAATAAAAGAAAAAAAAAACTGCATTCATGATAAATGGACTGAGTGCTATAAAGAGAAACAGAGAACAAAGACCTCTTAGAAATGTAACATATAATAGCTGAACTAACAACAAAAACAAAATAATACAACGCTTACAGGATAAGTTTAGGAAATCTCCAGAAAGTAACAAAGAAAACAATGGCAGAAGGGAGACAGAGAAATGGCCACGAGCAGGATCTAGAACAGGCATTATAGGAGCGATGAATGAAGACCCCCCCCCCCAAAAAAAAGAGAACACAAATAAGGGATAAGATTGTCTTAAAAAAGTAATGTAAACGTATTTTCCAGCACTTAAGTCTTGAGTTTCCAGATGGAAAAGACTAATCATAAGCACAACCTCAATTAGCCCTAAAAGAAAATTAGAGCAACGAAAGGAAAAAGTAGAACACCTGTGAGTCACCTGAGATTATTCATAATTTACTGAGTCGGAACGTCTTCTAAACAACTCTCAGAGCTGCTCCCCTTCTCTTGAGTCCCACTGTCATTCCCCAGTAAGGGTCCTCCTTCTTGCTGACCTAGAACATTCTGGCTGCTTTCTAATGAAGTGGCCTCCTGGAATCCACTTTCCTCAGGATGGTCTGAATAATCTAGAAGTGCAAATCCTTCCATCTCCGCACTGCCCCAGGATCCTGGATTAGTTCCTGAAGGAGAGTCTGGATGATGTGCCCAGACTTGGTGCTTTTAGCTTTCTTTCACACCCCTCCTAGAATTCCCTTTCTCTCTGCCTAGTTATACCCTCAGCTTCACTCCGCAGCAAGACTGGATTCCCAGTAGGTCCCACGTGAAATCGTTTTTTTTTTTTCTTTCCTACCCAAATCCCTTGGCACAGGATCTCCCGCTCTCCCCCTGCACCAGGTCTTTTCCTAATTATCCCAGCTTCAATAACATTGTCTTCTGAGCACCTCCTCCCTGCCCAGGCTAGGTGAGGACACTGAACTTACCCCAGGTGGTTCTTAGTATCTGTTCCTGTGTTTATATTTTCCAATAACCTGCCTACCCCTGAAGGAATCTCTTCATTTTCTATTAACATCTCCAGTACATAGCACCATGCAAAATACTTAGTGGTCACTCAAAAATATCCGTGGATTTAAGAAACAAACAAATGAGAGAAAGGCCATGTAATTCATATAATGGAATCAAAGCAATACAATTACCAAGTGGTGGAGAAGGGTAACTGTGCGGTCTGAAAATACTTCTGTCGTGTTCCTTCATTTCTCCGCCACAGTGTCACCACAAATAACTCTTGATGTGGCTATTCCCCGGAGGGCCACACACTCCCCCACAATTAATGGGGCCCTTCCACGAGAATTCCCTGCCCTCACCTTAAACTCAACTTGACCTACCCTAAAAATAAGACCTTTGCCTTCAGATTGGGCTCTTTTCTCAATACCCTTTCTGCATATCAAAATAGAAAATGTGAAAGACCTGAGGAATTTCCCCGCTTCTCATTGGTACAGTTCTTCAGTAAGAAGTTCTTCATGATTTCTTAAAAGTATGTCTCAGGAAAAAATATCTATCTATCTATACATCTGTTTCTATCTCTATTATCTCTATCATCTCCACCCCTACCCTTACCCCTACCCCTACCTCTATCTCTGTCTCTAGATCTGTCTCAGGTTTACCCCGCTTCACGAGTCTCCCTCTAGAGCTCGTTTTCTGCAGCATCTGTTGCAAACTCCTTCACCTGTCCTGACTCTGACACTGACCTTGGAACTGACTCTGCTACCAACAAATTTGCTTCACTAAAACACTGGTTTCCACTGAGCAGTTCTGATACTTAGAAGCTTGTGATGTTTTGGGCTGCATGCATCGTTTCCTCTGTGTGACTTGAAAAGCTTTCTACAACCTTACCTCGACCGCCTTCTCTTGGTAACTTACTTTTGTCACATAATGTGAAACAGAACACTGCAAGCAACTTCACGTCGGCATTGAGCGAATGGGATTCTAATGTACTTTGTTTTTCAGATTTACTTTTGAATAAGTGTTTTCTATTTTAGATACTGAATTTTGGTTCTTCCGGGTCCTCCACACTTATCAAAAGTTAACTGAAAAATGTTCCAGCTCTTTCCTACATTCGGCTTGAGTCTCTAGTTTTGTTCCAAGTTATTTTTTTTTTTAAGTCTACCGCATCTCTCTTTTCTTAAAATTATTTTGGCTTTCGGCTTTTCTTCCCAAAGTGGTAGAAATGAGCATATTCTACTGATGAAATGGAAGTTAAAACGCCTTAAAATCTTACAACTCAAGTTGTAGTTCTCTTCCTTTTAGAAACTTACTTGATTCGCATTTCACTGATTTATTTGCGACTGATGACCTCATTTCACATCCTCCGTTGCCAGAGAATAATACCTAAATCTTTAAGGAATCATTGCAACTATAACAATAAGAGAGAAGTGGGGAAGACTGAAACATCTACAAAAGTAAAACCCGTAAGTTTTCATTTTATTTTTAGAAATGTAAATGAAAGCTATTTTCTACAAAGACAGAAAAGATTATGTGATAGAAATGGAACTTATCTAACATTATAGCTGGAACATTAGTACTCAAGACTCTAATTCTGATTTTGCAAAGAGACAAATACTTAGTCTTACATTTATTTTTTTATCATCTTTGTCAAAACTTGTTCGGCAAAATTAAAGATTCGAAAGGAGAGTGTGGTTGGAGATAAGCTAATAGTCAAAATAACAATATAACTACTTTCTAGAGTTAGCTAAGTTAAGCCATGCCTAAAATCCTTCATCGAGACAGGAATACTAGCCTACTGAAGTACATATGTTCATGCATTTCCAATAAATATTAAAGAACAGACGTACCTGGATGACAATCATTGGTTTTTAACAAAACCATTCTAGAATCCCAGTAAGAAAAAGACTTGAGTTTTGTCCATTTTTTCTCTGACATTGATAACAATCTTTTACATATGTGAGATGTAAGCAAACTAGAGATTTGAAAACAACGTGAATTCCTAGGAATAATCTTTAGGTTCGAAATGAAGACAGCTACTAAACTCTGTACTCAAAAACATGAAGTGTAATCTTAATTTGGACAAGGTAAGTAGTAATATCATGTCCAGAACAGACTGGATTTCTAGTTTGGTTGAAATCTTATTAATATTAAGAGTACATTCTAGAGTATTAATTATATGAAATAGTATGTTGTATATGCATATTGATAACACGCACAGGATAGCATAGAAAACAGGAAATAATGAATCCGTTTGGGGGCCCTTAACCAGCAATTACATTAAACCACAATCTGCCCACCATAAAGAGGATCTGGAATAACTGAGACAAAACAAAGGCATAAAATTTAGGTAAAATACAGCATCAAAATATTAACGTTAGAATTTTTTTAAACCAAAACTCATAGAAATTCTTCAAGGTAGTAACAACTAACAAAAGAGTTCAATACAGCATGAAAGAGCTGAATTTCTGGAATGAAATGTGTTTCAAAAGTATGCAAAATCCAATACCACAAGTTAATAGAACTGACATAAGGAACAAGCACTGAAGATTCTAGTACTTTCTTGTTATTGTTCTTTGTAAGAGGCAAGAGACATGATGAGGGGATAAGACTGTGCATAAGAATTGCGCCAGGAAAAAAAGTAAAGGAAGCAAATAGCTTTTTTTCCTATTAACTTTCATTTCATTTCATGAGGCAAATGTTTACATACTAAGGATTTATTTACGAACGCCAGTTTTCTGACAACATATGTGAACATCACTGTCGATTACCACATAATAAGCAAGCCTGTTTTTAGTTTTTCTCCCTCCTATTGTCAACTGAAAAATTCGTGCTTTAAAGAAGCAAAAGTTAGAATTCATATTTGTATGTTTCTTTTTGCACAGAACCTGTCACTGCTTTACAAAGTTTCTGTAAGTTACTGAGTAGCTGAAACCGTGCAAATTGCAAAAACCTGAATTTATTCTACATCGAACCACAGTCTATCACTTTTTCAAACCTAAGAAAACTCTCTGAGGAGAAAGGCATGTTTATAAAGTACAGCTGTCGAATGGAAATTCAGATTCATACAGACAAAAATGTCTACATGCTTGGGGCAGGGGATGGTAACAGGGTCTCAGGTGTACTGAGGTGGGACTAAAAAGTGGGGTCTCTCTTGAAGCACAAATTGGAAATGATTATGAACATTTTAAATGCTCACCCCCTTGGACTTAACAATTACACGACTGGTGATTTTCCCGGTTGATGTTCTTACACATGGAAGCAAAGACTGGGCACAAAGGTGCTCGTGGCTACACTGTTTACACAGGAAAAAATATGGGAACAAACCAAAGTTCACTACGCAAGATTCATAAAATGATGATGGGAAGGAATTGATCTATACGAATTACAAACAGAACACTGTCCGCTTGGTGCTGTTAAATTACACAAGCAAGCGCCTGTGTGTATAGCCGCTCCCATTTGTAGGTACATTTCTAAATGAATGTACACTTATTTCTAAGACACATTCATCTACACATGCTCCTACACAGACTCACATTTGTCTGGGAGAAAGAGATTAAGCAGCAGAGTTCAGGAGCTTAGTTTGCTAAACCACCCAAAATGGAACAGCTTAACAAGGTGCTTGATGACAGAGACAGGGTATTGATCAGTATCGACTGAGAGATGTGAAAGGCAAAGTGGCGAGGTATAAGGCAGGCAGGATCTACACAAATGGCCTCCTCAAAAAGACCAACAGGTTCAGTGTTAAAATGATGAGTCACAAGAGAATATTGAACTGACTGATGAACATTGAACAGGACGCTACGATGGTTGGAGTTACATATTGGAAGGTCACTCTGCCAGGAGCATAAAGATGGGGTTCAAGGCAAGACCAACATGGGAAGATTAATCACATGGCAACTGCAGTATCTCATGGAGAGGTGATGAGGGCCAGGCACCTGCAGCTAGGCTGGGAAGGATGGAACGGATAAGGAAAAAATTAAAGGGGTATACTTGATGAAAATTGGTCATTGGTTACATGGGAGGAGAAAGTGTGATATGTCATGCCTTGTTCTTAAAGGTGTATAAATAAAATAATATAGAATAGTAAATAATAAATATTGATTCATTAAACCCTCGAAACATCTATATAAGGTAGGTTCTAGTACAATCGTCCTCCTCGTACAGATGACAAATAGAATTGCTAGACTGAAGTAACCGGCCTAGGGGCCTGCGGTCAGTACATGGTGGTCCCAGAATTAGCAACTAAGGTGACTTCAGGCCACTGTGTGGGCATTTCCTCCCCCCCGCCCTCCACCCTGCACTCTGCCCTCACGCTCACCTGAGGACTCTGAACTGCCCAGATGATGCCAGGATTCCAATGTGGTTGAATGGTGAAAAGAACCACCACCAGTCTGATGCTAGAGAGGGAGAAGCTGGATTGAATGGACAGACCAGGAGGCCAATTTAAAAAGTTTACATTTAAATTGTCTGTGATGCATCCAAGTTGGGACATTTAGCAGGAACTTAGAGAAGAGAACAGGGCTCTAGATATAAACTTCAAACCTCCTTGGCGAACATAAGGGACACGAAGACACGGGCACAGAAGTGGTTTGCCAGGAAAGAAAATCCCAGGACTTTTGGCTTGTTGTGTGTAATGCTACGCACATATTTGTCCAGGACGAGTCTTTTAAATATGTGCATTTGAGATAAACACTGACTGGCAGTAGGAAGCTATGGCTGTTTTAGTCCTTTATTTATTTTGAGAGAGACAGAGAGAGAGCGTGTGCACGCGCGCGGGGGTGGGGCAGAGAGGGAGAGAGAGAATCCCAAGCAGGATCTGTGCTGTCAGCACAGAGCCCATCGTGGGACTTGAACTCACGCACCGTGAGATCACGACCTGAGCCGAAATCGAGAGCCAGACGCCCACAGACTGAGCCACGCGGGTGCCCCCATTTCAGTCCTTTAAAGTAAATCTGAAAACTTTACAGTCAAGAAGAAAAACATCCCATCAACGACCTTCCCTTTGGAAGTTTTCCCGAGAATTCTTACTATCCACCAAAGATACCCACTCCCCCCCCCAAAAAAACCCAAACAATCAAACAAAATTATTTATTTACCTTTTCCTGACCCACCCTCCTGCTGTCAAAGAAACCACAATATCAAATGGGCACCTTCCAGATCCTTGAGGCGTTTTCCTGCTTCCCCACACTGACTTCATTTTTACTGAGAATGAAGTCAAGGGACCGAAACAGAATTCAACTATTAATCATTCAGGGTCTGAGATGGATAATAAATAATCAGCACTACCATCCAAATCTTGCAATAATCAAGACTTATTTCTACAAGCCTTTCATAACTAATAAATACATGTTTAATGTTGCAAGAATCATAATTCCTTTGAGCAAGGAACCGTGGCTTTGTGAACATTTACTAAATTCTGTGTCCTGAGCTGCGACAGGACAAGCTTACCCATGTGGTCGCCTTCATTGGTTTCAAGTTTTCACCTTACAAGAAGTTACGTTGTGTATTCACTCAAGTGCCTTCTGGCTATGAACCTCTGTGAGCTTTTACTGATGACACGGTCTCTATAGGAAATGCTACATCTTTCAGAATATTACTTTCTGCCAATAATCATAAAAATATTTCTATGACTTCATAGGATACAGATGTTTAAAATTTGGAGGAATTTATCATATTATTGCACGCTGGATTTTAAGATAAATAGCAAAAGATAAAACGGATGAAGCAAGTCTACCGGCCATTTATTCCAAAGATTGGCACATGTTTTTATTTTTGTTGAAAATGTATTCATTTTACTTTTTCCATCAATACCAAACATTCTTTCTAATTATGGGCCTTTAAATTTGAAAAGTGGAGTTTCCGAGATAAATTAATGAGTTGAAGGGAACAGGCTGGCTAAAAGAACAGAACAAGCAATTTTATTTTTCTGAATATTGAGACAAAAATATGAGAACATTGCAAGTGATTGATAATGAGTATTAATCATTTTCCCTGTAGTTTGGGCAATTTTCACTGCTAGAAGAACATCTCGAACTGCACTGGAAACATTAACTTTGCTTTGTGAGTTGAAGAAAAAGCTACACTTAGCAAGTTTATTCCAAGTGTTTAAATGCTGATTTCAGGAATAATTAGAGAGATGACTTTCTGAGGATCAGGACATTCGCCAACTTTTTCTCTCTGGAAAAGCAGTCCGTTCCATTTTCAGACCAACTCTAAATGGTGCAAACGTTGTCCTTGTCTGGAACTGAACTCTGGTTTCCAGTAATTTCTTTTCTTTTCTTTTCTTTTCTTTTCTTTTCTTTTTCTTTTCTTTTCTTTTCTTTTCTTTTCTTTTCTCTTTTCTCTTTTCTTTTCTTTTTTTAATTTATTTTTTAGAGAGAGAGAGAGAGAGAGAGAGAGAGAGAGAGAGAGAGAGGGAGCACACATGGGGGAGGGGCAGAGAGAGAGGGAGACACAGAATTGGAAGCAGGCTCCAGGCTCCGGGCTATCAGCACAGAGCCTGACTCAGGGCTCGAACCCGTGAACCTCAAGAACACGACCTGAGCTGAAGTCAGACGTGTTAACCGAGGCGCCCCTCCAGTAATTTCTGTGAGCTCTTCCTGGTCCTACATCTGTAACAACACAGACTTTGTCCACGATTTAACATACACCATTTTGGGTGTTTCCACAGCCTTTCTGCCTGTGAATACTTTTTAAATTATGCTTCCTGCCAATTTCCCTGTTTACAGTGTGACTTCCAAAACTTAAAAACTATCTTTCTGACATATTCAATCAATTCAGGTGGAGTGAAAGTTTTGCCTTCTTTTCTCCAGCAATAGAGTCTAATACATTATTATTATTATTATTATTATTATTATTATTATTATTATTTATGTTTAGTAGCCATACCATCCACCCTATTGGCTCGTACTGAACACAGGGTTTTTGTTAAACCAGGTTCCCTGTCTTGTATTTGTTTATTGGTTGGCACACTTTCCACATTTGCCTCGTTATGTCAGTTGGTTGGCCGTGCCGATCCAACCAATCCTTGTAAGCCCTTGGTACATTGTTCCCTTCGGACTGGTGTTTTCCTTTAAACAACATTCTCTAGAAAAAAAAAAAAAAAACAAACCCAAAAAACACTTCGAGCACCTATAAGCTCACCTATGTGTAATATGATCCAACCTACATACCTGTGTCTTAACCGAAAAGGCTTCAATTTGTTTAATGCCTCTTTGACAACAATGAAGATGCCCTAGAAGAGAAATAATTTGTGGCACCAGATTGAATAAGCGAAGAGTGGATTTCTGTGATGACTTCTCGTTTCTAAAGTACCACAATCACCACAAACCAATCACCCAATGTAAGACACCAATCCTGGATCCTTATTACACTACCTGTTCCCTAAATCCATTTTTCTTCCTTTTGAGTTTCAGAAAAACGTATTCCATCTGTAATTTCCTGCCAACATCACCTAAATCGCTGGTTCCGGGATAAATACCGGGGCGGATTTTACTACCACTGACTTCTCCTTTTCTTTATTACATTTTTTAACATTTATTTATTTTTGAAAGACAGAGAGACACAGAGCATGAGCAGGGGAGGGGCTAGAGAGAGAACGGGAGACACAGAATCTGACTCAGGCTCCCGGCTCTGAGCTGCCAGCACAGAGCCTGATGCAGGGCTTGAACCCACACACCATGAGATCATGGCCTGAGCTGAAGTCGGACGCTCAACCGACTGAGCCACCCCGGCGCCCCTGACTTCTCTTGCTCTTTTCAACTAACATTACAATTAGAGCCGGTTCTCTGGTTTCAGGGTACTCCCCTTTTCATGGAGAAATCTGTACCATGTCCTCACTACACCAAGACGAGAAGTGGGCAACGAAGACCCGTTTAGGCGACTGCTGGCCGTGGACCCTCAGGATCCAAACCTGTAGCTCCAGGGCTCAGCTCTGTCTCCCCCCAAGACAGCAGATGCCTCCCTCGCCCCCTCCACCGTGCCACATGGCTTCTGATTAGCTGGAGAGAGTCCAATCAAAGAATACTATATCCATAACCCCCAGGGTCTACTGCACAGCTTTAAAAGCTCCACTCTGATTTTAGGACACTTAAACCATCTTGCTTCACTTGGGCTTGAATCTTCAGGTCCTTATTTTAGGATTTTTCAGAAAATCCATCCTGCTTCCAAATTTCCAGTCGTACACAGCTCTGTTCCTCTTTTGGGGAGTTCGAGGAAAGGTCATATTACCAGCCTCTGAGTTGAGTGCCTGCTTTTGCCTTTCCGATTATTTGTCTATTTCATCCTTGGAGAGATTTTTTTTTTTTTATGCAGGTTTAACTATTGCTTCCTCTGCTTAAGAATTTACCAATGGCTCCTAATTATTCATTTCTCCCCACATCAGATTATAGGAGATGGCTATTGGCTCTTCCCTGCCCTGAGCCTGCTGGTGTCCATGATAGGAAGGCAGCAAATGTTTGCAGAATAAAATAAACCCAAAATAACTGAATTATGAACACATACCCATTATATTTTGCTTTGGTTCTTTTTTGATCCTTACTTCCCCCCTAAATTTTTGTTTTAAATTTGAACTTATCAGAGAGATTGTTAGGATGTATCTGTGCTTTATTTCCTGTCATTTTTTCCCCACCCGTAGGAAAGATACAAGTGACTTTAGAAAGGCTACATTTTTATGATTGCCACAACACTTTGGCAAATATTTTCCAGCACATCCTCTTATTTTTATAATTCATAGTATCTTATGTTTTTTATCAAACAATTTATTTCAAAATGTCTATCATTTTAAAACATTTTGCTTTTTATCCTTGAAAAACTTTAATAATTTTTTTTTCAACGTTTATTTATTTTTGGGACAGAGAGAGACAGAGCATGAACGGGGGAGGGGCAGAGAGAGAGGGAGACACAGAATCAGAAACAGGCTCCAGGCTCTGAGCCATCAGCCCAGAGCCCCACGCGGGGCTCAAACTCACAGAGTAGTGAGATCGTGACCTGGCTGAAGTCGGATGCTTAACCAACTGCACCACCCAGGTGCCCCTATCCTTGAAAAACTTTAAACCCATTCTAAACTTTTCCTCCCTCTGGGTTTAGTGTGCTTACCAAAACCTACCAGGGGCAATTTCAAATTTGCATAACTGAGGTCTCTCTTAAAGTGCTTGACCTTGTAGTTTAATTTTCTGGCTAGCAGATTAAAGTGCTACATTTCTATAACAAACCAACAAAAACTCTGTTTTAAACAGTATCAGGGCATCTCTGCAGATTCAGAGACAAATTTCTGGAAAATCCCTAAATTCCAAGAAAGTATAAGCCAGATAACAACCTGGCATAAAGACTTAACTGTTAATCAGTCTTCCATTTTCTCACCACACATATACATTAACTCATGGTATGGTGTGTATGAGTTTGGGGTGTGTGTGTGTGTGTGTGTGTGTGTGTGTAAAAGATGTACACGTGGTCTCATGAAGCAGTGGCCAGATTTTCCTGAGATCATTCTCACTTTTCAACAGTTTACATTACCTCTAAAGAAATCATTATTCATTGCAGTGCATTAAAACAAAATATATTGATACAGGACAGTTATGCCAAAATATCTCCTGTCAATAACTCAAGGTACAGTCTTCAATCCCTCATAGACTGTTTCTACACTATGATATTAACAAAACCTGGAGGAATCAAGTTGCTTACTTTAATCATCTTAAGGGATTTATGTCTATTGACACAAAATGGGTTTGCTGAAAGGATTAAATCAATTGTAAAGAGGACTATCGCAATCCACTCTATCCTTCCCAAGATAGTCTGTTCAATCAAATGCTGAAATTGTCAGTGGCTTCTTTAAAAATGTGGAAGTGCTCTATTAACATACAATTTTTATTTTTCACGTTCTGAAATTATTCATGACACTTAGCAAGTACCATATAATTTGAAAAGCATAGTGTGCATATTATACTATAAAACGGGATAATGTAATGCAATATAAAGAAATAAAAATCAAATATACAAATAACATAATGTAACCTAATGACTTGATTATAGAATCCATCTCTTTATTTTTAAAAAAAAATTTTTTTTCAACGTTTATTTTTTATTTTTGGGACAGAGAGAGACAGAGCATGAATGGGGGAGGGGCAGAGAGAGAGGGAGACACAGAATTGGAAACAGGCTCCAGGCTCCGAGCCATCAGCCCAGAGCCCGACGCGGGGCTCGAACTCCCGGACCGCGAGATCGTGACCTGGCTGAAGTCGGACGCTTAACCGACTGCGCCACCCAGGCGCCCCAGAATCCATCTCTTTAAAAAAAAATTTTTTTTAATGTTTATGTTTGAGAGACAAGAGACAGAGTGTGAGCAGGGGAAGGGCAGAAAGAGAGGGAGACACAGACTCCGAAGCAGGCTCCAGGCTCTGAGCTGTCAGCACGACACGGGATTGAACCCATAAGCTGTGAGATCATGACCTCAGCCGAAGTTGGCCGCCCAACCAACTGCCACCCAGGTGCCCCTTTCACATCTATTTCTTAACTAATCTTCCAGACAATTCTGTGAGGCATACTTTATAGTCCTGGTTTAACCAAGAAAAAGAATAATGAACCAAAATCTCCTGGTTAGTTTCAGAGCTGAGAGGTGAAAACAAGTCAATTTCTCTCCTTTGACTTCTAACATTTTATTCTACAGTAACTGCTAGTTTTTAAGAAAATATCTTTATTTCTCATCAAATCACTTAACCAGCATGAAGTCATCACAAAAGGAGAATATGCAAATTTTAAACAATTTTTTAAAAATTTGTGGTCATAGAAAAAAATGCTGAAGGTTGAAAAACTAGGAAGCAGGAAGCAAGAGGTTGAAATTTGAGCCTTATCTAAGTAATGCATCATCTGGCAAAATTAGCGTAAATCATTTCTTAGAGGCATGCCTACAGGGAGGTTTAATATAGGTTAGCCCCTTACCCCACAAAAACACTTTCTTCCCTTGTTCTTTGGATAACCCAGATTGTCCAAGCAGGGCTGACCCAAGCAGGCATTCCTGGACTGCGAGAATATTGCCAACCATTAGGCAGCAGAACTTTTATTATTAACGTTGTCTGGTGCAAGGCACCGTGTTCGGTGATTTATATGCATTATTTCAATTGATTCTTAGAACAACTCTCTATGCTGTCTATTTTTAGTAACTTAGCCCGTTCCTGGCTAGTAAAGCAGTCTGGATTTGAACTCGGATTCTTTGTCTCAGACCATACACTAAGGATTGAGTCGTGGGCATTGCAATGATTTCCGGATTACAAGGCGTGTTGACGATTTGTGGATCAGCTATAGAATACTGCAAGCAGCGTCAGACCCTGCAGGAACAGGAGAGAGGGAGCTAGCAAGCTCTTCAGCATGGAGCCCCCTCCCAGCTAGAGCCCCCATCAGGTGTGGCCTTGGAGGATTCATGGTGGGGCCTTGGAGGATTCCCGCACAGCATCCAACCAAGGTGTTGCAAGCTCCAGAAATAGTCTGCATTGACCCACCAAAGAGGGTCAGGCCAGAGAGCTGGGGTTTGACTGAGCTTGAAGCATGGAAGGTATAAATAAATAGCTGCTTTTCGAGAGAAATTTGATTCCCCTTGGTAGTCTACCTGATAACAAAGGTGCAGGAAAGGAGATTTACAGCCCATGCCTGTCTCTAAATACCAGAAGCCGCAAAAACTATCAAATGGGGTACCCAACGACTGTCTCAGGTTCACTGGCCATGTCTCTGCTGGCCACTCACCACCCCCCCGTATACCTTATGATGCTGACTTCTAGGAGGTGAGGTCTGAGATGCCGTCTCTGTTCAACCTGAAGCTCTGTCCAGCTATCCCCATCTTGAGAAATATCATTTTGTGAAGCAAATGCAGTATGAATGAGACTGCCATGTCCAAACTCTTCTGGAACGGGTAATATTCTAAGAGGTTGTCATTCACATATTTTAAGACATTCTTTCCTATTATCAGGCTTTCTGTGTAATTACCACTTAATCAAATGTCACTGGGTGTCCTAGATATGGTAATATATCAAACTTGTGAATAATTTCAGGTTGATGAAACAGGATGATGGCAATATTTCTAAAACTATCACTGACCTGAACCATCAGACCTCCAACACACCTCACTGGGGGTGACCATTTCACTTTCTCTTCTTTTTACGTGTTTGGGGTTGCAGTACCAGTATTCAAATGGCTAAGGCTTCCTTCTTAAGTACTTGGCAATTGGCCCCAAGAGCCATCAGATATGGAGGGTGTGGTTATTAATTTTATGTGACAGGTGACTGTACAGGTTACTGGGCACACACTTATGTCCCTGTTGATCCCTCTTGATAGTGTGGCTCCCTCTGTCCAGTGCCAGGTCACCCATTAGAGCTTAGCCCAATGTGACCTCCTCTCCTAAAACCCATCTCCCTCCAACCCCCCTTCCCCTCTAACATGCACACACACACACACGCACACACATATACACATACACACACTGCACATATGCACACACATACAGGCATGCACACACATATACACATACAAACAATGCACATATGCACACACATGCACATGCGTACAGACATGCACAGATGCACACACATACACACGCACACAAGCACACACATGCACACACGATGCACATATGCACCCACACAGGCACACACAGACACAGTGCACAGAAGCACACACAAACACACACATACACATGCACACACAATGAACATATGCACACACACATACACACATGCACACACATTTGGGCTCAGCTCTCACTGCTCTATTTTCTTGTAATTTTCCTCCCTAGACTCGTTACACTCTCCCTCCAGTGCTTGGATGCTTTTGGTGCTTAAAACAAACTTTTCTTGAAGTTTGTTCAAATTGGTTTTTTATAATTATCTAATTTAGATCGAGCTAACCTCAAGAGTCCCACCTGATATCAGAAGCCCTCACATAAGGCATTTCCCTCTGTCAATTAGTTATAACAGTTAATAGAATGGCTTGGACACAACCTTTGGTTTCTCTGCTCTCTTCTTGTCTTCTCTGTATCTATCTCATAGATACACTAGTGTTTGGAGGAACAAAATACATCTCTAAATGAACAGCATAATGCCTCATAAATATTTTGCCCATGTTCTAGGGACACAATTTTCTCATCTCATTTCTTTTAAAGGAAGAAATAGAGGGATAAACTTGCAATCCAAAGGCTAAGCCCCTATAGTCACAGGAGGAAATCAATGAACCAACACGCGTGGGTTCTGGGCTCATGCACACTGGTTGTCTAAACCACCAGAAAGGTGCCTCTTTTGCAGCATCTCAAACAAACACAATTCCAGTGAAGATCAAAAAGACTTCTAGGGCAAACACTCTAAGCTAATATGTCTACAAAGATATCATTAACTAGGTTTTAAATTAGAGACATGATTTGGAGAGGTTTCACCAGCATGACATGGTAACATTTATAAATGAGGCACAGCTTTTCAGCAGAGCTACATTATCAGGATCAGGAGACACTTATACTCAAGAGCATGTTGCCTTCAAATATTGTTTTAAACATAAAGGATGTTGGGCACTGAAAATAAGCCTAGTGGAATTTTTAGAAAAGTACAATATAAGAATAAAATCTCAGGAGACATTAAAGTTTGCTTCGATACAAGAGACTGAATTGCCAATGCAAGTGAGGCTGAAACATTTTCTGGAAAGCCATGTAGCGATCTGATAATCAAGTGGCATGAAGAGGCACATTTTTCCTTAGGAAATGCAACGTGATATTGAGTATCCAGGAAGCACAATGTGTTGTCCTAGGTAACTGTATTTCAACAAACCTCGTTCGCATCTATTTAGTGGCTACTCTCCTAAGAAAATCTGGCTTGACTCTTCAATTTACTTTTTGAGAGAAAGAATTGTCCCCACAGGGTTTATTGCCTAACCTCTCCTTTTGAAATTTTAGATCAGCCCTTTCCTTCCCTCTTTCATTTCGGGTCTAGTCACGGACTGAATGTGTCTCCTCAAAATCCATATGTGGAGGCCCTCACCCCGGTGCGATGGCATTAGGAAACGGGGCCGTGGGGAGGTGATTAGGGTTGGATGGGGTCATGAGGGTGGGGGCTTCATGAATGCAATTAATCCTTTTATAAGAAGAGACAAGGGGGCACCTGGGTGGCCCAGTTGGTTAAGTGTCCAACTTTGGCTCAGGTCATGATCTCACGGTTTGTGAGTTTGAGCCCCGCATTGGGCTCTCTGGGGTCAGCATGGAGCGTGTTTCTGTTCTTCCGTTTCCCTCTTTCTGCCCCCCTCTCTTTCTCTAAAAGATAAACCCTGAAAGAAATTAAAGAATAAAAAAGACACCAGGTTTCTCGTTTCCTCTTTCTCTCTCCCTGCCATGTGAGGGCACAGGAAAAAGGCAGCCATCTGTAAAGCTGCCTGGGATCTAACCATGTGGCACCAGATCTGGGCCTCCAGCCTCCAGAGCTGTGAGAAATGTGCACTGGTTAAGCCCCCCAAGCTGTGGTATTTTATTCCAGCAGCCTGAGATGAGTAAGGCAAGGTTCTTAGACTCGGAGAAGTGAAGTTTGGGAATGAGACATTTGCTTTTTGTTTATGAGGCATCTTTGGTTCTGGAGAACTCAGGAGAAGAAGCTCCATGGGGAGCATCCGGGTGTTGCTGCCCAACACGGCCTCCAGACTCTGGCTCCCCGTGGGAAGGGCGAAGGGAGCTTGAAGGCAGCTGCATTGATTAGCTAGACTGACCCAAATCACAAGCAGTCATTTCCAGGCAGTGCCCTTGTCAAAACTCCAGTACATCTGACTGGAATATGCATTAGGGTAGCAACCCAGGGGATTTTTAACCCTCAGGAGTTAAGAGGAGCTCATCTGGTGATTCCGGCTCTGACAATGAGGAAGTTGAGACTTTGTTTACTTGAGGTCAAAAGGAAAAGACGTTGACAAATATATGGATACATATATTTGTATGCATATACGCATATCCCTGATATGCATATATGTCATGATGATGGCTGATAATTAGTATGTATAATATCAACATAACAATATTCCAATTTTTATCTACATCCTTGACATTATGATAAAATAGATGAAACTGTAGAGAATAAAGCCTTCATCTCATTAATTCCCCTTTGATTCTTGATAAATCCCCTTTGATTATTTGGGGTGAAACATACATCGAGGTAGTGATGAGAGGAAATGTTTATATGTATATAACTCCAATGGAGTTATAATATAATAATATATATATATTATATATATGTAATATATATAATAAAAGGCATGGAATATTCTGGCATTTAAGTATATTGTGTTTCTACCCTCTTCTCTCCACTGATCCAGAATTATTGCATGAGGCTTTTTCATAGACGCGAACCCTGTGCAATTTTTCAAGCCGTGGGGCTGTGTCTCCATGGTTACACAAGGATACTGGAATAAATGTGCTTCCAGCAATAATTGTTTCATATTTGTGTACAAACAGCTGAACTGGGTCTTTCAATTTCAAATGTGACAAGTCTAAATTCAAATTCTGTCATGAGGAACATCACAGAATGCCCCAAACAAGAATAAAAATAAAGATTCCTGCTAACGAAATTCTTCCAAATTCATGAAAATGTTTTTATCAACTTATCGTTTTGCACCGCATCCTTTCTGTCTCTACAACTATCTTTTCTCTGATTACATAGTGCATCTTTTTCACGGCTATGGCCGGTGTCATGAGATACAGAAATGTGAGGTGGTCCCAAACTTCCATAAAATATGTAATAATTGCAATGGCAGACAATACGACGACAAGGGAACTAGATAAGAAAAGAAAATACGGGTAGTCTCAAATATTCACTTTTCCTAAAGTGTTTAAGTGATCAAGTTTACCTAACCGTGGTAACGCCCATCTAGAAACTTCAGTCTTATAATACCGAACACTCAAGAATGTCTACGTATTGATTTTATTTTTGTTATCATTTGGAGGAATTTCAAACCTAACTTCTCTTTCTGATACCTTACTGAGAGTAATATGATATTTTGAAGACTGCAGAACAATTGTTCAGTTGTTTGTGAAACTCACAAGCAATTTGTTCATAAATAATAAAATGATATAAATATAAATATATAAATACGGTGTGATGAATATTTGCCATGGGCGCATTATCATATTTTCCCCCAGATGACATGACTCAGAGAGGAAACTCTATCTCAACACCTCAATTCACAATTAGAGTTACTGAGCCCCAGAAAAACCAAGTATCTTGCAGAGGTTTACATAGTGAACTAGTCAGTACAAAATCCTGTTCTCCTGATGGTTATCCCGGGCTCTTTCTCTAAACTTAAATAGTTATTCATTAGAACATGAAGCATTGTTTTTGATAACAGATACAATATTCTTTCAACTAATTATTAGAGGAAATTATTATGCACATTTTAAAGATTTGTAAAGGGACAGACATTTAGAAAAGAAAACCCAAATGCTCATGAATGTTTCCTTAAAGTGTTTCCATATCAGATATCCTTAAATATTAACTCTTAGGGAGGCAGAACATGTGCTTCAAAGGACATCAAAATAGTCCATGGAAAAACAAAGGCAAAACCTGCTAAGTATCCTGTTTCTACTTGTAAAATATTTTCTTTCGAAAGAAAATTGCCAGTAAGTTTAAGTTAAATATCAAAAAAGAGCAATTTTTAGATACTGATATTAATGGTTAGTTCCTGGAACCGTCCCTTTGCAACTAACCATACTGTGTACCTAAAACAATCCACTTTTGAATACACAGATTTTGTTAAAAGAGCGATAAACAGCCTATTTTCAAAACCATTCATCTATTGGTTCAGTAACAAGTCTGGAAAGAGTTTTCCCACCCCATACAGATTGCCCAGTTTGCAGAAGAGACAAAAACACTTACATTTAACCACAGTGCCTCCTGGCATACAGATAGAGAATTTAAACATGGAAGGGGGTTAAATCAAAACTGTTTAAACAGCGAAAAAAATTCTGCAGAGAAGCAGTAGGAGTGGAGAAACATAACCAGAGGGTATCTTTTTCACCTACTGTGACAGATGGCCTACCTCAGGGCTACACGGAGCAGCAAAGCTTTTTCATCACCAGAAGTGTGGCTCCAGATTGCCAGCATATAGATAGAAACTCTTCCACTCGTGGTCGCACTGAAGAACCGCTAAGATGTCAGCGCATTTCGGCAGAAACCCCCGCTGAAACTGAAATCCTATCAGTATTCAAAAATGATCTTAAAACCATAAAAGGTTAAAGCAATGCTATACCTAATAACGGTTTTAAATAAATTGAGAAAAAAATTACAGCAGTTTCGTGACTCGTGGTAAATATGCCAAGGTGCTATGAACACTAAGTTAGCAAATGCTGGAGCACTGTTCCCATGGGACACCTAGGTTTGGGTTCCTGAGAGCTTCCGGTACAACATTTTCTCAGTCAGTCAGTACCTCGCCTTGTTTCTGTGTGTCTCTGTTTAAGGAGAGCCTATTTCATATATGATGTTGATTCAGTTAATACTGATCTCACAACCAACAGCTCTATAAGTTGTGTCAGAATGCAGCTCATCTAACAGACGTATTTTCTTTAAATATTTTTAATGTTTATTTATTTTTGAGAGAAAGAGAAGGAGACACAGAATCCGAAACAGACTCTGGGCTCCGAGCTGTCAGCACAGAGCTAGATGTGGGGCTGGAACTCACAGACCGAGAGATCATGACCTGAGCCGGAGTTGGATGCTTAACCCACTGAGCTACCCAGGTGCCCTCCGATGTATTTTCTCTGTAAAACATAACAGCACTTCAGCACTACTCTCAGGGGCCATTTTAAATGATAAAATCACCAACAAAAAACATTAAAAAGAACCCAGAAAACATGGCACTAAACAGACCACGAAAACAGGACTTGTTTACAGTATTAGAGCTAAAGCGAAAGGCAGAGTGTTGCCTTGTGTGACCTTAGCTGGGGATGAGCCCATCAGACAAGACAAACTTTTCCCTGCTCTGAGCATGTCCCCAAATAACCATGAAGGCACCTGAGTCTTGATTTGGGAATTACAGATAAATTTTAGTGAGTGGGTGAATTCCCAGATACATAATCAATGAACAATTAAGATCGATGAAACCTGAAAAGAGCACATCAAATATTCCAATACTTGAGATATTCTAAAAGGTCCGCTCCATAAAATGCTTCCTCCTATATAGGGTGCTAAAAAGCAGTGCTAAGGAAAGTCACAATGGGGGTGGGGGTGATCGGCTGTCCTCCCTTCCTTTCCTGAGAGGACAGTAAATGCTTCCAATCTGTAGGAGGGATTGCTTCTGTTGGGTGTTTTGGGCTATATTTCCCCTGCTATTCATGAACCTATTTTGATTTGCAAGTTTCAGAATTCCTCACTGATGAATAATTCAGGGAAAAGGATGTATCTTTATTTTTGTATATTTATTTTCTTTTGAGTTTCCCTTAAATAAAGGGAATGTATTCCATTCATTCATGTCACTGTTTCATTCATGAAGTTATGTTTAGGAGTTAAGATATGCCTCAGCAAATTTTAAAAATCCTCATTGTGAAGGAAACGGAACATTAATTAAATATTCTTGTTATATTTTAATTAATGTGACAGCAGATCGAATTCAAGGAAATCAATTTTCAACAAACCTTTAGGTAACATAGCATGAATATTCTAAGATTTGCATACAGAGATGTCATTATTATCTGGGAGATATTCTCAAGACAGAAACCCCAGAATACGTGTATTTTGAAAAATGCTTCATCGGTAAATGTGATCATATGATTTGATCATGTAGTTAAGAACATGTGGCCCACAGCACCAGCAACCAAGGCTCAACTTCCCAACTGGACCCTCACTTTTCTATTCAGAACCTTCTCCAATGCCTCCTTCATAAGCATCCTGCCAAATGAGCTCTGATTCTCTAGAATGTTCCTTTATATCACCTTTGATTTACACATTTTTCCAGAAGGCTCTGTCACTGCCTTGGTGAAAGACTTTGAGAGGTTACCAGAGGCAAGATTGTGCTTCTAACCTTGAAAAATGAAAGCAGGAGAAAATGATCAATTCTTTCAATTCTTACCAGAAACAGAGCCTAAATTTACCTTTAGGGCTATGTGTGTTTTTTGTTTTTGTTTTTGTTTAACTTCTTGAATGGCTCTTTACACAGACTGAAAGCCATCACCTCCTTCTGTTTGGTGGTGGTGGGGGGGTAATGAATGATGAACACAGGGCTGGGGAACAAAATGCTGGACATGTTTACTAAATTGCTGAGTCTGTCAATTTCGTGGTGCTTTGCTGGCTGGAATGAAGAGCAATCTTCCTAGCCTCAGGCAGAATTTGTGATGGAAGGCTCACATTCCTGCTTATTATTGGTGGTGGTGTTTTTGTGGTTTAGGTTTTGAGATGTTGAGCATTGCTATCAGAGGTGAGGAACTGGGGATATCCGAAGGGCTCACTTTCCGGAGTCCTGGTAAACCTCCCCAGAGGCAGAGACAGCACGATGTCTGGGGACACTGATTTGGAGAGAATGCTACTCTGCCCAAGTCTGCTCCAAAGCCATTATCATTGTGCACACACACACACACACACACACACACACACACACACAGAGGGAACTAGAAAGACTGTCTTCTGCTAAGGAGAGAGAATTAAGATGGGACTAAGTAACTGATATCCATAATCCCATTTTAAATCTCCCAGAAGTTAAAACTAGGGGCGTGGCTATATGAGAACGTTAAAGACTGTATTAAATGACACTTGATGACTTCCGTTGGGCATTGTCACTAAAACAGTAGCCCCTGGATTGCCTGTATTATATGTGCTACAAATAAAACTCATAAAGCAATTTGAAGCTATAACCAATCTTCATCAGTCTTCAAAAAGTCTAGAGGAAGCACATAGGGGACCTCCTATCAAACCCCACAGAGCAATGACCTTTTCCTTACTTTCATCTACAATTGACCGTCTCCTTTTAATTTTCCACCACTTTAAAAATTTAAAATCCCAACCGTGAGGCATGTTTGTGACTTCTTCCTGGCTATCTCAAAGTCTGTAGCCCTTTACAAATACATTTGATAGCATTTCTTTTCATCTTAAGCAAGCTCTACTCAGTTTCTTACCCTTCCAACCAACTGTAATGTACTTGTGTTTAACTTCGTTAATAAAGACATAACTTCCAAATTTTCACTAGTTCCTTTTATTTTATTTTATTTTTGAGAGAGACAGAGTGTGAGTGGGGGAGGGGCAGAGAGGGAAGGAGACAGAATCCGAAGCAGGCTCCAGGCTCTGAGATGTCAGCGCAGAGCCCGACACAGGGCTCGAACTCACGGAACGTGAGATCATGACCTGAGCTGAAGTTGGACACCCAACCTACTGAGCCACCCAGGTGCCCCTCCTTTTTTTTTTTTTTTTTTTTTAGTTTCATAAATTGGCTCCTTCCAAATATTGACTAACACATTTTCACAGTTGTAAAAATGCATCTTTCAAAATTAAACTGGTGAGTGAGTATGGCAGGGCACTGTAACGGTGAAGAAAAGGATGAGGATGGGAAACAGATTTTTTTTTGATAGTCTTCCTTTGTCTTGCCAAATTCGTATCTTTTTGGTATTTAAAATCTGCTAATAAATTCATGAGGTGTAAAATCATATTCCAGAACTTCCACAGCGGGAATATTAAAATAATTGAATACAGAGAACAAGCTGAGGGGTGCTGGAGGGGAGGTGGGTTGAGAGGATGGGCTAAATGGGGGATGGGCATTGAGGAGGGCACTTGCTGGGACAAGCACAGGTTGCCACGAGTAAGTGATGAATCACTCACTGGGTTGTACTTCTGAAGCCAAGACTACGCTGTAGGTTAACTAGCTTGACTTTAAATGAATTCTGTGTGCATTTAATGTAATGGTTGCTACCAGTGTAATGGCCACCGAGGTTGTGAAGTCATTGGTTGAAAGCACACAGCGGGGTGTAACTCCATCACTGTTTTAAACTTGTCAGAAGAAGGGTTAGGGGAGTCACACACTATCAACCTACTAGGCTTATCTCCCTCCTGTGTATTAAGGTCCTCGAACCTTAATTTCATGTAGCACAAAACTTGGAGTAAAGCCCGTTATCAGTAGAAGTAGTTTTTTTTTTATTACTATGAAATTACTCTGAAAATTATTTGTTATAGAACAGATGTACATTTTGTTTTCCAATTGCCTGATTCGAGCAAGACTTCTGAATGGAAAAACAAATTAATTTATGATTGAGCTTGGTTTGAATTGTCTCCAAGTCATTTTGTTTCTCCTTACTTTATTTTACAGTCACAAGGAGATCAAGACAGAAAAGTAAGAACACTTTTGGAGTGACTGTTTCTAATCGATATTAATTAATATTGCGTAATGATCAATCAAGAAGAAAAAAGAAACTGGTATTGTTGTTCTTTTTTTCCAAATATTAGTCTGTCCTGAAAATACAATATTTCCTGCTGTGAACTATGAAAACATGTTAGAAGAACAGGGCTTAATCGGGGCATAACACCTATCATGGTGTGGCCCAGACTTTGGAAAATTCATTTGTCCTGTTCCATAAGCAAGCTTAGGATGAGTCTTTTAAAATGTCAGGTGTCAAAGTACCTACCTCAGACCACAATGCAGTATCACAATTAATAATTCTACTATTTCTTTTAACTTAATAATAGGGCAATTACTTTGCAGCAGAACAAAATCTGTGTAAATAGTTTGAAGACTAAAACCCAGTGGCCATATCTGCATCGCTTTCAAATGTCACCTCTTTCCTTTTCATTTATTGTGTATCTCTGAATTCTTGAGGGAGCTGAGGTGTCATTTGGGCCTTCTCACTTAATTGCTGAAGTTTGTTGATGTGTATGTAATATATTTCCCCGAGTGCAATTAATACTGATGAAGAGTGGAGAGGGAGTCCTCGCCTTTGCCTATTGCCGGATATGCCTTCCCTCAATTGTCTTGTCTGTTCTCTCCCTTGATCTCATGAAGCCCTTTGAGGCCATTGTTATGGCCGTTTCCTCGGTGAAAAAGTCAGGAGCTCAGAGCTAAAAGACTTGCACAGAGAAAAGAGTTAAGAAAGGCATCCAGGGATTGAGATCATTGATGCGTCACAGCGCGGCACAAAGGCTGGGATCAGAGGGACTGAATATCCATCCTGACTCTAGTGCTTAATGGTTTGATTTTGAACGAGTTGCTTAATTTCTCTAAATCTCAACTGTCTTATCTGTGCAGTGAAATAATAAAAGTATCTTAGAAGATTGCTGAGAAAATTAAAAACAGATATATGTATCTGCCACCCTGTCATACACATAACTACTTTAAAAATTTGCTGCAGATATGGTTATGCTGGGACAATCCAACTTTCAACACTGCTTGGAAACCTATAATATGTATAGAATGACGTATTTCACCCATTATAAGATGCGTGTATTTTCTCATTTTAATATCTCTGAGATGGGGATGTTTCTTAGATAAAACGACCTCTTAAACTCTATGAAATCCATATAATCTATGTCTACTTAATATAATAATGAGGGTTGCCTGGATGGCTCAGTGGGTTAAGCATCAGACTCTTGATTTCGGCTCAGATCATGATCTCATAAACCATGAGACTGAGGCCCACATCGGGCTGTGTGCTGACAGTGCGGAGCCTGCTTGGGATTCTCTCTCTCCCTTTTTCTCTGCCCCACCTCCATTTGTGCCCTCTCCCCCAAAAAACATTAAAATATATATATATATGTATAATATTACATTATTATAATTATATAACAAATAATCTTTGCTAAAGTTGAGTTTTTACTATGTGCCAAGCACTAAATTCTTTGCATGGGTTATTTGGACTAATTCTTATAACAGTCCCAATGGGGGGGGGCAGAATCCCTTATATAAAAAAGACTAAGGACATTTTATGTGGTTAGTATTTAGGGAGGGAGCTGGAGTAGGAGAGGGTCACGTTTGGACAGGAAGTAGAACTAGGTTGCCAAGCGGCAGCTGCGTGACCTTAAGAAGGTGTTGAGCCTTCAATCTTTCTCACTCGTGAAAGAACACAAAGAAGGTCATATTCTTGGCAGTTACGATGTGACATCTGGAGCTAGGCTGCGTGCCTTTGATCACTTTGTTACTTACTATATATATGACTTTAGCTATTGACCTAACCTCTCAAGACTTGATTTTCCCATTTGTAAAATGCAGCTAATAACTGAATAGCACATCATGGATATGTTGTAAGGATTCAGTCAGTTCATATTGGCAAAGCTTCAAGGAAAGGGACTGTCATCACGAAGCACTAGTTAAGAGTAGCTACTACTATTATTATTTAATACAGATCTGAGATTTAAAGGAGAGCTTGTTTAGAAATAGCTACTGCTATGCAATGTTCAGCCTCTTAGCCCCTGTTATTCTTGAAGCTGTATGTATAAAACAGACTAACAAATGGAGTCATATCCTAAACTCGCAAGGCGTCCACAAGTATCCATAATTTAAAATTTTATAGGGGTGCCTGGGTGGCTCAGTCGGTTAAGCGTCCAACTTCAGCTCAGGTCATGATCTCTTGGTTTGTGAGTTCCAGTCCCACATCGGGCTCTCTGCTGTCAGCGCAAAGCCGCTTTATCCTCTGTGCCCCTCTCTCTCCGCCCCTCCCCTGTTCTCATGTGCGCTCACTCTCTCTCAAAAATAAGTGAACATTAAAAAAAATCAAATTTTATAATTAGGTTCACATTTAAAAAATCTTATTATTTTTTGTTGTTGTTGGCTTGAAGATGTATGTATTAGGTTCATTTAAAATGCAGTACATTTCTACTCGGGGTATAGCAGGAAGGCAAAAATGTTAGGTTATCAGATAATCATGTCCTTTGACAGTACTTTTCACGTTTAAATGAGGATACAAGTCACCTGGAGAGTTTGTTGAAATAGAGATTCTTGCTCTCGCCCCATTCTGATTTAGTAGGTATGACATACCGGGTCCTAGAAATCTGCATTTTTAACAAGTCTTTGGTGATATTGATGCTGTTGGTACATGGATCCCTCTTTGCGAAGCAATGGGCGGGGACTCCCCAAAAATGTGTATAAAAATCACACACCCCAAACAAAGGCATATGTTATTTCTCCAGTGATATCATAGAGTTGCACACATAAACTTGGGGGAACTAGGGATTGAGTGGCATGGGACAAGCCAAGTCACTTATTTTCTCAGAACGAGAAATTCCATACTTCACTTGCAATGGCAAGCAATGGCAGAACATTCCCCAGTTAAGGTAAACGTTAATTTTACAGAATAATTCATTACTTTCTCCACCTCTAACCAGATTTGCACACTAGTCACAACATGGTATGCTTTTGTCCTTTACGAGTAACAGAATCAGTAGAAGCGCTGTTGTGTGGGTCTGGTTTGCTAAGCACGCACACACAAGTATACAGGTGTATGAATATGTGCACATTTCCTAATTGTGGCCCACTGAGTTTTCTCTTAAGAAAAACACTTTCCTTTTCAATTCTTCCATTGTATTTCCTATTCTTGGGCACTCCTACCCACCTTTTGAGTCTAGACAACAATGAAACACAGTTCTCAATTTACCATGTGAAATTGCTGAGGGGAAAGTCACTCCTGCCTCACGTATTTCAAGGACCTCGCTCTGTGAGCGAGTCCATACCTGTCTTCAGGTATGGCCACTACCACGCCCACCCTGGCACTCCCTCTTTCATTTGTGTCTTGTCATAGGCATTCTTTGAATGCTTCCTGCATATTCCTTCTTTCCTCTTTATTTCATGAAGATAGGAACTAAAGTGACAAAGGGAGAATGCATTTGAGGGAAGAGAGGAATTACCACCTCTTTCACCACCAGCAGAATGCATTATGTTTGACAGGTGCCCAGGGGCCATGAGGATGCACCCAGCTCACGTGTCTCCTTCCCATTTCCACTCTGGCCACTGGAAGTCTACGTTTCGTCCATCTTCAGTTTCGGTGTTCTAACATTTTCTTTACCTTCCTGGTTTATTTCCTCATAAATGCAATTTTAATAAAGTGATTTATTTGACACAAATAGTCTCTGCCTCGTGGCGGACGGCACGGGGCCTGGGCAAGTCAATGACAGCTCTGCAGCCCAGGGAAAGAACTTTGGTGACAGGTGTTGGCTCTGCAGAACACTGGTTGATTTACGGAACGAAAGTTAGTCGGAAACATTTAGGAAAAGTTCTGTTACTGCCCAATTTTTCTTTCTCCTAATATCTTTTTTCCCGGAACACCCACACAGATCCTCTTTGTCTGCCAACGTGCTGGAGAATGGCAGTGATTTCCAACAGACATTTGGTGCTAAGGACAGGGAGGCCTAGACTATCTCGATGACAAAAAAAAGGAATGTCTTTGGCCCTGACAAAGAAACTTCCCAGGAGCCTACCTTTGTATAAACTCTGAAATATTTAGAGTAGGGCTCCCATGTGGAGAATTGCCTTTCACTTTTGGTGCACTTTAAAACATATGATATAATGAAGTATCATGATAAACACAGTTAGCTTATGGAAGCCCATCTAAACCCACTGAGTGTGTGTGTGTGTGTGTGTGTGTGTGTGTGTGTGTGTGCGTATGTGTGTGTATGCACACACATGGAGATAGAGAGAGACATGGGAAAGAGCCAACCACTTAAATGTATATAGTATATATTAGCTCTATAATATTCACCATAATCCACAGTTATTATCATCACTATTACTTCCTTCATACTGTGTATAAATAGATGTGTGTACATATGTGTATATCTATGTATGTATGTATACATGTATACATATTGTGTATATGTGTATATAGTTATATGTATATATGTACATGTTTGTTGTGTATATATATGCATGTTTACATATGTGCATACCTGTATATGTATGTATACATATTGTGCACATGTATACATACATATATGTATACGTGTGTATGTATATATATATACACATATATATATGTGTATATATATGTGTATATATATACACATATATATATACACATATATATATACACATATATATATATGTGTATATATATATATATATATATATATATATATATATATATAGTTTGAGCATCAGACTCTTGATTTTGGCTCAGGTCATGCTGAGCGTGGAGCCTGCCTAAGTGGCTAAGATGCTTATGATTCTCTCTCTTTCCCTTTTTCCCCTGCTCTCCACCTCCATGCTTGTGCATGCTCTTTCTCTGTCTCTGTCTCTGTCTTTCAAAAAAATGTATATATATATATATACATATACATAGAAACAAAGACACACAGAGGGAAGACCCCTGTGGCTATGGAGGAAGAGATTGCAGTAATGTGATTACAAGCCACTAAGTGCCCAGGATTATGGACAAGCCCCCAAATTTAGGACAGAGTCCTGGAATAGGTTGTCCCCCTTAACCCCCAACAAGAACAACCCTGATTTCAGACTGTTGGCCCCGCACACCGTGAGGGAATAAACTTCTGTTGTTTTAAGCCCTAGTTGTAGTACTTTGTCATGGCAGCTTTACAAAATCATACACCACCCATGAGGGAGGGGTTGTCAGTACCTCCCCTGACAGAGAAGAAAGCGAGGCATTGAGAGGGAGAGAGAGCCTGCCCAAAGTGCATACCTGGCGAGCAGCTGAACTGGAATTCCATTGCTTCTGAGTCCATGGCTTTGACCCCTCTGCCTAGCTGCCCACATGAATGATATATGGTAAAGTATTTTTCACTACGATTGAGAACTTAGCTGTGTTTCAAGTAAAGTTTTGTTTTCTTGTTACGTTCTGGCTGAAGGCCATCTTCAAACATTGCTATAGATCGATACTTGTAAGACTCGGCCTTCACAGTTCAATATATTTTTTTTTTTTTTTTTAGCTGAGAATGCACCATCCAAAAAATTAGTTCCCCTTACAGCAGGCTGGCTTGACAAGACATGAATCTGCACAAGAAGAGCATGTTCGGAGAGGTTAATTGCTAACTTGGGAACGAAGGCCCATCCCCTAGACCTGCTCTTGATGTTTCAATTTCATGGCAGATATTGTGCCCCAAATTTTATGAAGTCTTTCACTGGGATGTAATATGCTGTATTTTTCAAGTTCTCTTGTCTATTGTTTAACTATAAGGTAATAATTTAAATTGCTTTCATGGCTGTGGGTAAGAGATTCATCTCTTAGATTGTAAGTTACAACACATATAAGGGTTTTACACACACACACACACACACACACACACACACACATGTTTTTTAAAAATAAAGTTTAGGGGCGCCTGGGTGGCTCAGTCGGTTGAGCGGCCGACTTCGGCTCAGGTCATGATCTCGCGGTCCGTGAGTTCGAGCCCCGCGTCGGACTCTGTGCTGACAGCTCGGAGCCTGGAACCTCTTTTGGATTCTGTGTCTCCCTCTCTCTGACCCTCCCCCGTTCATGCTCTGTCTCTCTCTGTCTCAAAAATAAATAAACATTAAAAAAAAAAGAATTTTAAAAATAAAGTTTATTTATTTTGAGAGAGAGAGCTGGGAAAGGGGCAGAGAGAGAGGAGAGAGAGAATCCCAAGCAGGCTCTGCTGTGTCAACACAGAGTCCCGGGGCTCCATCCCATAAACCATGAGATCATGCCCTGAGCCGAAATCAAGAGTCAATTGTTAACATAAGGGTTATATTTTATTGTGGCAAAAAGACACCTGACATATTCTCTTATAATAAGGATTCCAGCCGCACTGGACTTAGGACCCATACTCCTTCAGTATGACTTCATATTAACTTGATTACATCCTCAAAGAGCTCCTTTCCAGGGGCACCTGGGTGGCTCACTGGGTTTGAGCATCAGACTCTTGATTTTGGCTCAGGTCATGCTGAGCGTGGGGCCTGCCTAAGATGCTTTAGATTCTCCCGCTCCCTGCCTCCCCCCGCCCCCACTTGTGCGTGTGCTCTCTCTCTCTCTCTCTCTCTCTCTCTCTCTCTCAAGAAAAGAGCTCCTTTCCAAATAAGGTCACATCCACAGATTCTGGGGTTGGGACTTCAACATAGCTTTTTGGGTGACGCAATTCAACCCCATAATGAATTAAATGAGGATTGATACTTTTTAAAGTCTTAGAGATGTCATCATGTAAACAAAGTGTGTGTTTGCTAAATAAAATAAAATATAAATGGGTATGCAGTAGATATGTACTTAGGCTTTGCAACTGAAATGGAAAGAGACATGCTATTCCTATTTTCTCAGTGACCTTTAAATGCTTGGGAACAAATAAGCCATACAGAAAGGAAGTTGACAAAAAATTGATATATTAGGGCATAATTAAAATGTCTGATATTGATAGTGTTTCTCCAAAATTGTCAGTCTGAATGAACAATTTCTGATTTTTGCACTGTCACAGATTTAGGATTCTGAAAAAAATTTGAGACCCAATGCAGCCCACTTTGTATTTTTGCTTCCGTAATTTAGGACAATCTCCTATTTTTCTCTCTTGAAGGAACTGGGGAGGAGGCTCACACTTTTACTAATGAGGTCTTTCAAACTACACTTAGGCTCAGGAATCTAAGATTAGGTTAATTTTCTTACATCCTTTCCAATTAGGGGTCCACAAGTGGTTTTTAATCAGAAAAAAAAAGTGAGTGCAATCCACTCTGGATCCCACTCATCTTTACACTAATGAAGCCATCAAGGACAAAAATTTTCATATATACATATTTTTTTATGGAGGAAGGGGCCATAAGAGCTATAATGAGTTCCTGAAGGTGGGGGGGGGCACATTTCTTTGGTCTTGCCAGATTCCTCTCCAAGGAGCTTTCACTGATAGCTAGTGAGTGGCATCTGCTCCCAGATGTGGGGGTTGCTCACTGTCTTGACTTCTGGGGTTCAGCCTATTTTAATCGCCTGTGGAGTCACCTCGTCATTCTATTCCTGGCATCAGGGATGCCTGCTTACCCAGGGCACCACCAACTGTCTGATACCCTTTCCTCAGTACACTTCTTCCTACCTGTCAAATAGAGCATTCTTCGGCACCTGAAATTTCAAGTGGACATGTCTAAACTCTGTGCCTTCCAAGGAAAGCAAACATCCCGAGTCATGAAACAAGATGCCCCAAATAGTCTGTAATTATTACAAGCTTGTGACACGCTCTGCAACAGGATCTACTTTAAAATTCCATCATCTTCTCTCTCGTGGGCAGACTATCTAGCCAAGTCAACTAATGATGAGCATGAAACGCCCGACCTCGTGTCCACGGGTCTGTCCTCGTTTCTGGGTTCATGTTTACTAGTACAGAGTGCAAATTGAAGTCTGTGTTTGAGTCAAACGGAAAAAAAAAGACTTTCTAATTGCTAACCATACCTCTAGGAGTGGCTGCAAATATTGTACTTATGCTAATAACAATGTACCAACTTCAATAGTGTCCGCTGAGCACGTTACCATGATGAGAGTTAATTGTTGGTTGTCCATGCAATGTTCCAAGCTTTTAAGATGTGCGGTCATTATGACGCAAATGCTGTGGCAAGGACATTCCCCACACCATCAGTGACTGCACCAGGCTGGACATGATCTTGTCTGCCCCACCTCCCCAGCAGAGGGAAATGCCTGGCCCATATCTTTTTATTGTAAGTAGGAGGTTTCAAACACCACTGACATTCTTCCCCAAACACCTGGTTCAGAATATTCTGACTATTCTATCAGTTGCATTTAACTATCTAGAAACATTTCTCAATTGTTTTAACACAGTCTGAAACTAGCTTTGAGTGTTGTTTATTTTAATTCACTTCCATAGAAAACAAGAGAGCTTTTTGATATTTGATGGGTTGGTAGACTTGCCAGGGGCATTTTCAAACAAAAATTAATAGTAATATCACTGTGCATTGTATTGAATCAAGCAATTTAGTTTAATTCACATAAGTTATGAATTATCAGACTTAAAAAAACATTTCGTTGACATTAAAAAGATAAGTTTACTCAGAAGTTACTTTAACACTTCAATAGATATCAGTAAATGTCTCAAATCAATTAGGGACATTCAAAATGCATAAACATCTTTTTTTTAGGATTATTTATTTATATTGAGAGAGAGAGAGAGAGAGAGAGAGAGAGAGAGAGAGAGAGAGCATGTGCATGCAGAGGAGGGGCAGAGAGAGAGGAAGAGAGAGAGAATCCCAAGCAGGCTTCATGCTGTCAGCATGGAGTCTGATGCGGGGCTCAATCTCACAAACCTTGAGATCATGACCTGAGCCAAATCAAGAGTCTAATGCTTAACCAACTGAGCCACCAGGCTCCCCTAAACATCCTTTTCTTGATCATTAATGAAGAATTTTCACTTATATCATTTGATGGCAAGCCATTCATTTTTTGAAGAAGCAAGCATTTAATATTTTAATGATAGCTGTTTGGAATATGTGTAAGATGATATTTTCAAATTATTAAAAATATAAGGATAACAATCATCTGTTTGCTCATTTTCATTTTCTTCTTATTAAATCTCTGTTCTTTTTCAGATGTTACCCCCTCCTTTGGAAGCAGTAGAGAGCAAAAATGTCCAGATAGCCTCTGCTTTTGCAGATTAAGTATGGTGACACTTAAAACAGGAAGACTGTTTTAGATGATCTGATTGGTTCTAGTCTGATCACATGCATCCTTAGAAGTAGAGAAATTTCAAAAGAAAGTAGAGAACTTTCTTCCACTGGAAGCAGAAAAATGGAGCTGAAGGGAAAGTCAGAAAGATCCCATGTGTGAGCAGAATTGGAGGTGTTGTCTCTGGCTCTGAGACGGAGGGCCCACACGTAAGCATTGGAGAGAATTTCTAGGAACTAAGGGCAGACCCCCAGATGACCGCCAATGAGGAAATGGGGACCTCAGTCCTTTAACACCGAGGCCCTGGATTCTGCCACAGCCTGAGTGTGCCTGGTGGAGAATCCCTCCCGTAGCCTCCTGATAAGAGCCAGTCCAAACCCGAATTTCAGCCTGTGATATCCCCAGCAGGCAGCACAGCTGAGCTAACGGGTAATTCTAACCCACAGAACCATGTCATAAGATATTTGTGTTCTTTTTTTCTTTTCTTCTTTTCTTTTCTTTCCTTTTCTTTTCTTTTCTTTTCTTTCTTTTCTTTTCTTTTCTTTTCTCTTCTCTTCTCTTCTCTTCTTTTCTCTTTTTCTCTTCTTTTTTCTTCTTTTCTCTTTTCTCTTTTCTCTTTTCTTCGCTTCTTTTCTTTCTCCTCTTCCTTTTTCTTCTCTTTTCTTTTTTCTTCTCTTCTCTTCTAACATATTTGTGTTCTTTTAAGTTGCAAACTGTATGGTCATTTGTTATGGCTGCAATAAGCAAATCCCAATGCCAGCATGCTCACATGTGCGAGGCACACTGGTGGGGGCTGGTTATAATTAGGGATGGTCTGTTAATTTATCCTCAAACTTGATGGGTATTTATAGTTATACTTTCCTTTACACAAGGAAGACAAGAAACAGTATCTACTGAGCATTGAGTATGTGTCCGGAATCGTCTTAAATGCTTAACAAGTGTTGATGCTTTTACTTCTCACAACAACCTCATATTATGGCCCCATTTCTGGCTGCCGGAACCAAAGTTCTGAAAATATGAATAGCTCATTTGAATTCACACGGAAATTACAGCCAGGATCCCCTTGATCCCGAAGCCATAATTCTTTGACTATACCTTAAAGGAAATGTTTGGGACTGTGAGAAACGTGAATGGTATTTTTATTTTATTTACTTGCTGAACTAGCTACTTGCACTGTATTTTTTCCAGATGCAGGACCGAACAGCCCATGTTGTTGGTTGGCAAGGGCTTGGGCAGGGGCCATGGGGAGAGCTGGAGACCACTCTGCCTGACGTGAGGGAGATGTTATTGGCGTCCGTGGACTCCAAGGGAGGAAGGAGTGAGGAACAGAAAAGGCGCTGTGATGGCAGGCTGGGGGAGATGAAACTAAGAAATCTGAGAGCTTCATTGGAGTGAGAGTCTATTCTTGGAGGTGAGGTACCTCAGAAGGATTTTGGAGACTGAGGATTTGGCCTTTCTTCCCTGCAGCCCCTTCCTGATACCCTTGGCTCCTCTTGAGTAAAGTCTCCTGTATTCGTAAGTGTCTGTGAGAGTGGCTTTCTTTCTGTGTAAAAGTCATCAAAGAGTTTTGGCTTCATATCTACAATCACATGGGGCACAACAGCAACTCTGCTGAGGAAAGAAGATTCCAGAAAGAGAAGATAGGAGAACATAATCACCCACCCCAGCTAAGAGCTCCCACCCCAGGATTTCACAGAGGGTTTCAGAAAGGCCACAGAATTGAGAACTTCAAACCAATCTTCCTGGCCTTGGAGGCCCCAGCAGGCACCTGGGCAATGCCAGCCTTTGTCCTCAGTTTTCCACACCTGTGGTTAGGTGAGGTGCCATTGCCCTTCTGGGGACAGTAGTTTACAGTGAGGTGACAGGTCTCACAGAAAATAGTGCTCTCACAGCTAGGTTTGTAAACTCAAATATACTGGTATGTCATCTTGGGGACAACATGTAATTGGGCACAGAATGGCAGTTTCTGAGGCAGAAGGGGGAAAAAACGGAACAGGGAGAGGGGAATAAACTACGTTACAAGGTGTTCCAAGCAAGGCTGTGTATGGGAATCAGTCTCTAATTTCAGTTTGGGAAATACTGGTCGTGGCAACCATTAATTTTGGCAAAATGACGACAGGTTCTAGAATATACTTATTTTACAGTTTGTCTAAAGAGGGTGCCTGTGCAGAAAATACAGACTAGAGATGGAGAAAATAAAAGATGAAAGACTTTAATATTGTAGGGCATCTGTTTCTCAAGCAAGGTATGTTGGTGCATTTAATCATTAAGGTTCGTGGCAGCTAACAATTTCAATGAAAATCTAGGATTGGTGGTTACATACTGTCCACCGAAGTAAATGGCCTCTCTACTGTGACAAATTATCGTCCCTCTGAACGCCTGTGACGTGGGGTCCTGGGCGCCCACTGCTTCAACAAACACCCAAACAGATGCAATGTTCCCATGCAGGTGCAATCAGCAGAGATTATAACCTCAGAAAGGTCACAGATATTCTATGAGGCTCTACAGATGCGACCACTGCTCTCGAAAGGAACTATCTTCTACTCGTGGATTATATCTGCAATTTAGTTCTCAAAGATAATCTATGTTAGATATTGCAGGCCGGGGGAGTTTCATGAAAAACAGAGACTTCACTCTGCCACAGGGATGCTCAGGTAATTGAGTTTTCCAAATGTCAAGGGTCTACAACAAAATAGGAATTTAGGTCTCTAGTGAGCTCAGTGCCAAGGTGGTTTCCTAACACTTAGATTCTTTCAGATTGCTATATATCTACCAAAGAGCCTTAAATTGCTTGGAAAGAAAAATTACAGTTTGGGTAGTCTTTATCAATTCCAAATTAACCCTACCTTTTTGCCCTATCTTTCTAGAATGTGTCTGTTCTGTTGCTGACTTCTCCACTCGTCCCCGATCTTCTCTCGCTGCCTAGCGCTCATGGTCAGGTTGCACAGACTGTGCAACTCAGCCCCCCAGGGTAAAGCTTTAGATTAAATGACTTCCACTAATAACTGGCATTTGTGCTTTTAAAAGTTCATGATCAAACAAAAAAGCAAAAGTAAACAAAACTCCCACTAAAATAAAATTTATCTTGTGAGAGAGGCTCCAACTCTTGCTACAACTAATTGGCTGCTGTTCAAGTTCTCTTGTTAGCCCCGCTGGACGGGGACACACTCTGCGGTCAAATTCAGCAAGGGCCAACACATTTCAATCAGATGGTCAGACGCATTAGGAGACATTTTAGTTTTGCCTTCTGAACAACAACTTGAGAAACAGAGGCCAAACGCACAAAATTCACAGATTCTGCTTTACTCAAGCCTTTTCTTCTTTCAACCCCGCTGTTTAGACAAATATTTTGGTGACTACCATCGTGCCCTACTCATGTACCCACAGTGAGACACAGGAAAATGAATCAAACATACAGTGGCCTGAAATCTAATAAAGGAGAAAGGAGGTGTACAAGAATACATACAATCCGGTAGAGAAAGCACACAGATGTTCTGAATCCCTGTTACAGGAGCTCTTTGGAGAGAGATGGCTTCTGGCCCAGGCACCAGGGGAGACATCACAAAGGAAGTAGCTTTGATGTGTTTGGACAAGGAATGGAGAGGAAGAACATTTCCGGTGACCATCTTTTACTTCTCGACAGTATCTCATTTGCTCCTCCAAAAAAGTAAATGTTACCACCAAAGTGCTGAGACGTAAACTAGAGATAATAATGGCAAATAATTTCATATTTTGTTGTAGATAGTAATGCAGTAACATACGAGCATAAATTAGAGAACTGGCTTAACGGGTCATTTCTTGAGGAGTTACAAATCACAGCTGGGCACAGCTCCCTGCTACTTTAGGGGTCCCGCGTGGCTCTCCGTGGCCTGTTACTTGCACGGACTGCATTAAGTTAGGTCAGAAGACGGTTTCAGCAGGCCATTTGGATTATGCATCTGTTGTGTTGCAACAAGTAAAAAAAAATGAATTATATATATAATGAATAAATGTACACACATGAATATACATTTGTATATCTATGCATGTACGTACATATGTGTGTATATACATATGGACATGTAAGTGTCTCTGTTTATGTATGGATCCATATACACATGTGTTTTTCTACCTCTATTTTATATGCCTCATACGTATTGTACCATATAATTCAATCAAACCTGTTACTGATTTAATAAAATTATTACTAACTCATTACTATTAATATAATTTATTTCCTTGCTTCTTCATTTGCTTGCTGTGTTACCTTCAGAAAATTACCTAACTCTTCTGAGCCTTAATTTCTTCAATGGCCATAGGGTGTGAGTGATGGTAACTGTCACACAAACTAGGTGAACTTCAGCGAGGTCAAGTTGAGAATTGCTTCGCGGCGCACGTACTTGGCGGTTGCTGGGGAGCAGACTCCCCAAGTGTTTTGAGCCCCATTGTTGTCTGTGCGGTCGTGCTGACCACACTCCAAGAGACATGGAAAGCTAATTAAACGGTTGGAATGTGAGGCCTCCTTGTTTAAGGATGCCTAGAGAAGAAACTCCCAGAAGCACGTCTTTCTAAAATAACCAAAGAAACACAGTGTTGGAAATTAAAAGTACGACGTCTTCTGCCATCAACAAGAGAATAAACCACATGTGTGGCCCCTGCATCATGGAACACACTATATTATGCAGGCAAAGTTAGTCAACATCCGTGAAGTGAGATCTATGCTAATGTACTCGCTGGAAAACCATGACAATACGCATGACTGAAATGTCGATTTTGATGGGTAACATGTATTTTTTTTCCTATTCACATACAGGTTCCTCTGGGACCAGGTGAAAGTCAAAGTGGCATAGAGAGAATGCTCCCCTTTGCAGCTACTTTTTACCAGCATTTCAAGCTGAAGAGCACGCTCTTAAAGTGTCACTTTGAGTTAACTCTCGGTTTTAAAAGCTGCTTACAGTCCTGGATATTATTGGAGATCCTGAACAATTTCACTGACTCTCCCTTTAATCTTACCTCCTGCACTGTTGCCAGGCCGGTCTAGTGAGTCCCCTGAACAGGTTCTGAACATTCCCTTCCCTGGAATTGTGTTCACTATTCTCTCATTCTTGTAATTCATTCTTTTCCCTTCTCCCAGATCAAAGGATTCCCATTTTTCTCTTTCAGTCTTTTTCCTCTCATGGGGATTGCTCCCTAGACAGCGAAACCCACAGTGAACCTCTCCCATTTTAACATTATTGTATTTCCTGCTGGTTTGCTGTGTATCATTCATTGATGTATTTTGTGATTGTCCTGACTCTTTGACCCGACTTCAAGGGTCTACGAGTTAGAGTGGGTTTTGCCTTCCCACCCCTCAGTGTTTACAATGGACTAATGGGTGGTCTAGTTAGATTTATAGCTAAAGAGTTGTTGAATGACTGCTGTAATGTCACTTTATAAGAGACACAACAGAATATGCCTTTACAAGTGGTCGATTTAATCAAAGCCATATTGATAAAAAATTATGAAGTTCTACTCCCTATCAGGTTTGCCCCCTCTCCTTCCTCCCTTCCTCCCTTCCTTCTTGTTTTGTCAATGGCAATATCTCTCCACGTTAGGAACCAAATAAAAAATGTTGCTCCACATTAGGAACCAAGTAAAAAATGTCGCGGCCTCTGGAGTGTAACGTTTAATCACTTCCTAAGTGGTGCTGAAATCAAAGTGTTCAAAGATTCTGTCTTTGTCTGTATCCCATCCGAATGGAGGGTGTTTCCCGATGACAGTGCAACTGTGGCAAAAAGAAATTCTGTACCCAGCTTCCAGTATAAGTTGTCTGTGTGCACTTTAATGACTAAATTAGTATGCCACATCAGTTCTGCTCCACGGTCATGATAAAACTTGCATTTATATAACCTGTAATCATTTTCACTATGGGCACAAGGGAGAAATTGATTTCTAAAGCTGACGACCACAAATGTGGTTAGGCCATTGCAGAGACGCGAGAATTTGCAAATGACTTGTAGCAACATGCAACAGACAAGTTCAAATTAAATGGCATGGCAATAGAAATAATGACTTCCATGATGGCTGCTATGGCACAAATAAAGAGAAAAGTAAAGTAGACATTTGTATGCGTTCACAAGTCAACAAATTGCGTTGGAAATGAACTGAATCGGAGCAACAGGAAGTTTGTGTAGAGTTGCTAGTTGTTTCTGACTCAACTAGTATATTAGAGCCTGAACTTGATTCAAACTATGCAATCTCCACTCAACTATGGTGCTCAGATCCCAAAAGGATTCAGGCCCCAAATCATCTTTCCTCCTTACTTCCATATGAAAAACGCATCAGAATCATCAAATCCATGTGGAACTGAACTGCAAATGTGGAAGCTTAGTTGTTGTTTACCAAGTTCAGCCAGTCTTTTTTTTTTTTAATTATGAAAATTTTTGAGCATGCAGAAAGAAAAGAGAATAATAAATTAACCCTCACACATCATCGCCCAGCTTCAACTGGTACCACATCAGACTTGATCTGGATCCCTACCCACTTTTGTACACTCTGGATTACTTTGAAGACCAGACATTATATTAATATATTTTATTTAAAAAAACATATTTAAGTAGACGTTTTAGAACATAACCTCAATAACATTATCCTACCTGAAAATTAAAATAATACCTTAATACACTCAAATTTCTCTTACTTCCTAATGTTTAATAGTTTGTTCAAATCAAGATGCAACAGGGGCGCCTGTGTGGCTCAGTCGGTAAGTGTCCAACATTGGCTCAGGTCATGACCTCGCGGTTTGTGAGTTCAAGCCCCGCGTCGGGCTCTGTGCTGCCAGCTCAGAACCTGGAACCTGCTTCGGATTCTGTGTCTCCCTCTCTCTCTCTCTGCCCCTCCCCCATTTATGCTCTGTCTCTCAAAAATCTATCAAATTTTGATGTCTATCAAAAATAAATAAAAGGTAAAAAAAAAATTAAAAAAAATCAAGATGCAACAAATACAACAGGTTGATTTTTTTAACGTTAGTTATTTATTTTTGAGAGGGAGAGAAAGCACGAGTAGGGGAGGGTCAGGGGGAGGGAGAGAGAGAATCCCAAGCAGGCTTCACACCATCAGTACATAGTCCAATGCGAGGCTTGATCCCACGAACCTCGAGATCATGACCGCAGCCGAAGTCAGAAGCTTAACCGACTGAACCACCATGCGCCCCTAGACCCACTCTAATTTTTATCTTCACTTAATGACATGTGCAAAGAACTTTCTAAATAAGGTCACCTTCACAGGTGCTGGGAGTTAGAACTTCAAAATATCTCGTTTGGGGGGACAGAATTAAAGCCACAGCAGCCGTCTTGGGAGGGCCGTGGAGCTCTGATGCCCCCGCAAAGCCCCACGTGTTTGTCCTGCTACAAATTCTGCAGGAGTGTCCTGACCCGGGATGATGTAATATCGACACTGAGGGCATATGTCATCACTCCACTCTATGTCTGAATTGTGTAACGGTGGTTTTTTTCCCCTCCCCACCTTAGCCTCAAAAAAACACCAGTAGTGTGTTCACTTGAAAATGCTCCCCAAAGTATATAAAGATGGATGTGGTTTTATTGGGAAAGCGGTCAGACCAAGTCTGGAAAGGAGCAGAAGAATCATTGCTACAAAAAAACCCAAAACCACTCCCTTGCAAGAGAGGACTATACCTTCCAGGTGCAAAGGCAAACGCGAGTTGTTGGTTTTCTGTTTTCCTCTTGCCAAAGAAGCTTAAGTCCTCCCCAAAGTTCAAAATTATTCTCTCAAAGCATCTTCGCTCTCAACTTTTCCTCTGGCCCCTGTGCAAAGGAGCCTCGCACCATAAACGTGCATCTCTCAGTTCAATTTTCCTCTCCTTTAGGGCTTTCTCTCCAGAGCTTTTGACCTGAGGACAGACGGCAGAAGTGGAGAAGCAGAAAAGAACGATGGGTGCATGGATACCATAGTTACGGTTTTTTTCTTGTTCTGATGGTGCTTACTGATGTGCTCTGCGGCAGTCGGGTTGCTGAAAAAGGTAGACCTTCTCCTGCAGCGACATTCTGACTGCCAAAGAGGATGAACTCTTGTGGCTCCGCTGGAGGACTGAGCCCCACAGTGAATCGGCCATTTAAATCCAAGCAGAGAGATCCTCCTCTAGAACCATCGCAAATTTTAATAGATCTGTCAAGCTACAACCTCACTGGCTTGTCAAATAACCTCCAGAGCCGGGCACGTACACGTACTTTCTCCCACTCTCGTTCATTTTTCAGCATTGCTGTCCCCACACACCGAGCACCTTGTCATCTGGCTATGATATGACAGGGTTGGAAGTTCAGTGAGCAACAGTGAGATTGCGAAGCCAGACGAGGCTCCGTTTTATATTTCCCTGTGTGCTGAATACGACAAAACAAGTCACATGACAGACACAGAGACCACCCCGAAGCACACAGAGACACAGAGGGATCATCGCCAATTATTCTGATGGCAGCAATGAAGTCATTCTTAGCATGTGCGGAGGCTCAATACCAGAAAGAGAGTTGGTGGAAGGTCTCATTCATGAAGAACTTGTCTCGTACGAATGGTTTCTATGAAATCTGGATTCGTAGCTACAGACGTATGAAGCAGAAAGTGTTCACCGCGCTAAGATTTTAATACCAAAAACATCAGGTTAGACACAGAGATGCGTTGCTCCTTATGATGACACGTGGTTTCAAATGCCTAGACATCTAAACTTAAAGGGAGAACCAGAGTCATTTTGGCCTTTTTAACATTCTCCTTCCCTTCCCTTTGGGTGTGTTATCTGACACTAAGTTGTCTAATGCTAAGGCCTGCTGTAAGCCCACAATCAAAAAGAGGGCTGCATGTGTGGAATGAGTAAGTTCATCATGAGTATATCCATAAAAGCTCTCAGGCCAACTTATTTTTGAGGAACGAGAGTCTCATGGAAGCTATTATTTCCCCGTTATTTTATTCCTTCAATGACATATGGTCAGTGTGGCTAATCTGGACCACCCGTTCAACTCCGCCCTCTGACTTTTCCTACTAAAGACAGACTAAGCTGTGGTATAGAAAATCCAGAGTAACAGTGGCTTAAATGATGTACAAGCTTATATCTCTGTCGATGAATTAGAAGCAATCAGGGCTGGTCTGTGGTCCCAGATTATCAGGGACCCCACCTCTTTCTCCCTTGTTGACACATATCCCTCAATATAGTTCCCATATCGAGGTATCGCATAAATGTTGGAGCCTGCAGATACGGGCGAAATGGCAGAAACAGAGACATCTCTTTAAGTCGCCTCGTGAATATTCTATGTCACTCCCATTTATATCCCACGGGCACGAACTTTGTTACGTGAGAAATGGGAGTCTTTATTCTGAATGTCCCTGGGCATGGCCAACCTCTGGGGACGAGAAGAAGGAATACTGAGGATAACTAGTCTCGTACTCACCCAGGAAAATGGAACGCAAGAGAAGGTAGCAAAAGTTAGGGCAAGGAAAAAAATACCACCATTAAGTCGTAGGTGCTCAGATGTGGGAATTAATTGAAAGAAATCACAGAGGGATCAGAACTGGGGGCTAACTCTTCAGCCCACCTTCAGGAATGAATCACAGTGGTGCCAGACTGAGTTGTCAAGCGAAGCTCTTCGAGCGGGCCTGGATCACCCCGTGCCATAACACAGGCCCGGGCCTTATCAGTTGGTGCTTATTAAGGGTGCGCAGGATGCTAAGTGCTGAATGAGACTGACCTGAGTGCTGTTCCAGAACTCACACTCTCCTGAACTCTTATTTCAGGCCAAGAGGATAGAGGACAAAGTCTCACTGTCATTTCCTGTTTGGAGGTATTGATCATGTTTTCCATTTGATTCACATCTGTCCTGGCTGACAGAAGAAAACCAAACTTGGGGAGAATTCGTTGTGAGGGTGGCCCTGGAGTTTGGTTTACCTGGGGAAGGACACACACACACACACACATACACACACACAAACACACACAGCCTGTGGCTTCATTAGGAGCCTCGTGGACCCAGAGGGCAAGCTATCTAGCATATTTCCATAACACCAGATCATTACCGGGTGCAGAAGCGTACCCATAGCGACATGTATTCTCACATCCAGTTTCACACCCCCTGGTGCAAAATAATACAGGATTTCATTTTGATATATTCATAACTATCCTGAGAGGCAAAGAGGCAAAATATCATTATCCTTTGACAAACGACCAGGCGTAGGTTCAGGCAGGCTAAGAACATTGCTCAAATCAGGAGGGGGCTTAAGGGACTCAGGTACACTGCTTCGCTGTGCAAAAAAAAAAAAAAAAAAAAAAAAAATGCATTTATATCAAAAACTATTTTAAAAGGGATGTCGTTTTGACATCTTTGATTTCAGTGCAGGCGTTATGTACTGAGCACCCTGGTTTCCTATGGAAAGTGTTAATGATTGAGCATTTTAACACAAAGTGCATAAAATATGTGGTTCTGTGTAATTACTGTGAGATAAACAGACCTACGTTGGCTCTTTATGACTCATCACAATTCTTAGAAAAACCCATGAGTTCCTGCATCTAAGCTACAAAGGATTATTTTCCTCCACGCGGAGTTATAACAAATACTATGAATTCACTCCCAACTAAGGTCCGTGTAAAGATCATCATTATATGACACATAATGTCCTTTGGATTTGTTTCCTATGGCTGCCACAACGAATCACCACGAACTGGTGGCTTAAAACAACAGAAATGTATTCTCGCACGGCCCCGGAGGCCAGGAATCCAAAGTCAAGGCATCAGTAGGGCTGGGCTCACTCCAGAGGCTCTCAGAGAGATTCTGTTCGTGCCTTTTCTAGCTTCTGGTGACTGGAGGCCACTCTTGGCACTCCTTGTAGCCACTGTACCTCGATATCTGCCTCTGTCTTTACGTGGGCATATCATACCTCTTGGGCTTCTCTTCTAAGTCACTTGGGATTGGATTTAGGGCTCATTCAGATAATCTAGAATGACCTCTTCATCTCAAGATCCTTAGCTTAATTATATTTATAAAGGTCCTTCTCCCAAAGGTAACTTCAACAGGTTCTGAGGGATGAGGCTGTAGACATATCTTTTGGGGGGCCACTGTTCAGCCCACTGCTCCCTTTATGGTGTGACAAACTGTGCACATTTTATTATTTTTCAATTTTTAAAGTTTATTTATTTTGAAAGAGAAATAGAATGAGTGGAGGGAAGGAGAGAGAGAGAGAGAGACAGAGAAAAAGCATGAGTTGGGGAGGGGCAGAGAGAGGGAGACACAGAATCCAAAGCAGGCTTCAGGCTCTGAGCCATCAGCACAGAGCCCAACGCAGGGCTCGAACTCACGGACCGCAAGATCATGACCTGAGCTGAGGTCAGACACTCAACGGACCGAGCCACCCAGGCGCCCCAAAGATATATTTTCAAGATCCCATCAAATGGGGTTTAATTACTATCCAAGTTGTACATAGTTTTTAAGAATAGAAAGAGATGAAATTCTTCTTGATAGTGGAGACTATAAAAGTAGTTAATTCTTAAGATTGTCTCTTCTTTATGATATTTTAAAATGCAACAGAAGTCAGCTGGTATGTTTTCTCCACGAGCTTTAGTGCCTTTTCAAAGATCGTCTTAGGGCAAATGTGAGAAGACAGTAATTAAAGCCTTATTATAAATGCCTGGTCCATTCGTTTACAAAACCAAAGGAGGAACGGAAAATAAACAAGCTATCATGAATTTTTATTTTTTACGAACTCACATTAACGCAAATTGCCCTGCAGGAGGAAGAGTGATCATGGAAAGCTTATAAATATAATGCCAATCTTCTGAAACCTATAAATTTTATTTTCAAAAAGTTAAATGTCTATTAGCCGGAGGCACTGAAATTGCTAGTCTATGAACTTGACGAAAAAGAATAAAAACCCCAGTTTCACTTTCCTCCTTCCAAATTATGGTTTGGGGGAAGGTTAGCTTTCCTGCAAATACTTGTCCAGAAGCGATCACTTGAGTAATCCCTACCCAGTGTATACCAACCCAATGCAGTGAGATGAATTGGCAATGGCCGGGAGGCATGATTCCTCCTCCCCAAATGGTCTATGTCTGACTCACTCTGTAAGAAATTTGAGTTTCCTGAGTTCTAGAGAGAATTCAAACACACTCTTGCAAAGGTCTATGTATTATCCTGTGTTCTCAACAAGAGGACTCTGGAAGACTTACAAAGGCCGAATCAGTAGGTGGTAAAGAGCCAATGACTCTGCTTGGTGGGCATACTGAACTCAGATTGACATAGACCTTCAGTCAGTCAAATGAAGGCTGTTTGGCATGTAGATCTGAAAGTGACTTTATACAAAGAAAAAAATTAGAGCTTTACAATTTTTCATTTCTCATCTAGTAAATGATTTACCTCGTCCTCACCCACCACTCCATGCTAGGATTTGGATTTAAAGAAAAACATGGCAGAGAATATTGGAAAATAAACCAACAAACTTGGAGTTAAAAGATCCAGAGTTTAGCCCTTTTGCTCTGAGCCCACGTTTCTTCCACTGCAAACCTTGGAGGAACTTTTGAAATAAGAGTTTTAAGACACCATCACAGGAAAAACCCAAAATATAGGCCAGCAAAGGTGGTACCTCATTAGAATAAACAAATTTCATGAGATTGCCCTTCAACCTTTATTATGAGAAAGTCCATCAGCTGGAAGTAAGAGATGGTTCTGAGAGAGATATCATTTTGAAGTTAGTACTGGTGACGTAGGCTTGTGTTTTTATCAAGGTTTTAACATCCAATTTATGTTCTTGTGATTGTACTGACCCTGGGGAATCATAACAAAAACATTAGTAATTAACCTTCCATTCCAGGGCATTCTTTAATCGGTAGAAAAGGCAGAAATTAAAAACTTGCAGCACTAGTCAAAGGAAAAGAGGTACCTGATGGGTAAACTTTTATTTTTTTAAAATTTTTTAATATTTACTTATTTTTGAGAGAGAGAAAGAGAATGAGAGAGAGAGAGCGCACAAGCCAGCAGGGGAGGGGCCGAGAGAGAGGGAGAGACAGAATCGGAAGCAGGCTCCAGGCTCCAAGTTGTCAGTGCAGAACCAGATGCAAGGTCCGAACTCATGAGCCAAGAGAACATTACCTGAGCCGAAGTTGGATGCTTAACCTACTGAGCCACAAAGGTGACCCCTGAAATTTCTTTTAGAAATTACCTTCCAGTAAGACATACAATGCCTCTGTTGAAACAGTAACAACTTGTTGGGGACACATGACACGCCAGCCACGAACATCCCACGCAAACTTAAATATGAATTGTAATTTGCCTCAGCACACCTTTTTATTCTCACATTCCATGACTATTTACCAATTGCCCATTCCTTGAAAGGCAACAATACGTATCTCTAAACAAATGTTGGCCCTCTAGGAATTGAAAATTTAAGCAGAGAAGAAATATTTCCTAAAATTACAGCACTAAAGTACATCATCTGATAAATATCATTAAGGATGGCCATAGAAAGAAACACGAAATAGGACAAAAGCTTTCAGAGGTAGGGGAAATCACTGAGGAAGATCTTGGATTGGGTGAGACAGTGGAAAACAACGTGTGGACATCTCTCAATGCTTTTAAAGCGAACCCTGAAGAGCCCTAATCTGTGGTCAGAGATGTTTGGGAAGGAGCAACCACGCATGGCTGTGGGCATTTAGATACCAAAAGGCCAAGAGAAACGCTGGAGAAAATCTACCTGACTTTGTTCAGCTCAGCATTTCTCAAACATAGGCACCTGCTAATGTAACTCATTCGCTGTCAGTAACACCCATTACTATAGTATTAAATACGTCTGGATTGGATCCTAATTCCTCCACTGCTAGCTTTGTTAACTCAGTGAATTCATCTAACCCTTCTGAGCCTTGATTTCCTTATCTGTAAACTAGGAACAATAACACATACTCTTATTCCTTTAGGATCAGTTCCTATAAGGACCCGAGTGACCTAATCATCATATGAATACCGATACATTGGTATCAGGCACAGAGAACACCCAGAGAGAACAAGGTTCTTGCTGGGAGCTCAGTAAATGTGGGTTCCCCTTCTCCCTTTCTTTTATTTTTATTAAAGAGGAGTAAGGCCTAGCAGGAAAGCAACTTTGTAAGGACTACAAATGGGAAGCAAATCTGAGATTAGCACCTCGTATTCGTGACAGCCGGCATGGGTCCTTGGGAAGGAGAACATAGAATAATCCGTGATACAGATTTCCAGCAGGGAAGCGGACCCCAGGCCAGGTTGAAGGTCCCAAAATGGAATGGATATGAGAAAAAGAATTCAAATCCCAATTCCATTAGAGTCTCAACTTGCAAGACTGGGGTCCTGACCAAACCCTAACTCATTGCCCTCCACCGCTGGAAGATCAGACCTCAACGCGGTCAGAGCTCACTGGTCCAGTGGCATTCCTGAACCGGACCAAATCCAGGAGGTTGTCCACGTTTCCAGGGCTAACTCATCTGACTGTAAAAGATCCTCCTACCAGACCTTTCTACACATCAACCTTGTCTTTGAAACTGCCACAAGAGGGCAACACGACCATTTTTTTTTTTTTTTAACATGCCGATTTAGTCGGATTCACCACACAGAAGCACTTAGTTTCAATTCATAAAAGCCAAGGAAATCTGACGGAGCATGGTAGAAGGTTAAGATTATCAGTCAAAAACAATACTCTATTTAAGGCAATTTCTATTTGTTTAAAATATTTATGAAAAATAGATTGTACATGATGATCAAAATTTTAAACGTCATAGTTATTACTGAAAATGAAACAATGTTTTTCCTCTTACCACCTACAAAATCCATTTGGGATGTTTTCTTCTCTATGAAAATATGAAAATATTCACTTTCCTGACTTTCCAATATTTCTTTAATTAGCATGTTTACCATGTTATTATCTTTTTAAAATTTATTTATTTAAATTCCAGTTGGTTAACATACAATGTAGTATTGGTTTCAGGACTAGAACCCAGTGATTCATCACTTACCTATAAAACCCAGTGCTCATCCCAACAAGTGTCCTCCTCTTAATCCCCATCACCCATTTAGCCTATCCTCCCACCCACCTCCCCTCCAGCAACCCTCAGTTTGTTCTCTGTATTTAAGAGTCTCTTATGGTTTGTCTCCCTTTCTGTTTATCTTATTTTTCTGTATCTTATTTCTAAGATACGTTCATCTGTTTTGTCTCTTAAATTCCACATGAGTGAAATCATATGATGTTTGTCTTTCTCTGGCTGATTAATTTCGCTTAGTATAATACACTTGAGCTCCCTCCACGTTGTTGCGAATGGCAAGATTTCATTCTTTTTGATTGTCAAGTAGTATTCCATCGTATATACATACACCACATCTTCTTAATCCATTCACCAGTCGATGGACATTTAGGCTCTTTCCATAATTTGGCTATTGTTGATAGCACTGCTATAAACATTGGGGTTCACGTGTCCCTTCAAATCAGCATTTCTGTATCCTTTGGGTAAATACCTGCAGTGCAATTTCTGGGTTGTAGGGCAGTCCTATTTTTAACTTTTTGAGAAACCTTCACACTGTTCTCCAGAGCGGCTGCACCAGTTTGCGTTCCCACCAACAGTGCAAGAGGGTTTCCCTTTCTCTGCACCCTCGCCAATATCTGTTCTTTCTTGCCTTGTTAATTTTAGCCACTCGGACAGGTGTGAGGTGGTATCTTATCCTGGTTTTGATTTGCATTTCCCTGATGATGAGTGATATTGAGCACCTTTCCATTTAACAATTCCATGTTTTTGATAGTGAATTGTTCCGGACAGAATGTACCATGGAGGGACGATTCAAGCAAAGGTATTCAAGCGAAGGGAAGCATGGTGTGTTCTTGGGAAGGTAACTGGTCCAGGTTGACTACAGCACAAGGACTTGCATAGGATAACAGGAAGCAAAGGGGACACTGGTGGATTTCATAATACACATTCTTTACAATGATAAAACAACATTAATGAAGCAGCTTATGCTTGGGAAAAGCATTTTGCAATCATCATGGGATTGCTCGCAGAAATACTGACTGAGACGCTAGAAGTTACCCCAATCTTTTGGAAACAGAAACTGGGGCTTTGCCCTAATTCCAGAAGGTCAATAAAAGAGAATTTGTGGCCTAAATTTTTTGCTGATTTATTCTCTGAGATAATACGACTATTTTGATGCAATGAGAAATTATTTTTATGTATCATCTTACTTTCGTAACTGAAGTGGTATTCTCCGCCGAGGGGCAGAATTTTTGAAAGATTGCTTCTGACAGCCTCTAACGATATATACGGTTCAACTATGTTTTCTTTAGTTTTACAGGAAAAAAAGTGTGCATGCATATATCCAATTGCATTAAGTTTGATAGAATAAATGTGGCACATTTAAAATTTTAGCAATTATGATTCTAGGAATAAGAATGAGCACACTGTGTAACTAAGACGGGCTGTGACATCACATGTGTGTGCTTAACTTTCAAGTACGTGGTTTCAAAAATATAATCTTCTTACCTAACCATATCCAAGTATGCAAGCCGCACTGACATTTTCTATTTGACCAAGCCAATGAAGATAAATTGGAAATTCTTTCAGTATTTTTCATGTTCTCAGAGAGTAAATCTGGGAAACATTGGGTCACGTTCCACAAAACTATCATTGTTTATGAAAATGTATATTAAGGAAGAAAACATTCCAAAAAGTACCTATCATGTAGGTGATCAGTAAATATCTTCTCTTTCTGGCTTGTCCAGTTTCCGTGATTAACTGCTTCATATTTTCCATCATTAATTGAAAAAATATATAGAACAATAGGACTATATGCAAATTGAGTTAAGCTTCAATTTTAAATTTTTAATAGTTTGGTATTCCAATAATTTTTTAATATAAGAACTCTATAAAGAAAAGAATGAACAAAAAAAGTAGCTCCATGTTTGAGGAAAGGGTCAACACAGAATATTATTCCCTTTTCCTGATAAATATTCACAGCAAACAGAGAAGAAAAGAATGTTCTAGAGACTGCTCGGAAAAGATATATCACACTGAGGTAGGGAGAGGAACTGGGAACGTGGAAAACTAGTGGATAGCCAGGCTCCAAGATGACCTCAAGGATCCTTCCTGATATTCATACCCTCGTGGGCACACCTTACCCCTGCCCACATATAGAAGAACTTTCACTTTCTTAGTAGTTTTTCTTTTCTCTTTTCTTTTCTTTTCTTTTCTTTTCTTTTCTTTTCTTTTCTTTTCTTTCTTTGTTTCTTTCTTCCCTTCCTTCTTTCCTTTTCTTTCTTTCTTTCTTTCTTTCTTTCTTTCTTTCTTTCTTTCTTTCTTTCTTTCTTCTTTCTTTCCTTCTTTCTCTTTCTAAAGGCAATTAGCATGTATTCATGTAAGCATCTCAAAAGCAGCAACTTTGCCTACCTTGTTTATCTCTGTATTCCCATGCCTGGAAAAGTACCTGGCACAGACCAGGTTCTCAATAAACATTTGTTGAATAAACCAAATGAGTAATTGTTTCAATTACAAGAGTGCCACTGGTCCCACATACAAACCAGAAGAACTTGCAAATATAATCAGCCACCTTCTGTCTTCAAGGAGTTTGTGAAAACTGTAATGTAACAGAGTCCACAAATTATGTCCAATATTTCAAAACTACCTTAGCTCCTGCCTACAATAAGGTAGCCTATAAATACATCAAATGTTCCAAAACCCTAAACAAGAGAGTTTATTTACCAATGATAGAACTGTAACCCACAGCTGCCACACGGGAAAGGCGGATAACAATTTCCCTACTTTATCACATATGCTCTAGATAAAAAATGAAGAGAATCACACAGTCGAGAAGATTGATTACACTGTAAAGCCATGGTCACTGACCTCAGCCATCTCTAGATACCGAGCAATCGTTCTGTGTTTCCCTTGTCAGCTTCCTCCTGTTCAGCACAGTGATGGCTGCAAAACCTCCTTTACTCTCCCAGCCACGTAATACCAGCCAATGTCTCTGTTCTGTCTCCCAGCCAATTAAGTCACTCTGCCTCCCAGTCAGCAAAGAACACAAAAACCATAGAAAGCAATTCACTCTTCCCGCAGTGAGCCCACTCATTGTCCCTCCCATTGAGAAGGGAAAGGGGCCTCCTGGCCTGGGGTCTGTCCCCTCCCACCTCCTTAGGACCTGGCGCTTATCAGAAACCAGGGCTGGGACTGCTACCAGGTGATCCTCACCTATGTCCCTCTTCCTTCCTAACAAGGCTTAGATGAGCCCAGGAACCTTGGCAGATGTGCAAGGGCGAGAAGGAGACCCCTCCACGTCTGCACTTGGGAGTGGCTCAGTAACCAGGTCCCCTCCTGAGTCACAATGTCCCCTGTGCCTGCATCCCCGAAGGGGGTGGGGGAGAAACTGAATGCATGCACTTCGTTCCTTCACTTGACAGGGGTCTTCTCAGTGGGTCATAGAAATAAAAGGGATTCCAGAGGCTTATACGGACAAGAAAGAGCCTGGAAGAGAGAGGGAGAATGGCAGGACCTTTTCCCTCACCCAGGGCCCTGGCATAGAATGCCCCGAGCGATAGACAGGCATCTGCGTATTTTCAAAATAGTCTAGCCGATCAGACTACTTTTTCAATAGCTACACATACATCACTTGAGAAACGAGGCCAGCAACGGACACAGTTTTTGCGTGCTCGTATTCCCTTCCCCAAACAGCCTTTTCTCCTCTCTCACTGTTCTACCTTTTACCAGATATGATTTCTTCCCTTAGAATGTATCTCCTCACTCTTCCTGCTTTTCTTCTGTGGCCACCTCAGAGTTTGAATGGACTTGAACTGCAATTTAAATGCAATGCAATTTAAATTTAAAATGCAATAGACTGTAAGTTCCGGGCTGCCGTGCAAGTTCAAAGGTACAACGGTTTTTGTTTTATGCTCTCTACGGCGCTACAGAGAATGCTGAAAATAACTTTTCCCCCAAGAGTAAACCAAGGGGTTCTTACAGATTTGAATAATGCCAGGAAGTATTGGATTTATATACTTGAGAGATACACAGCAGTGAATGGTAGTTTTATCATGTATCTGCTCCTTAACAGGTTATAGCTCCAATTTTTATATATATCTTCAATTTTTCAACCTGTTGATACACACACACACACACACACATATATATATATATATATATATATATACACACATATGTATATATGTTTATATAGTGTATATGACCAATTTTTATCTGTAAATATATATATGTATGTTTATAAAACTACATGTTCAGATTAAACACATGTGGACATATCCCACCAAGTGCTTCTGAACACTCTGAAATAAAATCCATTTGTAAACTTTATTCTGAGAATAAAACTCTGAGGATTGTGACATTTTTCTAGCCACAAACACTCTGAGAAACTAGCACAAATTCTGGTTCAAAGTGACACAACATTTAGCTGAGCATTTAGAAACTTGGAAATTCATTTGCATTACTGTCAGTGCTAATGTTGAAAAATACACGTAAGGACAGAATAAAGAATACCTAATTAACCTTATAAGAAACTTCAGGTAACAAATACATTTTTTCCCAAATTAAAAAAAATTTGTTAATGTTTATTCATTTTTAAGAGAGAGAGACAGAGCACGAGCAAGGGAGGAATGGAGAAAGAGGGAGACACAGAATCGGAAGCAGGCTCCAGGCTCTGAGCCGTCAGCACGTAGCCCGACGGGGGGCTCGAACCCACGAACCCTCAGATCATGACCTGAGCCGAAGTAGGACGCTTAACTGACTGAGCCACCCAGGCACCTTCCAATTTTTTTTTTTAACATTTATTTATTTTTGAGAGAGAGCGACAGCATGAGTGCTGACAGCAGAGCCCAGCTCAGGGCTCGAACTCATGAACTACGAGATCATGATCTGAGCCAAAGTCGGAGACTTCAGCCAACTGAGCCACCCAAGTGACCCCCAAATCTTTAATATTGTTGCAAAGTAGCATAAGAGAGATTGACTCTTTTTTAAATGCAAGTTCTTTGAAGAAAAACAAAGAGTGTATTGATAATCTTGAAACACGGGAAAATCAAGGCTTAATATTTTAAATGGAAATTAAAATTAAGATCACATTAATTTAGGATGCTTTGATTCTGGGTAGCATTTTGGCCCAAGTCATGATCACCACTGTGGGTTGATAAGTCACTGCTAATACAACTTGGTATTGTATGCTGAAGGAATAATTGTTTTGCTAGGTAACTTACAGGGCCTCTTGAAGAGAAATTATTTTATCTTTATAGACCACCTTGTGTGTTAAAAATTATTTTAAATAGAGTTGGAAGGTACACAGCTCAAAAAATCACTTTATGTTCTGTTCAGCGATAACCCAGAAATAACCATAGTAGTAGGCTGTTAATTAATTATAGCTTCTCTTATCACCAAGGAAACGGACAAAAACAAATCACAGTGACTTTAAATGTCCTAGTCCCAACCCAGGCCTGATTTGGTTATTGCTATAGTAACTCTCCATTAGTTGCTCTAGGATTTCTGTGTTTCCACAAAGCCGAAAGGACAATTTGCTGATATGCGGTTTTCCCTCTCTGAATATGTTTCAACGTTCATGGAACGTTCTAAGAATGTCAGGTCTGAGGAGCAAGTTGGGGAGAAGGGAAGGGAAGAAACGTGGGGAGTGTCTGCCCTCAAAGCCTGGCCATCCGGTGGGCACTGTCGCTCTGGGCTCACTGGAAACTGCCTAGAGAATTCTCTCTCCTCTTCCCCACACCTCACCCAAGAAACCTCCTTTTCTGATAACTGTTCCATTTCATTCAACACCTGCTCAGAGCTAATTAAACCTTCCAATAAATGACATGCCTTAAGACAACCTATCACAGAACACACTTCTATTTAGAGAGAACTGATGGACCACGAAGATCACAAGTGCTTTGTACTCAAGGCTGAAATGAAAAGTCTCTCTCTTTAATCAGTGGGACATACAGATGCCCCAAATGCCAAGACAGAGGTGAATAAATGCTCTATCCTAAAGACCCACACTTACCTCTGCGTTTATTATAAACTCCTTTTAAGTTTCAAGAAAACAAAGTTACACACATACCAAGACTTAAAAAAAATTTTTTTAAATGTTTATTTATTTTTGAGAGAGAGGAAAGGGAGAGTGCGAACGGAGGAGGGGCAGGCAGAGAGGGAGACACAGAATCCCAAGCAGGTTCCAGGCTCTGAGCTGTCAGCACAGAACCCGACACAAGGCTCGAACCCATGAATTGTGAGATCATGACCTGAGCCGAAGTTGGACGCTTAACCAACTGAGCTACCCAGGCGCCCCAAGAATTTTTTTTAATGACAGAGATGGCCTTTCCCCACCCCACCCCCCTGATGCTGAGAAAGGAATAGATTCTTCTGTAGTTTGTAAATCAGTACATTCAGTACTAATTTGTTACGTCAGTACGTGTGGTATTTCTGAGTTGTTACCTACTAAAATAAGCATTTTTAGGAAGCGTTTGTATTTTTAATGTTCCTGGTTCTACAGTTAAAATTACCATAGCCTGAAAAATTCTAACTTTCTCAGCCTTTATCAGATTTTTGCATGCTGGAAAACTTATGTTTCCTTTAAAGTTGTATGTTTTCAAACCCTGGTTATTTATTTATGTGACGGTGATTACCAAAAAAAGAAAAACACAAAGCTACATAAACAGGTGGCCTTCAGAAAAAAAAATCTTACACGAGGAGGAAGGAAGGAAGTTTGACTTGACGGTCTTCACCAATGAAACATAAAACTTGAGTGCATGTTTACACGGAAGGGAGACATACAAGTATTAATTTAAGGTAGTTCTGAAGCATCAAAAGAGGATGCACCGTCCTGAATTTCTCTTCCCCCGAAATTCCCCCCACGCTCCTTTCAGTACAAGAGACACGGGTTGTTATTTTGTTGAGGGAGTGCTCTCCAGAAACAAAGAAAACAGAATATTCCATCTCTGAAAAAAAAAAAAAAGAAACGGATTTTGTCAAAAAATGGGGATTGAAAAGTGGATGCATGGCAGTGGTACCGGTTGAGTCCGCTGCCATTATGTCTATATTTTAAAAAGGTTTTATTCTAGAGGGAAATGAGGCTTGAAGAAGAAAAGGAAGAAAGGAGAGCGGGAGCCTTAGTCCTTTCTGCCTCTCCACGACCGAGTTCTGAGTGGAAGGGCTGGAGGGAGAGATGCTGGGGATCTGTGAAGAGTTTATGGGAGGTCTGTCAGTGGGAACTTTTATGAGCTGTTTCCCAGCCAAGTTCCTGTGGATGACACCAGATCCAGCAGGCACAGGAGAATGGGAGTGCTCATACTTCTCATCCTAGTGCTTTGTTCCTTTGGGTACCTACGCTCCACACTGCTGGAATATTCCTCAGCCATCTCTGGTGCTGTAGTACCACTTAAATCCCCATCCTTGGACTCTTCCCTAAATCCATCGCTGCTATTTGAACTGTATCTCCAACTTTATCTCCGCTCCCTACCACTGGCTGCTGGTCCTTCCTTAGAACCCTCTCAGAACTTGGCACCACCATTCACAGGAGAGCACAGGTGAAAAAACCGAGGAGGCATCCATATTTCCTTTTCTTCTACTTCTTACCTAATCCATGAACGGATTATTCTGCCTTCTTACAGTGGGACCAGCCAAGCTCAAGCCACCATCATCTCTTGCTAGCTTCTGCAACTGCATTCTCACTCACTTCCCTGTGGCCCCCCATCCCCTCTAGAGTATTTTCTGCCCAAAGCAGCTCCAGTGATGGGTCCCAAACCTTCCTTAATCAGATCATGTTACTCTTCAACCCAATCCGTTCTGGTGGTGGCTTACCTTGCAATGCATTCAGAATTAGGCGCAACCTCTTTGTCGAAGGTTGTGAGCCCCCAATAATCCAGACCCTGATTCTTCAACATCCAACCTATCTCTGCCTTGCCAATTCCCTAGTAGCCACACTGGTCTTCTCCTTGGTTCTCAAATATTCCAAACGATTCCTTCCTTTCTCAAGGCCATTGCCCGTTCCTTTCTCACCACCTAAAATTATTTTTACATTTAGATCTTTATGCAAATGTCATTTCCTCAAAGAGCTCATCTTTGACCACTGTACTTACAGTGGCCTGCCCCTCTTCACATCCAACTTCTTACCCTACTTTCTATCACAGTGTTATCGCGCCTTGAAATCACATTGGATATTCATTCATTTGCTTTCTACCTCCCCTTTTGAGACACACACTCTATAAAGGCAGAAGCTTTCTTTTTTTTCCACATGTATACTTAGCACTTAGAACAGTGCCCGGCGCAAAACAGGAGTGTCACAGATAGCTTCTGGGGAAATGAATAAAAACAAAACAATGATATGGTACCTCTAGGAATGGGCAGGGCCTCTAATCATCCTCCCCCTAACAAAAGAAACATTTTTCTATCCAGCCAATCACTGTTTATGATGAAAAACTAAACTGGAGGACTACATAAACAGTTAACCCAATTCAGAGTCTATCTGAATTATTAGAAATTTAAAAACTGTAACTCTGTCAAATGCATGACACAAGTGGAGTTTTATAACAATTTGAAAAAAATAATTTAATAAATAAAACCATAATTTATCGATTGTACGGTAAAACCTTGGATTGCGAGTAACTTGTTCTGTACTTTTTCCGCAAGCTAGGCAAACATTTCTAATAAATTTTAACTTGATAAGCAAGTGATGTCTTGCAATAGGAGTAGTACGTGTCGCTGAACATCTCATGATTACAACTAAGCCAATGGTTCTTGAAATTCACTTTGATATACAAGTGCTTTGGATCACAAGTACGTTTCCGGAATGAATTACGCCCGCAAACCAAGGTTTTACTGTATTTACAATGTCATTTTTTGCTAAAAGATTAGTACATTCATGATAGTTATGAAATAATAATGTCCAATTCTTCATTATTTTACTTTATGACAGTTATGAAAGTATAATGCCTAATACTTCATCATTTTACTTCATGCCACTAAAAGAAATTCATTTAATACCATTAACATTGTCACTTTCTATAATTTGCAATGAATGGTTTATAATCTTGGGTTCTTGGAAACATTAGCTTATCACATAGGAAATGAGATATCCATTAGGTATTTTAGATAAACTCAGAACCGTTGTTCTACTTGGTTTACTGTTGCTCTAAAAGTTTTCTGGGCGACATGTTCCCAGAAAAAGGAAGGGGACCATGGATTCGAAATATGAGACTTACTAAAAAGAATATTCAAATTTGTGACACTTTATGTGCGAAAGCGTGAAGCCATTTTACAATGATGACCTAGTTGGTAACACACACGGTGATATACACATGATATGAACACAGCTTACGCATGGGACACACACGCTGGCACGTAGTGACATAAATGGTGACTTAAAAGGAACAATCAGGCTTGAATAGTTGTATTAACAGCCAGTACAAGAAGAGGAGCTTGGCCAAATATTCTTGCTGTCTTGGTCTGTTCAGGCTGCTCTAACAGAATACAACAGAAATTTATTTCTCAGTGTTCTGAAGGCTGCGGGGTCCAAGACGAAGGCACAGGCAGATTTGGGGTCTGTTCCTCTTCCTGGTTCATAGTCCTTCCTTGTCCTCACAAGGTGGAAGGATCTAGGGAGCTCTGTGGGGTCTCTTTTATAAGACCACCAATCCCATTCATGAGGCCCCCACCCTCATGACCTAAGTAAGTACTTCCCAAAGGCCCCATCTCCTGTTACCATCACCTTGGGGTTTAGATTTCAGCATAGGAAGTTTGAAGAGACATAATATGATTTGGAATCATATAACCCTATCTTCTTCAATGTGTTTTACTTCTTAACTTTTTATCATTTTAATTTTGAAATAATTTTAGCCTTAGAGAAGAGTTGCAAAGATAGTTCAAAGAATTCCCATGTAGCCTTCACCCAGCTTCTCCTAATATTAACATCTTGTGTAGTCATGGTTTAATTATCAGAATTAAGAATTAGCATCAGTGCAACCCTATTAACTAAACAGCAGTCCTTCCTTTTCCCCCAGTGTCTTTGTTATGTCAGGAAGGAATTCAAGACCTCACACTGTTTTAATTGTGCCCCTGCTGAGTGTCCTCCAACCTGTGACCATTCCTTTGTCTTTTCCTTTTCTTCCTGACTCTGACACTTTTGGAGAATACCAGTCAGCTGGCCAGTGTCATCTGATGTTGAGTTCAATCTTCTTTTCCCCCTGACCTGTTCTTCCCTTACATGATTCGTCATCAGCTTGGGGCGAAATGACTCATGTTAGCTCTGCTTTAGGGAATAAACACGGATGTGAGACACACAGCAGAAAGCTGGGACACGAAGAAGCGATTGCAAGATCCTCAGAGATAGCAGCCCTAGAGGTCCATGCTGCAGCTGCCAATGAGAGAGGAGAGGGGAGAGGCAACACCAGGACTGATATTTGGGGCATCCAAGCTCTTCGTAGACTTCCTCCATCTTGAAACATTTTGGGACCTCATTAAACCATAAGGATCCTTTTCAGCACATGTCCACAAGACGTCTACAGTTTAAAAAAATGTATACCTCAATAATCAGCAACAGTAGCTGAGGGTATTATGTGATCCCTGCTATTGAACACACAACTTTAGGAATAAAATGGAAAAATCATTTGGTGACCCTTTTCTCCATCTGGTGTTCTACCAACCTGGTTAGAGTTGGACATGCTGAGTCAATTTATTCACTCTGGGTATTTAACATTTAAGATTAATTTCCTTTTGATCTCCCTTTCTTTTAATTCTGAAACTATCAGATTTTGAAGTTCAACATGCTCCAAGGCTCTACACTTTAAAAAAAAAAAAACGGAAGTCCTCAACTTCTATGTAGATAATAATCAATGTTATCTCCTTGTTATGCTTAAGAATATTTTATGGGAGGGGCGCCTGGGTGGCGCAGTCGGTTAAGCGTTCGACTTCAGCCAGGTCACGATCTCGCGGTCCGTGAGTTCGAGCCCCGCATAGGGCTCTGGGCTGATGGCTCGGAGCCTGGAGCCTGTTTCCGATTCTGTGTCTCCCTCTCTCTCTGCCCCTCCCCCGTTCATGCTCTGTCTCTCTCTGTCCCAAAAATAAATAAACATTGAAAAAAAATTTTTTTTAAAAGAATATTTTATGGGAGATAGCAATCAGATCTTGGGAATAAAAGTCCAATTCCCTTGCACTAGGAGAATAATTTACCTGACAACATTTGCTCTTATTCCCAGAGGCAACAACAAACCAAGGCACTTAAGCGTAGTCAAATTTAAGAAATGGGGAAAAAAAGCTTTTGAAAACTGAGTAACTTGTAAAATTAGGAATTAATTCTAAAAATTACAAATATGGGCACTTGGCTGGCTTAGTCAGTTGAGCATACGACTCTTGATCTCAGGGTTTTGAGTTCGAGTCCCACGTTCGGTGTAGAGATCACTTAAAAAATAAAATCTTAAAAAAATAAAAATTACAAATAAGTTATTTACCTAAGTGAAAGATAAATTGGTTGGCTCATTTCTAATGCATTCCCTAGGGCAGGTAGGTGTTATTTGCCTTATAAATTCAAGTTAAATGCAATTTAAAAATTAAAAGCACTGTTTTAAACCAAATGCCTCTACACCTCAGATGTCTATGTGCCTCTTGAGAAGACTAGATTTGGCCTCTCATATTACTTTTTAGGAAATCTGGGAATTTAGTGCCAGAGCCATTATATAATTATTACATTTTTGAAGAAGTAAGTTATTCTTCTGAAATTTTATTCGGAGTGAGAACAACTTGTTGTTTCCCTTTTTTGCCCTCTAACTCATATCCCTTTATAGTGACTGAAATGAAATAATAACTCTTCCCAAATTAGAAGTGACCCCATTATAATTTAAATAAGTGAAATCAAGCAAGGCATATTTTTTAATCAGATATATGAGCTTTTATTTGTGAGTATCCAACATTGATTTTTTTCAATCAACTTTTCTCTTCCTGAGTGCAATTTTATGAACAACAAAACTAGCTGGATCAGAGCCATGAAAGAAAAGGTTAAGAAACATGTCTTCATCCACATGATTCGAAGATGAAAATAAGCCAAATCAATGAAGAATTTCATATGGAAAATTCATCCACATGATTCGAAGATGAAAATAAGCCAAATCAATGAAGAATTTCATATGGAAAATACGTTCCCCTTTCTTTCTAAGGTGTGATGTGACAAGTATCTTACTTCCCAATGATTCCACCTTTAGGATTGGGAGTCAGGCTCCCTGGGTCTGAATCTCAGTCCTACACTCCACTGTGGGACTTTGGGCAAGCCAAGTATTCCCTATAAATCTGTTTCTCCATCTGTAGAAAGCAGATGATAATATCCATACCTACCTTATATGGTTATAAAAATTAAATTACATAATCAGAGTAAAGTGGTGAACATAGTTCTGGCACATATTAAGAAGTAATGAAATGTTAGCTATTACCCCCATCAGTGTTATTTCAAAAATCTCTGAAGTTAACACAAAGAATAGCTTATTTCCTCATGTTCAGTTGAAAAATAAGATAAGCCTCTCCCCCTCCCTTGTTTTCTGTTTCTTTTCTAAATAAGGAGTTCCTTTATTTAACCCCCAAACACGTCAATGATGAGGAGAGGTAAAGCCAATGTTTTCAAGTTCTTGGAAATTAATTGCACTGACAGTATCTTAAAATAACAGGTTTCCATGCTGCTTGGAGGACAAGATTCTGTTTTGTTCAATAGTTTGCAATCTGTGTATGCCAATTCTTAGAAAACAGTGTTAAAGGAGCAAATTCCGTATTTCCACATTCTGGTTCCATTTATAGAAAGTCTTATTTCACATAATGTATTTTAAAATTTTGTTCCCACTCATTAATGATCCTTAGGTTGAACAAAAATGACCTTTCTCAGTTCGATCCAGACACAGCATTAAAAAGGAATAGTACCTCTTGGAATAGGAACAGTCCATTAGCTCAAAACTACAGATTAGAACATGGGACCCGTACCTGAATGAGATGCCTTCGATTCTGTTCAAACCAGATCCTTTCATTTTGAGACAGGGAAAACCTTTCACCTTTAAAGGACATTAAACAAAAAACACACTTTTTACAAATGCTATTGAACAAGAGATTAGTTCTTTGCGTGTTCTGTCTTCTCAATGAGAACTTGTTTAGTCAGCCTGGCATCGAGGCTCAAAGACCGATATCTTCGCTCAAAGTATATTTTCTTCAAAATCGCATCAATGTAATTTCTAGAATTTTTACAAAACGAAGGGCCTGGAGGCAATATTCATAGACAAAGCCTCCCTGATGGGCTCTCTGTAGTCAAACCGATTAACGTGGAACCACTTCTTTTCTGAGATATGATCGTGTGAGTGAGATTTCTTCAATTTGTGAGCAATTCGCTCTCTGCCTACTGGGCTTTTACACAACTCTTTGCGCTACTTGCAAAGTCCTTCTGTATTTCCTCTGTTCTAGTCCATCCAAGCTTCTGTGACAAAGTACTGCAGACTGGGTGGCCTAGGAGCAACAGAAATTATTTTTTGTCATCCTGGGGGCTTCAAGGCTGAGGCCAGGCTGCCGGCGTGGTGGGGTCTTGTGAAAACCCTCTTCTTGGTTGAGGAAGGCAGCCTTGCGTGGTGGTCTTCCCATGGCAGAGGGGTGAGGGAGCTCTCTGAGCTCCCCTTCATGAGGGCGCTAATCCCTTTCACGAGGGCCCCACCCTAAGAACCGAGTCACCTCCTTGCCTCCTAATGCCATCACACTGGGGGCTAGGATTTGAACATCTGGATTTGGGGACACACACACACTTGGTCCACAGCACTCACCTAAATATTCAGTCTCTGTAAGGCAACTGTCTTGTCACCTGTTCTGGGAAGATTTTCCTGAATCTCTAATTTTCTCCTGATTTTGAGATCAGTGCTTAGTCTTTGACCTGGTTTCGTAGCAGCTAACCAGCAGACCCTTGACAATCATGTGAATTCTGAAAACTGAGGGAAGTGGCTTAATGATCTCAAAGCTTAAGTAGTCTCACGAAGTTCTCATGACTCTATTGCAGGCATGCCCACACATTTGTCACAGGACACTCCCTAGAGTTGTCTGAGACATTCCACTCCAGGACTGTCACCTATACCTCAGAAAGCATTTGGTTTCTACACAGAGTGCGCAGAGGTCAAAGGCAAGTGATATAAGGTGACGGGTATCCCAGGGAAGGGATAAAAACAAAGTTGTCTTGTAAGCAAAAGTGACACGTTAAACAGAGAGTTGCAAATGGTAACTTCATGTAGTAGCTGGCACCACTGGCCAGAGAATGACACATTTTCTCAGTCTGGAGAGACTGCGGTCCACGTACTGATGGGCTCCCCCACTCCCACAAAAAACACTTAACCCCAGCATTGGTAGCTGCTGCAAACAAGGGAACAGTGATAGATGGACACATCCCAGGGTAGAGAGTAGAAGATGCTGGAGAAAAGGCATTTTGGCCATTTAAAATGTCTTAGAGATTTGGACAAATGTGACAGAAATTAAGTTATTTTCTGGCAGTGATCCAAATGTGAGCTTTTAAAACGCAGACATTTCAGAAATCTGTATTACTCCTTATATGAATTGATTCGTCTCGTTCTGTGACCACAGGCGGCATGGTATTTGAGAGACAGTTTCCCTCCCAGGCTCAGCCCCCATCAGGCATCAGCAAACAGCAGGTTCTTGCCTACGTCACCAAGTTCAAGTCTCCCGAACAAGACAAGACTTATCTTCACACCTTTAATGGGCGACTGTCAACCCCGACTGATGGGGGTTCGCCGCTTGCCTGTCTGCTGCTGTCTTGTTCAATCGAAAGCACACTGCTAGATTAAAAGCGAGTGTTTGGGGACTGTTCACAGGATCTACTCGGCGTCGGGAAAATGAGCCCCCGAATGCGGTACAATTTCAAAGATCAATTCTGACCTGAGATGAGATTTATGGGAACGGTGGTGTCATAAGATGCCAAGCCCTTCCCCAACACTGACAGAAGCAGAGACCCAGAATGTGTGTAGGAGTAAAGGGGCCAAGTTTGCAAGTCTGTGACGGTACCAATTGGTTAGGCAGCCAGCCCCAAGTCTGCGTGATATTGGCTGAAATTCACATGTATTTGCATTGTTTTGAGCTAAGTCATTCCGAGGTACGATTACAACAGGAGTCTTGGTGCCCCCCACACGTGGTGGCGGTACCATCCCTGACCTTTTCCCCACTGCCAGTCTCTCTTTCCTTCCCTGCTTACTTCATCAGAACCCATTTGGGAAGCATTTGGTGCACAAGTATTGAACACCTCCCATCACACACTTCCTCTCTCTGTCCTCTCCCTTCTGTTAATGCCTGTGGTGTGTCAGCAGGCCCCAGGCTCCGTTCCCATCCACCTACTCCTAGAAATAAATGGGCTGCTAATCTTTGGTCTAGTTATTAAAGGATCACAGGTAGCATGTAACACTCCCAGAATTGCCCTTACAGTGTTTCATCACTCATAACGTAGATCATCTGAAATCTACTCAAAATAGATGTTTTTCAACTATGATCTGATGCAAGAGAAAAACTGCCACGTATGCTTTATTATCCCAGATGTGTCCACTGGCCAGGATACCGAACCAAGATACAGAAGCTTAGACGCCTCTATTTCTCAAAAGTTCTATGCCAAAGGCTCTATTCCCAAATACTTTGAAAACTGTAAAGCTACAGACGACCATGTAGCTAGGCTGGTGCATAAACCCGTTACGTTCTTACCCACGTTTGTCCTAACACTATGTCTTTTTGAATACTTACAAAACTGGGGAAAAAAAGACCCTATAATCTGAGAAAGTAAACATCTCATAATAAACAAGGCCTCAGGGTCACGGAAAACAAACCAAGTGTAATTTGACACAAGATTTTACAACCTAAGGGAGAAACTCTTGCCTTAGAGAGACACTGTGGGTTTTACACAGAACTTTTAAATAAAATGCACTCCATCAAGTCAAATATATGAAGAGGAACAGTGCCTGCTTCTCCGCACCTTTGTCATAGTGCACACAGGACGTGGGGAAAAGAAAGAGGCACAGCATCAGAGCCTGTAAGATGTCATATTCTGGAAGCCACTGCACAAGGGCAGCAAGGTCATTCCAATCTATAGGAAAAGACATCGCCAGGGGTGCCTGGGTGGCTCAGTGGGTTAAGCATCTGACTCTTGATTTTGGCTCCAGTCATAATCTCGCGGTTCATGGGATCGAGCCCCGTCTGGGCTCTGCACTGATGGTGCAGAGCCTGCTTGGGGTTCTCTCTCCCTCTCTCTCTGCCACTCCCCTGCTCTCTCTCTCTTGCTCTTTCTCTCTCTCTCTCTCTCCCTCTCAAAATAAATAAGTAAACATTAAAAAAAGAAAAGACGTCTCCAGAACGGTCATGCAGCAATAAAGGCAAGAATACACCATGTATTACTTTAAACATTCTTGTTAACTCTTTCTAAACTCATTACAGCTATAAATATCTTTAAAACGTCACAGCTCCTATGACACAGGGATGGGTCAGCATAATGCCATTCTTCACCTTCAGAGACTGATGTGTTCCTCTGGCTGAGTCTTTGCCACACCAAGAGGGCCACCCCATCCTCCTGTGGCAGCTCAGGCTTTCCCCGATACTTGGCATTCAGGCTCAAGATGTGCTGCTGGGAGGTGTGACAGTGCTTTGTGACTTCCCATGTCCCAGGCTGCTTCTTCTGCAAACAGCCACCTGGCTCATTCTACACTCTATGTACCTGTCCAAAGCACTAATCACCTTCTCACATCCTCTTGTGGGTTGAATTGTGCATCACCATCAAGAAACATACTATGGCATCCCAAGCCCGAGACCTCAGAATGTGACCTTATTTAGAGATAGAGCCTTTACAAAGGTAATCAAGTGAAAATGAGGGTGCTGGGGTGGGGGCTTTACATAATATGGTTGGTGTCTTTATTTTTCAAAAAGGTGAAATTTGGACAAACGCATAGAAGGAAGAATGTAAAGATGTAAAGAGGCAGGGAGGAGATCGCCATCTACAAGCTTAGGAGAGAGGCCTGGAATAGAATCTCTGTCCCGGCCACAGGCAGAACCAATCTCGCCGATGCCTCGATTTCAGACTTTAGCCTTCAGGACTGAGAATAAATTTCTGCTGTTCAAGCCACCAGATTGTGGTATCTTCCTACGGTAGCCCTAGAAACTAATACATGCACACTATCTAATTTATTCAGCTGTGTATTACTTCATGATTTATAGTATGCCCACCCCACATACAGGCCACCGTGTAAGTTCATGAAGGCAAGATGTTCTCTGTTTTGTTCACTGATCATCAAACATTTGTAGCTGCTGAGAACGGAGCTTGGAGTTCGTCACTGTTCAGTTAACACTTATTGAATGGGTAAATTATTTCGAGGGACAGAATTTATAATATTCATATGTAATTTGCTGCACGAGTTGGAGCTAAAAACTAAAGAAGTTGGGTGTAATGGCCTACTTATTAGTTAATATTGCCCCTCAATATGCCTTGTCAGATGTTGAAACATGAGAATAAGATTCTTAGGTTTGAATTGTTTTTTTCTAATTATATCTCCACTTATGTCACAATTTCTGCGTGAAGTTCGTGGTTGGCTAACTATTTGATTTTGATCGGAAACATAATTTGACATTCTTTAAATCCTGAATCAATTAAGCATCTTGAAGCATAACTAAGATGCAAAACAAACCAACAAACCAACAAACAAAAGAACAACACCAGAGCAGAAACAAATAAGCAATACTAATTAAAATGGGTGTTGTAAGAATTTACTTGGGAAAAAGCTGACTCATCGACATCACTAACTATCCGAGACCAACCCTGGACAATGCTGTCATTTATAGATGAGAGAGGGAAGGCACAAAGAAATTAACTTTATTCTCAGGTTTCACAAAATGGTAGCGGGACCTCTGGTGGGTTATATGAAGCTAAGATAACAATAGGACACATATAAAACCATCCTTTTTGTATATCCAGAAGACAAGAGGCTAAGATAATATCTGCAGCCAAGTAGAGTGGGGCAGGCAAACCAAATAATGATAATAATAATAATAATAGTAATCAATAGAGGTTCTTTTTTAAAGAGTGGAAGGAAAAGTAGAGATTGCTCACTCCAACATGTATTTTTTTTTAAGAAAATATTAACTGTCTAATATGTGCCAGGGACAATAATTAGCACTGGGGACGAGGAAGGAACATCAAAGCTGATATAACCACCACCTGGAACAGGTAAGATATTGGGGGCTGTCATCATAAAGCAACTCTTTCCTTCTCTTCTCCACCCATTTAAATCTCCTCCATGTGATAGCTTCTTCCCACCTCTGTGGATGAAATCCAGGACGGGTTCCAAGTGCCTCCTTATTCCCAGCCGAGAAAACAGTGTTCTAGATGCGGGAAGTCAAGTCATGGTCTTAGATCAGTAATTGAAGTACCTAGTCCAGGGGCGCTTGGGTGGCTCGGTCAGTTAAGCGACCAATTTCAGCTCAGGTCATGATCTCGCGGTCTGTGGGTTCAAGCCCCACATCAGGGTCTGTGCTGGCAGCTCAGAGCCTGGAGCTGCTTCATATTCTGTCTGTCTGTCTGTCTGTCTGTCTCTCTGCCCCTCCCCTGTTCATGCTCTGTCTCTCTCAAAAATAAATAAACATTGAAGTACTCAGTCCAGTGGAACCATAAAAAATTTCTAAATGTTATTTGAAACTCTGATTGCTCCTCTGCCCCGCTGGCTTCTCCCTTTCCTGCGTCCTGTCCTCCCTTCTTGCTTAATTGCTGACATGGGCAGTCTTCAATTGCAGGCTGATAGAAGGTGACTCTGTTTCACGGAGTACTTTTTAAAAATTAATTAATTTATTTTGGGGGAGGAGTGGCAGAGAAAGAGGGAGAGAGGGAATCCCAAGCAAGGCTCTGTGCTGTCAGTGCAGAGCCTGACATGGAACTCAGTTTCACCAACCGTGAGATCATGACCTGAGCTGAAATCAGGAGTCAGAGGCTTAGCTCATGGAGCCACTCAGGCGCTCCTTTGGAGTAGCTTTGAGGAATCTTCAAGACCCCCTCCTCTTCTGGTCCCTGGAGGTCCACCCCAGGAGGGCCCCACTCCCAGGCCAGTGCATCACTAGTCCAGCTGATCGGCTGTGGTTTTCCTCTGTCCGCAGGCATCTGGCCACACCTCCAGCTTCTTTGAGCTCTGCCTTTGTCCCTTCAAGCTGCTCTATCTGACAGGATCTAAGGCAATCCCTTGCTTGCTGTCTCCGTCTCCCGTGGAAGCCCATGCTAAACACTCATGCATCCTTTTTCCCATCAAATTCTGATAGTTGACAGGACAAATATCAGACAGAGACAGTCCCCTCATGCAGCAAATTTTCAAGCCTCTGTTTCCAGGAGTGGCTGGACAGGGGCAAAGGACATACCAGGGTTTCTCTATCTCACTAAGTATGTGTCCGCTGTCCCGGTTTGGAAGGTGACCTCTATTGTCTTGGGCCTCGGCAGAATCTAGACAAAACAGTTTCATTTAATATCCTGTTTTATTAAGACTGCAAGAAGGATCTAGCCAGAGCAGACAGATGAGCGTTGCATGGGGGAGTCACATCCCAGGAGCACTGGGGTGGAGGGCAGGACTGAGGGGGCAAAGAATGTCAGGAACACAAAGGATGTCAGTATGTGGCACAGTGTTAGCAAAGTCCAGAGGAGGAAAGGAAAGAGGAAATGGAGAGGAGGGGGAAGGAAGCACATTGGGAAATCTTGTTATCCATGTTGACGTAGCAGTTCATTGAGGGCATGTAAGGCTTGCTCTGATATTTTAGTTCCCGTGAAGAGTTGTTATATGGGAAAGAAGAAGACCCCCCTAGCTTTGATTTACATCTTATTCAACTTGCAAAAATTCTAGAATTGTTTTTCAATGTGAGTAGTGTTGTTGAGAAGGAGGAGGAAGGAGAGGAGGAGGAAGGGGGGAAAAGAGGTGGAGAGGAGGTCCGTTCCTTACTATTCCAAGTCACCGGGTAGTCATTCGATTTCATGGCAATTTACCCAGCTTTTATGCATTTTTCAAAGTAATCAGTACTTGATGTAAGCAATGAGGCTGGGACAACTAACTTGTGAGGTGACCAGAAGCCAGTGTCTACACTCACTAGAAGTCCCTTTCTTCCCGGGGGTGAGACCTTTAATTTTTAATAACTCCACGGATCGATAGGCCCATGACTTCTGCCCCTCATGGGAGAGAAAGAACAGAGATGATTAAGATAAAATAGCTCAGCAGAACATAGGGATTACATTTATGTCAGCCAGCAAAATGATCGACGATTAAATAAACCACAACATAAGAAAGAAATAATCTTCTGACAGTCATCTCAAAGAAGCCAACAATGGATTCAGCCAAAGTGACGTGGGGGGTTTTGATTTTCTTTTCTCCCTCAGTGTAAAATCTTACCTGTACATAACCTTGTGTGTTTTAAAGCAAAACTGATAGAAAGGAAAAAAAAATGATCTGCAAAATATATCTCCACCTAGAATTTTGGGTGTCATAGCTGACGACGAAATGAAAAGGAGATGCTTTCCAAGGTCTTTGACTACAACAATAAAAAGCATAATGCTGCGTAATAAATATCCGGATGGATAGCTGAGAAGATACTTTGCTAAGAAGTGTGCAACTGAAGCCTGGACCGGAGGAGACCATGTGATAATGGAACAAACAAATAACATCGCATCAAAGATACTTCTCAGATTTGTACTAAGTCCTTCCAGAACTTGTATTACTATTGTCCCTGTAAGAAGGTCTTTAAATAAATTACTATTTTAGTGGATGTTCACACGAAGGTATCAATTAAAAACGGTAATCTTCAATTTACTAGATGTCACTAGTTAGTAACTTTTTGAAACTAAACTGGGAAATATTTCCACAGCTTTCAGACTGACTCTGGTAGTGAATAACGAATGTACTGGAGAAGATCTCGGCAACTTAAAATAAAGGAGACCGCCAAATAATGGTTTTTAGGAGTCAAAACTGCCCTTGTAAATGTGTGGACTACATGGTGTGACCACATAATACATCATTCAGAATGGGACACTTGAGAGTGACGAAGGAGCTATTAAGAGTTAAGCTAAGGCCAAGTATAAACCGGCATCATCTGGGGCCCATGTATACACAACCTTTCTGATGACCAGGTGGCAGGGCTGGTGATACTGCAGAGACTAATTTCATCATGAAAGTGTTTCCTTAAGCATGTGTTTCTGAAATAAAAATGTACCTGCAGAGATATAATGTATTCTTCACATCATGGAAACTTCAGGGCAAATTCTGTCATTAGAGACTTTTTGCTGTGAAAATGCCTAAGATAAATGGGATTTTCATAGGAGAGGAAAAACAAAAAAAAACAGTAGGTTAATTGTGGACCAGAGGTCATCTTCCAGAAATGTGTGGGCCGTGCTCGGTGGATGCCGGCAGCCAAAAAGAGGCCAGGAAGCCACAGTGGGGGCAGAAACAAAAGCAAGAATCAGGGAACGAGGAAGGAGGGCAAAACCCACTCTACCAACATCTCCACACATTTGTGTATGGCCAGCAAAGTAGCAGAGATGGGACAAGGGGGGCATGCTAATGAAGAGAGCCAATGATGTCCTGCTTCATTAAATTAAACAACATATTCTTGAGTTCCCGTTTTGTGCTAGGTCCTTAGAGAGATGCAAAAAAATATAAGGCATATATTCCCCACTCCCCACCCCAAAGAAATTAACAGGCAGTTGAGGAGCTACATGAGAAATGAGAGTGTTAACATCTTCCAAAAAAGACCAGCTTTTATAAGACAAGAGAAACTAATGGAACTAGTCTGGCTGGTTGCCTTTGTGTTCGTGGTGGCAGGTAGTTGAAACGTCATTTTCAAAAACTGAGAAAATCTTATTCGACGGCACTAAACAAGTTGATTCCACTGGTAACACTTTTTTTTAAGTTTTTTTTTTCTCTTTCTTTCTTTCTTCTTTCTTTCTTTCTTTCTTTCTTTCTTTCTTTCTTTCTTTCTCTTGAGAGTAGGGGAGGGGCAGAGTGAGACAGGGAGAGAGAGAGAAAATCCCAAGCAGACTCTGCATGGTCAGCTTGGTGCCCAATGCAGGGCTTGAACTCATGAACCATGAGATCATGGCCTGAGCTGAAACCAAGAGTCAGACGCTTAACTGACTGAGCCACGCAGGGGCCCCCACTGGTCACACTTTTAACTTCCATGGTGGTCGTTGAGTTGACTGATGACCATGTGCACTCAGTCAGCTGTGCGGTAACACTAAGAAAAGTCAAGATCTTCCCAAACACACAGGTCCATAACAGACTCACTGAAGGTTCTGGACTGAAGGCCATAGTAAGCCTCCCACTAACTGCTCAGGGCCTCCCAGGAGCTGCAGGCAAATCAGAATATCCTCCTACTTCCTTCTGAAGTAGCCACCAAGGACTACATGGCTAAGCCTTTGAGGTTTGTTACCGTGAACTCATGGGCATGTCTTTCTGAGGTTTACTTCTTTATGTTATTGCTGCTTCTGCTGGACAGCAACTTTAGCATTTTCTCTGAAACTATAATAGTTTGCTAGGGTGTCCTAACAAAATCCTACAGACAGGTGGCTTAAACAACAGAAATTTACTGTCACTGTTCTGGAACCTAGAAATCAGACATCAGGGTGTCAGCAGGTTTGCTTTCTTCTTTTTTTTTTTTAATTTTTTTAATGTTTACTTATTTTTGAGAGAGAGAGACAGAGCACAAGTGGGGAGGGCAGAGAGAGAGGGAGACACAGAAGCAGGCTCCAGGCTCCGAGCTGTCAGCACAGAGCCCAACGAGGGGCTTGAACTCACAAGCTGTGAGATCATGACCCGAGCCGAAGTCGGACGCTTAAACGACTGAGCCACCCAGGCGCCCAGGTTAGATTTCTTCTGAAGCCTCTCTCCAAGGTGTATAGATGGTCAGCTTCTCCCTGTTTTTTCACATGGTCCCTCCTCTGCATCTGTTTCGAAATCTCCTCTTCTTGTAAGGATACTAATCATACTGGATTAAGGCCTACTCTAATGACCTCTTCTTATCTTAATTATTTCTTTACAGACCCTGTCTCCAGAGACAGTCACATTCTGAAGTGTGGGGTTAAGGACTGCCTTAGTGACCTCAGATGCCATAACAAAATACCAGAGACTGGTGGCTTAAGCGACTGCAATTTATTTTCTCACATTTCTGAGGACTGGAAGTCCACGATCAACGTGCCAGGTTTGGTGTCTGATGACCCATCTCACCTTGGGTTGCAGAAGGGTGTCTTCCTGTTACATCCTCACGTGGTGCAGAGAGAGAGAACTGGTATCTCTTTCTCTTCCTCTAAGGACACCAGCCTTATCAGATTAGCGGCCCATCTTCATGACCTCACATAACCTTTGTCACCTTGTCAAAGTCTCTAGCTCCAAATACAGTCACATTGAGAGTTAGGCCTTCCATAAATGAATCTGGTCGGGGTCGGGGGGGAGGACACGATTCAATCTGCAGAAGACTTCCACACACAAATGGAGAGGGCGGCACAATTCAGCCCACAATGGAAATATTCCATTATTAAGAGCAATCTCCTGTGGCCTCTTCCACATTTAGTTCTGGAGACGTGCAAGACACAACATACAGGGAGGCTTCCTAATCCTAGGGCTCCAGGAAGGACAGCTGCACTACCAAGAAGAACATGTACAAGGCTCTTTTCAATCAGGAGTGTATCTCAATATCCCATTCCAATGCTGAATGAGACCTATTCCAATATCCCATTCCGATGCTGAATGAGCTCAGGAGACTGAGCTGCTATAACTGACTGTCAGGAGACCAATGGCAGTGATAATCATGGCAAGGACGAGACTGTAAGGTATCATGGAGACATGCCTCTCTGGTGGGGCCAAGTAATGATGACATAGGGCACTCACAGAAAGTACTGTGAAAAGTCCCATCACTAGCACTGAATGAAAGAACTGGAATAAAATGCTGAAGTGTCATCCTTGTCAACTTAAGCTGCGTTGTATCAGACGAGGTAATGCAGTCCTTTCACAGTGTCCTGGAGATGAGATTGTCACACTCTACCTGCTCACACCCTCCTGTCAGGACTTCCACTGTGTGTGTGTGTGTGTGTGTGTGTGTGTGTGTGTGCATGTGCGCGTCTGGAAAATTACTTCCAGGTGAAAATTATAAAACAGGAATTATAAATATTAATTGGTTGATATTAATCAGACTGCCTGTGTGTGTGTGTTCATATAAATATATATAAAATCAGTTAAGATAATGGCAGAGCCTGAAGGAAGCAAGGTGGTCCTGGGGAAATATTTGAAGGAGAGAACTCTACCCTTTGTGGAAGGGAACAGCTGTAACCTTAAGTCAACGTTCTGGTTTGCATTGCCCTCAATCCCACAAACATCTGCCGAGAGACTCTAAGCAGTGAGCTAACCCTCCCAGTAAGGAAACCACCATTAGAACCATTCCTGAAGTCTGCCATTCCAGACGCCATCCCCATGTATCTACTTCTCTTTCGAACTCCATGCAGTGTCCATAGCTGACTGCCTTCTGCCTGTCCCTTGTATTTCCTTTCTCTTCTCTAGGCCTCAGAGAGGCCAAGAAGAGGAAGAATCACTTAGAGACGCTCCAGGATTCAACCTGTAATCTGTGTGTTCCCTGACACGAAGGTAAAACGTCTGCGGAATGTCACGGAATTTTGATGAAAACGTGGAAATGTTTTGCAAACTCACTGCACCCATCTGGTGCTTCTCGACTGGCATGTCTATTAATTGCATGTACATGTCAGCCAACAGAAATGATTCCCAGGCATTCCTGTGTCAGTGGAGGCAATCCCCCAGGATTCTGCTCTTGTTGTGTGTGAGCTGTTCCCGACTCTGCCAAAGTCTCTGTTTGTATTTAAACACTACTTGATATTAACATTTGGCTTCCAACACTTTGATTTTTAGAGCTCCCCACAGACACGACCTTGGATTCATCCCTTTGCTCTGTATTTGTCAAGTAGAATAACCTATTACAGTTTCCAGTTTTAGGCCCTAAGGATCTAATCCCTGGCTCTTGTCTGTTTAATTAGTGGTCACAGAAAGGAGGGGAATCAAAAACTTACTTTGATGTTTAATGTTAATATATCTTCCTATATATAGAAAATTCCAAATCCTAAAAATAACCCAGGGATTGGGATATAAGGCTTATGATGAAATGACGGCCATTCTGAAAAATGGTTAAAATTGGGGTGGCTAATATGCTCTTACATAATTGATCCTGATATAGATGAACTTGACTGATATTTATTCATTCTCCCTCCACCAGCTTGACAATGTTCCAGAAGTAGAAAAATAATGGGCAATTCATTTTTCACCCTGGTTGTCCTTTTCAAAAAAAGAATTTGGTATTTTTTTTCTCTAAACTCCATGGTAAAGGTTATAATTTCCACCTTTAAAAATCATTTTGAAGGAAGAAGTGTGGAATGATTCTCCCTGCAAAACGATTACCTTTTTTTACACATTCTCTTATCATTTTGGCTATCCAAAGCTTAACATTGTTAAAATTCAGATTTTGCCCAGTTATCCAATGGATTCAAAAGGGTGAGATTTTGCCCTCACCCCAAAAAAGAGACACGGAATCTTAAATGTTGATGGTTTTAAGTAATTCATTCATAAACAAATATCCAAAAAAATCCCAAGCAATACAGAATAAATGGACAAGAACACATATGCCTTCTCACGGATACTTCTCAAAACTGAGTGGAAGCATTTTAAAATGGTGGCTCTTGGGTCGCCTGGGTGATTCAGTCTGTTGAGTGACTCTTGGTTACGGACTGAGGTCATGATCTCACAGTTTAGGAGATCAAGCCCCGTGATGGGCTCTTTGCTCACAGCACAGAGACTGCTTAGGATTCTTTCACTTCTTCTCTCTCTGCTCCCCTCCTCCACCACTCATGCTCGCTCTCTCTCTCTCTCTCTCTCTCTCTCAAAATAAATAAATGAACATTAAAAAAATGGTGGCCCTTGGGTACTTCTTTTGTGGCAACATGCAGTTAATACTTAATATATATTTGTTATATGATTAAGAGAATGAATTGTTGGTTAGGAAAACATAAGCATTACATTCTTCCAACTTGAAAATGTGCGAGAAACAAAAGCATTCTCTTTGAATTTTTAACAAATAAGAAAATCGACTTCCTCACTCTTGGCCAGGAGCGAAATCTGTAAGTGAAGAAGGCTGAATCCAGGGGTGATATAAGAGCTCCTATTTTAGAGCAAAATGCCTTGGTGGAACTGAAAATATGAATCTTAGTGAGTAGCATATTCATAGCTTATAGTAAGTATAGCTTTTGCAACCAAAATCCCCATAAAACCAATACACCTATAGGTTGCATGCATGGCATTTACTGTAGAAGCCTCAGACTCAGGGATGTGGCTAGATATAGGCACCTGCAATAAAAACTTCATATCAGCTCTCTTACTATTTGCTTAATGGGAAAAACAATGCAGGTGGGGAGTTACAGAGAAAATATATACACCTAAGACAGAGATGCATTTTGTCATACTCTCAGAAGGAAAGAAATGCTGTTCAACCTTTCACATAAACCTACTTGTATATACAAGTATATATACCTATATATGATATAAGTTAGTGCTCTTTTGTATAGATCTAAAATAGAAAAATGGATGTGTGTATATATGCATGAATGTGAGTTCGAGCATGCCTGAGCATGTGCACGTGTGTTTGTGTGCATTCGCGTGTGTGTGCGCACAGGTGTGTGCATGTGTGTGTGTCTCTGTAAATAAGCACTTACGTTGGCACACACAGCCAAACACCCACAACGTAGTGAGATGTCCGACGTTCACAGTTCATCTGAAATATACTGTACTTCCCAAAAAGTAACCCCTCAAAACTAAAACAAAAGACACACACAATGCCTGAGAGAAGAAATCAGTTTAGCTGATGAAAAAGTAAGGTCCCCCTTGCCCACCTGCTCTGTGCCACCGTTTCTCAAAACTGCATGGCGGGCCGTGTTGTTGCCACCAGGATACCTCAGCCCTGAGTCTCTGGCCTGCAGATCCTTGATTAATTCAAGTTCTCTGGCTTTCCATTCTCTGGAAGAGTTCAGACTTTCTTCACATCCTACCAACACTCTCAGGGTTTCAAGTGATGGGGAACTCCTGAGACATACTACCAAGAGGAAAGGTACCATGGAAAGTTAAATATATAGATCAGATTTTAGAAATGTTTTAACAGTTGAAGAACTACTTTGCAAATTATTCCAAGCACACTACTGTCATTGAGCTGTTTTGAAAATAAAGCCTGTGAAGTTTTGCTGTATTTGTTCAAAATAAGTGGAAACTTTTCACCAAAATATTTGATAAAGCATCAAAACACTTCAGCTTTTGATTCTTAGAGTGCTTTTTAGTACTAATAGCAATTGAAAACAAAGTGTGTAAAATGGAAAAACAAAACAGTATTTTTTTATAAAAGCAAGAAAGGAACAGAACAAATTAATCTGAATAAAATAATGTGACAAGAGTTTTGTGTTCAAGATTTACTTTTGATATTCTAGTATAGAGTCTTGGAATATATCAACTCACGGGAAGAATCTTTTGAAGGAACTCCTATTTTTAACTGGAAAAATTTATTCTCTGTTACCAAGATTGCCTAGTATTTGGAAAGCCTAAAGTTTTGAAGCATGTAAAATTCACAAAGTATTTAAAATGATAATGATAAATACACATTGTTCTGGTTTGTCACAAAAGTATTTCAAAGGTAGTATCACTTGAGACAAAAAATGTGATAATATTTGCATTCAAATATTTATCTATTTAAATATAAACAAAGTTATATTGAGAATACTCTCCAACTAGTAAAATTTTCTCTAATTTTTTCCTAGCATCTGTAAAGGTAATTTTTCCTAAATTAAAACTAGGATAGCATGACCAGAATTAACTGGGCATAGCGATAGTTTCAAATTTTGTGAAAATAAGTGAGACAATGTAAAACACATCTTTAAAGAAAAAGTTTACTTACTTTGAGGCAGGGAGGGGCAGAGAGAAAGGGAGAGAGAGAATCCCAAGCAGGCTCCACACTGCCTGACATTGGGCTCGAACTCATGAACCATGAGATCATGACCTGAGCTGAAATCAAGTGTTGGACACTTAACTGACTGAGCCATCCAGGTGCCCCTAAAATGCATCTTTGATGAAGACTGTAGAAAATTATATTTTTAAAAAATTAAGACCATATTTTAAAAAGCAATCTACTGGAAAATACCAGGGATATAATATTTGGGAAAGATGCAGCCAATACACCCATTAAAAGTATGTGCAAATTTATCAAGAATAACAATTGTGTTAGTGTTACTACTTAATGTTCAAAAAATTCAGATGAGGTTACTAAGGGCTGTTTTGTTTTAATATGCATGGATTTTGTTATTTTTTATTTTTGAAATGAATTTCACTGAAAATGATTTGCACATAACTCTTTTCCAAGAGCTTCCAAAACAGTTTGTTGGTCAATACATACATTTTTAAAGTAAAGTATTTCAAACATCCTTTTTCAATACTCAAAATTGTCTCCAGTTGGGCAACAGATGATATGGTTGATCAAATTTCACTATACTGCTCTTGTATTTTTCTAAAATGTGTTTAATCTCTTTTCTGAACTATCTTTGAAACCTAGCAAAAAGTAAGACAAATTTAAGTTTGCTTTTATTAACTGGTCTTGGCATGATCAATTTTGCTTTTTATCTTTAAAAGTGTCTTAAACAATCTTCTGTTGTGACATAGTTTATAAACCAAAGCTTGATGTATCTATCATTCTGCTCAGAAGTAACTGATGGGGCCGGTTTAGATAAGAATCCACAGAGGCACTCCTTCCCCACTGAAATTATTTAGATACCTGATTAGTGCAACCCCACGAGAGGGGCTCCGAGAATGCTATAGAGTAAATGAGGTCTTAATTGCATGTATATTCTGATGTGGCCAACATATACATCCGTGTTAACCACCGGGAACCTACCATCAACTCCAGGATGTTACAAGGATTTCATTTTCTTGTCCAGCAATCCACTGGGGAGTATGCTGTCTCTTTAAAATAAAATCCGAAATATCTTTATCACAACAAATACTGGAGATAAATTAAAGCAAATTATTATTTTGTCAACTGGTTTTTGCCTGACAGGCTTTTCCCTAGAGCTGCTCATTTCCATGTCAAAGGAAAAAAATATTATGCATCTCTAAAATAAACAGACCACTTTTAAATTATCCTCACCCAACTGAAAGAATTGTCACTTTAACAAACAATGTCGAGCCTCTTTTCCTGCTGTACTAATTACCAATCAGCCCTAATGGCAGGTGACTGGAGATACGTGATTGCATAATGCATGTAGAATAGGATAAAGGCAAAATCAAACCCACATTGGACAGCTTGGAGTCAACAAAGACTTTTTACACAAGCAGTTTGACTTTTTAATTGTTCTTGGATTAATTAAGTTATTTATTTTAGCATTAAGCTGAATTATGAGATCACACCCTCATCATTTCTTATAAAAGGCATTTTAATCTCCATACCTATTGAGGGCAGATGTTCAGATGGCCTCCAATGATCCCTACCTCCATGCCCATGAGTAATCCCCTCCTCCTGAATGTGGGCTGACCTAGTAACACTGATGGGATGTCCCTTCCACATGAAGGCTTCATAAGGCAGCGATTTCACCCTTACTAACTGACTCTCTCCTTTGCTGGCTTTGACGAGGCAAGCAGCCACACTGGAAAGGCCCATGCAGTTAGGAACTGAGCAAGGCCTCCAGCCAGCAGTCTTTCATCTGACAACTCTCAGAATCTGAATTGTGCCAATGACCACATCAACTTGGAAATGGATCCTTCCACATTCAAGGCTTCAGATGAGGCTTCGTCCCTGCCCGAGACCTTGAAAGCAGTCCTGGAGAAACCCAGAGCAGAGGAGCCAGTTAAGCCGTGCCTGGACTCCTGACCCACAGGCTCTATGAGGTGATACACGAGGGTCATTTTAAGCCACTACTTATGTGGCAATTCATTATGCAGCAATGGAGAACTAACACAACACTTGATGCTATATGTAGGTTTCATTTTTATTTTGTAAATCATTAATGGGTTTTGCTCATAAATAGGTCAACTAGAGGAATCTTGTTGCAACCACCTTTCATTAAGAGACACTGAAAAGTACAGGCTTTGAAGTCAGAGCTGAATGTGAAATGTTTGTTTATACAAAGTATTTGAATTCTCTTGGTCTCAGTTTCTTTGCCCCTAGAAGTGGTTATATCATTCTTTTCTTTTTAAGTTTATTTATTTATTTTAAGAGCATGAGAGAGAGAAGAGTGTACAAGCAGGGGAGGGGCAGAGAGAGAGGGAGAGAGAGAATCCCAACCAGGCTCCGTGTGGTCAGCGCAAGCCATAAGATCATGTCCAGAGCTGAAACCAAGAGGCAGATGCTTAACTGACTGAGCTACCCAGGCGCCCCAGGGGTTATATCATTCTTACTTGAGTGAGTGCTGGCTTGTCGCAGTTTAAGAAGTGACTGTGTACTCACTTAACAGGCTATCTGGAATGAGCACTGTTAGTAGTTCTGAGGATAACATTATAATCCATGACTTTTAGGATTTTTCCTCGTTTCTGGCCATGCTATCACCCCAACTCATCATGTTTTCAGCACAATCTATTTCCCCAAATGTCAGGCCTCTGCAAAAACTGTAAGAAGGGTCCTGCTAGAGGCCAAGAGTTTTCTCACTATCAAGGTGTCTAGGCTTGGGTGCCCAGCTAATTGCAGTTTCTTGCCACACCTAGGGCTGGCATGCCCTATCTGATCCCAAATTCTGCTTCCCACCTTTTCTTTTCCTATTGCTCTGCCTTTTCACTCTGTTTCCGGAATCCCTTCCGGTTTGGAGGCATAGAAGGGCGATCATGGACACAACTCAAAGTTTTGAATTCTTGTACTTAAAAGCTACTTTAAGCTATTTTTTTTTTAATTCCCGACATCTCCCTTTCCTGTGTAATGAACACAGTGGCTCTAACAGAGCACATATGCAACTGGTCGAAACCCTGCTGAGTAAAGAGCCGCTCGGCAGGCAAATCTGGTCTGGGAAAACAGCAGCATGTCTGAAGTGATTAGATGTCCAGGCTACTCCAGAACCCTGTTTATTTGGTCTTTACAATGCATAATTCAACATTTTAAATGTTCTCTGAAGATGAAAAAGAATGCATTTTTCATAGCTTATATGACATGCCCGATGTAATACTTAAGCAAGCTGCTAAATCAGTCCTACAAAGCAGGGGAAAAAAGTGGTCAGTGGCTCTAATAAATGCTAAGCACGGAAGGCAAGTTCTTCCATGAGGAAATCCAGGACCTTTTCTCCCCCCAAAGATGAAAGAAAAGCAATGACTCACCTCATTTAGGAACATTATTATTTATGATTGAAATTATATGCCTTTTCAGTTTTTTTCCCCTTTTTATATCTGAACTGGGAGAATTTTATTTTTCCTTCACATAACCATAATCTCGTATTTAAAAAGTGGGGGCGCCTGGGCGGCTCAGTCAGGTGAGCGTCCGGCTTCATCTCAGGCTGTGATCTCACAGATTGTGAGTTCGAGCTCCACGTCGGGCTCTGTGCTGGCAGTGAGGAGCCTGCATGGGATTCTCTCTCTCTCTCTCTCTCTCTCTCTCTCTCTCTCCCTCTCTCTCTGCCCCTCCCCCACTTGCAGTCTGTTTCTCAAAATAAATGAACTCAAAAAAAAGTGGTCGTGAGATTGTTTTAGTTTGTGGGAAGGAATAAAAGGGTAGAGTACTATTATCTGTTAACCTTCTTAATTGGACAACATAAAAGTAAGACTGAGGATTTGCCTCAGTGTTAACTGATGCTCTTACCATGCATCAGGGAACAACTAATAACAGTTTTGAAAAGATAAATGTTTAGTTAGAGATCTTTCTGTAAGGCACACACATGAGAGGATGTCATCGTCATAATAAAGGTGACCTTAACTTCCACCCTAAGGTACACTTTTCGAAGGAGACAGGGAATCAAAACCTTCCCCCTTGTACCTCAGGGTGGACTCCTTTTCTCCTAACTAAAACTTAATTCTGAAAGATCACTTGACGGAGATTCTGTCAGCGTGCAGCTTGCAACCTGGAGGTTAAAACAGCTCCTGAAACCTGCATTCACCATTCCGGAATGAAAGCAATTTGAAATCCAATGGCCATTCAAGGGCACTCAGGGGCCCCATAATAGATCCCCTGAATGAAGATGGCTTCCGTGAATTTTCCCACTGAGACAATATAGCTAATACTTGAAAAAAGTAGGGATGCCTGGGTGGCTCAGCCGGTTGAGTGTTTGACTTGATTTCAGCTCAGGTCATGATATCAGAGTGCATGGGTTCAAGTCCTATATCAGGCTACGGGCTGACAGCACAGAGCTTGCTTGGGATTCTCTCTCTCCTCTCTCTGCCCCTCCCTCGCTCATCCACACCTCCCCCCCCGCAAATAAACAAATAAATAAATAAATGAACATTAAAAAAAGAAATACTTTTCTAATTACTGTAACGGTCATGTAGAGCTTTGAAATATTTTGATGTTAAACTGAGCCATGGAAAGCAAATCTTGAAGACTAAACAGTTTGATTCCTAAGTAGGCAGTTACCAAATAAACATGCAATACGTGCTCATGAAAATTTAGAGAATCAATTTCAGTACTAAATAATAAACAGGGGTGTCAGCAATGAAGCTAGAAAGTCCACAAATAATCCAATGCTGTCCACCACATATACTTCAGTAGGAATATAAATTTACTACAGAATGAATCTTGTGGATTCTATACAGCGTAGCAAAATAGTAACAATAGCCAAATAATAACAAGGAGTTTAAAATGAGGAATCGCTGAACAAAACCCAACATGAATGGACTGTCAGCTTCCTATTGAAAGTTCTCAGGGATAGGAGACTTGGCTGCTGGCTGGGCCCCGAATGGTGGGTGTCCGATCTCAACTCAATTTAATAGGTTCTTTTTAAAAAAGGACCTACGCCCCACCCCAATGACCACTGCAGTGAAATGATACTATTCATGTAACACTCATTCACCCAATATGGATGGAATATCAGGCGCGGAGACAGACGATGGAGACACAATAATGCACAAAACAGAAATGACCCCTCACTGGGCTTATGGTCTCAGGAATAAATCCAATCACCACATGACCACATGAAGAGCGCAAAAAGGCAACCTGTGAGAAGGCAAGGCCAGGCAGAGGGAAATACGAGAAGTGGAGGCTATGATGTGTCTGGACAATCAGGGAAGATTTTCCTGGAGAACTACTGCCTGGGCTCCACCATGAGAGAGAAACAGATGATCAGCAAGGAACACCGAGGCTTAGAAGAGCAGTGTGTGCCCCGTCTCAGCGTGAAAGACGACTTAGGCCCATTCAAGGAACTCAAAGAACATCAATGGTGGTAAAATAGATTAGAGAAGTGGACATACTCTAAGAGCGCCGCATGATGTCTCATATATTGATCACAACAACCAGTGAAGTCACTTTTAATACGGTTCTCATTACATACATGTGGAGACCAAGGCTTACAGAAAGTTTGAGCAACTTATCTGTAGCCATCCAGAAAGTAAATTACAGATCTCGATCTGATAACATCAGTCAGTGTGAATTACAGAAGACAGCACAGAGGCAGACGGCAGATTTCCACCCACACTTTTCATCTGTCTGATACTATTGCTTCTTTTGCTGTCCCACCCCCACACATGCTTTCTTCAGAGCAAACCCACCACTGCCAACAGGCCACTTTTTCCTGTCTATTGATTACCCAGAAGGTGACAGCTTTTTAATTTCAATCACCAGATGTTGAGAATGGGACACACCATAATAGCAGCAAAGGGATTTAATAGAAGTGTATGTGATAATGAAAAGTATACATGCATTAAGTCCTATAAATTGGAAATATTGGAAGGTATATCATCAGCTTTTAAGGGTGCAGTCTTACAACAAATTTATGCAAATGCTCCATTGCTACACATATACATAAGTCCAGTAATGATGCTTGGAGTGTCCCAAGGAGTGGTAAATATTTAAAATATAAGTGGGCTCAGAAGAGATTTTTTTAAGTTGGGGTCGGAGCAATAAAGGTCAATTGTCTTCGGTTCAACTGGTTAAATTATCGGTGGCAGGTGGTTCATATCAACGTGACACCTTTTTCATCTGATTTTCAGGATGTCACATGCTTCTGGTTTTCCCGTATCTCCTTGGAATTTCTGTGGGTCTCCTCATCTTCCTGATGATGTGTCAGGCTCTGACCATCTTGGGCCTTTGATCTTTCCTATCGTCACTTACCCACATTATGATCTCACCCAATGGCTTTTGGCTGATGAGCCCTCAAAATGTTATCTCTGGTCTCCTCCTCCTCCTCCTCCTCCTCCTGGACTTGTGCCTTTTGATGTCTATTTGAAAATGTTTCTTGGAAGTGCATGTGCCCCAAACTGAAAACTACTGATTCTCTTCTGCAAGTATTTTCCTCCTTTAGTGCTCCTATGTCTTCCTGAACAAGCCCAGGCTTTGTTCACTCAGGGGAAAAATAGAAATAAAAATTCACACACCCTCATTTCTCTCACACCAAACATCCAATCCACCAGCAAACCCCAACATCTCCCTGCACCCAACTTAATTAGGGTCATTGCTGCCTCTGACCTAAAGTTCTATTTCTACTTCCTCATAGGCATCCTTGCTCTTTATTCTTTTTTTTTTTTAATTTTTTAAATGTTTATTTATCTTTGAGAAAGAGAAAGAGAGAGAGAGAGAGAGAGAGAGAGAGAGAGAGAGAGAGAAAGAATGAGCAGGAGAGGGGCCGAGAGAGGGGGAGACACAGAATCCAAAGCAGACTTCAGGCTCTGAGCTGTCAGCACAGAGCCCAACATGGGGCTCGAACTCACGAACCGTGAGACCATGACCTGAGCCGAAGTCAGTGTTTAACCAATGGAGCCACCCAGGCGCCCCTCCCTCTTTATTCTTGATTTCCTACAGTTGTGCTTTCAGAACTGGGTGGGAAAATGTACCTAGCATATTGCAGTCACTTGGCAAAACAAGAGAAAAGGAAAAACTAGACTGGAATTAGCAACATGATGTGTGTTACACTTTGTGAAGGATTATTTCATGACACTATTACTCAGGATATAAACATGCATAATACACACATATATTTACACTGGGCCCGCTGTAAAGTGGACTTCCTCCAGTGGTCAATGGTTAAAATGTTTGACATTTTTTTTAATGTTTATTTATTTTTGAGACAGTGAGAGACAGAGCATGTGCAGGGCAGGGGCAGAGAGAGAGGGAGACAGAATCTGAAGCAGGTTCCAGGCTCTGAGCTGTCAGCACAGAACCCGACGCGGGGCTCCAACTCATCAACTACGAGATCATGACCTGAGCTGAAGTCAGATGGTCAACTGACTGAGCCACCCAGGCGCCCCACAATGGTCAAAATATTTGAAAGATGCTGCCCTGCAGTCTGTTACGTACAGAGCGGCCGGAGAAATCCTTGTATAATGCAACCATGAATACTCCACCATCCCGTTCAACTCTCCACGGCTTCCACCTCTGTAATCTAGAACCCGTGTCCTGGTGCACAAGGCCAGCACGATCGGGGCCCCCAGCCCTCTCTCCCACCTCACCACTGACACCATGGTCATCCTGCTCCAGGCACACCAACTGCCTGATGTTCTTGGAACGTGTTGAGCACTCCCCTGCCTTTTCACACTTGTTCTTTCTCTTCCTGCGATGATGTTCTCTCCACATACCTTCATCACTAGTCCTATAATATCAGAGCGGTCTCTCCTGTCCTGTTACCTAAGTAACAGCTTGCTCCCAACCTTGTCACTCTTTATCCTTTCGGACTTTTTTTCCTTCACATTCATATCAATACCAGATAGTATGCTATTCATTTGTTTATCTTATGTCACCACCCACTAGGATGTCAACCATTTGAGAACAGGAATTTTGTGTGTTTTATTCACCGTTGTGCGCCAGTGTCTAGAACAGAACATGTTCTTGGCACGTAATGAGAGGTCAATCGATATTTATGGAATGGATGGCTACATTTCAGTTCAGCCCTATGCGACTGCGAAACCTGAACTCTGAACTTATGTCAGCTTTTCCATGCATTAGGAAGATTGGACACAAATTGAAATTGGTTAAAAAAAATGACAAGAAGCAATTTATGATTAAATGTGAAAAGTTGAATCGGAAGTTCAAGGAACGCTACAGGAAGCGGACATATTCGGTGTTGTTTTCATAAAGAGAAAGGAATTGAAGTAAACCCTAAGTGATGCGAAGGCCAAGACAGGCAGAGATCACAGCCTTCGGGGAGAAGGTAATGATACAAATGTAATGATTACCATTTCTAATTTGGCAGCCAAGACAATATTCAAAGAGTCTCATTTTTGAGGACATACTTTCAGCATTAGAATTGCCACATATGCAGATTTCCTGTTGTTATTTTCTGATTTGCACTATGGGAACTCTACTTCCCCAAAGTATAGGAGTGAAAATGGAAAAGCAAATATGAATACCATCTACTAAAAGAACCAACTGACAAAAATGATCCATATGGAGAATGAAACATGGGTCTGGGAAGATACTGGCTCCGCCTACGAGCTCCGGGCGCTCGTTTCTGAGGGCCTGGCCCTTATGAACTGGAAAAGTTGCATTTAGAAAGGCTCAAGGAATCAAAGACACACACACTAATAACAATGAAAGCTCTTAAAACACTTGAAAGTTTTTCTAGGTACCGACTGGGAGACAGATTCTAAATGTCTCCGAGAAAAAAGCAAACAGACAAAACAACAACAACAACAATAAAACAAAACAAAAAACAAAAAAAACAAACAAAAAAAACCCCGACACACAAAACAAACGGTAAACCAGACTCTATATGGCACTTAGATGCAGCCAACCTAGATTTTGTGCCAATCGGTTTCAGAACATTTACCTCAGCTGTGCCCCATATTTTTATTCAAAATTATAAAAGGGGGTGGGTGGTGGTGTAAAAGACACAGGGCAAATCATGGCAATTCTGCACCTATTCCGAAAAACGTCTACACACAGCTCCAACTTCCAACTCTATTGAAGACATTTGTTCTGGAAGAGACTTGAAGGCTCAGCCCAAAGATGCTCCCCAGTCATCAGATTGCCAATAATAGGAAGACTTGTAGGTGGGAGGTGGGAGGTGGGATGGCAAATTGAGAGTCAAAACTACCAACAGAAATGCTTGAAATGAGGCATCCAATTTGTTTAGGCTGTGTTTTAGAATGTGAAATATATTTCCTTTCACAGCAAAGTTACGTTGTTGGGAAGTTACCTGAACAATGGTAAGAAGGCGAAACTCAAGGAAATGTAGGGAGATAGTGGGTTTCCCCACATCAGGCACATTTCTCCTGGGAATGGTGTATTGCGATCTTGCTTGCAGGCTGAAGGTGAAGTATAACATCTGAAGTAGACTTGAAATCATGGATTTTCTCCCCACTCCGACCTTCAGGTGTTCAAGTCCTCCTGCAGACCATACTCTGAGAATAGGGAGGGGAAACAGGCCATGGTGTGCCCTCCCTCACTGTGAAGAAGGCACATATTGGACAAGTGATCACAAGATGATGCCAGTCACCAAGAAGAGAAGAATATTAGGGACTCAAAGGACAGGAAGACTAGCTATACTTACTGAGCGCCCCCCGACCCTGCACCCATGACTGCCTTAAGCACTCACTGCTGCATTGACATGGGGTGCGCATGAGGGTAACTTCCCAGAAGTCACTTTTAAAGAGTGAGAATACCCAGCCAGGTGAATGGGACTAAGAAGAAGGGACCACTGCAGGCCAAAGGACGGCCTGGGAAAATTCCAGAAAGAAAACAAGAGGGCCAGCAGGAAGTTCCTTGGGAACATCTCTGCAGATTCAGGGCTGGGGGAGTAGTGGCATGGAGAAGGGAGAAGCTGGAGTTGGGGCCAGCAAGGCTGGCAGAGGGCTACCTCTCTCTACTGTCTCAGCCTAAGAACAACAGGAAGCCACGGACACAATCTGATTCGCGCTTTTAAAAAACCCGACAATCCACGAACTATTAGAATCTGCCCAATTCACGGTGTCACGGCTAAATGAACTGGGACTCCAAGTGACAGAGACAGAAACACCGGAAGGTCCAGATTTCCACACACAGAAATGAGTTTCCCAGATGAACCTCGGTCTTCTCTGTCACAACAGCAACAAGAATGGCTCACACTGATTGAAGATTTATTTATTTCAAGCTCCATGGTAAACACGTCCCCCAAACCGCCCCATGTAACCGTTAGCATAATGCTATGGCTAGGTTGCTTTTGTTGTTTTCCTTGAGGGCACAAAAACTTGAGTATTGGTGATATTTTTCAAAAGCTTGCCCCCGTTGAAAAAATATTAAAAATGATCATCCTGATCTGGTATGCGTTACATCTGCTGCCTGGGAGGCGGCCATGACTTTGATCCTTCCGTATTAGTGGAATACTGACTTATTGCTGACATCACAGTGTTATTACTGGGCTCACAGACTGCTAGCTATACTATTGTCTCCGGCACTGTGTATTTCCAGAAAGGACAGTCGTAGGGTACTGTTTGCTCTGTTTATGTCCCCTGCAGCAAGGCACGATGGCTGAGTTCATACTGCATTTATTGTGTTTTGGATGTCACTGTCACATAATGTGATGCCTGCAACATAGCGTAAGATAATCGCTCAGTCAGATGTTGCTTCGAGAATATTTACTAAACTGTAATATCGAGAAAATGCAGATTTACCCATTAACACATTAACCAAGGCAGTACAGCACCCTGTTAGGGCTCCTGTTGTACCACAAGAGAGCATCTGGCCTGATAAAGTCGTCTCAAAGAGGAAGAAATGGATTTTACGCTATTTGAACTTGTGGAATCTTCACGTGTAAGAGGAAAAGAAAGACGCTTGCTTTTGCAAGCGTGCATGGCGTCTAACAAAGTGGAGGGCACTGCTTTGTTTTCCAGCAAAAGCACCCATGTTTCTCATTTGGGAAATATTATGAGAAGAATTTCCCATTGTGTGTGATCTATAAAGGCCATGTGAGATTTTTAAAAACTTAACCTGGATTTGTTGAATACATTACTAGTAGTCTTGACAAAGGGAGAAATATCTTTTCTAGAACAAGCCAGAAGAAAACATAAAGAAGAGAATAACCCCATTTCTATCTGTCAAAGTGAAAAGAAGCCTTTGGCTTTTATGGGAAACATTTAACACTTATTATTGTAATTCAATTCACGCTTATGTATTAGTATCATATTTTAGCGAATGGCTCTCAATAAATAAAGCGGAAAAGAATAACTAGTTACCACATAATTCTGCATGCATGTTATTTGCAATGATAAAAAGGTTAAATGATAATAGTCTTAAGTGGTGTTTTGAGCACAAGAAACACAACTTCTATGTGTAAGTCTCGTCCATTAAGAAGGCCTATTTGCATATTACAGGCAGATGATAAGAGGAAAATGGCAAAAGCAAACTCATCAGCTTCCTGAAATCATCCCTGTACAATTTTTTAGAGTACATTTGTTTAAAAAATAGGAATGCTTTAATTGATTTAGTGAATCAATGATTTAATTGAATTGCGGATGCTAGTTAATTGACGGAAAGTCAGAGGATAGGTCAACAACTAAGGTAGTGAATATCCCATGTTAACTGATCATTTATTTTTCTCCCTTTGTGACTCAACTCTGTGTACTCCACTATGTTTTCTACTTTGAGATTTTTTTCTTCACATTGATCAATATTAGGAATATATGCTAAGAACAGAAGGACTGTCACATATATTACAGAAACTTTTTTCTCAGGTTCTCATTCAACTTTCATTCATTTAAATGGTAATTTTGTTAGACAGGTGTATTTGTACTATTTCGTTTTAGAATTTTTATGTAATCAAAATTACATGTTAAAATAATTTCCTGTAATAATCATTTGCTTTAAAAAGTCTTCCCTTACTGAAAGTTACTTTTAAGCACCCTATATGCATATTTATTGTACTTGTATGATATCACTTTTCAATATTTAAATATGAATATTAACTTGGTAGAAAGTATGAAGGTTTTCTTCCTTCTATCCTTCCTTCATTCCTTTTTCTCTCCCTCTTTCTTTCTTTGAATTTTTATTTCAAATGGCTACCAGACCATCCCGGCTGCATATATTAAATATTTCTTTCTTTCGAATGTCATTCTTTCTTTCAAATTTCATTTATGTGTGTGTGTGTGTATATATATATATATATATATATATATGTGTGTGTGTGTGTGTGTGTATGTGTGTGTGTGTGTGTATCACACACATACACACACACACATATATATATATACACACACACACATATATATACCATATACATATACCATATATACCGTATATATATATGGTTGTTTTTATGGGGTCTCTATTCTGTCTCCCGACCTGCTGCTCATTCTGTGCTAACCCCACTGTCACTCTACACTACTTGCCAAAGACATCATGGCCAAAGCCAACACACTCAAGGGTAAATCTGTTTAAGGACTGATTCATTCAGTTGACCAATGCACCAAACTTCGCTTCTTGGAGGGGGTCTGAGTAGGGCTCTGTGGAACCAGACTCAGGGGTCTGCATCTGCAGAAGGGTCTCCTCATCCTTCCTTCTTAGACTGATCCCCTCTCCACTCCGCAGTCTCCCCACTTTCTGGTTTAATGCCCATTCAATAAGAGAAGTGCTTTCTTTCTCTCCTACTTTGGTGGAGAGGTTTTCTGGGCTGGGAGATGCTTTTGTTTTTAATTCCATTTCCCCAACAAATGTCAGTGAACAAGTTCCTTCCTCAAATCTTACTTGTGTGCCCATTTGCTCAGGTTTATTCCTCCATACACAACTCAGAATTTGTTTCCAGAGTTGAAAACAAAAGGGGTTTGTAGGATTTAGACTGAGCTTAAGTTTAGTGTATATATTAGATTTAATATTAATCAATGCTTTGTAACACTGAGATTCCCATCAGGAAATAATGTTTCTGCATATATTATTTTCTTTTGTTTGGTCCAATAGTTATACAGCATTCCTTTTATAGATTCTGGATATTCCTTGTTAAATGTCTATTTATGTGGTTTATGAGTAACTGTTGTCATTTTAGAATTAAATTTGGAGGCCATTTTTCTTCCATTATATTCAGTAATATATATATGTGTGTGTATATAATGTAGTCTGTCTTCTCACTGACCTCTCTATTGTTTTCAGTCAGATTTTCATTAAATTACTTTGCATTTTCAGGGATAAAAATCACATCATCCCTAAACAATAATATTTTTTCTTCTTTCCAATTAAAAAGAATGGTCCCAAATCTGATCAAATGCATTGCTCCCAGTACACTGTTTTTATTTATTTATTTATTTTTAAAATTTTTTTTCAACATTTATTTATTTTTGGGACAGAGAGAGACAGAGCATGAACGGGGGAGGGGCAGAGAGAGAGGGAGACACAGAATCGGAAACAGGCTCCAGGCTCTGAGCCATCAGCCCAGAGCCTGACGCGGGGCTCGAACTCCCGGACCGCGAGATCGTGACCTGGCTGAAGTCGGACGCTTAACCGACTGCGCCACCCAGGCGCCCCTGTTTTTATTTATTTTTTAACATACAGATTATTCACTTAAATCTTACTTCTCAATCTTGACTACAAATGTTTCTGTAAAATCATGTTTATAAATACGTGTTTTTTTTTTTTAGAGGGGGACACTTCCCAAAGGTGGAAATCATAAATAATCAGGCTATTAAATTTTTTTAATGTTTATTTGTTTTTGAGGGAGGGGAGGGGCAGAGAGCAAGGGAGACAGAATCCGAAGCAGGCTCTAGGCTCTGAGTTGTCTGCACAGAGCCTGACACGGGGCTCAAACCCACCAGCCATGAGATCATGACCTGAGCCAAAGTCGGAGGCTTAACCGACTGACCCACCCAGGTGTCCCCATAATCAGGCTATTAAAATAATATTTTAAAAATAGACTTACTCTAAAACTTTCTTTTGACTAACAGCTCGAGATGATTTTACCCTTGCTCAACATCTCAGAAGCAAGTGTTTCATAACTTTAACATACACAAAGATAAAATTGTCATTGCGAGATAAAAATTCAAGTAATGAGTTACAATGTTTAACTGTAAATAAAACCTATATGAGAAGAATAACAGTCTAGCAATATTTGATTCTCAATACAAAGAATGTAACAACTTAGTTCTTTAAACTTAATTTTGCAAACTTATTTTTAAAACCTGTCACAGATTGATGAACTGAGACACACAAAGTTAACTGATTTAATTACAATTTGTACACAGGAAATGTATCTATGAAATTCTCTCTGCCATGTACAGATCCTGTCTTCATAAACAGCAGGTGTTAACTTTTTGTTTTTCTTTTATTATAAGGGTGAGTGACCAGTGAGTTAAAACAGTAAAAAGATTAATGAAAGAATATATGAACTCCAAGATGGTAAGTTTTTAAAAAGTTTTTATTAATTTTGAAAGAGAGAGAGAATGCAAGCAGGGGAGGGGCAGGAAGAGAAAGAGAGAGAGAGAGAGAGAGAGAGAGAGAGAGAGAGAGAGAATCCCAAGTGGGCCCCATACTGCCAACACAGAGCCCAACGCGGGGCTTGAACCCATGAACCATGAGATCATGACCTGAGTTGATATCAAGAGTCAGACCCTTAACCGACTGAGCCACCCAGGTGCCCTGGAGATGCTAAAATTGCATTGCATTTTATGTCCTTTCCCAAGTGCCCAACATCCTAAGGCAAAAAAAAAAAAAATGAGGTCCAAAATGAGAGATTCTTTTTCTGTGCAAAACAAAGTCTCCTCTGCTTGGAAACAACAGTACGTACTGTACTACCTAGATTGAGACAGATTTAGGATTAGCAGTGGGCGAAAACTGGCAAGTTTTCCTTCCCATGAATCTTACTGACAACAGAGCAGATTTCATCATTCTGGAAAAAAAAAAAAGCCCCAAACTTCCCAGATCAATAGAAAACTAATATATTTACGACATTTCACCCAAATTAATTACAGTTGCCACAAAAGGACTTCACTACGAATACGTGGAAAATTAAACTGTATGATCGCATCATGCAGCTTCACAGCCTACCTTCTCTCTCGCTGCAATTGCAGCCACGTTAGGGCATTCCATTCTGCATTTTACTTTCCATCTAAAATCATCTATAATGTATTTTGAGAGACATACCCATAGTATACGTTCCAATACTCACTGACACCTCCGTAGGCTTTCCAGTCCCTAACTACAACATTGAGAGATCCTACCTCGACAATTAGCTCCAGCGTGGGCCACATGGATAATCTGACATCTAAGACCTGAAGTTACAGCTGCCTTCCCAGGCTTGGCAAATACTTTCCACTGACCTCTTCCTGGACTCTCCCCTTCTTCATGCCAGTCTTTACATATTTATTTGTACTTCTCATGCTTCCATTGTCCTGTCTCCATCTGACTTTGTCAACATAGCCTTGAAGGAAGAAATCAGCTCTCACTTCCTGCCTAGGAAAACCTGTTTTTGAGCTGTCTTGCCTCCCTAGGACTGGGGTTCCCATCATACTGGTGTTCATGGCCACAGTTTGCTTCCAACATTCACTCGGCCAGTGTGGGGTGGGGATCTTTCCTCTCATCTCTGATGCCTTCCATGACAGCTACCTTATTCACTCAACTTTGCACAACAGGCCTGCGACACAATGCTTCGTTTGATTTGACTCTTTTTAAACCAGCGTTCCTTCTCTCAATCATCCTTCTTACTAGTGTAGAATTTATTTCCTGGGACCGGCTGGAAGACCTTCGGAACAACCTTCCCACGATCTACTCAAAGTCATCCTGTGTTGGACCCCTAGCCATTGCCTGTGTTCCTAAACCCAGGCAAATTCTAATTTCCCAGAATGAGTTCTTTTCCTGTCTATCAGGTATTCATTCCATTTGCATGGAATATCTTTCCCCATCCCTTCCCTTTCAGTCTGTATGTGTCTTTTTTTTGTCGGAGTGTAATTAACAGGCAGTGTTCTATTAGCTTTAGGTGTACAACAAATTGATTTGACAACTCTACACATTACTCGATGCTAACCACGATAAGTGTAGTCACCATCTGTCACCGTACAACTTTATTACAATATTATTGACTATATTCCCCATGCTGTACATTTCATTTCTGTGACTTATTTATTTTATATAGCTTACAAAAAGACTGAAGCTGGTGGCTTGGGTTCTCTCTCTCTTAGATCACTTACTACTGGGGAAAATTAGGAGGGAGCTCTATGTTAAGGTCCTTGTAGGCTGGAAAGCGCATCTTTTCCTGGCGGAACTTTGCAATGACTACCGTCCAGGAAGCATCACAAACCCACAATGGCTGCTGCTAGGGAGACCCTGAGCTGGAACCACTCAGCAAAGCTGTTCCTGGATTCCTGACCCATACAAACTGCGAGCTGATACCTGCTTGTTTGTCTCAGTGGTTAAGTTTTGGGGTAATTCGTATGCAGCAAGAGATAACACACAATCTAGTTCTCAAACACATACACGCAATACCATGAAACAAAGTTCATTTATACATACGCTAAAAATGAAACATACGTAATCTAGTATCAGAATTTGTAACTTTTCCTCAGAGAACTTTCAGACAGACACCAAATTTTACCTCCTATTGTCTTACAAGGAGAAGGAAAGTGGATAGTAAGAGCGGTACTTTGGACCAAGTAGAGCATATGACATCAGAAGTCTACTCAAACCTAATAAATAAATAATATGATAGCATCAATAGAATTTCTTGCCTTTTGGAGCTAAGGTTAATTGGCCCCACAGACTGAAGATCCATTGAACTGCATATGTTCTGAGCAGATTTTTTTTTTCTTCATAGGAGTTTTATGGGTCTTTCTAATTTTGGTTTTGTAGAATTGTATAGGATTGGTTTAGAAGTAAATCTCCAATTCTAAATAATCAAATGGAAACCATTACCACTATTTCTAAAAATGTCTAGAATTTTAAAGCTACATTTGAGAATGACAATTCTCTAACATTATATCAGCTATTGGATATATCATCTGTGCCTATTTCCAAAATCAGGCAGTTTTTCTGCATATAGGAAATGACTCATGTAATATTGCTATAAAATTAATCCTGGAATGTACGAAAAAAGAGATATAAGTTTTGTATGAGAAAGAACAGCACTAAATACAAATGGAACTGGCTCTTGTAGGAGGCAGCATATTTTACATTCTAGAGGAGTTTCAAGCATAGATTGGGTAACCACTGGGCAAGGATACTGAGTCACAGGTGTAAGCCCCAACTGAGTCGTTCGACTCTGATATCCTTTCCAAGTTTAAAATGTACAGTTCTAATGAAATAATTAAATGGTAAAAAAAATAATTTCTTTGTTTAGCCCTTCTAAAGCCATTTCTTTCAAAGCACTTAATCAACATGATATATGAAATATTTCCTTAGTAAAAAAATAGGCAAAATTATAAAATATTGTGAAGACATCAATCACACTGGCAAGTGAAATAAGCAAATTAATCACTAAAATATTTCCTCGATTTTAGTGTTTGTAAAAATACACTGTTTTTATTTTTATCTGAAAATCTGATGGGTCTTTAGTGACTTGTAAAGATATTTGAAAAAAAATCAAAAGCCAGTTTGCTACGGACTGTTGGGATCACAATTTACTTACATGCTACATGTCTGGTATTCATGGGGACCAGCCTCAATTATACTTGCAAAGTTGCAAAAATTGAAAAGAAAAGTAAAGAAATGAAGTGAGTCTGAATTTATACCCTAGAAAGACATTTGGCCTCTTACTTTCTATATCCAATTGCTACTAGGACACTATAGCTATAAAATCCAATTTAGGTGTACTGCAAAGAGCATTAAAAGATGAATACTGCTTCAGACTGATACTGCTTTGCATTGCCTGTATGTTTTTATAATCAGCAAGGTAACACGATTTTTTTCCATTTTAGAAAAAAATGGAAAAAAAAAAAACAACGAATACAATCATTGAGCTGTTTTAAAGCCATGCTTGCTTTATTTAGATGGATTCCCTAATATAAATTTTTCAAAAACCGTTAACTTGACGCTGTAAATGACATAGCCCTTCTATCCTTGAGAAAAACTAATTAGTAAAGTAGTAATCATGTAGAAGGGAAAACAAAAAAATATAGATGTTTTATGGTTACTTTTATGATGATGCCAGATACTGTCCATGTCTAGCTGATAAAAATTAATTACGTTGAAGCTCATGCAACTGACATGAGTCCTAGAGAAGTTACAGCTGACAAATAAGGGCATAGTGACAATCACCTAAAAGAGAGGATAGCTACATGGATGGCTTTCATTTCAGAAATAATGATGTCTCTTTTGGGTTTCTAATGGAACCATTTGCCACATTAATCTGGGGAGAGCCAGCCACACATACAGGCATACATCTTCATTTCTCCATACCTTATTTATCAGAGGCTAGGGCACATTTTATAACTTCCTACTTTTTGTGTTTTTATGCATTTCTCCAGGCATGCCATTCAATACCCTCCTGATGTTGTGCCACTATTTTTATTTTAGGGCTAGCCTTAACAACTTTTACTGAACAATGTGAAGAAAAGGTCATAAAGGGAAGTTGTGATTGGTTTTCATCACCCCAATGTTTAATGCTAAAATGGCTTTAAACAAGGGAGGAAATACCCCTCTTTCTCCAAAGTATGCACCTTTCAGCAAAAGGAAACAATTTCACCTAACCTCAAGATTGGTGTTGAGATCTTACACAGTAGTCTCCTTTGAGCTCTGATGATTTACAATGTTCTGAAGCACAGATTTGTTCTGCACTTTCTTTGGTGCTTCCTCTACACTTTCATCCCAATTCTCATTGAAAAGAAGAATTTTAACTGCTCCAGTGTGAGTTACTTGTCAGTCAGTCATGGTTTTATATTTGTTTACTGGGGTATGTTGTGCTGTTTAGGCACATAAAATAACTCCTTAGTAAAATGGCATTATGGCTCTGATTCAGCAAACAGTAAATTATAAACGAGAGATAAAACAAATTGTTCCAAGCAAATTTTATTTCATTCCATAAATTTAAAAGGCCGGAAAGATAGACATGAGGGTTGTTATGCCTGTTTTGGTAGCGATGCTTCTTTAAGCGAAATTGCCCCGATAGATCTCACATATGCAGCGGGGTACGCTCCACGATGCTGCCTCAGGAGACCGGGACAGAGGGCTGGGGCGCGGCGTCTGTAAACTTCACCGCACGCTTGCCCTGTGGATTGAGCAGATAGATGCTCCCCTTTTCTGCAGGCACTGGAAGAATGGGCCTGGGTGGCGTAAAAGGTCAGACCGCAGCTGGTTTTCAGCCCAATCTTCACCAAAGCCCTGACTCACACACGTCTTTGGGAAAGGCTAACTGACAATACTGGGGATTTAGAAACAGAACACCTTGAGTTATGTTTTCGGAAGGTGACCATCAATGAGGCATGGGAATCTGCTGTGGTATCCTTTTCCCTAGGAAGTAGTGGTTCTCTCCATGCCATGGTTAGATTCTTACTCGTGACACATCCCATGTACTTTCTGGGTCCCTTTTTAAGGGAAGGGCCACTATTCCCATTCATCATCATGGTTGTGATCATTGTTATGAAAAACATTTATCAAATTCCTCTCTACACGTGACTATGCCAGGCATCGTACTGAAAAATTGGACTCATTTTCCTCCCCATTAGCAGTTCACTATTCAACACTGAAAAGATTGATGTGAAACATATCCTACATTGTCTCTAAGCCTTAGGATCTCAACTGTTGTCATGTGTTTTGCCTTAGTACATGCAGGTAAGGAGGAAGAGCTTCAATAGACAAACTGCTCACCAGCCGTACTTTATTTTCAACTAGCCAGAGAGATAGTCTATGCACCTTAGTGTCTCATGAAATAAAATGTAAAAACCACTGCATGAATATTAATAATCACATTCAGCACATCAGGTATATTGTTCTCCACATCTTCAAAATCCTGCCTTTTGAACATATCCTTACTGGGTTTTGATGACAGGTTGAGTATTATAGGCAGAGTAATGACCCCCCAAAAGGCCCACTCCCTAATCCCCAGAACCTGCAAATACGTTATCTTACATGGCAAAAAGGACTTGATAAATACATGTAGATTTGGGCTTTGGGGACAGACAGATAATTCTCGACTATCTTGATGAACCCAGTGTAACCAAAAAGGTTCTCCACAAAAAAAATATGTAGTTGGGGGAACTGAGGTCAGAGGGATGTGATAACTGCTTGGGGACCAAGAGTCAAGGAATTCGGGCAGCCTCTAGGGATGGGAAACAGAAGGCATACAATCTTCCAAAGAGGCTCCGGAAGCAATGCGATCCTGTCAACATCTTGACATTGGCCTAGTGAACCTATTTTGGTCTTCTGACCTCTGGAACTGTGAGATGACAAATTTGTGTTGTTTTAGAGCCACTAAATTAGTGCTGATTCGTTACAGCAGCTATAGGAAACTAATACAGAGATGATGTACTGACTCTGAACTACATCAGTTCTGTTCACATCCAAGATGTGGATACAGGAATGCCTGCTTGGGAAGGCAGCAACATACTGACGTGTTTGTTTTCACTATGGACTTAATAGGGAAAACCCAATCTGAAACTCGTGACGTAGTTATTTGAGAGTGGATTCCACAACCAGGAGAATTCAGAACAGGAAGCAAAGATAAAAGGGAACAGATAATTTGAAGCAAAAGTTCCTACATCTAGGAAGTCCAAAACATCGTCAGTGATGCAATGAGCCAGAATCAGGAAAGGGAGCTGTGTGTCCAGTATGTTCTGCAAGCCTAGCTGTCGCCCCCCATAGTTATGGAGTATTCCACCTCCAGTGATGGGGGAAACCCATGCTCCAAACGAGAAGCCTCTTTGTCAAACAGCAAATATTATTTCAAAAAGAGGAGAACAACTTGAAGAAAATGCATTTTTCTTTATTTTCCTCTTAAATGACGGACGGGGAAAACACAAGAGAGAGAAAATGTGCAAATAAATCCTGCATCAGGCTTTCCTGGTATACTCACCAGTTGCTTTTGCCTGCAAATTCTATAATATTTTCACATTAAGTATTTTCAGCTCATGTAAAAAGTAAAATAAATTTTGGAGCCCTAATAACACTTCTAGCATTGAAATTGCTCTAGAAAGGCAGTAATTTATTATTGTGAATTTAGTTAAGACATACGGATAATTCTGTAGATCTGCCAAAAGCTTTAGAATAATTCCATATGCTGAATACAAATCTTCCAATTATTTATTTGCAAGATGTTTTTACTACAAAGCAAGACTGTATTATAGGCTCAGGATGATTTAAGTAATCCTCAGAAAATAATTCTTTTTACTTTTAGAATGTCCCTCACTTTGGGTTTGTCTAATGTTTCGTCCAGATTCAATCCAGAGTTTGCCTTTTTGGGCCACAATAGTGGTGGTGTTGTGCCATACTCTTTACGTCCTATCAGGGAATTGTGGTGTTGACACATCTCATTACCGGTGATGTTTGCTGCATTTCCTTGGTTCACGTGAGTCTGCCAGCCTTCTCCACTGTAAAGTTGTTATTTTCCTCCTTTGTCATTAATAAATATCTTATGAAAAGGTATTTTGAGAAAAGTATAGGGTCTTCTTCTTCATCATACTGTAGGCTACTAGATTTGGCAACCCTTGATGGCAATTGTCTGAAATAACTATTCCTGGGATATTTGCTCAATGGTGCTGTTTCAATCATACCTTTTGTACGTACTAGGTACAGCTCTACTATAGTGAAGACATAGCTTTTAATACCCTTAATGATCCCTCACGGGGCGGGGCTGGGGATACTGGCATGTCGATTCCCAAAAGCAGTAGCCAAGCGTAAAACTTCTGCCCCTATTACAAAGCATGAGACCGGTGCACATAACAAAAGAGGTTGGTGAGACGGGTGGAGGAGGACAAGAAAGGGAAGAAGAAGAAGAGAAAGAGGAGTCAGAAAGAAAGCAACAGCACCACTTGGAAAATGGACACATTCCAATTTCCTAGCCAAGCGTCCTGGCCAATTTCAAACGACCACCGGAGACACCCAGGGAGTTATCGTTTACTCCTTGGCCACAGCTGACAACCCTGGTTTATGACTGCTCCTCTGAGACAACCTATCCATCGCCTTTCTTTCAACAGCTTGTGATCCCATCTTAATACTAAATACTAGCACAGATTATATCCTCTCCATCTTGCACTCCAAACAAAAGAAAACTCTTCCTTTAAAGGGAAACGAAGATTTGAAATCACCCGTGCCTTTCCACTGCATTGAGACACCCCCACAGGCGTATGCTGCTGGGTTGGGTCTTGACCCATCCCCCACCCCCACTCAATAAGCAACAGACAGATCTCTCTTGTCTGACAGATGCTTGTCCTTGCAGATGAAAATGGCTAACACGCCCAGTACAAACAACAGGTAACCTGTACTCACGGTATTTCATTTAAATCTCCCAACCACAGGATGAGGTAGGCACATAAAGACAAAGACGACGAGGCAAAGCTGTTTCAGTGAACCACATCAGGTGTCCTAGGTGGTAAGAGTCAAAGCAGCCAGCTTCCAGAACTCACCACCTGCCAAGGAGAATGCCCACCGGGGGGTGAGGGGGGAAGCACTCCCTGCAGCCTTTCAAGTATCGTCATCAATTATTTAAGGTCTCTCTTCCACCTAACCAGAAGAGTAAAAATATCCTAAAAGCACTAAAAAGAGCCTTCTCCCATCTTTCACTCATAAGAATGATACCTAACAGTTTATCGAGCATTTTTCGATAATGGGCTCTGTGCCTGCACCGAATACTCACCCGCCCCAATTAAGGGACATACTGAGATGATCTCCACTTTGCAAATAGGCTGTGGCTTAAAGCGCTAAGATAATTTCCCCAAAGTAATTGAAATATTTCGTGGTCAAGCCAGTACTTGAGGCCAGGTTACCTTCTTCCAAAATCTGTTTGTAATCATTTTGTTAGACTGACGAAGAAGCATTTTCGCTAAAGATTTATCAGGTATGAAGGATTAAGAAGCTGGAGAGGGACACATTCAATCTTCACTGACTCTAGGACCAGAGTCAGATTGCCTCCGTAACCATGATGTAAACACAAACACACAAACACACCGTTGCCCCCAGAAGCTCACCGTAAACTTCTGTTTGTTTTCCTGGGGCTCTACCAACCTTCTGCAAATGAGTTTATGCCACATAATTTCTCGAATTATTTCTAAAGAACACCAAATCATCAGCTGAACAGAATCATTTATATCTGCCAGTATTCATTTAGATTTCAAGAAATAGTGCTTCTAAAAGAATTATCTCACTGCTTCAGATTTCAATTTTTTCTAATGCAATCTTCTGTGATCAGATACCATCCGGTAGGAGACACATCCCAAGCAAACTGGCAGAGTTGGCTCCTGGAGAACTTTCCAAAAGGACTGCAGGTTGTTTAGTCTGTCTGGACAAGCTGCCTCGTCCACACGCAGGCAGTTCTGACATACCGCGTGCTTGCAGATTGCTTTTGCACACGATTAATGGAACAGTATTTTAATTTAAGTGATTATTGATGACCATATCAAGGCCAATTTATCACCTCATCCCAGTTAAAAAAAATAATTAGATTATGTAAAGTAACTGATGTCATTGTTGGAGAGAAGCATTTAGCATTTCATATTTTCCTTAGACATGTGCCATTGATAACAGGGCCATCTTTCTATTCAAGCCCTAGTGATCTCAACTTCTGTGATTTCTGTGAAAGGTCACTTGATTTTTCAGAACTTCTTCAGGGATTTTTAAGATTTCCCATGCAGTGAGTTGCTGGCATGTCACTAAAATGTTCATTTGTAAGTGTTTTGGCATTCCACAGGAAGAAATGAGACTTTGCTGGGTCAACAGCTTTCTATTCCTTAGTATCTCCCCTATTAACGGGACACACAAAATATACATCTTTTCACTTGTCAGTTGCGAAGTTCCTCTATCTTCCTATTGGGTGAGAAAGGAGTATCTGTGTTAGAACCTTGCTCTGTTAGGCAAATCAAACCTTCTCCAGCAAATAAAAGTTGTAGTTTGCTCCTAATCTGTCCCTACTGGAATCATTACGAAAGTTGGTGGGAACAAAGTCCCAACTAGCAGTCAAGAGTATACTTTGAAACACGAATGCTTTCTACCAAAGGCAGAAAACTTGGAGCTACACTGGTTGAAGCAATACGCATGTCTACAAATCAAGGGTGGGCACACCCATAGATACATTCTTCCTGTTGGTTAGTAATTCACCACAGATGCGGTGCATTTTTAAAGAGAAAAATGTCTTCAGTGAATCTGACTTAAAATATTATAAAACCAGTTGTAAAAGAACATAAAGAACATATATTTATATACAAAGTAAAGAGAATGACTAAGTTAGGTATATATTATTAGGAAAAGTTTGACCTCCTTACTCACTCTGATTTTATTTATTTATTATTAAAAAAAAATTTTTAATACTTATTCATTTTGGAGAGACAGAGAGACACAAAGCGTGAGTTGGGGAGGGGCAGAGAGAGAGGGAGACACAATCCAAAGCAGGCTCCAGGCTCCGAGCTGTCAGCACAGAGCCTGACACGGGGCTCAGACCCATGAACCATGAGATCATGACCTGAGCTGAAGTAGGACACTTAACTGACCGAGCCACCCAGGCTCCCCTTTATTTATTATTTTTTAAAAGAACGTCTCAAATTATCTCTGTACCAGAGACCATTAGACATTTTCCCACTCAATCTCTTGCTCAATCCTGTCAACCACACAGCCTTCTCTTCCTCCCGGAAGAGGCGTGTTATCCCCCCACTCCAGGAAATGGGTGCTCACTGCATCTTCTGTATGCGATGCTCTCCAATGGTTCTTTCCATCCCACGCCCCAATTTTACTCCCATAACCCTTCACATTTCAAGATCACTCGCTCAGAAAAGCCTGCCTTTGCACATCCCACCAGGTGAAAGGCTTCTGTTACATGCTGTTAAAGAATGGGGTTTCTTTTCTCACACACCGCAAGAGGTCAGGGCTTGGATCGTCTGTGTTCAATGGCCAGCTCCAAGAGAACAGGAGTTGATAAATAAAGGAATAAATATGGCATGATGGTCTGGAGAGTTGAAGAAACCTACGGACAGAACAAGCGCTTGAAACATCACTGGGGAGTCACGCGAGATTCACAGGTGATTTTACTACATCTGAAGGTTCATGCTCCTCCATCATTTTTGAAATGCAGAAGAGTGCCCGGGGTGATTCTTCCCCTCCTATTTTCACAAGTAATCTGTATGTACAGAAAAAAATGAGGACCCTTGTAGAAGGTCAAATCAGATGTGCCTCCCTTTGAGGGAGGCCAGAGTGTGGCCTCCATAACTGCTTGTGTGTAACCAGGCTCTATCCTGAGAGTGGCAGTGCAGCTTTCGAATTTCTAGATTTTTCCAATCAAATAAGCACTATCTTCAGTTCATCAAATTGGTCCCCAAACTGATTTCTCTTCCTTCACCCCACAGCAGCTTGCTTCTTGGAGACACTGGCTCAATAATATCATGCTACCTTGAGTCATAAAATAATTCAGATTTCAGACTCCTGATAAAACAGAACAAAGTGCAATACAGTTATTAAAATGGATCAGGGTAAAGGTTATCAAACTCAGATAACGTATTTCATCTTATATTATATGAAATAACTACCTAGCCCATTATATAAGCTAAACAAGTTAGCCAATTACCTCAATTGCTGTTATGCATTCTAAATTTATATGTAGAGAAAGTTAATATGAAAAACTAAAATCGTGTGATGATGGGTGTTAACGGGTAGTTTCATTATTTTTAAAATAAGTATGTTGGCATTTCAAATAGATTAAGTATATGCAGATGAGGTTGTTGAAATCATGTTTCTCATTAAAGTAATTATTTTATTCCATTTAATGTCCATGACTCTACTATCTGTCCATTGTTTTCAGAACAACCTAGATACTTATGTTTTTTGTTCACCTTTTAATACTTTTCCTACATTTCTTCCAAAATATTTTTTAGCTCCACAATGTAAGCAGAACGTTTTAGTTTAAATTTTAAAAAGCACTCTGGTATAATCTGGTAAGATGCGATCATAGTCATTTTCACAGGGGGATTTTATTTTATTTTTCCAAGAGACACACTACCTGAAGCATAAACACAGACATTTCTTTGAATTTCACTTCTTGAAAGATGAACTTCTTAAGAAACAGAAGGAATATTCAGGGACCCAGAGTAGAGTTGTCAGCTTTAGGTAATAACTTCTTAAATAGTACTTCACATCAATCAACTTTGAAGGGGAAGAAATAAGGAAAGAAAGAAAAAAAAAAAGAGAGAGAGATGAAATTAGCCAAAAAAAAAAAAAAAATAGGAAAAGAGAGATTTGAGAAAAGTTCTCTGATATCTTTGTGTTCTTTAATTAAAAAATAATATACATATATAAAGCAAAACCCCCTGCCTTGTGATTTCTCCTGGGCTTCCTCAGGGCTGGAGCGATTAGGCTCAGGAAATGGGGCTTCCTTCTCAGATCCAATTATGAACTTCTTTCAAGAGGCCTAACAGGAATTGTTCATAAGCTGGCTGAGAGCTCTGTTCCAGGAATAAAAGTTCTCCCTTAAAAACTATTAAGAACATGAAAAAAAGAGATAAAGCTATCTCTACAATTCAGTATCCTAAAGGAAAATGTACTTCAATTCAACAAGCATGTATTTGATTTGAAATATTCCATTGGGTCTATAGGGCAGACAACCTTACCCAGGGAAAAAGACATTGAGTTATCTAAGGCAGAATGAACTAATTGGCAAAACAGAATTACTGGAGAAGAAACAGGTGAAATGGGCTGGAAAGATTTCTTAGAAGGGGGGTGCGTGAGCTGATTCCACAAGGAGGTGGGAGGGTAATATTGACAAGAGTGGAATCAAACTCATCCGTGGCGCCCCTTCTTCTAAGACTTTCACATCTATTAGCTCAAGCTGCTCTTTGTAACAGCCCAGTGAAGTCAGGGATGTGATGATCCCATTTTAGAGATGAGGGAACTGAAGTTCGGAAATTATGAGTAATTCAGCTGAGATCACACGGCTTCTGGAAGGGACCTAACCAGGATGGGAACTCTAGCAATCTGGACCCAGAACGTGGGATCTTCCCCAGGATCCATGCTGCGCTCTGTACAGGAAGTCAGCAAGCGGGACCTACTGTGTGATGCACATCAAAAGCCATTTCCTGGATCTCATTCTTAGCACCTATTATTTGAGAGGTGTATAAGACTTACTGTTTTTTGGTCTGCTCCAGCTCTAAAATTCTGAGGACAGAACATCTCAGAACCAGGAAATAGCCCAAGAAAAGGCACTGAGCAGCAAAATAATGGGGAGTGTTACAACAGAGAGTGGCCTAGTGGTATATTGTTAAATTCCGGATTCTCAAATGTGTAAGCAAAATTTCTGAAAACAACTCAGTGATTTTGAGGAAGTTTTAAGCTAAATATTTCATTGTCAGTGAACTGTTCATGGTGGATTCTTGGTCTCTCTCTCTCTCTCTTTCTTTTTTTTTTTTTAACGTTTATTTATTATTGAGAGACAGAGATAGACAGGGCATGAGCAGGGGAGAGGCAGAGAGAGGAGGAGACACAGAATCCGAAGCAGGCTCCAGGCTCCCAGCTGTCAGCACAGAGCCCGACGCGGGGCTCGAACTCACAAACCGTGAGATCATGACCTGAGTCGAAGTCAGACGCTCAACCGACTGAGCCACCCAGGAGCCCCAACTCTCTCTTTTGAACAAACTATGAATAATCTGCCGCCATGTAACATCCTTTGGCTAATAACAAACCTGCATCCTTTTCACTATTTAAAGTGAAATTCTCTTTGTAATAAGTCCTTAAGTAAATCATCAGACATTTAAAGACACATTCTGCAGCAGGATTCTTGAGTGCTTACTAGAAACCAGGTATGACACTGGGTCCTAATCATATACCCATGCCTTTGAAATGCTTGCAGTATGGATTGTTCAGATCTCTTAAAGAAAATATTATTAAGTGGCCAAAATGTCTTCCACATATTTATTATGCTTACCTACCAAATATAAATTAACAGGACTGATAGAGCGCCAATTGCTAAAGTAATTGAGGAAGAGTGCAGAGGGCACCTGCAATGCTTCCCTTAAGATTCTGTTTAGAAAATACGATAAAATCATTGTGGGCTGATCGCACTGTGGGGTTGATTTGCCATCGACGGGAGAACCCTACTCACTAATGTTCATAAACTAAATAATGTCAATTGAGATAAAAGCCCACAGTGGAGGGCACTGTGTTCTTCCCTTCACCCTGTCTTATTCAATATTGTTATCAATCACCTAAGACTGTTTACTAGTTTGCAGTATCTCCAAGCTGGTAAGAAACAAGATGATAAAGACAGAATGAAATTTAAAGCGACCAAAGGTAGGGGGAACCTAGAACCAAAACACCTGGGATAAATTTAATGGGGATAAATGTAACAATCCTAAACTCAAGCTATCAAATACGTGTGGACACTTTGGAGACAATTAAAACAATCTGATGTACAAAGACCTGGACATTTTAATATACCCCAGTGTTTGATAAAGCTATTAAATAAACATAGAAAATATTGGATGGCTTAACTTCCCTACATAAGGGCTGAGATATTGTATTTGAATTTAGGCGTTCAGTTGTGAGTCCTAACATTAAGAGAGACATCAATTTCTACGGAATAACGTTCACAGCAGGGCAAATCAAATGGAGAGATCCTGGAATATATTTATTCATTCATTTGCCCACACATTCAAGCGTATTTATTGAAAAGCTCTTCCATAGCAGTCAGGCGATTGGAATGTCACATTGACTAAGACAGCTAATTCAGATACCTAGCACTGGGCATGACAAGGCCAATAGAGATAATGGATGCCGAGGTTCCCGATTAAACCCAGTTCTGTCTGACTCCAGGGCACACGCTACTTTTTTCTTCATAATGTGCCCTCTTCGTGCTGCCAAGTGAATGCCCCCCCTCCCAATAGCATTTCTTACCGTCTAGCCCTGGAGTACGTGTGCCTCTCAGTGTGTGAGGCAGTGCAAGCTGATCCCTGACATCCTGTTCATCTACCATCACGGGGCTTCCCGAACACACACATGCGCACACTGTCCCCGGTTCGGACGATGCGTAATTTGGTCACATTGTCAAGCACCACGATGCCACTGCGTTACCGTGCCCAGCACAACTTAAAATTGACTGTGTGTTGGCTGTAATAGGAGCAAATGCTAAGGACGTACGTGTGATGGAGGCTTGTCCTAACTTTGAAAAGTACCATGATTACTTAGCTATGTGTTTAATGGACACAGGGGTGACTGTCTTAAGACCATGTTATGCCCCCCCAAATATTTATGCCACTCTGTGTGCAATTCTCACTCCTTGTAATGTCCCCTTCTTCTGTCTACCAGATAGCCTTTACTGAGGTCCTGTGAGAAGATTAAGCCCTAATGCCCCAAGATAGCCATTGTGTGCAATGAATTCACTTCATTCCTATTCATCTAGATGGCAGTAGTTACTTGAATCCTTGGAGGAACTAAAAAAAGGAGTTACTAAAATAACTGTGCTGTGATTCAATGAGGAGCCTCACTTGAGAAAGTGGACCATCCCAAATTCCTTGTTTGCATGACATTTTCAGCATTTAGATTCTCTGTTGTCACAAAGTTCAGTGCTCCTCAATCTTGGCTGCAGGGTAGAATTCTCTGGAAGCCTTAAAATAATAATGATAATCAGGTTCCCTCCCCCCTCCAATAAAAAAAAAAAATGTCAGACTCTCTGGGCTGGGACCCAAGCATTTAAGTAGGTGTTAAAAGCTACCCAAGCATATTCCAGAATGCAATCACGGTTGAGAATTACTTCTGTGAATAAAGGCAAGCGTGAGGAAGCCAGCTGTCCACTCCACCTTCACCCGTGACCTCTCGATAGGTTGGGCACAGATCCAAAATTCCTTGCCTACGTAAATTCACAACCCTCAACAAGATACTTCAACTTCCTTGGGGCCTGTATGTTCATGGTCACCTCTGACCCTAAGCTGTCACGGCCTGTGCTATCTATTTTCACTTTTTCTTTGGGATTTCAAAAATTTGCCCCATCAAATCATCTCGGATTACGACTGGTTTCATTTACTCTTTTGGACAATGGAAAAGGAATTTATGTTCGCGAAGGCAGAAGTGTTATGACTCCAAATGAGTTGTTCCTCTCTTACCATATTCTGAGGTTGCCTCTCACAAGGATGCTGTGTTTCCTCCCACTCAGCCCTGAAGCCTATTCCCGATCACTGACCCTTCTCCTCCCCCCACCCCCACCCCCACCCCCACTCAAGCAGTGATCTTTTCTTCCATCCATCTCAAGGTAATATTTAATGCCTGACCTTACAGAGAAATCAGACTAGCCTCTTGGCGTTTTGGCCATGACAGGACAACCATTTCCCGCTGTTCTAATTTCACTTTCCGCAGGTATTTTCTCAAACTTCTTTGCTTAAGTTCCGTGGGTATTTTCTCAAAAAACAGCCTGACCCTGGGGTGCCGGGGTGGCTCAGTCGGTTAAGTGTCGGACTCTTGGTTTTGACTCAGGTCATAATCTCATGGGGTATGGGTCGGTCTGTGGATTCAAGCCCCATGTTAGGCTCTGAGCTGACAGTGCTGAGCCTGCTTGGGATTCTCTACCTCTCTCTCTTCCTTTCCCCTGTTTGTGCATGCTCTTTCTCTCTCTCTCTCTCTCCAAAAATAAATAAACTTTCAATGAAACAAAATAAAAAGCCAACCTGACCCTAAGAATTCTGGCAGCAGTAGTTACCATGATGAAATGCTCATTCTGTTACACCTGCTATGCAAATGAAAACAACTGAATAAATCAATTTTATCATTGCACACTATTAGACACAATTTCTTATTTTAGAATGCATTATATGTATTATAATAACTTGAGGCTAAAAAAGAGACCCGTTGTTATATAATAAGGACTGATCACTTTCTAAGGTCAGAGGAAGATTAGATTAAGGTTAGATTAAGATTTCTTCTACAAACAGGATTATCTTAAATTGTCTGAGCCTACATCTTCTTAACTGGTCACAGATCTGGTTTTTATGGTAATTAATCCATCCTATCTCAATCTAATCTGCTGCTAGAGTCACAGATTATGGAAGGAAGATTAAGGAGATAATTAGCTGTCTTCTTTCCTGGAAGAACACTTTCCATTTCTTCCTTAAAAGATGATCCATTTTGGAGGCGCCTGGGTGGCTCAGTCAGTTAAGCATCCGACTTCGGCTCAGGTCACGATCTCAAGGTTCGTGTGTTCGAGCCCTCCATCGGGCTCTGTGTTGACAGCTTGGAGCCTGGAGCTGGCTTTGGATTCTTACAGTTTCAACAGGATGGTGAATGTAGAGGGCTTAGCAGGGGGCCCAAAATGTAGAGGGCGTTCAGTACACGTGGTTACCATCGTCAGTCTTTTACAAGAGAGCCGGAGGCACGGATACACAGAGGTGTGACCACACTGCCCGGTGTACCCTTCCTTCTTCGAGTTCTCATGTCCAAGTCGGCTTCAAAATGGTGACAGTCACCCAGTAAGAGATTTGGGGAAGGACTGGGTGTGTTGACCAGAGGTTTTCCTTCGAGGGCACCTGCTTTGGTTCCATGATGGGCTCAGTGAGATTTGTGGGGGTAGCTTTGGCAACATATCACCATTTATCACTTGGTCTCTGTAAGAAATACATAGACTAAATGCCCACGGTGTCGAGAATTCCAGCCCCTCGAGAATAACAAAATTGGCATGTCCTCCTGGGTCTGGCCCTGAAGCAGACCACAGAGCTGCTTCATGGGTTTCTGAAAGTCTTCCCCAGCTGTGCAGCTGAGCTGATATTAAAAATAATCTCACCTTAGAGGCTGATTAGGAAAAAAAAATCAAGAGTCAGGTTAGCCCCAAATGATGTTAGCAGATCCATTTCAGGAGTTTCCTTCATTACATTAATAAATGCACACAGTGGTTTACCTGCTTTCCTGAGTAACACATCCATCCGGTTCTTAAACGTCTCCTGCATGATTATATAGGGATACAGAGGCTTATCTTCCGTTCACGAAATGATCGCATTTTGCATGAACTTGGTGACAAATCGAGCAGTTCCCACGTAGCTGTTAACCCAGCCATTTGCTACCTGAAGAAAATTGCAATGATACTTGAGCTTCTCCTCCGTTCACACTGGCTGATGGGACCGTGTTCTTAAAGATGAAAAGGAAGGACGTGGAAGGGGTCGCAATCTGATGCCTGAGATGCTGCGGCCTTTGCTGAACAGCCGCATCTTCACTTTGAGAACGAATGGGGGTGAGGGGAGGGGGAGGGACATCACATAATCAGAATGACTGACAGTGTGAGGAGCCAACGGCTGCTTCCTTTCTGAGAGCTTTGCTCATGGGGTGCAGGGCTCCATGGTTCCCGAAGACCCTCCTGCGGCCTCCCCCTCCCCAACCCCTGCAAGGCCAAGTTCCTCATGACTATCCTCACTGCAGTGTGCTGGTGCAATAGAACTCAGCCGACACCCTGGAGCTGAGGGATTTTTGTCACATACAAACAAAAGTGGGTCAGTGGTTCACCTCGTTAAGAAGGCCATCTTTCGTTTTTATTTTAATTTTTTAAAGTTTTTTTTAACATTTAGTTATTTTTGAGAGGCAGAGAGAGAGACAGAGAACGAGCAGGGGAGGAACAGAGAGAGAGAAGGAGACACTGAATCCGAAGCAGGCTCCAGGCTGTGAGCTGTCAGCACAGAGCCTGACGCGGGGCTCGAACTCTCAGACCGTGAGATCATGACCTGAGCCTAAGTCAGTTGCTCAACCGACTGAGCCACCCAGATACCCTGAGGGCCATCTTTCTAAAAACACAAGCTGAAAACTTCCTCTTAGAGGGCAAGAAACACCAACGAGAACAGTAAACAAAGCCAATTTTGACCAACGAACTCGGTGCATGTATTTTATAGTGTCTTCCTAATACGTTTTTAAGCAACTGCTTAAACATGTTCTCAGCAATAATACTGCAGTTACAATTAACAGCTCAGAAAAGGGTTACCTGGAGGGCTCAGTCGGTTAAGCGACTGATTTCTGCCCAGGTCATGATCTCGCTGTTCATGAGTTCAAGCCCCGCGTCGGGCTCTGTGCTGACAGCTGGGAGCCTGGAGCCTGCTTCACATTCTGTGTCTGTCTCCCTCTCTCTCTGCCCCTCCCCTGTTCATGCTCTCTCCCTGTGTCTGTCTCTCTCTCTCTCAAAAATAAATAAACATTAAAAAAATAGCTCAGAACGTAATCCACATAGAAAATTTGCTTTGTTGAAAAACATGTAAGAAGACAATTGCTATATGCAAATGATGAATCACTGAATTCTACCCCTGAAACTAATACTACACTGTATGTTAACTAACTTGAATTTAAGCGAAATCTTAAAGAAAAAAAAAAAAAACAACCTCAAACCTAGAGAATTTTTAAAAAAAGAGGTAGACTTCACCAAGACATAAAAAGGATATGTCATGACCAAGTGTGAATTATCTCAGCGTGACTGGTTTAATATTTGAAAATGAAATCCTCGGGGCGCCTGGGTGGCGCAGTCGGTTAAGCGTCCGACTTCAGCTCAGGTCACGATCTCGCGGTCCATGAGTTCGAGCCCCGCGTCGGGCTCTGGGCTGATGGCTCGGAGCCTGGAGCCTGTTTCTGATTCTGTGTCTCCCTCTCTCTCTGCCCCTCCCCCGTTCATGCTCTGTCTCTCTTTGTCCCCAAAATAAATAAACGTTGGAAAAAAAAATTAAAAAAAAAAAAAAAGAAAATGAAATCCTGCAATTTACGGTAGCAGCGAAATAACCACAACAAAAACAAACCTGGGATCCTTTGACTCAATGCAGAAAAGGCATCTGACAAAATTCAACACCCATTCGTGACCAAAACTGTCAGCAAACAAAGAGTAAAAGGGAATTTGCCCGGGCTCACAGTGGGCATCTGTGGAAAACTACCATCAGAGTTAATGGTGAGATAGTCTCTGCTTTCCCCTTGATATCGGGAATAAGGCAAGGGTACGCCTTCTCATCACCAGTCCTATGTTTGCTTTTTAAGACTCTTAATCATGTACACCAACAACATAACCCTACATACACATGCTGTGGTCATTCGATTAAAAGTATAGTGTTATGTTTTGGGTATTTGTGTGTAAATTCAGAGATGCCATCTACTATTAGTGGTCGAGGAAAAGAGAGTGCTCATAACCCGAAAGCTAAAATGCAAATGTCCGTTTTTAAAAGTTTACAAATATCTAAACTCTTGTATTAAGTATATTTAATGCTCAGCAACCGCAGCTCCAGCCAATTGGCGTCTTTATTCCCACACAGTCTCTTATGTGTAATTTAGTATCAAGGGCATGAAGACAGAGACTATGTTTTTGCCATATTCTGTGATTCTCATCCTGAGCACGTAGCATAATAGTATGGCCATGTGGCTGCCAGACGACTTAAAGCATCTAAAGGAAAATACGTACCAAGTTCTCAGAAGGAAGGCAGTGAGAACAGTCCATGTTAACAGGACTAGCACTAACAAACCCTCATTAGTCTTCCCCTTCATGGCTGGTTTTCACCAGGCCCCAGTTCTTGGCTGCCCTCTCGTTCCGTTGCTGGTGTTAATAGGTTGGACTGAGTCTTCCCAGTAGAGAATGACAATATTTCCCAGACATCTAAGGGAAACTTCACTTGCCCTTGGGTTGTGATTTTAGAAGAAAAGACAACCGGCATGATTTCTGTCCCAGTGCCACGCCCCTCCACACCCTTTCCAGTTTCTTTCCCTCTTGTATTGTCTTCCCCGATTATCCCATTCTCTATACACATTAATCTCCACATTAACTCCAACTAGCTCGGAAACTCTGCTTTCAGCTGGATGGGGTTAAAGCAATGTCTCCACTACTGGAGTATACCTCCTGGTCGAGGCATTTGTCTTTTGAATCTGTGCTCCATGAGCCACCTTCATAGTGAGCAGATTTTGCTGCCAAAGTAAATGAGTTTCCCTGGAAATAGTCTCAGATGATTCCGGGCAGAGGTGAAGAAGCAGGAGGGAGAGAGAGAGAAAAACAATTTACCCTTGACCACGATTGAAATTGTAAAGTACAGATTACTGACAATTTAAAAGGAAAATACACGCTTTAATTATATGTATGCTTTAATATCTGAACTTTTAAAAGTGAACGCTTCCATTTAATATTTCAGAATATCTACCTCACCCGCTATCACTGCAGTTTATGCAGGATCAGAGAATCGTGGAAAGAAGAGATTCAAGAAGCTTTCTGGTTCCACATCTTTGGGTTACAGAGGAGGCTCTAGGAATACATTTTGAAGCTCTAAGAGATGTTGATTAATTTCCATCTCTTTACATTTTTGTCATCACACTCTGCCTTTTGTCAACAACAGTGAATTATCCTAGCTACCTGGGCTGAGGACAAGGTTTTGTGGAATATGTACCTAGGGGAGACTGGTGGAGGATGAGTGGAACGTAAAATGGCTGATACATCAAAGCATCAACTCAATACACTTGTTTTAACCGGAGTGGGTTAAACTTTAGTATAGGTAGCACAACTAAGTGAGCTGGGGGAAGTCACAGAATGTGTCACGACAGTCACTAAGTCAACAAATGTTTATTTAGCACCCACTACGTACACCATTCCAAGTGCTGGAGAAGCAGAGGAAAACATTTTAGCAAAAGTCATTGATAGTGTTTGGACTGAGCGCTGAGGGGAAGGTAAGAGCCTGGAGTGTTCGGGGAACTACCAGTGGGGCTGGTGCTGAAGTATAGAGTCTGACATTCACAAATCAGGCATTTGTTGCCTGTGCACATACATCCCAGTTTATTCTTATTTGTGAGGAAGATAACACTGCATCTTGCTTGAAATTGGATTTTAGTGAACTAATGAAACTCTGTAAATGTAAAACCTAAGTGTTGAAGCCAATTTCTGTCACCAGACTGAACTTGGTTCATAATTCTTGTGCTGTGTTGTTGTTCAGGAAGCTCCTTTAGACACAGCCTCATCTAGATCTCAGACAACCTTTGCGATCACAATTTTCATTTGCCTACTATTGTATAAAAAAAAAGACTGTCCTTGTCTTCGACCAGTGTGACCAGTTACTGATTGTGACTCGTCATCTGACCTTGCATAGATGTTACCTAAAGGGTCCCTTCCCAACACCCCCAATTGATGCTTGGAAACATTGTGTTGGGGGGTCTGTTAGGACTCCCTTCAAGTATCTGGTTGTGTACAATTAGCCATCTTGACCAAATCCCAGGAAATTTTGTATAATCAGAGAATCCTGGAAGGAGGTCATCCAAGTTGTTTTCTACATGAACACCCTCTGGTACAGAGAAGCTTCAGAAATATATTTGAAACTCTAAGAAATGTTGACTAATTTCTATCTTTATGTATTTTTGCATTAAAATTCTACTACTCTTAGTCGACACCAGTGGAGTGCCCTAGTTATTTCAGATTTAGCTTGAAGTAAACTCAGTGAATCTATGTTGTAAGTTTCATTCTAAAATATTTATAGAATAAGCAAGACAGTCAAAGCTTTTCCTGGCCATGCCTTTGATCCTATCTACAAGTTACTCATTTTCCTTCAACATGTGCTTATCTTTTCTTCTTAAGAGGATTCTTCCTGGATAGTTCGGAAAGATTTCTTTATTCTGCTTAGAGTAACAAAAATATACCTAATATTTATAAATCACAAATGACTTGCAACTCCCAAATATAAATGTTTAAGATATTTCCTTTAGGATGCATGACTAAGACAAATCACCACTTTGAAAAAGGTACAGCATAATAGAGGGCACCTGGGTGGCTCTGTCAGTGTCTGACACTTGACTTAGGCTCAGGTCACAATCTCACAGTTCAGAGGATCGAGCCCCACTTGGGATTCTCTCTCTCCCTCTCTCTCTGTCCCACCCCCACCTGCACATGCGCTCACCTGCTCTCTCTGAAAATAAATATTTTTTTAAAAAATGTATAGCATAATTGACATTAGTTTTTTCTCTCTCAATGCATGGGTTATTATTATTTTTTTAACGTTACAGGAAGGAAGTCTAACACTGGAATGAGCAAAAGCACTCTCAATTTCTTAGAGTCCCTAAACTAATTCTGAAAGCTAAACAAAAATAACTATGGAAGAGTTCTACCATCGCCAAAGGCTGAAAAATCTCTTCCTCTTCTCACTACTCTACTGAATTTCTTACATAAAAAGACAGCCCTACTGTCCTCAAGCGAAGTTCAAGGCTTCCTGTGAGCCTAGGGGCCTGGTGTCTACAACGTGGAGGACAGCTGCAGGTGTATGGTGTTAGAGAGTGACAGGCCAGCCTGAAGGCTCACAACCATCTAAGTCAACTACTCAGGACCCTGCTAACTTCAGCCGTGTCAGAATTCAAGCCAGGTACCGACAGTTTCCACTTTGCCCACAAAAGCTAGGAATCTGGAGTCTTAGATAAAAATTTTTGGATTTCTTAAAAAATTGCCCACTGATTCAACTTTTAAAGCACTATGCCAGCCTGTGTGACGGGGGTAACTGAACCTCGCGGTGCTCCTGACTGGTCAACTATAAAGTGGATTTTTTAATGACACCTGCTATTTAGAGGTGTTAGAAATGAATTTTAACTGCTTAAGGTATTGCGTAACATCTAGCAAGAGTCATAGTTCACTACTGAATCAGTAAAGAATCAGTTCTCTTGTTTTATTACTATTATTAATACATACGAGACACAGAGCATGGTTGGAACTGGGGAGTGACTGGGCTTATTTGTCCTGGCCTCCGGGCTTACTCAGAAGAGTAAGTAGTATCATGGGAAGCAACAGACCTTTATAAAAAATGATTATATTTTGGACACGTTCTGTAATTTCATGATTCAGTCCTCACAACATTACTAGATGAGGTAGATGTTACTTTCATTTTACCAATGGGGAAACTGACACCCCAAGCTTTTAAGTAATTTGTGCAAGTTTACTCAGTACATACATAGTACTTCTAATTATCAGGCTTGTGTGAATACCGATTCCCTTCTCTACACAGGGCACATTATTGCCTTTCTTAAAAAGTGGGAATTGAAGCAAAAAGAAGGACCTGGTGAACTGGCCGTGAGCGAGAGATCATGTCTGGAAGATTGGCAATTACAGACGGGTTAGAAGAATAGAAAGCTGAGGTCCTGGGGACTGAAGCCAGGCTGGGTGCCTCCAAACCCAGGTGTTAGATCTGGATGAGGTGCCAAGGGCTAGGGACAACAAAAGCCCAAAGGCCACCAGTTTGGCAACATCAGAGTTATTTGACTAGATGCAAGGAGGTAGGACACTCCAGAACCACGGCATGCCGTTCCACGACAGCAAAACAGAAGGCATCTTATCTTTTGGTGATGAGGAAGGAGAAGGACTCAGAGGAGGGGTCTAAGGGAAGAGCGACCAATTTTAGATTGGTTGCCACTTCTGAGTCAGAAATGGGGGAAGCAGGAAAGACTAGGGACTCAGTGCCAACACGGAACTAAGGCGGTTCAACATCTGCATGTACCAGTGATAGAGAAGAACAGCAACGTGGGCACAGGGCAGTACAGTTAAGAAAGAGAGAATCATTAGGGCAGTCTTTAGCTGCTCCAGGCCCTTGGGAGACATGGCGTTTCCTGTTCATTTTGCAGGTGGATCTAAGTCTGTTATCAGCTGGATGCTCTACAGGGCTGCTTGCTTTCCTTCTCAGGCCGTGGGCTTATTTCCACGAATCTCAGACAGGTGTTACCGCTTCAGGGCGTGTAGGACTCCCACTGGGATTGATCACTGAGCTGAAGGCAGGTACAGCCAGAAAGGCTTTACCTTCTGAAACCGGTTTCGTAACAGGAACAAACAGAAGCAAGAAGACAGGTAGCACAGTGATGGGAGGGAACGCATCAACGATGGTGGGCTGGACCAAGGCTCAGGCTTGGCCTTCAGCTTTGGAGGTCCACAGAGGTCACCTTTCAGCAAATCAAGAGGGATTTCATTAAAGAAGACAGGTGATTAAAACCAAAATCATCATTAGAAGGTTGCATCGCAGACATCAAAGAAGAAGGGTCACCCCCAAGGACGGGACTGTTTATGATATCAGGAGATATTGCCTGGTGAGTTCCAGGTAGGAGCCCAGACTAGGGACCTGACCTTGAATGACTTACTTAAGTTATACTGTGTCTGTTTTCTCATGCAAAGTGGGGATAATAATCTACTTCATAGGTTCGTCAGGAGGTTTAACAGACTTAATATACATAAAATTCCTAGTACAAACTCTGGCAGGTGATAATAAAAGCAAGTTAGTCGTTCTTACTGTCCTAATTACCTGTGTTACGATTACAGAGTCACAATTCTGGTCAGCTTCTGTCCCTGCCATGTTCTCATGGAGACTGCCAATGTTTTTTTTTCTGTGATTCTCATTTTACTAAGTTTCCTGGCTGACCAAACTTTCTTCTAATTAACACTTTCATTTTAAAAATATGCTGATATTTCAATTTGGTAAAAATAAAGTCTTACTGGCCTGGATGGCATTTTTTAGAGGCAATTTTGAAACTCTGTGCTCTAATTATGTGCTAATGTTATCTGTCATTTAGCTCTGAATGGGGAGCTATGTCTCCAGGTTTCCAGGCAGAAGTGACGATGGGCTGGCCTGAGTAATTGGGGGGGTGGTTCTGGGTCCGGGCCTGATTTAAGAAAACCCATTTTCCCATCTGCCTATATATATATATTTTTTCCTACTGGAAATTATTATTTTTTATATAGTTCCATTTACATGTAAATAATCAGCTCAGATTTTCATCTTTTTCAATTATTGGGCTTCCATTTTGAAGTCAAGAATGCTCTACTGAAAGACATTTGAAAACCACTGATCAAAAATATGTCCCTGTATTACATGTATGTGTTATGGAAGTGTCCTAGTATGTGATCCTACCGAGATAACGCTGGGTAAGCGCTCTCTGTTTTCTAGGTTACTCCGGATTTCTGTGGTTAGCAGAAACTACAGATGCACTGGGCAATCCTGGAAGATACAGAACACGAAACACTGGTCACCGAATAATAGTTTTCATGTACCCCTGTTTTTCATGCAAATTGCTTGACACCCACAATGTCACACAAGAATGTAAAGGTGCACCATGATGTGTGAATGGGGGGGACCAGCGTGGGGTGGGGCTCAGATCCCCATGTCTAAGCCACCCTTTGCCACCCTACGAGCCGGCTGCAGCCTGTCCAAGAACCGTGAGGCGGCCGCTCTTGCCCACAGCACATTTGGTTTGAAAAGCCCAAGAAGCAGAAAGGAAGACAGCAGAGACTAGATGTGAAGTGATTTTCCCACCTCTCAGCACGAAAGAGCCCTCATCCATGATATCCAATTCTATTTCCTATTTTTTTGAAGGACTAGAAGGAATCAGTCCGCAAATCCTATTGATACTACAGCTGCAGAAACCTTCACATCTACTCCTCATGCCCTTCCTTCTCCGGTCCCCCAGTCATTGAACTAATCCTCATCGTCTCTTCACCCAAAGATCCCTCAGCCCTCTTAATAAGTGTCTCTCCACTTTTTTGTTTCAAAATTAAGGCATCAAGACACGTTCACCTAAGTAGCAATCTTTCCCAAATCCACCTTAGCTCGTGATGCTTAGCTGTGGCTCAGTGTGAAATCATCTGAGACTCATTCAGGCTTGGGTCTCTATCAGGGTAGCTTCCCAGCTGTGGGACTCCTAAAGCTGCTTCTCACCTTTAAAGGAGGGGATGCACCCGACTCGCAGGTTGTTTTGAGGGCTAGACGGCACAATAAATGTGTTTACCATATATGTTTCTTAATAAATATTAAATAAGCTTCAATTATTATTGCTATATTCATTTTAGGAAACTGGCAAGAAAAAAAAAACATTTTGGTCAACAGAATGCCAAACAGCATATTTGGTTTGACACCCATGCGGAAATATCTTAATGGCTGTCACCTGAGAGGTTGTTTTAAGGCAAAAGGCAATTTCAGGTTCTGCCATCATTCTGACTGGTGATTAAGTGGAGGACCAACAACATCAGCTAACAGGGTAAATGTGAAAATGTACAGTAATGTAAGCAAGCTCTCCAAAGAATGTGGATATTTGAAACCAGGACAGCCTTGGGACCAATATCCCATACGCCAACAAAAAAGTTTAGAAACTACAAAATGGGCATGAATGAGTCATGATCCAGGGAGAGGGGTTGGTCTCTGGTGTAAAGTGAGAGGAAGCGGGTTAGTCCGTGACTAACCAACCCAAATAATTCCAACCAAGGAAAGCGCCCTCAGCCATGAAAGTAAATAATCCAGGCTTCCAGTTATGGAATGAATAAGTCATGGGAAGAAAAGGCGCAGCCTAAGGAATATAGTCAGTGGTATTGTGACAGTATTGCATGGTGGCGGATAGTAGCTACATTCCTGGTGGGCACGGCATAAGGTAGGGAGATCCAAATTGCTATGTTGTACACCCGAAACTAACGTCACGTGGTGTCAACCACACTTTCAATTGAAAAAAAAAAAAAAAAAGTTTACATCCTGAATGGAAGCATCCATGATTTTTATCTGGTCGTATTTTATTATGCGTGCACAAAGAACTGATGAGATTAATTTTCATAAATGGATATTGCGTTCAAGTGAGCAACATTCTTTAGCTTTTATTCCTTTCATCAAGAGAGATGCTGCTTCAATAGTTCTTTGAGATCTTTCACATTTTCCAGAGCTTTATTTATAATTAGTAACAAGCTGTTAAAATCTTCCATTGTTCCATGCATCGAATGGATGCTCGTGAAGTGTGTTTTATCTTCCTAAAAGTTCCACAGGGTTCTCATTCCCTTAGTTCTCTGTTCATCTGGGTAGCCTCGGCGCTGGATAAACATCCAAGGATGTAAACAACAATGGCATTACAGAAAGGCTTCCTTTGTAATGATGGTAAAGTAAAATTATAGAAGAAGCTGAGAATTTTTGTGATAAGCTTATTTTCTAGTGGAGATGATTCTTAGTTTCCCCTCCGTACTTAAAATGCTCATGAAAAAGACAGAACTCCAAGCCACACGGTTTGTGCAGTAGGTAGGAATAAAAGTGAGATTCATGGGTTATTCATAATAACCTAGGGCCTAGGGCTTAAGATGAAAATTCATTACTGCAACAAAATGAAGACAAAGGTCTAAGCTTCCCAGATGACTTCCCTCACAAGTGTTGGCTGGGACAGGTAAAAAGAAGCAAAGAAATCCACGGGCAGACCACTTTGGTGGTGTAGGCAATGGCTCATTGCAGGCTTTTGGCTCAGGGGATGGAGAGGAAGAGTCAGATGTGAGTGACCTGGGAGAAACATGATTAATGGGTCATGAGGGGAAAATGGGACGAGGGAAAGAAGTCAAAGACTCAGTCCTTGTGCGGGTGGCTGGGAACACAGCACTGCCAAATTAAAAAATGAAACAGAACACAAAAGACTAGGCATTTGGGGGACACAAAAGAGAAGGAACAGTTGTGAATTCACTTCAGTGTTTACTGAATGTGAGCTTGCACCAGGGAACTCAGGGAAGGGACGGCCAACAGGCAATTAGACATCAAAAAGGTGGAAATGTCGAGGGAGCAGGGAGGAGCTTATTCGATCCAGTGCCCCGAGAGGTAGGTGCAGGCACATGGGGAACAGACACGACTTGGCAAACTATTCACCGCTCCCATGGTGCCAATCTGAGATGGATCCTTCTGGATGAACATCAGATCAGTAGGTTTAATAATATAAATGAATGTATGAAAGGAAACACTGGGGGGTGGGGACAGGAAACATGTGAAAGAAGTCTGGGGAAATGAACAAGATAAAAGAAAAATGAGAAAAAATAGCGATTGAAGTCAATAGGAGCTCAGAATTAAATGATTAAAGACCAAGAGATCACTTTGGAAAGCCGGAATAGGATGAATTCCCCCAAAAGTACTGTTTGGGGAATATTTGTGGAAGGTGAGATTTGAAATGGAGATTTTAAGTGGGTGGCGATCATTGCAGACGGAAACTAAGGCAGGAATAGAGCGGTGCCTGAAAAACCACTTGAGACCCAGTTAAGAGAGAGAGAGAGAGAGTGAGAGAGAGAGAGAGAGAGAGCAAGCAAGCCCTGTCCCCTTGGGACCCTGAGGACCTAGCAAGATTTGAGTCTGGGCAGAAACTGTTTAGAATGAACACAGGATCTCTCTCCATTTGGTTCCCTGCTGTATAGCTAGCACCTAAATACGTGGCTGTCTTATAAATGTGTTTGCATAAATAAGCCAGAAAAAAATAAAGCACAAGAAAGACCAGCTTACTAGGTTCTTTAATTGTATATGTACGTCTAGTTTGACTAGTCTGTCTGTTTGTAAATATCTGTAAATTTTCCCATGATCAAATAGGCTTTTCGTTCCTGTACAAGCCACTGCATTTGATGAAGCACATGACTCAAGTGTCATGGAAGGGTATTAAAGGACAAAGATACCAGGCACTGGATATGACCAGGGTCCAGATCACGTCTCCTGGTATTCATTCACCATCGTCCTGTTCTCACACAATACCTTTGAATAATATCAAACACTTCAGTTTTACTTTTTAGGAGAGAAGTTAAGCAAACTAATATTTTAACTATTTAAACTGAATTTTTGAGTCACATTAAAAGGCTTTAGTGTCACAAATTTTTTAAGTGCTGATTAAGAAGGGGCGCGTGGGTGGCTCGGTCAGTTAAGTATTTGACTTCAGCTCAGGTCATCATCTCGCAGTTCGGGGGTTCAAGCCCCGCATCGGGCTCTGTGCTGACAGCTCGGAGCCTGGAGCCTGCTTTGGATTCTGTGTCTCCCTCTCTCTCTGCCCCGCCCCTACTCGCACTCTGTCTCTCTCTTAAAATCAACACTTAAAAAAGTTTTAAATGCCGATTAAAAAAATAAACATGAAAAACCAAAAGAAAATGGCAAACCTTAGTTGAAATAATGGCTAAAGTTTGAACTGAGACAGCAAGCCCACAGTGCGCACTCCTGATGCCACAGAGGATATTTCTAAATCCTGTGTTTAAAAATGACGCATAAAAGCATAATTTATCAGACTTGTACCTACACAACGCAAGCAAGACAGTCAAATAATGAAGTTTAAAAATAAATTTTACTGATGTGTATAATAATTTCCACAAAAAGTCAGGCTTTCCCATGATGGAGAGTGTGAGTGAAGATAAATAAATGTGTTGCAGGAAAGAAAGTTTCATTACAACACAGGACACAACACATGTATGCCCTTAAATATTAATGCCTATTTGTAGAAAACCTCTCACTTGTAGATAGGTCCAAATACAGAGAACTTCTCTTGAAACTAATTTTATTTATTTGCCATTACGTTTAACTAGGGGTAAAGGTTAGGAGTCCACGAGTTGCAAACGGGCACCTCTATAAAATGCAATCTCGGCATAGTCTGGTGACTGACTCAATGGCAGCACATAGTAGGTGCTCAGAGATTGTGTTTTAAATAAATACTTGGTAGGAGTTTGTTGTTAAGCACTTCACTAAAAAAGGACCTAGAGAAATAGTTAGTGACATTTAATTTGTTTTCGAATGTGCTTATTTAAATGTGCCTCGCATAATCCGAGCAGTCCTTCTGGTAATATATTCACATCTGCATCTTCCAATTTTATTAGCAACATGAGGCACTTCCTTTTTAGTATTCATATTAACCGTCCTAAGTAATTTTCTTTTTAGTTGCGGTTTTCTCGGAATTATCTTTTCGTTTTTTCTTGCATATACTTGAGTACTTTGATATGTCTGAGATAAAAATTGATTATAAAATGCGGACTCACTTTGCTCATAAAATATCCCCCCAAAATCTTTTGCTAAGAATATTGAGGACAAATGTTCTGATTATACTAAGGTAAAGAAGAGATGTTCCCTAGGTGCTTTGCTTTAACTGAGCATTTTGACCTAGTCATTTTATTGTTTGTATGCAATGCTAACGTGGATTTTCATAAAGATTTGGCTTATTTAAAGAGAAAAAAAATCTAGGTAGAGCAGTCTATGATTTGGTGTCCTTACCCCTTAGCAGATTTAAACTGATTGATAGATATAAGCTTGTAATTTGATGTGGTCAATTCTACTGCCCACAAGTTGCCGGAGATTCTATCAGCTTTGTGGAGGGGCGGAGAAGTGACGATCACGAACCCAGCAAACCAGAAGCCATCTGAACATCCTTACTTCTTAGTATACTTACATTCTCCAAAGTGAAAGAAGAATGTTGGAATAGTCCAGAAAAAAATATGCTCATGAAAAATAAACGGGAAAAAATAGAGCCTAGAATAAACCTTGAATAAATTCACATGATCCTTAAACCTCTTACTTGTTTCAATGGGCTATACTAGACCTGTGTCTTGACTTAGATTTATATGGGTTGTTCCATTTTCCACAACAAATTGTTCTTTTTCTTAATTGTTTTCTAGGACAACAGTAACATTTTTATACAGGTCCTTTTCAAAATAAAAAAAAATTAAAACTCTTTTTCTTACTGCTTTAAGGAACCTGCAGCTTACCCATTAGCTTCAACAATTATCAATATTTTGCCGATCTTATTTCATCTACTATACGCATATTTTTTTTCTTTTTTACCTTGAAATAATTATAGATTCACAGGAAGATGGCACGCAAAACAGAAACACCACAATATACAAGTTCCCTGCACTGTTCACCAAGCTTCCTGCACTGGTACATCTTATGTAATTACAGCCTCCGACCAAAACAGAAACCTGACCAACTGACATGGGGATAATCCACAGAGTTTTTTCAGGTTTCATCAGTTTTACAAGCACATGTGTGTGCACCTACGTATGTGTGTGCATGCACGCACATGCATGGTCTGTGCAATTTTATCACTTGGGTAGCTTCATGTAAGCACCACTACATTCGAGATACAACTGTTTCATACTCCCTTCTACTAGTTCATGATAGGCACACCCACACCCTCTCTCTACAGCCCCTACTTCCTAAAAACCACAGATCTGTTCTTCGTCTCGATGACTTTATTATTTCACAAATGCCACACAAGTGGGGTCATATAGTATGCAGCCCTTTGAGACTGGCTTTCCCATTCAGTAGAAGTCCTTTGAGATTCTTCCCAGTAGTTGCTTATGTTTGTTATTTTTTATGATAACGTATGTGATTTTTTTTTTATTATATCATCTGGATATACCACTGCTTGCTTAACCATTTACTCATCGAAGGGCATGTGGGTTGTCTCCAGTTTGGGCTACTACGAATAGAGCTTTTATACCCATTCACGTACTGTGTTCGTGCGAACACAAATTTTCATCTCTCTGGGGTAACTGCTGGGTCACATGGCTGGTGCGTGCTTAGTTTTAATAGAAACCGGCAAGCTGTTTTCTAGAATGGCTGTGACATTCTACATTCCTCCTGGCAGTGTATGAGTGCTTCCATTTCTCTGCATCTTCACCAGCATTTGGAGTTATCACTATGTTTTCATTTTTGCCATTCTGATAGAAGTCTTGTGGTACATCACGGTGCTTTAATTTGCATTTCTGCCACAGCTCAGGGTGCCAAGCAGGAAAACTCATTTTTAATTTGAGTGACCCCATCCACTTTCACCTGTGATTTATTTTTTAACTGGACTCTTGACCACCATGTTTTTAAAACTACATGTCACATTTATAGTTGGGACGGACTGCTTTTCATAGTCGAGAGGAATGCTAGTATGTTCTTTACCTAAATCCATTTACTAATATTTTATGTTCTCATGTCCACCACATTTTGGTGTGTTTACACATTTCTGATTATAAAGCGATTTACATTCAATAAGAAATACAAAAAAAAAATACCTGAAGGAGGTGAAAAAGGAATAAGAAAAACACATGTCTAAAGACTCATCTCTTAGTAATTATCCCATACCCTGACACACACACACACACACACACACACACACACACACACACACAGTTACAAAATTGGAATTGTACTCTTTATATTTTGCTTCCTGCCTCTTTAAAATGTAATATACCATGACGTCGTTTCCATCATTATTATTCTATATTATTATTTTTCTTGGCAGCATAGCATTTCTTCTCATGGATGTAATATAATTTTTTGAGGGAATTTGCATTTTCTCAGTATTATAACCACTGCATTGGTGGCACCTTATTCACCTGCCTTCGCAATATTGTACACTTATTTTCTGAGGTTCATTTCTCAGAAGAGATATTGTTTCCTCAAGGACTGTCTATAATTTATAACGGTTATTCCCCTCCGGCATTTTTCATGTCCCGGTTTGCTTATTCTTCTACTGAAATAAAGAAATGGTAAGAGACTAAGTTGACTCTATGGCGAAATCTTCATCTTCCACATTGTCCTGTAAGCTCATTATTTACGTCCTCCCGATGAGACACATCTAGAACACCACTAAATAACTGCAGACTATGTCAGCTGTGCTGAGGCATTTGCGCACGAAGAGGTCTGGCAATGTCTGAAGGGATCACGTGGTTCATTTTGAGCCAGTACCACGCGTGTTTGCCGTGTAAGAGCAGGAACCGCGACCTTTTTCTCACCATCACACACTTGGTGCCTAGCATCACTCGACAAATAGTGGATGCGAAATAAATACTTGTCTGAGCGAATGAGGTACTGCGTGGGTGTCTGCAGTTCAAAAATGTGTGCTCAGCCCTGTTGTGAGCCCTTTCACGAGCAGGAATGTGTATGTGGCCAAGGGTCCACTCACCCGACAAGGAATAGACTTGTGTTCTGTGTGTGTGCGGAGCTCACGGGCGGCACCCACAATCATATCTGCCCCCGTCTGAAGCCAGCCATCGGGTGTCAGGGCTCACAGCCATTACGTTCTCCAGCAGCCACAGGGCCCAGAACCTACCTGCCGGTCACAGCCCCTGCTCAAGGGCAGTGCGCTGTTTCCCCTCGACAGTTCTGGACTACACTTGGGAGGCATCACTAGGATCTTGCTGCATGCAGTCAGGAGCATTTAAAAGGCTTCTTATTCAACTCTTGGTCCTGAGGCATGGATGGCTGCTCCTTCAAATGCAGGGTGATTCTGACCCTTTGCTTTCTGTTTACCTCCTGCCCACCCCTCTGGCTCGAATTTGCTCCCTTTCTTTCTCATGTAGCATTTTCATTAGCCCAGCCTCTGACCTCCAGTCAGCCTCCCTGCTCTTTCTTGGTTCTACAGTCACCCTGCGTCTTGGACCCACACAGCACATAACTTGGCTCCAGCTCGGCATCAAGCCACGTGTTTCAACAAGTGCCCGCTCATCGTGCGACGATGACTGGGGCTAATTTGACCGACAACAGGAACAAAATCATGCAGATATATCAAAGAGACTTGAATGTTTAGCAGCGTTCTTCTCTCTCCAATACTTTAACCTAAGGAGAAATTCTAGCATTAGGGGTGTTAGTCACATGGCATGGAAGGAGAGGAGATAATTTTTGATAGTCTGGTACCTTGAGTCACTTGGCTCCGCCTTAGTGTAGAGTTGGCCTTGTCCATGCAAGTGGAGACACAGAATATTTATTTAATATTTACATGGAAGAATGGGAAGGATGGTGTCCAAGATGGGTCATGGCCCGGACTGGTGGTCACATGCACATACACACGTTTGTGTTGTATTCCTACATTCTTGTATGCATTACTGCTTCTTTCAATCATTCGAGAAGCATATAATGAGCACCTCCTACCTAACAGCCAGGAGCTGTTTTAGGTGACAAGGCATTTAGGACCCCATGATGGACCCACACTTGTGATTACAAGTAGCCCTGGGATTGCTTTTGAAAGTTAAATGTATGCAAGTGACATAAGAGACGTACAGGGTAGAGATTCAAGGGGCTGACGCTGTTAGCATGCCCCAAATAGGGTTCAGGTAGGCACTGGCCTTTTTCAAGGTGCTGTGATGGGAGCAGAAGAGCTCTTCCTGGCTATCCTCTGGATGCCTGCAGAGCCCAGCTGTGCTGTCTGAGCACTGCGCGAGTGCTGCAGCAGGCGGGAACACAGGACGGGTTGGGTGGAGTGTGAAACTGGAAGAAGCAATGGGGAGACGTCCTCATTGTCCAAACTAGAGAAGAAAGCCTGACCTAGATCATTGACAATGGAAGTATAAGAATGAAATGGATAAAAGGGAAGAGGTAACATTGCAGAGGGTATATTTGGAGGGTGGAAGAGAGAAAGAAATTATAGTGACTGAGGAGATTCAAGCAAGAATGCTGGTAGGATAGAATGATGCCTTTTCTTTGAAAAGTCCAGGAAGATAATGCACAAGCAGGCTGGTAGAGTAGGTAAAGAGAAATTTGCTTTTGATCCTGTTGTCAGGAGCATGGGGAGCATGGAGGTCAAGACTCCAATCTGCCCCTAGAGCTTAGGAAAGGGATCGGCGCTAGTAATGTAGGTTAGCGAACAAAACTGTGTTTAATAATAATAGCGAACGTCCACAGAGCTCTTAATATGTGTCAGATGCTATTCTCGGTCTTTTAAATATAGTAACTCATTTTATCATCAAAACAACCTATGCCATAGGTCTCATTAACGTTCCACATGTCACAGATAAGGAAACCAAGGCACACAGAGGCAGGATGCCTTGCTAGGATTCCACAACCAGTAAGTGGGCAGAGCGGACTGTCTCCCATGACCTCTCTCATCCACTATGGTGCAGGGGCCAATGTGGGCGGCAGCAGGTTTCTTCCAGGTGTTTGTCCAAGTAGAGGTGGAGGTTGACAGATGGCGATGGAACAGTGACAGGAATAAGGCACGAACTGAGCATATGACAGAAATGATGACGTGCCTTCCACCGCTGGTCCCCCTGGAAGCCCAGCCCGGTGTTGCATTCTATGTCTGAACGGAAGACAGATCCCAAGACTTCAGTCTAAGGGTCAGAGCCAAGATCCAATGTGCTAGGTGGTGCCATTAAGGGGAGAGTGCAGCCAGAAATTAAACCTGAAAGAGCAGCTACAACCGAAAGACTGGGGGAAGCAAAAGAGTGAATGAGAAAGACAGAGGAGGAATCATCCATCAGGAGGGGTGTGGGGAAACAAGAAGGTGCCAGTCCCAGAACCCTGGGGGACTGACAGGTTCCAGGACGAGAAGGTGGCTTCTGGCCAGCACGGGAGGGAGAAGGAAGACCGGGGAGGTGAGGACTGAGAATGGAATACAGGCATTGGAAAGACCTGATGAGCTTGAAGACTGGGATTTTAATAGAGCCGTTGCTGCAGTGACACAGGAAAGCCAACTACAGGAGTGAGATCACAAAACGGACGCATGAAGTTTAGGGTGCTTCCCAGTGTAATTTGGGGTGTGGAAATGATGAGGAGCCAGACGTGTGCCTGATGCAGGGCCAGAGAGATAGAGGGCAGAAAGCCACCCTGTGGAAGGTGTCTTATGGACGCCATGGGCAAATTCCCCCGCCTCCATGGCCTGAATCAGCCTAAAATTGAGAAACGAAGTAAGGCTGTGCCAATCTCATTAGGCATCCCTAATAGTTATAAAGAGATAATTTGCAAGAAGATGAAAGAATCCAAATTCATGTTGCCAATACTAAATATTTAGCCAATGGAAAATATAGGCTTTGAATGGGCTGTGAAAAACCTCAAAACGATGAGCTACATTTGAAATACTTTGTGCCCTGGAGATGATGTTTCAATCCCTGGCTGTGCCAGATGGGGTGTGAGTCACAGCACAGGAAATAACACTGGATTTCATATTATTTTGCTTGCACAAAGGATGTGGACCTTCTGAGGCCAGTTCTCCTGTAGATGAAATGAAAACCCGAAGGGAGGCAATTAGGACGGCCGGGCTCTGCTGAACAGCCCTTGAGTGCGGACCGCAGGCTGGGTCAGAGCTCCGTGGCAGGGCACCAGGGACGGCAGGAGCCTGCCAGCACATCATCAGGCGGAAACGTCTGCTCCTCTTGTGCCAGAATGCAGATGCAGACACAAGGACCCCTCTGTGAGATTTATACCGCTGTGTAGACTCGTCGGTCGGGATAGGAAGGTCTGGGATGAGTTAATTAGGTTCTCCCCATCTCCCCTCCTCGTTAATAGATTGCGGGTGTCTAAAGCCATCTTCTCTTAAAGCACATAGGCTAGATTAGATGCATTTAACGCTTTATAATAACATACTGTGCCCTGATCACTCAGGGGTTATAATCCCCAGAACAAACAACACCTAATAAGCCACGAGGGTGTGAAATAATACGAGCTTCCGGAATGACAGGGCATAGTGTCATTTTAAAAATAGGTACAACAAGAAGCATATTTAAATAAATGCTTGAGATAGTGCAGCCCGTTTCTTCTTTTCCTCCAGCACTTTTATTCTCTGTCCTTGCTGGTTTTCTCCTTCCTGCTTTGCACTTGAGTAGATCTCCCTTAACCAGGAAAATTATTTCTCTCTTGACTTCACCTTATTTCTATGGTCTCTGGTCAGTTTCTTTCCTTTAACTAGCAGTCTTCTTAAATGAATACATCGTACATCATGCTTTTCAATTTTCCACCGTCTTTGTCTTTTTTTTCCCCATCCCTAAATGACATTCGTGGCCCTAATGAGCAACAAAGGTCAAATGTGACCTTACTGGCCCAACATAGGGGATCATCTTGGGCTTTATTTTTCGGGATGCGAATTCCAGGGACTGGGTACAGATCCCAACTCATCCTGCCTGCTTGCCCTCCGCTTGCCCTCTGCTTGCCTTTATAGTTCCCCTGATTTTGCGCTATTTTTTTTCTTCCTTGTTCCCTCACTCTCTGTCTCTCTCTCTCTCTCTTAACCCCATCTCTTTCCTTCTGTCATGCACTCATGCACTTTATTCCATTGACTTCCTTGCTTCTTGCTTCCCCCACCCTCTCCCCCCAGCTCAACTCCACTCTTAGCACTCCTCAACAGTGTCTTTCCCAAACCATCTCTCTTGCTCTCACAGGTGGAACACTGGTGGCCCACAAGCCACATTGGTCCTGAAGAGATGCTTGTTTTTGCCTGCCAAGATTCAGTTAACATCGAGGCATGATGTTTAAACTGAGAGGTTTTTATACTCTGGCTTCCCCTGAAAACTTGAACAATCTAGATATATTTCTATGTCATAACCGGCTGAATGGCATCGTTCTGGACAGGAACACGATCTCTATGATCACCCCAAAGGCACCTCCAGCGATTGTCTACCATTCAGAGGATCTTCCTGTGACTCGTGACTACTGTTGTTATGGTTGTTGTTTGCGAGGAGTTAAATCTTTTTGTCATGAGGCAGATGAAAGACACTTCTGCACTATCACTGGTGTACGAGGTCTGGCTCGTGAGCATTTTTATTAAATTCAATTGGAGTGGAATGGGAGTGCTTTTAATAAACCATTTTTTTTGTCTTACTGAGCAATATAACATACATATACATATACATATACATATACATATACATATACACATACCTATACATATACATAACATATAACTGGAGACACCCCAGCTAAATTAAGTACTTAAATGTTAATATTTATTAAAAATCACGAGTTCTGTCAGACACCTCAAAAATTCTATAATTAATTGCCTTATTTTTTATAAATACTTTTTAAATTTATTTATTTATTTTGAGTCAGAGAGAGCGTGCACAAGCAGGGGTAGGGGCAGACACAGAAGGAGAGAGAGAATCCCAAGCAGGCCCCATGCCGTCGGCACAGAGCCTGACGCAGGGCTTGATCCAACACACCGTTAGTTCATGAACAGAGCCAAAATCCAGAGTCGGATGCTCAACTCACTGAACCAACCAGGCACCTCCCGCAAAAAAACAGACTAAGTTTTAAAGCACTTTGAGGCTCACAGCAAAATTGACTAGAAGACAAAGAGAGTTCCCACATTGTCCTCACACGTGCACACCCTCCCCCATGTTCAACATCCGCCAGTAAAATGGTGTTTTGACAAATGTACAATGACATGTATCCACCATGATAGCATCACACTCTGTAGTTTCACTGCCCTCAAAATCCTCCTGTGGTCCACCTATTCACCCCTTCTTCCTTCCTAACTGTTGGCAACCACTGATCCTTTCCCTGTCTCCATAGTTCTACCTTCTGCTGAATGCCACAATCTCACAGAATGCAGCTGTGGACTGACTTTTTTCACTTAGCAATATTGATTTAAGGTTCCTCCATGTCTGTGGCTTTCTTGTTTATTTCTTTTTAGCTCTGAATGATATTCCATCATCTGATACCTGTTTATGTACTCACCAATTGGACATCCTGATCACTTCCAAGTTTTGGCAATTATGACGAAGCTATAAATATCCGTGTGCAAGTTTTTGCATGGACATGAGTTTTTGGCTCACTGGGTCAATGCCCTGGGTTGTCTTACCTCATTTTGCGGTCCTCCCTTTTCTAATGCAGGATTATCAAAAAGCTAGGTGGTGGGGGAGGGGAGCTGGGAGGACCTTCTTCGTTACTACAGACAGTGAACTGTCCGTGTCAGAGGGTGGAAAAATAGCCTAGAATTAGAATTTGTCAAGAGTTAGGGCTTCCGCTCTCTGGACACCCCTGTCCCCATTTAACTCAGAGCTTGAGCACGAGATATTTTTCACTGACGCGCAATGAACACATAAAAGCAAAAGCAATGGTAAACACCCAGACCACACTACCACCCAGATTTATGTTCCCCGTGACATTTATTATTATTTTTTTCAGAATTTGCTTCTTATCTGAGTAATCTAAGAACTTAAGAATTCTTTGCTTGGGACCAGTAAGAATCACCCAAATAAATCAGACTGCATCTAAAGGAAACTCTCTGCTTAGCCTAGTTTAATAATATATTCAGAGGTTCTCAACAGTATTTCCAGGCCTTTTCTCCCTGGTGCACAAATGGGGAAACTCTTCCCACCACATGGGTTTCCAGTGGGAAGCTTCTTTTCAGTGATGGTACAGGTCTTAAGAACCCTCTGACCTCCTTGTGTAGTGGCACATTTCTTATTGGCCTTATTTCTTATTGGCCTTATTGGTTAAAAAAGCCCAACAAATAAATACTTTCCAAGCATGCTTAAAAATGAAACAGAAGTCCTCTATGATCAGGAGTGGTTAACTCTAGGAAAAGTCTATACGGATGGCATGTGAGAAGTGTACTATCATGTTCATATTTTTTTTTAAAAAATGGTATTTAAAATCAAAGGGTGTCATCTCATTAGAGAGATGGGACTTGATCGATATGAACTTTCTGCCACAGCTGCCATAATATGCCTCCCATCACCACTGAGCAGCTCCGTAAGTTACTGTCTTTATTTAGTTCATAGTGTAAAATGGTAACATGTATATGGTATCTGTTGATCTGAGAACATAAGGCCACGATCAGGAGGAAGGTAACACACAGAAAGATTCAGTGATTAAATCATTGGAAAGAGTGTTTCCTCACTTAATTTTCCCATTAAAGTCGAATAAATCCTGCTTTAATGGTAAAGAAATTTACATCCGAACAGTAACGGTCTGATTTAAAGTAAAACCCCTACATGAGGCGACGACACAATAGTGTATCTATGGAAGATGAGCACTGGAGGAGACATGCAAGGATTTGCTCTAAATCCCTCATTTTTGAGGAATCTAAAATCTGCAATGGTGAGGTGGCTCACCCATGGTCACCCCATTAACTGGGCAGAGGCCAGGCAGAGCTGGTGTTCCCACTGGACCTATGAGAAGCACTGCATGTGAAATCAAGAAAACTGTGGAAGAACACTGAGATGTTCAGACATGCAGAACTAATATTGGTATCGATCTAATTGATGACATAATTTGTTAAGCAAATTTGCATCTACAAACAATGTGCTGAAGGCCAAGGATTTGTGGTAGGCAGGAGAGAAGCAGGAATGGATTCTATTCCCTAACTTGAATCCTTACAAGCATACAACCTTATTAGGATGATGCTTAATATCCCATTTGCTGAACTGGTAGCTCTATCTTTCCACGCTGAGATAAAACAAAAGCATATATGTGTTTCTAAACATGTTACGAACTATTTATCGCTCAAACTAAATGGCCAGTTGAAGATAATAAGAACAGATGCAAACAGAAATCTAAGATAGTCTTTGAAACAAATGTTCTAACATTTGTTTTGGTTAAAAAAGCCCAACAAATAAATACTTTCCAAGCATGCTTCCATTGATTGATTGATTTATCTTTGGCAACCTTGTTCAAATTTCTCTCTCCACTTGTGCAAGTGCAGACTCTGGGAGTCTTCAGAGATATTTCCAAATGAAAACAGAGACATTGTCTCCACCTTGCCCACTCATTACGTTGTTCAGGACACGTGGTGTAACTGACCCACCTTCTGCCACACTATCCTCGAGTAATCTCTCCTGCTCTATACTTATCCTTTCACTGCTCTCAAAAAACAAAGGAACAGGAAGAAAATAGTACAGAGGAAAACATTCTGCATTTATGCATTTATGCATTTGTTCATTTGTTTTGGGGTTCCAAAAAAAACCCATCTACTTAATGCTGATTTCGTCCTAGACACAATATGTGAAGACAAAGGCAAGGCATATCCTATGTCAGAAGAACAATTGAGTTTGTGCGGGGCAAATAAATAAGTGACCGGCCCTCACACATGGCATCATGAGCAATCTAGAGCCCCTACAGCAGGAGAGATAAGACAGTTTATTCAGTGGAAGGGACCAGAGAAGGTCTCTGGCAGAAAGACTACTTCAGCTGGTCTTCAACTAGCAAGAGTGAGCAACAAGAAGTAACAGCTCATCGTGGTTTTGATTTGCATTTCCCTGATAATTTGTGATATTGGACACCTTTTTATATATTGGTTGGCCATTTGTAACTTGTTCAGATGGCTTTACCAAAAAAAAAAAAAAAAAGACAGCAAATGTCAGTAAGGATGTGGATAAAAGGAATCCTTGTGCGCTATTGGTGGGAATGTAAATTGGTGTAGCCACTGTGGCAAATGGCATGAAGCTCCTCAAAAAAATTAAATAGAACTACCATATGATCCAGAAATTCTACTTTGAGTATATATTAAAAGGAAGTGAAATCAGGATCTCAAAGAGATACCTGCACTCCCATAGTCATTGCAGCATAATTCACAGTAGCCAAGACATAGAAGCAACCTAAATTTCCACTGACAGATGGAATGGATAAAGAAAATATGGCATCTGTGTGTAATGGAACATTATTCAGCCTTAAGAAAAAGAAAGAAATCCTGTCATTTATGAGAACATGGATGAACCTGGAGGTCATTATGCTAAGTGAACTAAGCCAGTCACACAAGGACAAATACTGAATGATTTCATTTACACGATAAACCAAAAATGACCAAAGTCTTATAAGTAGAGAGTAGAATGGTTGGTGCCAGGGGCTGAGTGTGTGTGTGGGGGGGGGGGGGGCGGAATGGGGAGGTGATGGTCAAAGTTTTGGCTATACAGGATGAATGAATCCTAGAAATTTATTATACTGCATAGTGCTTGTTGTAACAATACTGTATTGCAATCTTAAAATTTTGCTAAGAGGGTAGATCTTATGATAGATATTCTTGACAGATTTATTGATAGATAAGTAGATATATAGACAGATAGATAAAAGGGTAGCAGGAAACTTCCGAATGGATCCGTTTATGGCATAGATTATTCTGATTGTTTCAGAGATGTACACTTAGCTCCAAACTCATCAAATTGTATATATTAATTATGTGCAGTTCTTGTATGTCATATATATGTGAACGTACATGTATTTGTGTGGAGATAGGTAGATGACAGCAACACAAGAAATGAAAAAGAAAAAAGAAGCAGTTGGGAAAGGTGCTCCAGGCAGAAGAAACGGGGTGTGCAAACGCCAAGAGCCTTGGGCTGCCTCACACTCAGGAGTGGCCTGGGGTACAGGGAGCACATACCAGAACACAGAACGACAGAATGAGGGATGAAATTATCCAAGGAGGAGCTGCTCCAGGAAGTGCCTGCTGGGTACAGTCAAGTGCCATTGGTTCCCCTGGTTGTGACAGAAAAATGAGCATCTGATAGATCAGGCACAAAGTGAAGTTCAATGGGAAGGCATTTAGTGTTTAAAACAAACAAAAAACAAAAAACAAAAAAAACTTCCTTGACCTTCAACATGAGTTGAAGGAAAACTGTTTTGATTTATGCACTCTTAAAAGGTTTAAATTCTGGGGCACTTGGGTGGCTCAGTCCATTGAGCATCTGACTTCAGCTCAGGTCATGATCTCACAGCTCGTGAGTTTGAGCCTCTTGTCGGGCTCTGTGCGGACAGCTCGGAGCCTGGAGCCCGCTTCGGGTTCGGTGTCTCCCTCTCTCTCTGCCCCTAGCCCACTCGCATTCTCTGTCTCTCTCAAAAATAAATAAATATTTAAACAATTTTTTTAAAGGTTTAAACTCAAATTTTTGAAAGAGTATACCGATGGGGCAACATGGACATATTGGAGACAGACGATAGAAGGCCTGAGACTAAGTTATGACATTTTCCACCTATGACAAAAGTGTTATTTCAATATAAATAAAGGAGTTACTTGTTATTTGTCACTGGCCTAATATTTTTTTTTTAATTACTCAACTATCTTTAAGAATGGTTTAGATGCAGCACCAAAAGCATAATCCAGGAAGGAAAATTTTGGTAAATTAGACTTCACCAAATTATAAACTTGTGCTCTGTAAAGACAAGGTCAGGAAGACAAGCCCAGACTGGGGGAAAGGTATTCCCAAAACACATATCTGAGAAAGGACTGGTGTACAAAATATACGAAGAAAACTTAACAGTGAGAAAAGAAAGAACCCAATTTAAAAATGGGCAAAAGATCTGAACAGACACTTCACCAAGGAAGAGATGCAGATGGAAAATAAGCATTGGTTATTTTTGAAATAGATCTTTTTGCTTTACACCATACAGCTAATAAATTACAAACTGATCAAAGTCTTTAACATACAACATAAATGTAAATAAACTGATCCATTTTGTAAATACACAACAAAAGAAGGCTTTCTCAACTGACAGTGAAAGACACAGTAAAGCAAGAAAGATTGACTTATTTCCATAAATAATATATATAAGATAGAAAGCATTTTTTTATCACAGACCACAGTAATATTGTAGTGCTGTATTTTTATGATGCATTGCACTTAGTTGTACAGAGTTCAAGAAACAGCCTCATTCCAAGGCTGCAATATATGAAAGCCACTTGGGTCTGCAAGCAGTTTTTTTTTTCTCCTAAAGCAAAAGTAAGTAAAAGTCCATTGTGTGTAAGAAAATCCTTTGTAGGCTTAACTTTTTTTTCCCCCCGTTTTTATGACATCTTTTCTGTGCATGTGAACTGAAGTCTTGTATTTTGGAACCAAACCAAATGTTTAATTAAAAAGTGAAATGAATATTCCTTTATACCTCATTTCTTTCATCTCACCCCCAAAGAGGCAAGAGTGGGAGGTGACAAGATGATAAATTAAAAAGCCAGAAGCCCGGACATCTCCAGGGATTCACAACCTCCACATTTATCCCCAAGCGGCACAGCTGTGCAGCTCTCAAAGCAGGCTCTGCCCCCAGAGGGACCGTAGATGGGGGCTCAGTCGCAGGGGTGAGCGACTCTTTACATAACAACCAATTATTTTTCTAATTTACCACATCTCTCAAAAATTCTCAGGCTTAGCACCTACCTCTAATATTATGAACTAACAACTGACATCGAGGGTATTATTCTGTGCTAAGAGTGGGTGTGCTCTGTCCCAATATGCTTACTTGTTTCAAGGCCTCTGTTCTATAAAAGATGTTTCCGGGCATCAAATTCAATTTCTGCAAAAGGTACACAGAATTCTGTGGCTCAGTAAAGCATTGATCTGTTTTGTACCTGGCAAATCGCACGACAGATTTCGACATGGTGCCACCTTTTGCGAGGTAGCATATATTGTAAGGTTAACATGTTGTAGGTATTATAGTTGTATTTTGTATCATGTATACCAACCTGCGGATAATGATAATAAATGTTTTTTTTCAAATGTGATTTTTGCTTTTCTCTCAGCTCATAGTTCTCAAGGCAAAGTTATTCTACAATTAGTTTTCTTCGAAAGATTCTTTACAGAGGCATCAAATTTAGCCTTTAAATGCAAGAACACCTTTGACTCATGGCAATAGAATCTAATCACAGCTATTAGAAGGAAATACATGACATTAAGGTTATTTCTAACATAATCCTATTCTTTAAAAAGGATTCCGTTGGCACATGTGGACACATCTTTTAGTATTTAATGTGGGACTTAACAACCACCTTATAGAATAATGCGTCTAAAATCAAGAGTATACTGCCTTGATTTTAACTGGTCACCTAAAAGAGCAGAATCCAGAGGATATTTTTGTTAAAAGGGACCATAACAAAGCCTGAGGTCTAAATAAAGACCAAAGCTACGGATTAGGAAGATTTCAGATTTATCATTAACATCGCTTCAAGTAGAAATAGTTTCTATTCTTTTTTAACATGTTAGATGTAGTAAAAATAACTTTGAGAAATTATACTTTCATTGAATGGAAAAAAGATATTAATGATAACTGTCCTAGTATTAATGAAAACTATCATTAAGAAGAAGTAAGTCAAACCGGGTGAAATCATGCTACGATGTGCACAAATGTTCACACGCAATGTCATTTGTGAACTAAATTCCTGTAAAGAATGCTAGACGAATACAGCTGAGCAACACGAGATTTTAAACAATGCTTCAGAAGCATTCCTTTATCTCTGTATTGAATTTCCTCAACCGTGTGTTCTACATAAAAACACTCTGAATGCCACCTGCCCGTGAGGTGGAAAGAATAAAAAAAATGTGTCCTTTTCTTGCATGCATATTTAGTCTCCAACTAGGTCAGAGACATTTTTAAGAAATTGTATCTGCTTTTATCTTTCTTTTTATTTATCTATTTCAGCAAGTACACGCTGCAAGTTTTCAAAACATGTTTTTTGATGATAGTTTTAAGACCCAATGAAGCACTACATTGAGCTGAGTGGAGAAGCATAGACGTGTCCTTCTTCCCACTTTTGCCCTGGCCTCGGATCCCAGGCCCTGCCAATCATCTTGAAGATGGAGTTTAAAAAGGCATTGGGTTAGTCTGTTCATATCTTTAGGCAGTCACTTATTTAACATTTAGCTGTTTTCCTTGGCCTTGTAAACATGGCCTTTGACCCTTATCATATTAGTGTTTCTGTTGAGGAAAAGGGAGATGTTTCTCTGTTCACTTATAAATCGTGCATTTTGCCATTGTGTGCGCTCTGAGTTAAAGATCAGTGTTGTGTGTCTCTGCTCTCTACCATAACTGCAAATCCCTGAGAATCTCTGAAAGGCTCTCAGAGAATCCAAAGAACTACAAATACAAAGTTCGAAGTCTGAACAAATACAGAGTTCATATTGTCGTCAGTTCCCTAGAACCAAAAGACAAACAAAAGAAACTCATCTCCAAATGATTAGAGTCAATTATGAACCAAGATATGCAGAATGGATACGGATAAAGAGATGTTAGGAGTTTCACATGTGCAATTGGGTATTTCTTCACGTACTCAGCGAAGATCTGTTAGGTATAAAATGCTACGTGGTGGGAAGAGAGAAGAAACAGGCATGCGATATCATTGCCATCAAACACAGTGTGCAGTGAAGAACCATTTCACCAGGGCTCATGTGGTCCAAGCCTTGCATATTCCAGAAAAAGGCCTGTTTCAGGAGGGCTCGCCTTTGACTGGCTTCTCAGCCCTTGGAAGGTCCTACCCAATAACAGCGACTGGGTGTGCCTGCAGCCTGGGGCCACGCTGTCTCTGTTTGACCAGATAGTTTATGGTGACAATGTAGCTTACAGTAAATGCCTTTTTTTGATATCCCAGAGGCCTTTGGCTCCCCTGTCTCAGTGGTTTGACCTATACAGAGCTGGGGACTGAGCAGCTAGGGTCAGTTACTTGAGTGCCACATGCCTGTGTGACTGGCCCTCAATAAGACCCTGAACCCCAAGGCTCAGTGAGCTTCCCTGGCTGGCACACATCACAGGTGCTGTCGCATCATTGCTAAGGGAATTGGGCTACTGACAGGACTTCGCTCGGAGACGACACCTGGAAGCTGGCACCTGGTGTCTCCCGGGCTTCACCCTAGGAACCTTTTCCCTTTGCTGATTGTAATCCGCATCCTTTCACTATAAGAAACCGTGAGCATGAGCGTAACAGCTTTCCTGAGTCCTGTGAGGCCTGCCTGTTAAAGCCTCAAACTCAAGGGTGGTCTGGGGACCCCTGACTTGGATGTGCACACCATGACGGAAGTGCAGAAGGAGAGATGTTTTCCACAGAGATTCAGGGGCGATCTGGGCTAGAAGGAGAGGGGTGGCTCGGATCTTGAAGAAGAAAGGAAAGGGACCCTCATTTCTGAGTACCACTCAAGCTAGAAATAGAGCTTCATGACTTCACATAAATTATTTCATTCAGTCTTCACAGCATCCCTTGATGCAGGAATTGCCATCTTTGTTTTATTAATGAGGCGACCGCATCGATAGACGGAAAGGATGGTAGTTTAGGTGACAAAGTCCCTGTGCCTCACCGTCCCTGGGGCACAGAGGCATCATCTCATGTGATCTGTGAAGGAAACTATACATATGCAGGAGACAGTACAGAACAGAGTGAGGGAAAAGGACTGTGCTGGACCAAGTAAATAAATAAAAGCATGCATGTCAAACTTGAACTTTCCCCTGTAGGTGCTACAGATATGTCGAATAAGGTGAAAGAGAAAGGGGCTGGTTTTTGTCTTCCACAAGTCTGTGAACTGTGGAGCGTAAACATCAATGGAAAGGACAAGATAAAACAGAGACCAAGGTCTCCTAATACAATGCGGCTGAAAATCAGGTTTACTTATCGTTCGTGACGGACGTAGTGTTACAGAGGCTCAGAATGGAGGTGGGCTGGCTGTGGAGACCAGAGAGCTTCCTCAGGGGAAGAAACACGTAGGACGGAAGGGAAGAAGCATGGATCGTACTTACACAGACAAGGGAAAAAGAGAGAAAGAAACTCCACAGAAGCAGGAAGAGCAGGTAGCCCCCACCTGGAACCAGACACAGCTTGTTGCTGGCATCATGAGACGGGAGGTTTGCTTTCTTGTCCTTCGGAGGCTCGTAAGTGTGGGGCACTTCTGGTAAACAAATCCTTCAGCTGTAGGTGGGTATAATCAAGGGGCTGGGCACAGAGGGCATACACTTGAGAAACAGGGACTACCAACAGACGTAGATGTAGAAAGCAAGACCATTTTCCTAGGTTCCAACCCACCTGTGGGACACCGAAACCTGTGTTCCCATTCAAGCAGGTGGTCAATCTCCCTCCTCACCTTCCCAAACCATGCTACCTTGGATAAGTTACCAAGTCCCAATGTGGCCATTTTGCCTGTCTGTAAAATAGACATAATTTATTTACCAACTCACATCAAAGCTGGCACACCATGGTGACCGATGCAAGACAATCACCAAGTGACCATCGGCCATTACTGATATTACGAGGAAAAGTGAATGAAACTTAAAAGTGAACTATTTGACAACGGCATAGACAGTGTGTGCTGTTGGGGGCAGGGCGGGCGAGTCGAAATGACACTGCAGTGACAGAACAAGGGGACTGGGAGAAAGTACCCCACTGTGAGCTTCGACTGCTTTCGGGGCTCACGTTGAACCTTCGTATTATGAGAGATCGTGCCGTGGTTTAAATACACGCAATATGAAATTTTAAGTGATCATACGGGTCACACTCTGTCCTTGTTTCAAAGGTTACATTTTGGTGTATAACCTTCCCTTTAACTTTTTTATTTATAGCACAAAGATCAGCAAGTCTGATTTATATTCACTTGTTTATTGCTTCTATCATCAAAATTATCTGGGGGTGCCTGGGCGACTCGGTCAGTTGAGCGTCCAGTCCTTGATTTTGTCTCAGGTCATGATCCCAGGGTCATGGGATCAAGCTCCGTGTTGGGCTCTGCACTGAATATGGAACCTGCTTAAGATTCTCTCACTTTCTCCTTCTGCCCCTCTCCTCTGCTCACACATGCTCTCTCTCTCTCAAAAAATACAAAAAAATAAAAAATAAAATAAAATAACCTGGAATTTGGCAATATCATAGAGATTTTAAACTTAGACATGTTTTAATACAAAAGGAAATTACATATGGCATCCTGGTCTATTAAATATTTCTTTTTTTGGTTTACTAAATATTTCTATATTGTTAATGCATGCCATCAGTAATGTGGTATAGTTATTTAGATATCTTTCTGTTCCCTTTTTTTCCAGCAGAAACTTTCAACGTTTATTTATTTTTGGGACAGAGAGAGACAGAGCATGAACGGGGGAGGGGCAGAGAGAGAGGGAGACACAGAATCGGAAGCAGGCTCCAGGCTCCGAGCCATCAGCCCAGAGCCTGACGTGGGGCTCGAACTCACGGACCGCGAGATCGTGACCTGGCTGAAGTCGGACGCTTAACCGACTGTGCCACCCAGGTGCCCCTCCAGCAGAAACTTTCAGGTGTTTTCACTTTTCCTTTGAATCCTTTGCACCCCCCCCAAACCATCCCATTCAAACTCTTTTTTTTAACTTTTAAAATGTTTATTTATTTTTGAGAGAGAGAGAGCAGGGGAGGGGCAGAGAGAGAGGGAGCCGCAGAATTTAAAGCAGGCTCTAGGCGCTGAGCTGTCAGCACAGAGCCCGACACAGGGCTCGAACTCATGAACCATGAGATGACCTGAGCCAAAGTTGGATGCCCAATCGACAGAGCCACCCAGGCACCCCCGATTCAAACTCTGTTTACTCATATCTGAGCACCTGCCCCATCCTTCATGCTCTGTAGGAACCTCTATCCCAGAAGATCCTGTGAACAAAAGCAACCGCGAAACGAACTGCTGTTGTACTGCTTGCACCTGATACATCATCCGTGCTAATGCCTTCCTACGTAGGGAGCGTCTGCCCATTTTCGCCAACCAGAGCCAGGAAAGGAATCCTATTCCACACCTAAAATAGCGCTGTAGCTATTGATTAGATGGAGCGCTAGGGGCAAGCTCAGGAATGTGATTCTTACAGTAATAAGGGCAAGATTCATTGAGGGGAGAGCACTGGGGAGGAGAAGACAATTGGGGGAAGATGGTCGCCAAGAATCTCAGCACGGGGTCTACAGCAAATGCGGCAAGGACTTCTTGCCTGGGGCCCCAACCATTGTCTGTCCCTTGTTGGCCTAGAGCGCACGGACAGCTTATAAAACTTCACACTTTGAGTGGTCTGGTCTCTTCGACTTCAGGCAGAATCAGGGATAGAGAGAGTTTATTAATGGTTTATTTAAAGGTGTATTTCTCAAGATGAGAGAGAAAAGTAAAACCACTGAATTAAGCTGGAAATGGGCTCTGAACTGGGGAATATCTCTTTGTGTCATATGGTTCTTCGAAACTTCTTGTAAAGTTGTGTGTGTGTGTGTGTGTGTGTGTGTGTGTGTGTGTGTGTGTGTGTTTCTTTTCAGGGTGTTTTCTCAGTTTTTCCTCTATTTGGGGGTTGTTTAGGCAATGTGCAGATGGGGTGATGGTGTTGCAATCTGCTCTTGTCTCCTTCAAATCGCTCTATCAACTTCATTCATTCCAAGTCTCCCATTCACTTATGTCCATGTGGCATTGCACTCAACGGATGGCGATCCCTGTGGCAATCACGTTCAGATTTGACTCCCTCTCCCACCCAAACTTCACCTGACATTTTGGACCTTTATCTTTCTTGGGAAATTTATTAGCCTTTTCATCTTTTACTTCAATACGCTCTTTGAACACATGTGTAAATTTGTTTACATATAGTTTACCATAGGTTCTTGGCCACTCAGATTTACAAAGCAAGCCACATCGTTCCACCCTGACATGGAACTAGATGAATCCTAATCCTGGTGACATTTCTATTATGAATAGAAATGAGAAACATCAAGTTAAAATCTATATAATTTTGGCACCCAACATAGAAAAATAAGTAAACATTTTTTAAAAATTCATAGTCCACCTATAAAGGGATAGCAGTGTATTCAAGTCCTGCTTATTCTTTAATGTGGCTGTGAAATCAAGTTACTGAAATCCACAATGGAAATTCGATTACCTTCTTCTAATTCTTATGGTATAATTTTTTGTGATTAATGAAAATAAAGAATCAATTAAAAAGCTTGTTGTCACTATTGCACTTAGCATGGGAGTACCTATATGAGAAGCAAATAGCATCATCAGGAAGTCAAATCCTTCAAACTATCGGCAAAATTTTTGCACTTGATTAGCCAATCAATATTTGGAACTATTAAACTCAGTAACTGTCAGGCTAAGGAAGGGCACATGGCTGTTCCTTGCCTCTGTCTTGTGCCATGGCAATGCATGGAATTAATGCAAATCAGAAACCAACTGCTGATATGTTTTAGAATTCAAAGAAGGAAAGTGCTAAACACTCTGGTGAGCTATAGTGATTTTTGTTTCAATTTAATTCAATCCTAACTTATTAAAATTTCCTGTGGGGCACCTGGGTGGCTCAGTTGGTTGAGTGTCTGACTCTTGGTTTTGGCTCAGGTCATGATCTCATGGTTCATGAGTTCGAGCCCTGAGTGGGGTTCTGTGTTGACGGTGTGAAGCCTGCTTGGGATTCTCTCTCTCTCCCTCTCTCACTGTTTCTCCCCTGCTTGCTCTCTATCTCTCTTTCTCAAACTAAATAAATAAACATTGAAAATAAATAAATAAATAAATAAATAAATAAATAAATAAATAAATAAAATTTACTTGTAATCATGGGGCAATGGAAGCCACCATCTGAAAATCTAGGCTCCATTCAATAAATATTTGCAGGTACCAAGGAGAATAACCATTCATGTGCCTACCCTCCTAACCCCTAGTACCTGGACAAGGAGGAGTCAGAAACCCTTGACTCTGGTCCATGGCCAGATGAAGTCAGTGCTGAGAAAGCGCTGCTCTAAGTCTTTATAACCACGACGGTTACGTCAGGCCCCAATGCCCCCTTCATCAAAATTCTGTGCCTAAGTTTGCTCACTTTAGTACTGGTAATTATTAAAAAAAATACAAAAATAGAATGAAATAAGATGTGAACAGATGTCTATTTGTAGCAGCGGGCTGATCAGATGTATTATTTAAACTGCAGATACAAACCATCTAGACCTTTTCGACAAAATAAACATGTAACAGACACCTTTAAACGAGCGAGTGAGCTTAGGGAATAGTAAGGGAGGAATCAAATATATAGACACATCACTATAATGATGGCTAATACCAAAAAGGTAAGAGATAACAAGGGTTGGCTGAGGATGTGGAGAAAAGGGAACCCTTGTGCATTATTGGTAGGAATTGGTGCAGCCTCTATGGGAGACAGCATGGAGGTTCTTCAAAAATTTTAAAATAGCAATGCTATACGATCTAGCAATTCCACTACTGGGTATTTATCCACAGAAAACAAAACTCTAATCTGAAAATGTATCTACAGCCTTACATTCATTATAGCATTATTTACAATAGCCAAGATATGAAGCAACATAAGTGCCCATCAGCAGATGAATAGATAAGGAAAATGTCACACACACACACACACACATACACACACACACACGTGCGCACATGCACACAGGAATATTAGTCAGCTATAAAAAATAACGAGTACACCTGGGTGACTCAGTTGGTTGAGCGTCTGACTTCAGCTCAGGTGATGATCTCGCAGTTCATAAGTTCAAGCCCCACATCAGGCTGCCTGCTGTCAGCCTATCAGTTCAGAACCCACTTCACATCCTGTGTCTGCCCCCTCTGTCTGCCCTTCCCCTGCTTGCACTCTCCCCCCAAAAAAATAAATATTAAAAAAAATAATGAGATCTTGCCGTTTTGTGACAACATGGATGGACCTAGAGGGTATTATGCTAAGTGAAACAAGTCAGAGAATGACAAATACCATATGATTTCACTTCTATGTGATATATAAAAAGCAAAACAAATGAATGAACCAAGAAACAAATAGAAACAGAATCATAAATACAGAAAACAAATTGGTGGTTGCCAGAAGCGACAGGGTTGGGGGTGTGAGTGAAACAGATGAAAAGGAGCAAGAGGGACAAACTTCTAGTTATCGAATAAGTAAGTCAAGGGGATGAAAAGTACAGCATGGAGAATATAGTCCATATTGTAATAACATTGTATGGTAATAGAAGGAAGGAAGGAAGGAAGGAAGGAAGGAAGGAAGGAAGGTATGAGCAAAGCACTTTGGAAACAAAGAAGAGGGAAAATACTCATAGTGAGAGAAAATAATTATCTGATAGGTATATTTGTATGACATCAGATCAAAATGCACATGCTAACATACACAGATTAGTTATTGCCATTAATCTACTTGATGAGTCTTTAATAAATATACAGAAGAGTGATTGTAGTTAATATGATACAAAAGATGGAATATTTTGCTGAGTTTTGAGCAGTTTCTCAATACAATTTTTACCATAAAATATGAACCTTGATTTCTCTCAAAGTTCTGAGGTCTTACTTTCAGATATACTGATTTTTTTAATGTGATTTAAAAATCTACTCAATATCTGTGGGGTTTCTGGGTGGCTCAGTGGGTTAAATGTCCGACTTTGGCTTAGGTCATGACCTTGCATTTCGTGAGTTCAAGCCCAGCGTCAGGCTCTGTGCTGCCAGCTCAGTGCCTGGAGCCTGCTTCTGATTCTGTGTCTCCCTCTCTCTCTGTCCCTCCCCCACTCACGCTTGGTTTCTCTCTCTCCCTCTCTCACAAAAATAAATAATCATTACAAAAATTAAAAATCTACTCAATATTTGAAAAAACACAGTGATGGTAAGTGTTAATAAGTTCCTTCTTTTAATAAGATATTCTAAGGGCGCCTGGGTGGCTCAGTCAGTTAAGCGGCCGACTTTGGCTCAGGTCATGATCTTGCGGTCTATGGGTTCCAGCCCTGCATCGGGCTCTGTGCTGACAGCTCAGAGCCTGGAGCCTGTTTCAGATCCTGTGTCTCCCTCTTTCTCTGACCCTCCCCTGTTCATGCTCTCTCTCTCTCTCTGTCTCAAAAATAAATAAATAAATGTTAAAAAATTTTTTTTAAGTAATATATTCTACTTTGGAATCTATTTATTATCTTACAACCCAGCTACATAGAAAGTTTTTGAACATATCCTTTGAGAGATGAGAGATTTTATTGTTTATAATGATCATGTTCATAGATGATGTTTCAAGGCAAATTTTTTAAGATTATAAAAAAGGCACATGATGTCTGTAAGTCTAACTACAGTAACAAAAAACTTGAAGTGTCTACTATGGATAAAAATTGTATCTGTTTTTAAAATGTTTATTTATTTGTGAGAGAGACAGAGAGACAGAGCACAAGTGGGGGGGAGGAGTAGAGAGAGAAGAAGACACAGAATCCGAGGCAGGATCCAGGCTCTGAGCTGTAAGCACAGAGCCTAACGCGGGGCTCGAACTCACAAACCACGAGATCATGACCTGAGCCAAAATCAGACACTTAACCAACTGAACCACCCAGGTGCCCTGTAAATTATTTCTTTTTAATCAAGATAAATTTATGGCATATCTCTTAAGAGGGTAAAAATCAATATCTAGGGCTATTTTGGGCCCCACAGAAACTATCAAAAAATAAAACAAATTATTTTAAAACATGCTAGAATGATTAAATCTTAGCTGTAAGGGTCTAATAATCCCTGTCTCAACTTTTTTATAATTTTTTTGCATATACTTATTATTAAACTATTTTTTATTGAGGTAGAATTGACATATAATATTAGTGTTAGGCATACAGTGTCATGATTCAATATTAGTATATATTACAAAATGATCACTATAGTATGTGCAGTTAACATGCGTCACCACACCTAGTCACAAAAATCTTTTTTCTTGTGATAAGAACTTTTAAGATCTACTCTCTCGGCAAGTTTCACATACGCAATACAGTATTATTAACTATAGGTCGTTAACTATTTCTTAATTTACTTCTTTACTGATTTGACAATTCAGTTAGGTAGCAGAGGAAAGTTTCAAGTTTTCAGTGCTTTAGGTCAACTACTCAAACATATTCAGGTGTAAGAGAAAATGAAACCATCCCTCAGGCAGTATATAAGTCTCACACGTGCACTTCAGATAGGGCAAAAAGCGATTCTGAGATGGGGAAGGTTATACATGTTTGTTAGCAGTCGTATGCCATCAACCTCAGGGAAATAAAGACGTTTTCCTACGCTGCGCAGTCATAATCTCTAATGAATAACAACAGAAGTTAATTTGACTAAAAATTCCCTTTCTAGAAGCTATCTTTCAGAAATATCCACACACATGCACAGGTATATATGTATGCTATATATAGAACGGTGTCCCCCTCAAAATCCATATGTTGAAGCCCTCACCCCTAATGTGATGTACAGACATAGATAGAGCTTCCAGAAGGCAGTTAAGCTTAGATGAGGCCATGAGGGGTGGGGTCCTCATATAACATTAGTGTTCTTATCAAATAAGACAGGAACAATACCCACCCCCCCCATCTCTCTTTCTGGCTCTGCCTCGCTCTCTCCCCCATCACGTGAAGACACAGCAAGAAAGCAGCAGGTTGGAAGCCAACCTGGAAGGTGATCTTCACTAATTTACCTCCTAGCCTCCAGAACTTGTGACAAATGTTTCTTGTGTAAGCCACGAGTCTATGGGATTTTGTTATCACAGCCCAAGCTGATGAAGACAATGTACAAAAATGTTTACTGAAGAATTACTTCTAAAATGAAGGAAGCTGGAAAAACCTAAATGCCCCTTCATGGTCAATAGTCAAGTGAATTATTGTACATACGTACCATAGAATGCAATGTGGACATGAAGAATTGTAAGCTGATCTTGTAGGAATTAATATAAAGGATGCCCATGAAATTCTTTTATTCAAAATATTTTATGGAGAGCATATGACTTTCGACCTGAGGGTTGTGAGTTCAAGCCTCACATTGGACACAGAGTCTACTTAAAATTTAAAAATACGTATACAGTTATATTAGTTACCAGGCATATGTATATGTACACACATATGTATATGCCCAAAAGGATGGTATTAAATGATTAATAACAGTTATTCTGAATAATTTGAAGGGCGGCATTGACTTTACATTGTCTAGGTTTTCATATCAATCGAGTGTTTGTAGAGTACACACATCGCTTTTCCAATTTGAAATGTCGATGAAAACAGTTCATGACTGAGTAGGAGCAATGAGTCACCATAGCTAGGCAATGAAGCATGGCGGATGGGTACATGATGACATTTTGACATTAAGCCACTCTCACCCAAACCCTGCTGGTGAAGCTATCCATCCTACATGGAGATACTGAGACAAACCCATGGATCTCTGGGCACAATATTTGGAACTGGTTCCATCCAGAAAAGTAGAAGGAGAGATTCTCATCAGAGAGCCAGGAGGCTCTAAACTGTTGGAGAGGAGAACAGGAGCATGAAGCGTGGGAGGTGGTCATGGTGATGGGCTGCAGCTCTGAACTCTACATTCAAGTGCAGCTCTTTCACTGAATACACTGGAAAGATACCAGTCCCTCTGGTTTGCATACAGCATCTTGTTCCCATGCACACGTGTGAATTACCATAAAGTGATCCAACGCCTGATCTTCTTGACAATGGGTTTCCTGGAGATTCTCTGGATAGCAAAAAGTTACTCTTCAAATTAGTGTTTTAAAGATGCCCTTGAAGAGAGGCAAGTAATAAACTAATGGAAATAAGTATAATTATAAGTTAATTTTATTTTAGAAACTGCTTAAAGAAATTCTCAGGAAACTTATTGTCTCTTTCAGTTCAATTAAATGGACACGATTAAATCAGAAAGTGACGGACCTCGAGGGAGAAATTATTTCCTCACAGGAACTCTTGATTGAGGGTTGTTCAAACAATGCTGTGTAGGCGCTCACAGAGAAACACACACCCACAGTCTTCACCCAGTGCAGAAATACAGTTCTCCCTTGTCTTCTTTTTAACAGACAAAGGAGAAGTAGAAACACTCAGGCCAACGACAGACAAGGCAGCCCAAGAGCCTACGAATTGCTGGCCCAGGACGCCAAGGGGGGCAGACTCATTGGCAAGAGGAGATTCTAGGTCTGCAGACAACCCGATATTTTGGGGGGATAAATCAGTCCTCAGTCTACATGCTGAGTTTGTGAAAGAGATACATATTTCAAAAATGAAAGCTTTGAGGATTAATACAGTTACTTTGGGGAGTGGCACCCTCGAGTGACAAAGGAAGTTCTGTCCTTGCAGGCACAGGTCTCTTTTATGACTGAGTTGACATTTTATGGACACAGATTATCTGTCTTAAGCTCTGAGCTTTGGGATATGAACCAGCCCTCAAAGAGAGCGATGGTAAAATGGGCTATTCTGACCTAGCCAGTATGTGATATAGAATAAAGAGCTGTAACATACAAGTTGAAAATGTCATATTTCCCCCACCAAACTACCAGAGCACATCTTTCACTGTGTTACGTGTTTTTCTCATGCATAAAATGTGAGAGAAAAATAAGATAAATTCACTTAAATTTTGGCTGCAATAGTATATTTCTCTGACTTTGAACATACTGACAATATTAAATTAATTGTGAGTTCATTGTAGGCAAATTGATGATCATTCTAAGGGTAAGGACTTTAAGGTATGTCTTTGATATCTGGATAGAACCAAACCATCTCAAACATTTCATCTTTCCTATACAAATGGCTAAAGTATAGATAACTTTTGGGCATTTGATAAACTCTGTTTATAACCACATTTCACTTTAGGCAGGTGGAGTTGGGATTTTGGCATTCAGTCTTATCAGGATGTGATCCTAGATTTATACTGGACTCCCTAAATGGACTCACCTGGTAAAAATTATCTGGCAGCAGAGACAACCACAGAGACCCTCTGCTGAGTCAATTAATACGAGTGTTCCTGTAATGAGCCAAGAGGTATTTAGAAACTCAGGGATCAATTAATTTGTAAGTCAAGAAACAATTTAGGAGAGTAACCAGACTGTTTAAATGGACATTAATTCCTTTAAAAAGACAAATCATATTGATGTGACCTTAAAAAAGTATTTTCGGGGTGCCTGGGTGGCGCAGTCGGTTAAGCGTCCGACTTCAGCCAGGTCACGATCTCGCGGTCCGTGAGTTCGAGCCCCGCGTCGGGCTCTGGGCTGATGGCTCGGAGCCTGGAGCCTGTTTCCGATTCTGTGTCTCCCTCTCTCTCTGCCCCTCCCCCATTCATGCTCTGTCTCTCTCTGTCCCAAAAATAAATAAACGTTGAAAAAAAAAAAAAAAGTATTTTCATGTGATACCTGAAGCTCTTGGTAATATATTTGTAGTTAGGGAAACTGAGTCAATAAACACGTCCAAGTGACATGAAAACCATCTTTGTCTTCTATTTCAATTTGTAACATGCACATGCACGCACACGCACACACACACAGTTGAATGTTCAATTAGCTACTGGGAGTTGAGACCTCAAATGATCCCATAGTTTAATGACCAGGACCAAGATGAAGCCCTTCTCCATCAACCTGACTTTATTATTTGTTCCAGCAAATTCTTTCTCAGGAAGATAAGGCTATTAGCCAGTATAACACTTCACTGTTGGCTTCAGAAACTTTCCCCAAACCAACAAAGTGCCCAAACAGCCCCCCTTTCTAATCAAACAACTGTTCATTTGTAAATACTTGCTTCAAGACATTCCACCTCTCTGGGTCTACCTGTCCTAAATTACAGTATCAGGACCTTGATTCAATCTCAATCAGATCCTTGCATTGAAAGACTCATCTTAAGTCCTTTGGGTCCAGACCTCAAAAGCCCATAAATATCTATCCATGGGTCCCTCTTCTGAAGCCACCGAAAGACTTGGCCATGTGTCCACCTACAGTGAAGATAATGAGCTGAACTTTGCTTGATTAACAGGTTAGTCGGGTGGTTCACCAAGATGGCCCTAATGTTCTCCTCTATGTGCTGAAACCACAGACACAGGCTTCTTCCTGGTTCCAGGTCCCTAATCTCCCTTTGCTTGGAACACTTTTTTTGTATAGAAAACTTGTAAATATTGCAAATTTTGTCCTTTTGAGACGTAAATCTTTGTAGAGTCTCTTGCCACTTTTGCAACCCAGGAACATCTTCCCAAGGAGCTGGGAGCCATCCCTTTGAATTGTGTCATCAGAGGAAACAGTGTCCCACTTCTCAGTCTCTGGGGCCAGCCTTCTGCAGGTGCAAGAGCTCCAAATGCAGAGCTAACGGTACTTCCTGTCATGAAAAACTGGCTTTTCTGGGGTGGGGGGTAAAAATAATCAGCAAACTCAGATAGTCTACAATCCCATTCCATGCTCTGTTTTGGCAGAGTTGAGCTCAGGCAGGGTTCTGGCTTCTTCCCTCTATTGCAGCGGCCTTGAACAAAGTCAGGCTGGCTCTTTAAACTTCAGCAGGTGCAATTCTTTCTTCGGCGTAGTCTTTCAAGTATTTGGTACTCAACATTAATTTTCTCACATGGAAATATACATTTTTTAGGGACACACGGGTGGCACAGTCGGTTAAGTATCCGACTTGGGCTCAGGTCATGGTCTCATGACTCATGGGTTCCAGCCCCATGTCAGGCTCTGTGCTGATAGCTCAGAGCCTGGATCCTGCTTCAGATTTTGTCTCCTTCTGTCTCTGCCCCTCCCCCACTCATGCTCTCTCTCTCTCTCTCTCTCTCTCTCTCTCTCAAAAATAAAAACAATAAAAAATTTTTAAAAAGGAAATATACATTAAAAATGTTAATGTTTTTTGAGAGAGAGAGAGAGAGAGAGAGAGAGAGAGCGAGCATAAGCATGGGAGGGAAGAGGGCAGAGAGAGAGGGAGACACAGAATTTGAAGCAGGCTCCAGGCTCTGAGCTGTCAGCACAGAGTCCAACGTGGGCTTGAACTCACGAACCATGAGATCATGACCTGAGCTGAAGTCAAACACTTAACCAACTGAGCCACCCAGGCGCCCCCAGAAATATACATTTTTTAAGCACAACTCAAGAATGCTTGAATTTAATGCGAATATTTTTTATTTCTAACTGGGTCTCATTTTTTTTCTTCAGGGAATTCAACAAAATCTAATTAATAGTGCAATTTTATAAATAAATATTTGGAAAATATACAAAACACATACACTTCCAAAGAAATTATTTTACAAATGTAATATAATGCATCAAGGTAAAGCACACATATGTGAGTTTATAGGTAATAATATATGTTATTATTTATTGAATATTTAATAAGTAACAGGCATCATGAAAAACTCACTGTCATACAAGTATCTTCTACCGTTGCATTAAGTATTACAAATATGCATTTGATTAATATACAGAATCTTTAGAAACACATGTGCTTGTTCCAGATCCTAAAATGAAATGATTTCTGACTTTTCATAAAAGTTACAGGTTCAAATTTTTCTCTAGACTTTTCATCATGCAAGATACTTGGCAAACCAGGACATTAAAACTTCTTCATATCAAAGTTACTTTTTTATTCAAAAGGGCTCTGAGCGCCAAAGGAATTGCTTACACTGTCAGTTCCAGCCTTTTTTCCACAGAAGAGACTATTCATGTTGGTCCCTTAAACCAAGTGAGGACCAGCCACCTCACTTGTGGTCCTTGTCCTCCCTCTCTGCCCGTGCATCTTAAACATTTGACCGTCAAAAGCGGCCATGCAAAATCCTCAAGATATCTAATATACAACTGAGATCTGCCTTCTGGGAATTTCAACATTCCTGACATCATAGCAATCAGCTTCTTATGAATAATTTTCCTTCAAAATATCTCTGTCTTGTTTTACATTTATAGTTACCTTAAAGAAATACCAAAGGAGGTGTCTGGGTGGCTCAGTCGGTTAAGTGTCCGACTTGGGCTCAGATCATGATCTTGCAGTTTGTGAGTTCGAGACCCATGACGACGGGCTCTGTGCAGACAGCTCAGAGCCTGGAGCCTGCTTTGGATTCTGTGTCTCCCTCTCTCTCTGCCCCTCCCCCATTTATGGTCCCCCCTCCCCCACCTCTCTCTCGTTCTCTCTCTCAAAACTAAATATTAAAAAAATACTTCTATAAAAACTGAAATACCAATGGGGGGGGCGCCTGGTGGCTCAATGGGGTTGGACATCCAACTCTTGATTTTCGCTCAGGTCATGACCCCAAGGTCGTGGGATCGAGCCCCACATCAGGCTCTGCACTGACAGTGTGAAGCCTGCTTGGGATTCTCTCTCTCCCTCTCTCTGCCCCTCCAGTGCTCACACGCACTCTCTCTCTCAAAATAGATAAATGAGCAAATAAATATTTAAAAAATCTTTAAACAAATAACAGTAGTGTATACATCTCCTGCGCTACAAAACAGTTTCATTACTGTAACACATCTATCAGTGGGGACTCGTCCTAATTCTGCCCTCCTCCACACTAACCTTTTGATAGTTACATCTGTCCTGGCATCTACTCTATAGGTATTCACTTTGCCAACTGGGGTTTTTTGCTCTTCGGTGATCAGAATTTTTAAATAATTAATTTCTAAACTGAATTCAGGTGTCAGATAAGGTTTTAAGTGAGATCTGCTCTAGGAAGAAAAATGGAAAGAGGAGTAGCTAATGCTCACTAATTAAATAATATCAAGGAGGATATTATGTTCCCCCGGTGTCTGCCAGTTGTAAAATGATTATTTTAGACACATCAAATGTGACAGTTGTGTATTTGAAACTTGCCCATAATTTTGTTGAAGTCAGAGTAGTTTTTTTTAATTTTAATGTTTAATTATTTTTGAGAGAGAGAGAGAGGGACAGAGCGTGAGCGGGGAGGGGCTGAGAGAGAGGGAGACACAGAATCCGAAGCAGGCTCCAGGCTCCGAGCTGTCAGCACAGAGCCTGATACGAGGCTTGAACTCACAAGACATGAGATCATGACCTGAGCCGAAGTCAGATGCTTAACCAACTGAGCCACCCAGGTGCCCCAGAGTAGATTTTTTTTTAAGCAAACCAATATTGTGGAAGAATTACGTCATTTTTGGAAAGTGACGCACCATTATTTCCACTCTGTTTCTGCCCCCCAACCCTGCCCTGCCTTTTGTCTCTCTAAGAGTTACTTTCCCGAGAGACTGTCGTAACACCAAATGTGAGAATGAAGTTCAGAAACATGCGCCAATTCCAGCATTTCTGGCTTGGAAGACGGCAGAAAAAATATATTTCTGTATTTCAAAGGATCCTATTTTCATAAAGAACCGAATACATTAACGAGTGGAATTACTTTACTCATGACGTGGAGACAAAACTTCAAAGCCAAAGTGAGTGAGCGAAAGCTAACTTCGTTTAGGAGTCTTGCCGAAAGACTGTTAACAGTGGTATTGTCCCACTTCACGGAGCTCAAGTTGAAGCTTGGCAGCTGACTTTGGAGTCTGTCTTTTAATAGCACTACATTTGCCTCTCTAGAGATTAAGCTTCCTCATTGGCCAAGCCATTCACGTACTAAGTCATTTATTAGCTCGATCATTCCCGCATATCAGCTTTGCAGATATTCTGACTCAAACCTGTTCTTCAGTAAAATTTCAGGTTGCTACACGTCATCGTCTTTAGAGTTTCTATAAAACCGTTAAGCCTGTTTATACTAAAGGCCAAATGTACTTTTTATTCTGGCCCAAAATGAAGTATTTTAGAAGCTGAATGGCAGTTATATGAGGTAAGGTGGAGTCTGAAGCCCTAAATATTCACTAAATATATGATTGCTATTAACTCCCTAATTTTAAACAAAATGTACTGATGAAGGCATTCTCATATCCTTTGGCTAATTACACAACTACTCATTACACCATGTTCTTTAAAAATATTCCAAAGTAAAACAAAAGGGGCAAAGGCTTTGATCATTTGGTGCTGAAGTAACCTTTTTGGTGTTCTTGAATGTGACCGAGACCTGAACCCGTCGGCTCTTTTGACCACCCGAGGAGGTTCTGAGGGAGCGTCTGCATCTTCAAGGCTGAAGATCTTCTCCTCTATGAATTATATTTAAGCTGATCTGACAGACATTTAACCACTGGATTGACTGCTAAGAGTCTGATGAGCACAATTAGATAGCAATTGCATTATAATGCCTGGAGATTAAGAGAAAACCACCAAAGGACAGTGTTCATTTCACCCGTAGTTGAATGGATTTCCTATCATGACACTTCTCTCCAACAGTGGAAATTGCCCATATAAAATTCCTAATAAATGAAATACTATCTTTGTCACAATGGAACATCTGGAATGATTTAATAGCACGAAAGCTTCTCTTGCTTTTCTTTCAAACACTCGCGGAAAAAGAAAACCTAGCGATATTTTCTATTCTATTAAAAATAGGTTATCATATGAAAGCAATCATACCGAACTAACAATTGTTGTTGTTAGTTCTCTCAAAAGCATGCATGTAAACAGATGCACTGAATTTGACTTCTTAGTTGATTTTGTCGTTCACGTAAAAACTGTCTATTAAGGGCCTATTAATAAAGGTCCTGCTTAGGAGTACTGTCTTCAGTGGAAGAGTTGTGGCTGAAGCAATATGAGTGAAAACCCAAGGGGAAAAATGTGTGAAGTCCTACAGGGGCTCAACGGAAGGACCACCTGGGTCTCATTAACAGCATAAACACTTCTTGTCAAAGGTGACATTGGATAGTGCCATGGAGATTCAGGAGTGCCTACAGGAGTCGTCTGTTCCATGACACTGTAATTTTTAAGCGATCCTACCTGACCAATAATAGGAATACCAGGATCTTTTGTGGAAAGAAAGACTGTGACTTAGGCTATATAGAAAGTGTCTTATTACCCATATTTCTGCCATCTTCCATGAAACTGATGAATTTTATGCATCAGCTTGGCTAAGCTATAGTGCCCAGAGAGTGGGCTCAACACCAGTCTAGATGTTGCTGTGAAGGTATGTTTAATAGGACACTAACACTGGAACCCACAGACATTAGATAAAAGCACATGAGCCAACATAAGATGGGTGGGCCTCATTCAATGAACTGAAGGTCTTAAGACATAAAGACTGGGGTACCCCAAAGAAGAGGGAATTCTACCAGTAGACTGTCTGTGGACTCAAGATGGCAACTCTCCCCTGGGTTCCAGCCTGCCAGTCTGTCCTGCAAATTTTGGACTTGCCAGGTCAGATGATTCTATGAGCCAATTCCGCGTGTGTGTGTGTGTGCGCGCGCGCACACACACACACACACACCCTATATGTTCTTTCTCTAGAGAACCTGGCTAATACCATCAGGGACCCCAATGAGGATGTTATTTTTCAACAGAAGAAGTTTTGTAATACTCTTCTATGTCTACAGCAGAGCAGAGAACTCAAATATAGGACACACGGCATTCAAGTAAGGAGAAAGGGACGGATATTTTAAGAGAGAGAGAGAGACTGCAGCAAGTTTCATTTTAAGTAAAGTGGGTAGTCACATTTTTGCAGCACATATGAAAAATAAACAAGCCTTTTTAATTAGAATAATTTTAAAAACCTATACATTAAGTGAACTTGCAGCAAGAGTGTAGGAAGCAGCCTGGAATAGTTGTCTTGGGGAAGCAGAGAAGCATTTGAACCTATTCAACGTGGCAGATGGCTAGTGGTCTACATGGGGGAGAAACTGGGGAGGGAGGAAAGACTAATACGAGGGAGACCAACCCCATAGCAGTTTCCTGGCCATGGTGCCAAAGTTCAGTACGGAGACCAATTTAAAAATAGAAATCAGCATCTCCTGCCCCGCCCCCCGCCCCAGTGCACATTCTGTCATCCTCCTGACCGCATCTTCATGCACCTCCCCGCCCCCCCAGGACCATGTGGCCCAGCAGTACTTGGCAGTTTTGGGGTTTACATGTTATCGGGGGAATTATCAGATTAGTGTCCCAAACGGCACGTGGGCTCCCTATAGAAATATGCCCCAAGGATTGAGTGTATTTGCATTCACTAAGCATCATGGTTGCATTCAGGAAGCAACCTCAGTACCTGCCAGTGAATGAATGCGTGAAGGAACATGTGTGCATGTATATGTGTATATATGTATATGTATATATATATGTATATATACACATGTATATATGTATATGTATATATTCATTATATGTATATTCATACATATATATACATACATATACATATATACATATATATATATATACACACACAGCTTCTGGAAAAATATATGCATACATATATATAAAATGTATGCATATACATATAATGAATATATTCATTTTATATATATATACACACACACATATAATATGTATATATGTCCATAATCAGCAAAATTAATGCTTTGGCTAACAGATAACATACTTATAAATCTCATTCCAGGGGCAGCTGGGTGGCTCAGTTGGTTGGGCATCCGACTTTGGTCATGACCCAGGTCATGATCTCACGGTCAGTGGGTTCGAACCCTGGGTCAGGCTCTATGCTAACAGCTCAGAGCCTGGAGCCTGCTTCAGATTCTGTGTCTCCCTCTCTCTCTGCTCCTGCCCCCCTCTGTCTTTCTCTCTGTCAAAAATAAAATAAACATTAAAAAAAATTGAAAAAAATCTCATTCCACGTCCCAGATTTCTTTGATTCTAAGACAACTTTACCCATTGCAGCTTCTCAATTCTAAAATCTAGTTGTGTAATAAAGTCAATAGATTGTCATGTTTTGTCTATTTTTTTTTTCTTGGTCTCTCTCTCTTTTTTTTTTTTTTTTTAAAGTAGGCTCAACACAGGGCTTCAACTGAGACACCCAGGCACCCTGGGTTTTTTTTTTTCTTGGTCTCTCTCTCTCTCTCTCTCTCTCTCTCTCTCTCTCTCTCTTTTTAAGTAGGCTCAACACAGGGCTTCAACTGAGACACCCAGGCACCCTGGGGTTTTTTTTTCTTGGTCTTCCAATCGAGAGCATGTTTGATTTGATGCCATGTAGAGAACGTTTCGTTTTCATCTAACTGGATGTCCACCTATGACATAGAGAAATCCGATTTATTACAGCAACTAAAGCAGCAATAAATAAAGGGTACTTCTTATATATTTTTTTAATCTCTAGACACAAATATGGGCTTCCCAAGAAGGAAACCACAACACAAAATAGATTTCAAATTAGGGTGGGAATGAATTTTTAAACCATGCAATTTTTACTCAAAGAGCTTTGAACCAATCACTGTCATTATATTAGATGAGAATGAGATTATATAAAAAGAGATTAGAGCTTCAACTTGGAACCTGATGTTTAAACCCTTACACCAGTGACATCACAACACTGTAGCACTAATAAGAAAAGAAATTATATACATATAAATAAGTATGTTACATAAATGTTACAGCTAAAACGTCTTTGGAGTTTAGAAAAATATTTTTTAAAAAAATACATGTGTATATAATATATATTTAAAAATATGTATATATAAAATCTTGTAAGAGTCTTAAAAATTTTAAGGACTAGGCACTACTATTTATTATTATTATTATTATTATTATTATTATTCCCTCTGTTCACAACTTTGAAGGTTGAATGTTTTACCCATAGACCCCTAGTGAGTAAATGGAAAAGCCAATAATCAATGCAAATTTCTTAACTCCAAAATCTCATTTTTCCCCTCAAATCAGTACAACACAATGTAGAAGGCCAAAAAGAATGAGAAATTCATCATTCATTACAGCTCACTGACAGTAAAAAAAGGTAATTGGAATAAAGAAATATGTGTCCAATATGCCTATATATTACAGTCTCCTAGAAAAAAAACGATTTATTCATTTTTCCTGCATATTCTATATTCAATATCGAATTGAACTAGTTTTGTATCCATTTGTGACTCTCTTGCTTTATAAACACTTTCAGGAAAATTACTTTGGGGAATGGTCATATTTTCAATCACAAGAACACATTAGACATCTGAACTTTAAATTATTCTTCAGTATTTTGAAATCCCCGTAAGACCTCGGCAAGGAGAACTGGGTTAACAGGGGCAGAGTGTCCAGTCTGGACTGAGAGGAATCTTCTTCTTTCTCCTTCTTTTTAACTTCTCCCTCATCGAGGTTAAATGAAGAACGAGCAAGGCTCTGACAGGCCTCCTTACTTCCCACCTTTGGATTCCCTGTGCCGGCCAGTAAATACTTGTGAAATGAACGCCCATGCGAATAAATATTTCTAATCTACTGGCAGAGGTGGTTAACATCCTGCACATAATACAGCCCGCTTAGGCGGAGTCAGGAAGAGGTGATAGGAGCAGAAGGGCATGAGGCATCCTGACCTTTGCACAGACTTCTAAACAGAAGGGTACCACGGGATCCTGAGAACAGCCTCTCCTACGAGCAGCAGAAGGCGGTCATTGTTTTTGGAATCAGAACTCCACGGACAGGTGAGCAGAGAAAGTCTGCAAAGGATCTGGACTTCACAGCCATCGTGATCCACTTCTAGTCTGAAGCTTCTCAGATGGATCACTGTCGCAGAGTATTTGTCGTCAGGGTATTTGCAATGATCGCAGGACTTGGCCGGTGGAATGTGATGGGATGTCCATTTCCGCTTCTGTGTGCACTCCTTCCCAGGACCCGCCAGCCTCCTAAATTCTAGTTAACGCGCACAACACTTGAAAAAGATCTTCATTTTCAGCTCACCTTCCAAACGTGTAGCTATGATATCATGTCAGGAAGTCAGGTTTCACGCAATCGTGAAGTATCACGAAGGCTTCACCAGTCGTGTCTGTGTTCCTGTCGGAGAGGACGGCAGTGCCTTTCTCTACCGCCTCACTCAGTGATTGCTAATTAGTAAAAATTAATTAGATACTTTACTGGCACTTGTGCTAGAGTGCAGCCGGCTCGGCGCTCAGTCCCTCCAGTCCCCCAGCATTCTACGGCTCCAGACATCTGCAGTGACAGCCGCCTCTTGTTCTGTGAGCTCCGTCCACCAGGGCTGAGCACGAGTGGCCATCGTCACCTCTGAGACAAGGACCCTCCCTTCCTCCGCAGTGAGTGCGGTTCATTTCCTGCATCTCGTTTCGCTCACATGTTCGACGATGACGTTGTGAACACTTCAGGGACTGAACGGCCCGGGATTCAGTCGCTTCTGCACGCCTTGTACCCAGCAGAGAGACAACGAGTTCGGGAGACTTTTCGGGAACCGTTCGCCGAAGGTTCCAATAGAAATATAGACGCACTTTGACACAGCTTCTGGAAACAATTCTCTGGGATGTTGGCCTAAATTTAACTGAAGTCAAAAACCTTTTATGTGCTCTCAGGTCTTTTCTCGACCCCCGAACACTGGGCTCCGCCTCCCGGGTGGGCTGGCAGGAGCTTTGCCTATGCTGATGACCTCACCCTGCCTCCCCATCACCTCTTACTGTTCTAACATACTTACATCCTTGAGGAGACATGCCCGGATCCCTGGACCATGACAGATTTCCCTGCCTTATGCTCTCATAGGACGTAAACCAGTTACAATTTTCTGTAAATCTGTGAAATCGCTTGTCTATCTCACGTGTATCTCCTCCTCTACACCCCTTGCTGCCGAATGCTGCGGGTCCCATGTTTTTACTCCCCACTTTATCTCTAGAAGGGAGCTCGGTGTCACTGTTTACATTCATTGTTTATAAGGCTCAGATCCCTCTTGGCCCAAATTGTGCACCTGTGGGCTGACCCTCTACTTCGTGGATCGTATGGGAGCCGAGGTCCATGGACAAATGGGCCTTTCCTCCAGGTCTTGATCTGAATGTGCCAGTTAGCTAGAGGCCTTTTGTAACTGGAAACACGAGTTTGTCAGTACGAGACCAGTTGCCCTCCATCGATCCCCATGCTTCCGAGAGCAGAGGGCAGGCTCCAGGGAGAGAAAGCCCCCTGTAACCTGGGGCGGCAGGGGGCGGGGGACGGGGCAGGGGAACTGCACAAAGGTGGAAATGTGGGTGGGGGCACCTAGCTCAGAAAGTGCCCACGGGGAACCTTCCTTGTCCTTGTTGACCTTCTCATGTCCTCTTTCCAATTTGAAGTTTCCTAGGGAGGAATCAGGAAAATGAGCATAGTATTTCCTTCCTCCCTCTCATTGCCTCTGGCTCATGAAATATTTCAACTCAGTGTCTTAGGATACTCAAGGGGTCAGTTTTTTGTTTTGTTTTGTTTTGGTTTGGTTTTGGTTTTGGTTTTGTTTTTTTATCATGTGTTCTTAGAGGTAGTTAATTTTTTTGGGAAATATTACAACTCTGTGAAAAGTAAACTTGACACTAAGGGCCTAAATATAAAGATATATTTAAATATATAAATAACATATTTATATAATATTTTATATATAATACAATAAATAATATCTTTATATTTATAGTATCTTTGTGGATATATATACTATATATATGGATACATATCCATAAAGATAGTAAATCTAAATTTAAAAAAGACTCATAGTAATGTACAAGGAGACAGACCTGACTATATATACGTATATAAAGTAGAAAGTGATATGAATGAAGAACATAAAGTTGCCCAGGGTGGTTAAGTCTGTCTGGTTCCTGGCGTTCCCCAAGTCTGCCCAGGGTGACTATTCTCAGCATTACTTGATTCGTTTGAGATCATCTGTGGGTAAAGAGTATTATCTACTTCCTCCTCTCATACAAGCACCCCAATGGCCTTATGGCAGGTAAAAAAAATGGCTATTTTCAAATGCAGAGGGTTGCCTTTCTGGGTGGACAATACTAATAATGGAAAACTGATGAGGTAACCAGGAGCAGACGAACCACTAGTAATTTTCACACACGGTGCCATCCAGTCAAGACTTCGGAAACGAGTTTCTGAGTATTTGGATATGCCTTATTCTTTTGGACAGTGAATTTATTGTTGATAAGCTGCTTCAAAATGAACGGGCAGTCTTTGTGAAAGAAAAAAAAAAACCCAGGGATTTATGACTGACAGTATGAAACTTTTCAATCCTCGCTGATTGAACACACATTTATGCCATGCGGCGGATCTGTGGTGTTGGAAATGTATATCCATCTGCTGGTAAATTCTGTGCAACATTTTATTATTTTGCACAAGCTGTCACATTTTAAAGAAAAGGGCACCATTATTTATATGAGCATCACTCTCTTGGGGTTTACTCCTCAGGTTTCTTATGCGGGAACTCATTGCAGCCTTTCAAAATGGTAAATGGTAATATAATGTACTTGAGAGACTAATAAAAGTGTTGGTCAATTCAACTCATCTCCTACATACTCTTCAAAGAAACCTTGCAGGGCTGCCTAGACCCCTCAGTTTCCAGGAATAAGGACACCCATGTGCCTACCCCGATTTACTGTTTCACCTCAAGAAAATTAAGCCATGCATCTTGAGCAGTGGAATATGGTCATACTCAATGTCGAAGGCAGCACAGAGACATAATAGTGAATGCCTTAGGAGTCTAACAAGACAGAGGACTATGCTGATGTCTGTTTTATTTTTTTTTTTAATTTTTTTTTCAACGTTTTTTATTTATTTTTGGGACAGAGAGAGACAGAGCATGAACGGGGGAGGGGCAGAGAGAGAGGGAGACACAGAATCGGAAACAGGCTCCAGGCTCCGAGCCATCAGCCCAAAGCCTGACGCGGGGCTCGAACTCACGGAGCGCGAGATCGTGACCTGGCTGAAGTCGGACGCTTAACCGACTGCACCACCCAGGCGCCCCTGCTGATGTCTGTTTTAAAAGGAAAGGAAAAAAGAAATCGTGGCAGAGACAACGTTCTGATTCGCTCTGCAGCAAAGGGTAACACCTGATCGCACTGGAACCAGCTGATGGGACATTTTGTGCAGTGCAGGTGGCAAGCTAGGACATGGGACTTAGAGTCCTGACAAAGCCTTGAACGACTCCTGTAGGGTCACACATGAATGTTTTTGTCAGTTCTAAGGGGTAACAGACATGGCACTAGGTGACTGAAAGCAGGTCTGAGACAGAAAGGAAAAAGTGAATGATACTGCAAAAACACAAGGTTTCCAGAAGAGTCTAGAATCCACACTTGTAGTTGAATGGATAGCTTTGGAAGGTCCAGGGTGCTTTGCAGAAAGAGCAAAGAGGAGTGGAGGGCCAGCCACCTGGGCTGTGCCCACCGGAAGGGCATCCTCGATCCACGTCCCAAAGCTGCTATGTGAGTTAGGGCGGCCCTATCCTTCTATTCTTGCAAAGACTAAATTAAAGATGCATTAGGAGAAGGCAGAAATGATAACTGGAATATGAAAGCCATCAAGATAACCACATCAGAAATGCTGCTAATACATCTAGCCTGGCTCTCATTTATCTTGCATGTAATTTCAGGTTAATGGATACACGCTCTCCTTCACCCCTGCCCCCCTGCTGGACATACATGATCTCTTTAATTTTTAAAAAATATTTGTTATTATTTCTGAGAGAGAGAGAGAGAGAGCACAAGTAGGGGAGGGGCAGAGAGAGAGGGAGACAGAATCCTCAGGCTCAGAGAGTTGGGGAGCACATTTAACTCCCTCTTAGAAATTGTAGAAAGGGGGGTGCTTGGGTGGCTCGGTCGGTTAAGTGGCTGACTTCAGCTCAGGTCCGTGGGTTCGAGTTCCACATGGAGCTCTGTGCTGACAGCTCAGAGCCTGGAGCCCTCTTCGGATTCTGTGTCTCCCTCTCTCTCTCCCCCTCCCCCACTCACACTCTGTCTCTCTCTCAAAAATAAGTAAACATTAAAAAAATTAAAAAAAAAAAAGAAATCATAGAAAGGAAAAACAGAGGAAAAAAACTGAAGATAACAGATAAAACGAGCCAAAGTGAAGAAACGATAAGATCAATAGTTTTAAATGATAAAATAATTGAAATTACAGTATGTAATACATAATCATTTTATAAGTATATGATTACCATTGTTATCATACTGATAAATGATGTCCGGGCCTGGGGACCCTTCAAGGCACTCTTCCTGGCTCCCAATATATTTTGGCCTCATTTCTCCAGGCCCGTTTTAATGTACCCTGACTCAGAGGATTGATGGCACCAGAAATAGTACTAGATTGATGGTCTAAAAACTGAAATATCTACTGTTGCCTCCATAGGTCTTCTTGTGCTCTCCTCTGCACCACTGCCTCCTTAAATTTCTCCTTCTGTAAAACCTCACTCTGCAGCTCACCTCCTCACAGAAACATCCACCGCCTTCCCCAGCGGCTGCCTCCAACACCCCGCCCAGAATTCCAGCCCACAGTCCCACAGTGCGTTCATACCTGGCTGTCTATTTGTCTCTCTCCTACCTTTCTATCAGTTCCTGCCGTCCTCTAGGAGGATGTTTCCCTAGGTACCAAAAAAATGAAGCACGATGACAACGATGAACTCAGAAGGTTCTGCTACCGGATGCACTTTGGGCATCGGCAACAATGGATATTTTGTGGTTATTTAGATTCAAGACCGGTTCAGTCAAAATGCCAGAGAAAATCAAGTACACAATTTCATTTTCTTTGAGGCTAAAACATCTGCCACCGAGAGAGACAGCTGTTGAAATGACTTCCCCGTGATATTAATGTGGGGAATAATTATGAAAAATGGGGCAGTCTGTTATTAAGAACAAGTATGGCTGAATTAGAATTTATTGCTGGAATTTTAATAGAGGATCATCCCCCATCTTGTAATCTTTAGAACTGTTTGAAGTGCTTTCATGAGCAAGCAGTATTTTGTTTATGGTTTTATCCTCTCGTGATAGCCCTGATAGGGAGGAAATTATATTATCACTTCCATTTTTATGTATGAGGAAAATAGCATTCACAGTGGTGAAAAGATTTCTCTGTGCCTAGGCTCAGTACTGTCACACGAACTAAAACTGGTGATGAATGGGACAGCCAAGTCATTACCTGGGGACATTTGCACCCAGAAAATGACCCCAGAAAGAAATGATACGAAGGAATATTTATATGAAGGCTTTTATTTACATTGTGTAGAATCGTAGAAGTAGGCAGGTCAGGCTCCCTAGTCGGCCACCATGTTGTAGTATTTGATTTGGAGTCTCAAAGGGAGAGCGCAGAAGGAGCTGGTACATTTATTCCACCTGAACAAATACTGGCTGCAGTGAAGTGCAGAGCGAAGAATGGTGACAAGTAAAGAAATATATTCCGCAGGGTTTGGGGCGGGGGGGGGGGAGCAGACAAAAACAAGACCCAATTTCAGAGGAAGCTATGGACTAGGCAGAAGATGTACTGGTTGGTTTCATCTGCTTTTAACTATTTTGCTTGTTTATAAATAGGTCTAATGATTCGTTCTGAAAATGGATGTGATTTAAGATCAGTATTTGTAAATACTGATAAAAAGAGGTGGATGTGTCCCAGAGGGCAACTCTGTGGGTAGGGCAACTAACACCCACAGGCAGGTGGACAGAAGGGTTGGGGGGGTGGCGGTTACTAGTCACTCAACTCAAATAGAAATGGCTGGATGTAGAAAGACACCCGTTGACTCTCTTGGAAAAGGGAAGCAAGGAGCAGGATGAAAGAACACACCCAGAATTTCAACTCAGCACAGAGGTTTAACTGCTGCCTAGACACCAGCCTCTGTTTGCACTGTGCCTACTTCCTCCATTGCTATTGCCACCCTGGTCCTTCTTTCAGTTCCTCAAAATCAATATACTGCTTTCCACCTCAGGGCCTTTGCGTGTGCTGTTCTGACCTAAACTGCAGCCTCTGGCCCAAAGGACTCATCTTTCTTCAGATATCAGCTCAGTGGCCTTCTTCCCAGATAAGACCAAGTCAATTACCCTTTACCACCCATGCACAGAACCACGTGCTTTCCTCCGTAACACTTACTACAGCTGAAATTTTAAATGCTCTGCATGTAGCTCTTTGAATTATATTTTCTTCCCCATAGTGGACTGTAAGCTTTATGAGGACAAAATCCAAATCCCTGACTGGTGTAGTGGCTGGAGTTTGCTCTAACCTTCTAATTGAGATGACTTTAAACAGCATCATCCCTATTCCTAAAGCTAAGTGCTCTTTTCCTGGAGATTCTATATTCCCTTCTTTATGCTAAAATTTCCTTCTAAAGAAGGAGGAGGAGGAGGAGGAGGAGGAGGAGGAGGAGGAGGAGGAGAAGAAGAAGAAGAAGAAGAAGAAGAAGAAGAAGAAGAAGAAGAAGAAGAAGAAGAAGAAAAGCCTTGAATGCACTAAGGTAGCTCCCTTAGAAGGGAAGGAACCACAGGCAACATTTGCAGGTGGGGAGATGTGTCTACCATACTCCCAGATTCCCCTTCTGGAGTTACAAATGATCGGCTCAATCTATCCCATAAACCGGTCCCCTTAAAGAGCTCTTGTTAGCTCATGCTTCTCTGAAAAACTCATTCATAATAAGAGTAAACAATTAGTTTATCTTTATCTTTCACATCCCTCTGTCATATTTGCAGCCTAGCATCGAGCAAAGACTTAAGCTAAAAGAATGTTTATTTGTGGGCTTATAAACCAGGAGTATCCCTTCCCACCCCAAGCAATCAAGATGCACACGTTAACAGGCTGACCAAGCATTCTGCTCTGCCTGGGGAGTCCCGTATCCCAGGAAATACCTCCCGAGAAGAACAGACCTCCAAGGTCAGTCCGGAACATAGGGGCTGAGAACATCACTGCTTTCTGTGGTGTAGATGACCGGTCTTCTGCAGTCACCCACGCTGGGTTAGGGAAAACCATGAGCTGGCTCCTGGTGGGGAGTGGGGATCATCCATTGCTGTACCACTCTGAGTGGTCTACTATCATTTCTCAGCACTAGTTTAATTCTTTAAGGGAAGGGGTATTGTGGCCGTGTTTCCTAAGAGTTCATGTGGGGACACAATGACTTCACCAACCCGGCATGACCAGACATCACTGAAAAACAAGGCAAAATGAAGGTACGCTTTTCGGGAAAGACGGAAGGACACACATGCCCAGATCAGGCAGGTAAACAACCGGAAGAGAGTGTGTGAAAAACCATGTGAAGAAGAATTTGGGTTTGGACGTGGTGGAGAAGGGGATGTGAAAGTGCATATGGAGACTGACTCTCCCCATCAGCGTAAGTTTCCAAATCAATTAAAATATCTCATCTCCCCCAAAGACACGGATATGCAATTAAACACAGCAGCCACTGCACAAACGAACACACATTACCATAGCATTCAAACACACTTTGGGGCACCTGGATGGTTCAGTTGGTTGAGCATCTGGCTCCTGATTTCAGCTCAGGTCGTGATCTCACAGTTCGTAGGTTCAAGCCCCGAGTCGGGCTCTGCACTCATAGTGCGTGGAGCTTGCTTCGGATTCTCTCTCATTCCCTCTCCCTTCTCCCTGTCCCTCCCCTCTCTCTCTCTTTCTCAAGATAAATACATGAACTTAAAAAAAAACCCACACGTACACTTCATCATCTCATTCTCTTGATGGGCTCAATGAAGCCAACTGAAGTCACGTTTCCTGATTCACGTTTCCTGATTCAGAGGCTGCATGCAAAGTGTTCCATGAGTTAACAAAGGAACGAATTTTGGTGAAGGATACAATGACCCTTACAGTGTAGAGATGATTTTGCCTACTAACAACCATGCTTTCTGTAACGTGTCAAATGATGAGTCCACTGCCAGCAATATAAATGTCAAACATGGCCTTTCTAGCTCTTGGGAACTTTGGATCTGAAAAATGGAGTAAGATGTCATCTCGATTTCTATGAAGACTGTAATGAAAGTAAAGAAAATATGAAACAAAAATTGTCTACCATTGATGTCTTGTCCAAATGCAAACTAAGCTTTGCTCACCTACCTGCATGCGTGACAGAAAGCACCAACATAAATTTTGGCAAGTTCCATTCAGACTATAAACTGTCTACTCACTCCCACCCCAAACTTACCTTCCAAATGTCCCGGTGACCTTGTATACAACATTGCTAAGTGGGGTGTGACTGGCTACCCTGGGACATGGAGGCTTTCACTTTGGAAGTTCTGGTCACGGTTTGCCTGTCTCAAAATATGCACAAGCATTTAATGTGATGTTTTATTTATTTATTTATTTATTTATTTATTTATTTATTTATTTTGAATTCACAGTTAGAGAAGGAGAGCACAGCCATAGACCAGATGGCTATTACTGTTGTCATCCATAGACGATGTTACAGTGCTAACCTGTGTAAGATTATACTTTCAAAGTTTGGAAAAGAAGGATGCCCTTCGGTAATCTTGAAGTTCACTGAGGATAAGAAGAGAGAACAGGATGGCAGTTAGACAGAAATGTATCCAGTATTCCTCCAAAACTGGCTGATGACTTTTGAAGAGGCCGGAAGGAGATTGGGGAGGAACAGACTGACCACACCGGAGTTGTGCAGAGTTCTGTATAGGCCATGACAAAGCTCAACAAGACTCCTTAAGAACTAAAATAAAAATAAAAATTAAAAAGTTACTGAGAAAGGGACAACAAATTAAATAGTCCTTTCTCAATTTCTCTGCTAAAATTGTTACTCATTTGGAAACCAGTGTTGAGTTCACACGTTCAAATTATGTTTGTGCTTTGAAAGCATGTTTCCTGAGAAAGGTCTGTTTAATGTATCATGGCAACCAGTGTGCTTTAGAGCGTTTGAAAATGTCAGATGTTGCAGGCACATAGAGCTGGTATGATGAATTAAAACAAAATTAATGTTTATTTATTTTTGAGAGAGAGAGAGAGAGAGAGAGAGAGAGAGAGAAACAGAGCATGAGTGGAGGAGGGACAGAGAAAGAAGGAGATATGGAATCCTAAGTAGGCTCCAGGCTCTGAGCTGTCAGCACAGAGCCTGATGTGGGGCTCGAACTCACGAACTGTGAGATCATGACCTGAGCCGAAGTCAGACCCTTAACCGGCTGAGCCACCCAGGCGCCCCTGGTATGATGAATTTTTAGATGCAGAGGACCTAACTGATAAACAGCGGGACTCCCAAAGGACAAGCCCGTAAGTACAAAGAGGAGGGACGATTTGCGGAAGCTGGAGATTCATTCCTGTAAGTCCAAAGTCTGCTGTTGCTGGTAAGTAAACTCTTGTTTCTCATGCTCTGAAGCCTTTGTTGAGGGGAAGTGAAGTTAGCCTGATGTCATCACACCGGAGTGACATCAGGAATCAAGTCTCATGTGGCTCTGCTAAGAGCTACAACTCAAAGTGAAGTTGACGTTTGACTGTACTCAATTTTACTGCCATACACAAGAAGACAGGGCTCCAGACATTCCAGAGAAATATTAATGCTCACGACATGGAGGGGAAAAATGCCCTACTGTACCACAGAGCAGAAAGCAACAGTCAGTATTGTTTTTTATTAGATTTAAGTAATATCTGGTTAATTAGTCCTATTTTTACATGTTTCCTTTCTAAAATTATCACATTGATGCATGTTAGGAATACACAGTAATAAAGTCTATAAATTTTCAGCATCCAGTAGAGAGTTTAACGAAAGTTAAAATAAACTGCCATACCCAAGAACAAATATTAATGTTATAAAGATATTGTTATATTTTTATTATACATATGTGACTAATCAGTCCCAATTAATCACTATTAATTGACACTGGTAACCCACCCTATTACTTAAATAGCATTTATACAATAGAAACGTAAATAACATAGAATGTCACTTCCAATAAACACCAACGTTTCACAATTTTGTTAAAGCAAGAACACACAGGCACATCATTATTGATTACATATAATGCTGCCGTGTTTCTGTTTTATCTCGTGTAGAGGTATCCAGAGTTTTCTCCCTAGAAAGGTGGTCATTCTGATCACCAAGGTTATGTCAGGAAAGTCACTCCCTCCTCGTGATGTCCCCTTCCCTTCAGTTGTATCTTTCCAGATGATTTCAGATCCACATCCAATGCTACTCCATCAGTGAAGGCTTTTATAATCAAAGCAATAAAAATTAATAACCCTCAGCATCTCCACAGCACTTTGGATATAATTTTCCTATAATTTGATTGGTAGGATAGGTATTTGTGGGCACACAAATTGTCCTCATCAAATACAGAAGACGGTCCAGAGGAGGAGTTAGGCCTCAAGTATCGTCACATGTCCCAGCCCCTCTAGCAGGTGGAGGTCTTTAATCGAGGAGGACTGAGTTTGTCTTGGTTGCATCTGATGATTAAATGAAACAAAACAACTGAACTTCGAATCAGCAGATATACTTACCTGCATGCAGGTAAAGCTAGAGGTTGTAAACCTTACCTGTTCCCTGTTGATCAGTCTTTGCCCTTGTAAGATTAGAGTACTGTTTTATAAAACAGAACCATGTGGTTGGACTGCCCCCTCTACGTTCTGATGCTATCCCAAAGAAAGAAGACGAAGCCGATCAGATTTGGTCTCCTATGTTATTAATTTAACATCATGATAGATGGGATACTGATGATCCAAATAAAGACATATCACACAAAACAAACCCTGTACACAGAATCTATGTGTAAAGAAGCAAAGAAGCAGCAAAAGCAAAGAAGAAGCAAAGAAGAATGAAAACGCTGTATTTGGTGATGGGCTTATTCCTGCATCAAAACGCTGGGAAAGTATTCACCACATGGCAAAGAAGTCACGCAGATAAAATGTGTCAGATGGTGGAAAGCCCAAGAAAAGACCCCTGTTGTTGGATGCATGACAGAATAAGTACAGGGGATGCATTCAAGGGCTAGGGAAAGAATCCTGGGAGAATAGGAACATAGGCTTCTGAAAGTCAATTGAATTCGGGCAGTGATTTCAGAGGATGAGCAAGTTTTGCGCACAAAGAGATATGGGAAGATGATGACGGATGATGAAATGGTAAGATTTATCACTACCATCTCAAGGAGAGGAAAATGTGGAGAAGGAGACACTAGAACAGTGTGGAACTGAAAAGTAATTGCTGACGAGGGGACGCCTTGGAGATGAGACCACCTCGGTTCTGAGGGGAAGGACAGGATAGGGGATGTACAGATTCTGAGAGAAGTCAACAGGAGTTTGATTTGGGCTCATGTTACTGTCATTATTTTAGCAACGAGTCCAAGTTTCTTCAACAGGAGAAATAAAAACGGCAATCCTGACAATTGGTTTACAGTAAGAGGCTGGAAAGGATTCTTTCAGGTGAAAAAAAAATATTTGGTAGGACAGTTAGAAGCAGTTTTCACGCAGAACAATTTACCAAGAATGGACATATATAGGAAGAGTTGTAGTAAATGAATGTTTTAATGTTTATTTTACTTCCAAGAGAGAGGGAGAAGCAACATGAGCAGGGGAGGGGCAGAGAGAGAGGAAGACACAGAATCGGAAGCAGGCTCCAGCTCCAAGCTGTCAGCCCAGAGCCGGACGAACCGTGAGATCATGACTTGAGCTGAAGTCAGATGCTTAACCAACTGAGCCACCCAGGCGCCCCATAAATGAATGTTTTAAATGTTATTATAGAACCCTAGTACTCACAAACTTAGAATTAAATTGCTGTCTTATAACCAAAGGGCATATACAATGAGGTCTTTTTTAAGTCACTGTGTTTCAGAAGCAGTGGAAATTCTACTTTTTGGTTGGAATTCTAAGTTACGTGCCTCCTGATAACTTTGATTAAGTCATTATTTCACACTATTTTAATAATGTGTGATTTTTATGGTATCATTCTGAAAACTGAGAACACTGTAAAAAAGACTGATATTTAGAGACAAAAGGAAAAACATAATCATGTATATTTCCTTATGCCTTGGTTTGTCTTTCCTGCTATTTTTTTTTTTAAGTTTTAGAGAGACACACAGAGAGAGTGAGAGCAGGGGAGAGGGGCAAAGGGAGAGAGAGAATCTTAAGCAGGATCCACACTCAGCACAGAGTCTGACACGGGGCTTGATCCCACCATCCTGTTATCATGACCTGAGTCGAAATCAAGAGTCGGACACTCAACCAACTGAGCCACCCAGGTGCCCCTCCTGCTATCCTTGATTTGACATTTTCTCATCTAAGTATTCTCAATTTCTCTTATGTGTGTATATTGTCTCTTTTCCTTGAGATACAAGTGACTTTGGGAGTTTTCTTTATCTTCTATCTACATCTAGAACAATTTTTATTCTTTGCTTTAAGTAACGTGCTGATAGACAACTCTATTGTTTCTCCAAGGCAACTCATTATCTTTAAAACTCATCCTAACATTCTGCTTAAAAGGTCAGATATAAAAGTAGCATCAAAATTATCTATACCATCAAAACAGATCACACACAGTTTACAGGTCAACTGTATCAATTATTATGTATGAGCTTGTCAGCAAGACTATGAGCAGGCTTGGCAGTCTAACATATATTAATTCTAACGTGGGCAGGGATCCAAAAAAGTGCCCTACTATTTTGTTACTTGTGGTTGTAAAACGTTATGTCTTAAAATGTAATTGTGTGCGTCCAACGTCACTTTGCTGAAAGCGTCACTTTCCCATTGTGTTCATTTATTTATTTATATGTATATTTCTGTCATTTCCATTGCGTCCTCCATTTTGGTGTGAAGAGGTCCGCTGGAGAGTAAGCTGCTGAAACAGCAAATATTTTGCACAGCGACTCAATAAGCAGAAGTATTTCAAGAGAAGCCCCATTTTCAGAATGTCAAACATATCAGGTGGACGTGATTTCTTGCATTAACCAAGTCAATTTCCTCAGACAACGTTAAGCATCAGCGTGGGAAGGGAGTTCTACTGTTTGTTGAATGTAAAGGTTTAAGGAGGATAAATGAAATAGTGATTTACCAGAAAATAAGAGAGAAGTGACTTTTTTCTTTGCATTCTTCCATCCTATGAAATATATCCTTTCAGGCATTCCCTTTAATGTGCATAAGTCTTTTTGATGTATAATAGGAGCCAGTAACAATTTATCTCCAACTGAAAAAAAAAAAAAAAGGAACTTCTGAAGGGCATTTCGCGGCTTTTTCACAAGAACGAATGCAAAAGAATTATTATTTGGGGGCTCTCTTTTGAGGAGTAAGAGCGCCCTCAAATTTAAAAGGACTGGGTAAGTCTTTTGTCATTTGCAGACTGCCTGACCTAGAACAAGACAGATTATCTCTAGGCCCAAACTCTGGGCAGAACGATCCATTTCTACGACTGAGGGCATACCTGCTCTGTAAGGTCAAGACTCAAAGGATGAGCAGTCTCCGGCGACATGTATGTTAGGGCTTCCTTCTTTTTTAACATCTTGGAGAGTCTGATGGCAACATAAATACCAGAAAAACACTTTGAGGATGTTTTATGCTGATCGTGTGAAAGTGAGAAAAACACAATTAATATCAACTTTTGTTTTTCAGAGAGGACCTTTTAAGAGATGTTTGAGCTGTCCAGGCTCCCCTTCATCCTTCCAATACCCCACCCCTTGGGACACAGTCTGGATCATCCCTATACTTCTCTGAGGTAATAGCCCTTGGGGGATTTTTATTTAAAGGTATACATTATGGCACAGCTCAGTTGTTATTGATCTAGGAGAGTAAGGTGCATAAATGGTATCATCTAAGGTCATAAAATCAATAAGAAACGTGATGACCTTGAAGAGAACCTTCTTTGTGGACCCCCCCCCAACCCCGCTCCCACCTGATTGCCATTACTGCTCCTTACTACGGCCCATGGGACTTTGGATGCACCTCTATTTAAGAAAAAAAATCTCTTTAGGGTACTATGCTTCTTATAACCAAGCCATAAATTCTAGAACGCCAGAAGTGTTTTTCAATGTTGAGATGAAAGTGAAAGCAGACACAGGATTAAATCTAGATTCCCCTCCTACTTCTGTGTTTCTTTGTGAAATTTGACTTCCTGAAAGCTTTTGGAAGATACAGCTTGACTAATATTGATATTGTTATTTAAGGAGTCTCTTTTCTTTTTTAAAAAAAGATCTATAAAAATGGAGATGTAGCTTGCTCATTCCTGTATTTGTGAGAATAACCATGTCAGGGTGGGAGGGTAATGTTGCCCTGAAGGTAGCTCTTTCTGAGGTGTGTCTGGGCCTGAGGGTGGTCTGCACCTTGGTTGACTGGGGACTGGAGAAAACTGTTGTAGGTCCAGAGCCCTGGGGCTGAATCCTGCCACACACTGGTGTTGTCTGACTCCAAGTTCAGCCAAGGGAAGTTAAATACGAATGCCTTTGGGTGGGCACCCCCTCTCTGGACCTCTTCCCCAGGAAGACCAAGCATACCAGCTCCTCCATTTAGTTTTCCTTTCCTAACCATCCTTAGAGACACTCAAAACTGTGGCCCAAACCGTGGCCTTTAGCAGAAGACAGATGTGATCAAACAAAATAGACCTACTTTTTTAACACACCCTCAGTGACTATTATTGCTTTTTGTAAAGTTTTTGTTTGTTTGTTTTCTTTGAGAGAAAGGGGGAAAAAAGAGTGCACACAAGCCAGGGAGGGAGGGAAGGAGGGAGAGGGAGGGAGGGAGGGAGGGAGAGAGAGAGAGAGAGAGAGAGAATCCCAAGCAGGCTTCACGCTTAGCACAGAGCCCAACACGGGACTTGATCCCACAACCCTGGGATCATGACCTGAGCCGAAACTAAGAGTCCCAATGTTCAACTGACTGAGCCACCCAGGTGCACCTCTCTTTGCAAGTTTTAAAGACAACTGATTTCTTATCAATAGGGCTTAATTACAAATAATAGTAATAATACCTGATTACATCATTGTTCAGTTTCACATTCTCTAATAAATTTATAGATTGCTTATAACCTACAGGCCAAAGTTCTGGAGATCGATATTGAAGGCTGGTCCAAACACTGCCTTTAACCTAAGTTTTCAATTTTATGCTATGCGCTAAACTCACCCCAATTGTAATACTTTCATTGTGTACAAATATCTTTTTCACTCAGGCCTTTCTCTCTATTTTGCCTTCAGCTCCCATCACAGCATTTGGTGTTGTTCTAAATGCTGCTCTCCTGTCACTTCTCATGTCTAGGGCAAAATGTCATCACGGGCAAAGCTGCTTTGAGTCCCTGGGTCTAGATCCCCCCCGCTCCGTGCGTGTTCGTTCGACAAACACTCAGCGAATGCCTACCTCTGCCAGGCCCCGCGTTCAGCCCGGAGATGCATGTAGAGCAAAACAGACAAAAGCCCCTGCCTGCAGAGAGGTTATGCTCTAGCAAGGAAAATAGGCAGACACGGATAAGCCAATGTGAATCTAGCATAAGTGCCAGAAGCTTGAGGGCGATGAAGAATTACACGGACAAGGGGAGAGAGTGACTAGGGCTTGGGGGAGCTCTGAGCAGGTGTCAGCGAGGGAGTAGAGGAATTCAGGGGAGGGAAGAATGTTCCAGACAGACAGCACAGCAAGTTGGAAGGCGGTGCGGGGAGAGAAGACCATGTGTAGGGGGTGCCGAGGGCACTGGGGGAGCTGGAGAGTGACTCAGGGAAGAGGCCTTCGGGGCAGGGCACGGAGGAGTGGATCCCCTTCCGTGTGTGGACAGAACTGAGGAGGGCTGAATGACGTGATCTGACGCATTGTTAGAAAGGCAGGAGGCCCGCAGCGGAGGCAGGGAGCTGGGAGATGGCCCAGGCACTGGTCCAAGTGAGACACGCATATGCTGGCACTGGTTGGGGTCGGATTTACTGGGAAGTAGGACAGCAGGTTTGCTGATGCTGGACCGGACGTGGGAGTGGAACAGAAAGCCGTGCATGACTCCCATGTGTGAGACATGACAACTGGGGGTGGGCAAGAGTCAGAGAACAGTGACAGAAGAGTGAGTGTGGTGGGCAGCAGAGGCTAAGAGTTCTGTTGGGTCCATATGGAGCTTGAGGTGTCTCTTATGTGTCCAGATGGTGATTGCCAAGACAGATTTTTAGTATGCCGCTGGATGAGTGAGTCTTGAATCTCCAGAGCTGGGGGTATAAATTTGGGAGGTATCCATTTCAACACATCCATATATTATTGGGAGTTTTTTTCAAGTCGTAACATCCCAGTTGTATATGGACAATAGATCGCTCACAGCAAAGTGCCTACAGTTAAGACACTGTGTTGTATACTTAAAATTTGCTAAGAGGTTAGATAGATCTTATGTTGAAGTGATCTTAACACACACTCATCATCATCAGCAGCAGCAGCAGCAGCAGCACAACAATAGTAGGGCAAGAGGGAACCTGGGGAGGTGATGAGTATGCCTATGACCTTGATGGTGGAGATGGTTTCACGGGCGTATATTTACCCCTAACTAACTAGGTTGTACATATTAAACATGTACAGCTTTTTATATATCAACATACCTCAATAAAGTGTTTGATAAATATAATAAATTTAAAATAAAATAGTATGTTTTCAAAACTGCATAGCTTTATTGAGATATAATTCACATATAATAGAGTTCACCCATCAAAAGTTCAATGATTTTTAGTACAGTACAGAGCTGTGCAGCCATCACCACCATCTAATTTTAGAACCTTCTTGTCCCCCCAAAAGAAAATCTCTACGTTTTAGCAGCCAACCACACCAACTCAAGCCAACCACTATTTTACTTTCTGCCTCTCTCTATTTCCTATTTTGGAAATCCCAGATAAATAGAGTAATGGAGTATGTGATCTCTTGGGATGATTTGTCTCTTCCAATAAGGTTGGAAGATTTCCAAATTTCCAAATTTCCGAATTTCCAAGGTTCCATGTTATAACCAGTATCAGAACTTCATTCCTTGTTTGCCGAATAAAATTGTATTCTATGTAGAACCACTTTTCATTTATCCATTCATCACCTGCTGGACAATTGGGTTGTTTGCACTTTGGACTATTACAAATAAAGATGCCATGAACATTCACATACAACTTTGTTAGTAGACATACATTTTCCATTCTCTTGAGTATTTAACTAGGAGTTAGTATTTAACATTTAACTAAATGTTGGCTGATAGTATTTTTACATCTATTTTTAAACTATTACACAAGAAACTATCTTCCATTTACCAGGGAAATCATCTTTATTAGCAAATATATGGAAGAAAAAGGATAGTAAGTTTCTGGGATATTGCTAATTTCCAACTGAATTGGAAATTCTTCCCCAGATTCTCCATGTACAAAATACATGGAACATGAAGTGGATACATATGAAAATTCTAAGCTATTTCCCAGGGAGGAAATCATCATTTATATTGTAAATAGAACTTCACAAACAGAATTTTATGTTAAGCCGACCTAGTTTATTTCCGAGTCAGTGGGTTTGAGATATTCGCAGATTTTTAAACTATGAAAAGGGCAGCAAAATGTAGGAGGGAGATAGGTTTTCTTCAAATTTACTTGCCTTTATTAACTTAGAACACAAGACATTTGTTCATAACTGGCCACAGAAATGATTCATGCATTCTGTGTGCTGGAATTTTTTTTTTTTTTTTTTTTTTATGGCTGAGGAAAGAAAGGTACGTGATAAACAAGCAATTGAGGGAAGCGAAGGAGAACAAATCTGCTCATGCATGTTTGAAAGTCTAAGTCACCTCTTTTCAGGGAAAAAGAAAAAAAAAGTTGCCTCAGTATGTTTCAGTTTTCTATCCTCTACACAGAAAGCAGAGGCAGAAGTACTCAAGACAGTGAAGTTCACCGTCAGGTAGCTACAGTTTTCTACTGTGGTGAACTTGTTTTGAAATCAGGACTAAGTACCTTAAATTATCTTAGTGTCTGATATTGAGATTCCTTCAAACCATACCCTGCCATGTTTATGAAAATAGTGGGAGATAATTCGCACCCATTGAACAGATCATTGGAAAGCCCAATGAAAAGCCTAAGTTAAAGAAAAAAAGAAAAAAGGCTGTGTTAACTAGGAGACCAAAACTTTCTCAGTGAACTGGATGCTGCCAGAGTGCAATTGTTGGCCACTAAGATTTCAATAACTCCCAATAATAATTGTTGCAACCATGTCTGAGCCTTCCCCCACACCACACATTCTCGCTGGTCCTTCCTCCTCTGAAACTCCTTCGCATAAAAATAGATCAGCTTCATTAATTAGAAAAAATGGTGATAAACTATACTCCTTCACCCTATCTAAAAAATTTAACTGTCATGACCTCTGACGATTGAAAATGGTCACAGGAATATCTGGATTTTAATATAAGCATGAAAAAAATGATTCATTATTGCTGTTTTACAATGTAATGCTGGAGATGGTAAGGAAACATTAGTGGGAATTCTGCTTGCTTTATAAAATTCTGAAACCAGTGATTCACCTCTTTATCTTGACTTGTATAATACAAGTATTTGGATGTCTCAGGTCAGTGGAAAATGCTTTAGTCAAATAAGTAACCTAAGAAACTTACTAATATATATTACACTAATATATAATATGTAATGTATATATTATTATTAATTATAATGTATATATATTATTACTAATATATAATATGTAATGTATATATTATTATTAATTATTATTAATTATTATTAATTATCTGATTTTTCCTTGAGCAGTTTGCTGAAAAGCAACACCAAAATTAAATACCTGAAGGAAAAGTCCAGGTGTGTGTTATCACAAGCTTCAACTACACGTAGATAACCCCCAAGTCATACTTGGTGCAAAATCAGAAAGAAGAAGTCAATAAATCAGCCTGGTAAGTAAGGAGCAGAGCTAAACAAGCCTTTTACTTACTAAAAAGCGAACAAACAAGCAAGAAAAATAAGGCATTTTTCGTGATCCATAAATTGAAAACCTGGATTTGAGAAACTTTTATTTGTCTCTTGTTGGAGCACACTATGATTATGTGTCATGAAAATAAACCTAACACCAAAATAAATTATTAGTTGTAAATTGTATCTTAACAAAGCTCCAGTAGTGAGCAAAATGCAATGAAATATTTGAGATATATATATGTTTTATTTTTTTAATCAGTTCCTCTGTTTCAAAGAGAAATCGGCTGAGAATATGCAAAGTAAAGAAATTCAGCCAGTTGTTCATGCAGAACTGACTTTCCCTATCTACCGTTAGTGTTTGTATGTAGTTGCCGTATATCTACATATTACATGCTGCTCTGTAACATTGTGCACATATACATACACATGCACACACAAACGGACTCCTATTACATACATCTACCCAACTGAATTGACCACTTTTCACTATTTTAGTGGTTCAACTCCATGAAATTGTAATAAGAATTGAAAGGCAAATTAATAATTAGAGTACTGTTGATTAACTTTCCTGTAGCCAAACACTCACAACCAAGATTTCAGGAAAGGATGTGGTGAGAGATGATTAAAAATTGATATATGGGGATTAGAACAGGGGCTGTTCCTTCACTTTTGAAATATGTGTGCTTCCAAGAAAGACATGATGCTTGTGGGGCATCCGTGAGCTGTGGGCATTTCCCACAATGTCGCTCTTACAATGTTACTTCCATTTGTCCCCTAAGATTTCAATATCTCTTATTAGACCCAGATTCATCTCATCATTTTAGCCACTAGAAAGAAGCATTAGGAAACTAATACATTAAGAAGTCATTTGGCAATAAGTAACCATTACTCAGTTCAAAAGCCTTCCTTAAAGCATCAGGAGAAGACAACTTTAAAATGATTTTCCTTTGAAATTCTTTTTTTCTTAAATATGACTTATTGTCAAATTGGTTTCCATACAACACCCAGTGCTCATCCCAACAGGTGCCCTCCTCCGTGCCCATCACCCACTTTCCCCTCCCCCCCACCTCCCATCAACCCTCAGGTTGTTCTCACTATTAGAGAGTCTCTTATGGCTTAAAATAACAATTGATTGAAATGAAATTTAAGCTTGTTATTGTTTTCCCTTCATAAAATGGGCATTCTTGCATAACACCTACTCAAAACTCAAATGTATCTGATAGATAGGATAGGGCTATTTAAGTGAGACATTCAGTTTCACTGATGTTTTCATACCTAATTCCTTGATCTCTGTCTCACTAACTCTCGGGGAGGATCCACAATTCTACCTGGTTCTACCGTGATTCCCGAGGGCAGCCACCCTGTGGAGGTTATGAGCAGGACAGAAGATGATCTTCCATTTGAGCTCACAACAGAGAGTTCTGTTTCATTGCTTTAGAGGCAAAATCAAGGTCGGAATCACAACACAGGCAGATCTTCCTTGGGGTCCTGGTGTTTTCTAAGCTAACAATGAAAGAACACTAAATTTTATCAAGTGCTTAACATTTTTCATGGGGTGCTTGGGTGGCTCAGCTGGTTAAGCGTCTAACTTTGGCTCAGGTCATGACCTTGAGGTTCTTGAGTTCGAGCCCCGTGTTGGGCTGTGTGCTGACAGCTCAGAGCCTGGAGTCTGCTTCAGATTCGGTGTCCTCTGTCTCTCTGCCTGTCTTTCTCTCCCTCTTTCTCTCTCTCATTCCCTCTCAAAATGAATAAACATTAAAAAAATTTTTTTAATTAAAAAATATTTTTCAGACATCATGTTAAATACTTTAACACCTATTCAATTTAGTTCTTACTATCATCCTGCAACGCCAGTCTCATTACACCCAATTTATAGATGGCAAAATAGCTGAGAAAGAGAAGAGCCCTTCTGGCATCTAGAGTCTGTGGGCACTCACGGCCAAGCCTTGGCATTCTGCTATTGAACACAAACAATTTCACAGAACATCAACATCAGCCAAGAGGCCACTCTGTGACTGTGACAAGTCAAGAGCCCTGTGTAATCATGTCTAGACACAGACACAACATGAACATTGTTCAAATCACAGATGGTCTAACACCTCTCCATCCCCGCTAATGAGGAACTGCTACTTTCTTAACACGTTACAGTCGACTCCCACTCTTGTCTTCCCTCCTTCTAGATAAGATTAAGATCTCCTGGCATAGAATCAGCCTCTGTCCTACGTCTTGGCAGACCCCAGAACAAAGCCCCATGTCAGCCCTTCCCAAATCACCTAACACACACCCCAATGCTGTATGACGGGCCCCTTCTAACACCCTATTGCTGAGACATAAGAAACTCAAATACCGACTAACAGACAATCAACAGGGAAAGAAAATCACATGGAGCTGGTAGAAAAAGTTGGCAAACAAACACTGGAGGGGAGGTGAAAGCCTCTTCAAATGTGGAAAGGTGGGAAAGGATAAAAGAGGTTATAATAATCCCATAAGTAGCCAAATACAGACCAGCTCCAATAAAATGATAAGAGTTAATAATTCTGTAACAGCGAGCACAGTGTGAAGTGCCTTATGTGGATGAACACATCCTTCTCATAATACCACCATGTGTCAAGGACTATTTTATTCAGATTCTACAAATGGAGAAATTAAGGCACCAAGAAGTTAAACATCTTGGCAAACATCTTATGCAGCTGGCCAATGACCATGCCCAGACCCAAAGTTTAAAACACGAGACCAAATAACGGTGGACCTACTTATATGATTTAATTTGTTGATTTTATTCCGTATATTGAACGTTGGACCCATTGATCCACTTGTTTTACAAGCAGTGCAGTTACTGTCTGTATTTCATGGAAATGGTTCATCTCTTCACCTGCATCTAGTGCCTTTGTGGTGAATGGTTTTCTGAGTACGTAAAAGTAGTTATCCAGAGCAGGTAACCTTCACATCCCCAACGTCTGAGAGGTGGTGATTCTGACTCTCCTTGATGACTTGCCCGAAAATCAAATTCCCACAAAAAGCATCTGTACAAAGCCAGCGTTTGTAGTCGTTTTCATTTCCTTGTGGAGTTACAGATCTGAACCCCATACTATATGGCGCTGCTTTTATTTTTATTTTATTTTTATTTTTTTTTTCAGCGTTTATTTATTTTTGGGACAGAGAGAGACAGAGCATGAACGGGGGAGGGGCAGAGAGAGAGGGAGACACAGAATCGGAAACAGGCTCCAGGCTCTGAGCCATCAGCCCAGAGCCTGACGCGGGGCTCGAACTCACGGACCGCGAGATCGTGACCTGGCTGAAGTCGGACGCTCAACCGACTGCGCCACCCAGGCACCCCTGGCGCTGCTTTTAGAAAAAGCTTGTTTACTTTAATATCTAAAGCTCATTAATCACTATAGGATCATAACCCCGAGGAGTAAATATTAGACCTATGTTACATTTCTTTGATTTTTAAATACCACTAAGTGAGCTATTGTAACAGGCATCAAAACAGTATTTCTTGACTAGACTTCAAACCAATTTGTCTTCCCAGAACAATACTTGAAAAATAAGCATTTAAAAGAATGCATCACAGTCTGAAAGACTTTGTGAGGATCCAAATATAAGACAATACCATCTTTTCAGAATGATAATTTTAAGGAAAAATATAAAGCTCTCCTTGATATTTGGGCATTTAAGGTGGTTTACTGATTACTGCACGCTTAACATATATCACTCTTATGTGGCAAAATAATTTATTGAGCTATTAATTTGGTTAAGAAAAAAATTGCTATTTTTTTCAGCTTTTTTTTTTTTTAATTGAAAACCACAGAAAAGTTGCCTGAACAAGGGGCGCCTGGGTGGCTCTTCGATTAAGCGTCCAACTTCAGCTCAAGTCATGATCTTATGGTTCATGAGTTCGAGCCCCACAACAGGCTCTGTGCTGACAGCTCGGAGCTTGGAGCCTGCTTCGGATTCTGTGTCTCCCTCTCTCTCTAACCCTCCCCTGCTCACGCTCTGTCTCTCTCTGTCTCTCAAAAATGAGTAAATGTTAAAAAAAATTAAAAAAATAAAATAAAAGTTGCCTGAGCAATATTTTTTTGTGTTGTTCTTATGCCATGAATCTCTCTTGCTCTCCCTTTCCAGGCTATTTGTGGGACTTCTGTATTTCCTTGTCTCAGAGGAAGTTTGTATCGTGGGAAAAGAAGAAGCAGTTGCTTAGGACCAGAGCAGCCTGGCTTTTTTCCTCCAGTGGAATCAGAACGAATTAAGGGTATATTGTTACTGTAATAGAGAAGAGAGGTGCCTCTGAAGTATGATAGTAGAAGTAAGACTAGAAAGCAAAACTATTGCTTTGAGCCTAGGGAAATTGTGAAGATCCATAAGCAAAGGAGATCCCAGGTTCTCTTCCTCACACTGGACCTCTGTCCCCGGGAGGTGGCAGATCATCTGAGGGAATGGTTGAAGGTCCATCAAGGCATGCTAAATCAGGAGGATAATTAGGACCAACACATTTGGAAGACCCAGGCCATCAGACTTTATGGATGCATTTCAATGGACAGTGGGTGTCCTGGTGGCTCATGGCCGATGATTTGAGGGAACTCTTTCCGTGTTTCATTCGGCATCAGAATCCTGAGACCTTTGAGTGACCCCTGGGCCAGCAGGAAGGTAAAAACCAAACTTATATTTCTGATTGGATTTAGATAAGTGTAAGGTACATTTTCTTGCACGTGTGAATGGCTGGAGAAAGACTTACACCTTTCATACGGCAGTGTGAAATAAGGTCATCCACATTGTTCTTATTTGCTGAACCCTGCCTTCTTCGCCCAGAGAGTTTAAGGAATTTGCTCAAGTTCGGGAGTAAATGGTTGAACCCATATTCAAACTCCGGTTGGTCTGATCTCAAGCCCAGAATCTCCCCACCTAGTTGTTCACTCCAGTGTGGTTGAATCACTGGACGGACAACAATATAAAGATTAAACAAAAAAAAAAATTAGCTGGGCTAAGGAATTACATAGTTCATTGGTAGGCAATGGACAATGTGGTCATATCTGACCTTTGTTTACATAAGAGTTGTTAATCCTGTGCTTCCTATGGTAAATAAGAATAGACCCTGTCCTCAAACAGCTCCACAAAGATTAAGCAGGCTGTGACTTACCAGCTGGGTGGCCCTAATAGTTTTGCTATTAACTCTTCTGAGCGACAGGTCGCTCCGTCACAGAATATGAGAAATAGAAGCTTCATGAATCAAACACGCTGCTTCTGTAAAAGTGCACCCTCATAACAAAACTATGCCAAAACGAGAAAGTACAACCTGGACCAATAGTTGAGTGTGCCCAATGCCAAAACCTATGTGCTGACAGCAAAGATGGAAACGTTAGGGGTACAGCATGATTTGAGAGAGAGAGGGAGAGAGAGAGAAAGAGAGAGAGAGAGAGAGAGAGAGAGAGAGAGAGAGAGAGAGAGAAAGTTAAATTTTCTTGGAAAAAGAAACGGCTTCAGGGATACTGAGTATCGAATATCAGAGTACTGAGTGCTTTCTATGTGTCAGATACCATGCGAAGCCCTTTAGGTCAGTAAACCTGCTTCATCCTTATAAACAACCTCCTACGTTAGGTACTGTCATGATCCCCACGGAACAGGAAAGGAAGCAGACTTCCTAGGAAATCAGAGACACTTGCCCCAAATCAGACAGCTTCCTAACAACAAGTGCTGGGTCTGAAACCAAACTCTGTGCAGCCCAGTCATAAAACCATTAAGCTCATCTGTTACTATCATTGCTAACAGTAATCAGGTACTGGTACACAGGATGCTGTAACAGAGCACGGAAACAGTGAGTTAGAGATATTTACTCCGCCTTCTTCGCAGCCCATCGGCTGCATGCCTCCCACGTCCCAGGCACTGGGATAGCTCCCCTGTCAGGCTCACTTCTGGAGCTGGATTGGAGTGGAAATGGTCCCGTTTTACCCATGGTATGAAAACAGATTTCAGGAACAAGAAATCGTTCCAGGTCTCGGGAGATGGGGCAGTGGGTAACACCAGTGATGCAGAAGGAGACTCTATTTCAGGCATTGAGTAGGGTGTGGAAGGGACCAAGGAGCCCTACAAAGAGGGTGAACTGAGTCTGCCCGGCTAAGTCCAGAGTGGGAGAAACACGTTTCCAGCCTGGCCTCCCTCGGCAGTTCTGGGAACACAATGAACACATTCATTCTGCGGTCGAAGGGACTGGCGTGACCCTCAGGACTTTGAGGAGAAAAAGGCTGATGTTTGATCCACAAGCAATAAAGGGTTCCCATCCAGCTTGGTAAAGTGACAGAAGACACAGAGGACCGTGAGCTGAGTCTGGGGTTGAGGACTGAGAAATGGAGAAAGAAGAGCAGACCCCAGAACAAGGACAAGGGAACTGGCCCACTCAACGTGGGAGGCGGCAGTGGGTGAAAGACGGTGTATTATGTCAGGTAGAGCGGAACCATCTTTGAACACACGCACTGTCCATGAAAGGAGCAAGGGACTTTATTTAATTTGACAGCCAGGTTTAATTTTCCTCAGTCTCATTTATAGATACTGCTCTCACTACTTCCTGTCACCTTCCAGACCCCGTGTGGAAGAATGAGCAAAGTAATTCAGGCAATCTTGTAGTGGTCAGCAATCCCTTTCAGGGAAAAAAGAAAAAAGACCTTTCCACGGTGGTGGCTACTCTTGTGTGGCCTCCTTTATAAAAAGACACATTGAACTTAGCTTGTGGGAATGATGAACTTGCAGGAATGTGCCCTTCCCATGCCACAGGGAACTTTCCTGAAGCACCGTCCACCGTGGTTCCCGGCCAGTTAATCACGGTTTTACTAAATTATAGGACGTTCACTGATTTCCAAAATAAACATTTTTTTTTTGTCAATTTGCAAAAGTGGGCATGGGTTCCTTGATTAAAAAAAAAAAGGCTGGGGCGCCTGGGTGGCACAGTCGGTTAAGCGTCCGACTTCAGCCAGGTCATGATCTCGCGGTCCGGGAGTTCGAGCCCCGCGTCAGGCTCTGGGCTGATGGCTCAGAGCCTGGAGCCTGTTTCCGATTCTGTGTCTCCCTCTCTCTCTGCCCCTCCCCCGTTCATGCTCTGTCTCTCTCTGTCCCCCCAAAAAATAAATAAAAAACGTTGAAAAAAAAAGGCTACCTAATCTCAAGATTTTGGATAATCTGAGATGATCTTGCTAACATCTGTGGATGAGGATAAAGGATGGGGCTTAGTGGTAGTTTGAAAACATCCCTTCCATTGTGGGAAATAGGAAGACATCGCTCATCATTTCTCTCTTCTCTATTCTGTCTTTCCTCTGTATCATCTCCATTTTAAGTATCGTGTGTTGACGCGCTTCTGTGTGTATGTATGGATTTATGCTCGTGTGCGTGTGTGTGTATCTTGGTTCCTATCTCCACTGGTTTTCAACGATACTGTAAAAAGATTCTGTCCGATTTAGCACGTGCTTTCAGGACACTGGAAGTCAAACTGGAAAGATCCAATTTTTTTTTTATAAAATAGAGAAAACAACAATTGAAACACCAAAGGAGGAGAAAAATTAAGAATCAAAATACTGGCGATATTGGCAAAAACCACATTGAGTTAACGTCTTCCTCCATAATGGTGGGAGGTGTTTTTGTTTTTGTTTTTGTTTTTTTTTTTAAGTAGAAAAGAAAGGAAATTACAACTTAACGTAAGCTCAGAGAAGTAGTTCGGAGTGAGGCAAGATCACAATGCAGGAAGGCACAACCTGTGAACCCTGCCCAGAATGCAGTTCGAGAGGAACAAACCGAGAACACATACAAGTCTGAATAGTTAGGAAAAACTGAGGTATAGAATGATTTTGTCATCTACGAGAAAAATAGGTGTTTTATTTTCTCTCTCCTGCAAAACTCTGTTGTTTGTTTATTGTTTAATTTCAACTTGAAGAAGTAAATGTTGGCTCAGAAAGGACAGAAAGAGGGGGTGGCCTGGATGGCTCAGTCAGTTAAGTACCCAACTCTTGATTTCGGCTCTGGTCACGATCTCACAGTTTGCGGGTTTGAGCCCTGCATCGGGCTCTGTGTCAGGCATGGAGCCTGCTTGGGATTCTCTCTCTCCCCTTCTCTCTCTCTCTCTCTCTCTCTCTCTCTCTCTCTCTCTCTCAAAATAAATAAATAAACTTTAAAAAAAAGAGAAGAAAAGAAAAGAAAAGGACAGAAGAGGAGGAGAATAGATGAGATCAAATGTTGACTCCAAATGATTAAATATAAAGTAGATAATTTTTATGGGGGCCACGCACAGCTTGTGTTTCAGTAAGCTGTTTACACACTCCTATGAAGCAGACTCAATGCAGGGACTTGGGGGGCCGAGGAGAAAGAGGAGTTTTTGTGGAACTGGTGAAATGCAATTTGAGGTGCTCGTATATACCTTTGGAACGAAAGATGCTCCCTAAATCCCTGGGAAATGGCATTAAGGTCTGTGACTCTACAGCGGCCGAAGGCCTAAGGGAAGTGAATGATGAATTTAAAATACATATCCTATGGGGCGCCTGGGTGGCTCATTCGGTAAAGCATCCAACTTCGGCTCAGGTCATGATCTCATGGTCTGTGAGTTTGAGCCCCGCATTGGGCTCTGTGCTGACAGCTTGGAGCCTGGAGCCTGCTTCGGATTCTGTGTCTCCCTCTATCTCTCTGCCCCTCCTCTGATCATGCTCTCTCTGTCTCTCTCTCTCTCTCTCAAAAATAAATAAACATTAAAAAAATTTAAATACATATTCTATATTTCAGCATCAAATAGGAACAATTGGATGTGGCATGTCTACAGAAACAGAATAGTAATTCTGCTTCCAATTAGAGAAAACTCTAGGCTATTTTCTCAATTTTATGTTTCTTTCTTCTACACACACACACACACACACACACACACATGCACGCACGCACCCACTCCTTTATTCATGTCACAAATACGTACTGGTTGCCTTAGTGTCACTTTTCTAGGGACTTTGGATAGTTCAAGTTACAAAACAAGGCTGTTTGGAGCTTCCAGCCTAGTGGGGACGACAGAAGATCAATGCCAACATGAAAAACTAGGAAATGTATGGCATCTCAGAAGCGTTAAGTGCTTTAGGAGGAAAAATAAGAAGCAGAACCCAGTGGGGAGCTGGTGAGGGCTGGGGCAGGGGTGGCCGAGAGCAGTTTTCCACAAGTGAGCCACAGACGCTACTGGCTGCGGCTCTGCCTCTATCCTACAGGACAGTGAAAGACGATGTCCGAGTCAGTCTGAAATTGCACACCGGCTTCCCGGTTCTTTGACAGGCATGACGATGTTCAGAAGTTGGTGCATTCTTAACAAACGACACCATTTCAACGTCATTGTGATTGGTTCAGGAAAGTGAATTTGAAGTGGGATCACGCCAGACCACAAGGCCAGAGTGAGTCACGGAGGAAATGTAAGTGAGATTGGACTACCACGGGAAAAATGAGGCCACAGTGACCCTCGTCATCCCAATCGGGATGAGGCTGAAAGTCAGACGACAAAGCAAACACACAAATGGCCAGCGTGCGCTCAAAGCATGGCTTCCAGTAGAAATTACAATGCCAGAATTTACAGCACACCTTCTGGGGAGCCGTGGTTAATATCTGGTAAGAATCGTCAGGCAACGGCTTATGATCTGTGGTTATAACCAGGCACAGTTACAGATAAAACATAATTATTGTTCACCTTTATCTCCAGTCAGAATGACAGTAGTTCAGATTCGCGAAAAGAGACGAAAACTTCTTTGGGCACTGACTTTCAGTTGCTGCTGGTTATTTAAATTTTATGAAATTGTACTATGTGGATGATGAAGATAAAGAGGACTTTTTTAATGTAAGATCATATCAGAAGATGTAGGGAAAGAAAAGAGAACTTCCCAAAGCACACCCATTAAAGTGCATGACACCTGAAACCAGGATAGCTGGGAGTTACAACTTACAAAGCACCTTGTGCTATTAAGAACCATGTGAAGCGATGCCTCCCAGGGACCATTTTAGGAGGACACAACAGTGTGTGGGTTACGAAGGGGGTGGCAGTTTGCCCATTATTAGAAAGGCGATCGAAGTTGTTAAAGAGTGGCTGCTTTTTGCTGGGACAGGGAAAGTGGCTGAAGGACTCGATTTGAACTCGTTCCTAGCCACAGAAACTGAAGTGTCAAAATACAAATACCTAACATCAAAATATTAAATGAAACTAAAGCTACATGAGTTAATAAAATGAACTACAGGGGCACCTGGGTGGCTCAGTCGGTTAAGCATCTGACTTTGGCTCAAGTCATGATCTCATAGTTTGTGGGGTCGAGCCCCACGTCGGGCTCTATGTTGATAGCTCGCAGCCTGGAGCCTGATTCAGATTCTGTGTCTCCCTCTCTCTCTCTGTCCCTGTCCCACTTGCACTCTGTCTCTCTCTCTAAAAAAAAAATGAACATTAAAGAAAATAAAATGAGCTATAATTTCCAGCCAAAGTAATGCTTTTCTTCCACTGCAATTGTTTCCTGATAATACCAAGAGACAGACATACAGAGAAAAGGAGTAGTTTAGGGAACAATGTCCAGGCATTATCCAGTTAAAATTAACTACCAGTTAATTTTGGAGGTAACAATCAGCTCTAACCATAGTTAGAGAATGGACATTTTAATCAACGAAGTACTCTGATTAGATTAAAATTGCCAATGATATCATGCATTAATTCATATGGAAAGCAGCTTAAAAATTAGAATTCAATGGCCAACACACACACGAAAATATATCAATATCACTCATCATCAAGGAAACGCAAATTAAACCCACAATAAGCTGTCACCTCACACCCATCAGAATGTCTAGAATCAACAACATAAGTAACAAGTGTTGGCAAGGATGTGGACTGTTGGTGGGAATGTCAATTAGTGCAGCCACTGTGGAAAAGTGTATGGAAGTGGCTCAGAAAATTAAAAACAGAACTGCCATATGATTCAGCAATTTCACTTCTGGGTATTTATCCCCCCCCCAAATGAAAACATCAATTTACAAAGATACAGGCACCTCTCTGTTCATTACAGCATTATTTACAATAGTCAAGATATGTGCCAATGAAGTGTCCATCCATAGATGAATGGATAAGGAAGGTAGGATACATATACACAGTGGAATACTACTCAGCCATAAAAAAGAACGGGATCTTGCCAGTTGTAACAACACGGACGGAGCAGAAGCTGTGATGCTAAGCGAAATGAGTCAGACAGAGGAAGACAAATACCATAGGATTTCACTCCTGTGTGGAATCTACGAAACACACCACCAGACAAAACAAAACAAAAACTAGAGAACAAACTGATGGTTGCCACAGGGGTGTAGGGTAGGAGGACAGGTAAATAAGTGAAGGGAAGGAAAAGGTCCAAACTTCCTATTGTATAATAAGTAAGTCACAAGGATGTAAAGCACAGCATAGGGAACAGAGTCATGAGTATAGTAATAGCTTGGAAGGGTGACAGGTGGTAATTAGATCTATTATGATGATTCCACCATGTATATAATATGAAGCCACTGTGTTGCACATCTGAAACTAATATAAAACTGTTTGCCAAATGTACTTCAATAAAAAAAAAATAAAATTCAAGAAGTAAAGTGAATACTATAATGATTAGATTTTATTTTTTGATGACTCAGGAAGCAGGATAAACATCACTTCTAGGCTGGACAGGGGAAAATGATAGGAAATTGAAGTGTATTTGCACTGGCCGAAGTCATACCTTTGAAATTGCTTTTGAGGATCAAACGAATATGACTGTTGTCATGCATGAAAATAAAAACAAAACAATCTGCCTCACTGGTTTTCACTCAGTTGAGGATGCTGTACTCATGATTAAAAGAATGCAAATGAATTTCAGGACTCCTATGCAATTTGCATTTCTTCATTCAACGCATTTGCACATTGAACGTCCAGAAATAAAACGTTAAAGAAGAAAGATCGTTACACTAGGGAAGAGGCAGAGACCTGAGACATACCTGGAGAAATGAGCTCCAAGACTGTGAAATGTCGTTTGACCTCAATCTGGAAACAGGGAGACATTTCTTAATGCAGTGTTCTGAGGAATAAGTGCAATCGTATCACTTGCTAGACCATCACCTGGTGCCCGGCACCTCAATCAGTTTACATTTAATTCCTCATGAATGAACCTCAGCCTCTCAATCGTTAATTAATTCCTCAAACCTTTACTGAATGCAAGCCTCCGTACGCAGCGATTCTCACCAGGGCTACTTCTGTCATTTGGTGAAACAGTTCTTGACCATGTGGGACTGTGCCCGGTGCACTGTGGAGCGATCGGCATCCCTACCCACGGGTATTGGGAGGGTTCCCCAGTCCCGCGTGGCAACCAAGTATGCCTTGCTATGCATTTAGAAACACATAGAGGGAGGCGGGACCAACCCCGGCTGTGAACCCTTACCTGCTGGAGCTGGAAGGACAGAGCTCTGCCCTGCAGGAGCCGGGCTTGCTAATGCCTCGCCTGAGTTATTTAGAAATGTATGGAGAGGTCTATTAACTGTAGCAGGCAATTATGCCACGGTCATCCTCCCGGCTAATGCGGCCATGTCTTCCGAGGCACTAATAGAAGTACCTTAGATATACTACCCTGTCACAAACTGCTACAATCCCCATTTGGAGGTGGGGACACTGAGGCCCAAAGAGATGGCGTGACTGCTGTGACAACCAGAAAGTGGTAGAGCTCAGGTCCCAACAGGCAAGCAGGGTACAGAGTCTGTGCTGAGCCCCCAGAGAGCAGATGTTCTAAAAACCCCCCTTAGGACAGCATTTCCAAACATGCTAGATATTTTTTTTAATTAATAACAATTTCAATGCAGGGGTAACATCGTGATTTGTAAGAAGAAATAGATACTTGGCCTCTGTCCCTGTTTTGGGACAGAGCTCCTAAAACCCTTGGGATTTCCATAGTGATGAAAGGTGTCTTTTTTAATGAAATGAGGTGACTCTGGCCCACACCGAAGGATGATTACTCATAAAATTATACAGAGAGAGGACCTGAGTAGGAACAGACTTCAGAGCTGTGGTCCTTAACGTTGCTACTGTCCTGGGTCGCTCACAGATGGGATAACACCGTTGTCAGTAACAGCCTTCTATGCGCAGAATGATTCTCAAGGTGACACAGGTGAGCAGTCCACAGATACTTCAGAATCTCGGCTGCAAACATGCACCTGCACACCGTTCCACGATGGAAATCTTTATATATACAGCTCCATCCCAGCCTCGCTCAAAAAACCCTGCTGCAGATTTCCAAGTGCCAAGGCTTGTCAGTGGTGTGAAAGCTGCAGAAGGGAGAGATTGCCCTCCTAGGATCGCTGCTCTTAGGTTTCAAGTGGGCATGGAAGGGGGACTGGTGGTTCTTATCAATGGAAATAAGGCAAATCAGCATGATGAGTACATACAAGATGAAAGTAAGGGGGGCGCCTGGGTGGCTCAGTCGGTGAAGCATCCGACTTCAGCTCAGGTCATGATCTTGTGGGTTCATAAGTTCGAGCCCCGCATCGGGCTCTGTGCTGATAGCTCGGAACCTGGAGCTTGCTTCAGATTCTGTGTCTCCCTCTCTCTCTGACCCTCTGCCGCTCAAATATACTCTCGCTCTCTCTCAAAAATACATTTAAAACATTAAAAAAAATAAGACAAAAAAATTTTTTGTTTACATTGTATCCCCAATTTGTTTAAAATTGTAGCCATTTTTTTCTGCTTATAAAAATAATATCTGGGGGCACCTAGGTGGCTTGGTTGGTTAAGCGTCTGACTTCGGCTCAGGTCATGATCTCACGGTCCGTGAGTTCAAGCCCCGCGTCGGGCTCTGTGCTGACAGCTCAGAGCCTGGAGCCTGTTTCAGATTCTGTGTCTCCCTCTCTCTCTGCCCCTCCCCTGTTCATGCTCTGTCTCTCTCTCTCAAAAATAAATAAATGTTAAAAAAAATTAAAAAAAATATCTGATGAAGCCAAGGAAAATCAAAATTGAAAAGAAGCAGTTATATACTATGCTTTATTTAATAATACAACGTGGGTGTATTTTATATTAATAAACAAACCTGCAGTGTGTATACAGAGGTGTATTACATGGAATTGGCCTTATTTAGATAATTGCCACCTTACAGATATTGAAGATTTTTCCATTTTTTTGGGTACACAATGGGGATAAGCCTTGATTATACATCCCTGTATACATGTTCTCTATTCCAAAAAGTTGTACTGCTGGCTCAGAGGGCAATGGAAACGCTGGGTAACATCGGGCAACTTGAATTCCTACGTTGCTTCTAGCTTTAATTTCTACAAATAATGCAAGAGAATTTCTATTCCCACCCTCAGCAGCAATGGGATTTTTCAAATTCAAAGTCAAGTCCAGAAGACCCAACTGATTGGGAAATGGATGTCCTGAGTTCAGTGAAGAAGCCAGAGCATATCTGTTATAAATCACAACAGTTAATGCCATTTTTTTCAAAAAAAAAAAAAAGTGTGGAAGGGAAGGGAATTGATAGATCCAAGTTTCTATCTCAACAAAATGTCAATATTTGTAGGGTGAGAGAAAGGAGACCTACGGGAAAAAGTTGGAATAGAGATCAGTAAAGTAGTTGGAAAATAAGACGATAGTTGTGTAACAGAAGGCAAGGTAGATGGGACTTTTTTTAGAATACCACATAATAATAGTTAACACTTGAATCATTCTGGATCCTGAAGCCTCAAAGCACTCTGCAGTCTAATCATCGGAATTTTATAATACCCATGGTACGGAGAGAGTAAGCCAACAGGAAAACTTGGATAAAAAGACGTTCGTTAGATAGATGGATGGCTCAAGGGTTTACTCAACCTTGGCAATGTCAGAGACTCAAAGCCTTAGGTTATGGAAGGAAATGTGGACTCTCTTCAAAATTACTGCACCTTTAATATTTACACATTCCCAGTTTCAGCCGATTTTCAGAGCCAGAGTTCAGCAGCTGCAGATTAAAAGCTGTGAATTTAAACATTTCAGGACAACACGAGAGGAAATTTTTCACAGAAAACAAAAGTCTCGGGAGACACAGTGCACTCCCCAGCTTTGCAAGCTCACCCCACATCTCTGACTTTGTTTTCCACATGGGGCTTTGCAGAGATTAACCCACAGATGAGTCACCGAGTTTTCAATATTTGAAGAGACTACGTGAAGCCTCTTTTTAAAAGAGTTTGCACTTAAATCAGCATACAGTTAAACTGATCTGTGTGTACAGTTCTATGAATTTTGACATGTGTAGGTTCTTGTAACAACAGCCACAGTCGAGATAGGAAACAGTCCTGCCCCTCCCCCAAACCTCTGTCATCCTGTTCCTTTCAAGTTACACAACCCCTCACCCTAGCCCCTGGCAAGCACTACTGTGTTTTCCTTCTCCACAGAGCTTTGTGTTTTTCAAAATGTAATATGACAGAATTGGAATCGTATCGTACATCACCTTTCAAGACTAACTTCTGTCTTTCCACTAATGTGCCAGAGATGCTTCTGCTCTGTTGTAGGTGTCAATAATTCATTGGTTTTAATTTTTAATTTTTTAACTTTTTAAAAATCTTTATTTTTGAGAGAGAGACAGGGTGACAGAGTGCGAGCGAGGAAGGGGCAGAGAGAGAGGGAGACACAGAATCCGAAGCAGGTTCCAGGCTCTGAGCCATCAGCACTGAGCCTGATGTGGGGCTCGAACCCACAAACTGTGAGATCATGACCTGAGCCGAAGTCAGACACTTAACCTACTGAGCCACCCAGGCGCCCTGATAAGTCATCATTTTTAATTGCTGATTACAATTCCACGGTACGGAAGTACCACAGTTTGTTCATCTGTTCATGCCCTGAAAGATATTTGAGATGACTTCAGTTTGGGGCCATTCTGAATGGTCTTTATAAACATACAAACTTGTATAAACATATGTTTATATTTTTGCCTGGATAAAATATATTTTGCCTGAGTAAAACATAAAAGAATTCTTTGAAAAAGAAAGGAGTGGGGTTTCCAGGTCATATGGTAAGTATGTATTTCATTTTACAAGAAACTGACAAATTTTTCCAGGATGCCTCTGATATTTTGTACGGTTTTGCACTCCTTTACTTCTTCAATGATGTGCAAGACATCCAGTTGCTTGGGATATGAACCAGCACTTGAAATTTTCTCTCTCTCCCTTTCTCTCTCTCTCAATATATACATATATATATATATATATATATATATATATATACACACACACACACACACACAGAGGTATATATGTATATATATGTATATATATGTATATATATGTATATATATACATGTACAAATATATGTGTACACATATGTACACATATGTACACATATATATGTATATATGCACACATATATATGTATATATATACTTACATATACATACATGTGTACACTTAATATATATATATACTTAACATATATATACTTTATATATACTTAATATATATAAATACTTTATACACACACACACACACATATATATATATACTTAATGTTAGTTACTCTAATAGGTTGCAGTGGCTTTAATTTGTATTTCTGTAATGGCTAACAATGTCGAACATCTTGTCAAGTGCTATCTATGCATCCTCTTTGCTTAAGTGTCCATACACATTGTCTTCCCATTTTTCCATTGAGTTGTTGTTTTTATTACAATTGTTTTCGACGGTTCTTTGTCTACTCTCCCTGCAAGTTTTGCTTTGCAAATCTCGCGCCCCCTCCCACTGACTCTTCAGTTTCATTTTACTCTTTAACTGTCATTCATACAGCAAAAAGTTTCCATTTTCTTTTCTTTTTATCATGTCACTTTCAATTAGTTTTCTTTCCAGAGACACTTACTCTCTCTGCCTACATTTTTTTCTTGAGCATCTGTATGTTCTGATAAACTAGAGTATGTTATTAAGGTTATCTGACCTTTTGGCTATACCTAAAATAGTGCCTTAGAGCTCATCTCTTCTGTGAGTGTCATTGCCCGAGACCTTTTCCTGGCAGCAACTGGTCTACCACTTTCTGATGGCTTTCTCCCTTAACTTTGTTTCAATCGATTGTTTGATGTCATCTGTGTATCAGCTGGCAGAGAAAATGGGAGTCCTTGTACAGGGTGGTTATTTGTGCAAATAATTTAATATTTATTATTCATCTCATGCATGGTTTTCCAAAGCAATATGGTAAGCCTGGCAATTTCTGAGGACTGAGTTGCGCTATAACTACACACAAGATTACCATGGTAGGATAAACAGTGAGAATTGTTTAGCAAGGGAATCCTAAAAGAGTGACAGGAATTGCTGCATTGTCAATATAACGGATATGATTTAAAGGTCAAAACAAACGAAGATAATCTGAAAGTACAGGCCTGAGATTAGCCCCATGAAGGGTGCAGGTCCTGCTTCAGTGTTTAGAGATCATCCAACTCAAGACATCCAAAATCAATGGCAATCTATCTGATTTTAGATAGTAAGAATAACTGATTTTTATCCTGCTCAGATAAAGAGTAGTCAAGAAAACACCTTCAAACACGAGGCAGCTTGGAAAGTGTTTGTCCATTAAATGACCAGAGGAGGGGCGCCTGGGTGGCGCAGTCGGTTAAGCGTCCGACTTCAGCCAGGTCACGATCTCGCGGTCCGTGAGTTCGAGCCCCGCGTCGGGCTCTGGGCTGATGGCTCAGAGCCTGGAGCCTGTTTCCGATTCTGTGTCTCCCTTTCTCTCTGCCCCTCCCCTGTTCATGCTCTGTCTCTCTCTGTACCAAAAATAAATAAACGTTGAAAAAAAAATTATAAAAAAAAATAAAAAATAAATAAATAAATGACCAGAGGAAATTAAACTGAGAACAGGTAGAGCGTAACCTAGTTATGACCCAATTGATCTGCTGAAGATTCACCGAGATCTTAAACAAAACTACAAAATTAGGACAGCCGTCATTCCTCTAAGCCAAGATATTCACAATGTATCTTGTGGAGTTTCCTAATTAACCCCAGTGAAATTTCAGACATGATTTTCTATTGCTGTGAGTGGTAAGGAAAAAAAAAAAACACATCAGATGTTTACTTGGAAAATCACAGCTGGAAGATCAGTTTGATGTGGAGAAGAATGAACAGATTTGTGCCTGATACACTTCTATGCTTAACTTGGCTCCTCTGTGATAAACTGTTAACATTTGCAAGAGGTTCAGGGGATGTCTGTGGGAACATGAATGGAGGAGTTCTTGATGGTCTAGGGAAAAAAAAAACATCCTGAGAGCTTGCGCAGGTATGTTCCATTTTGGAAGCATAAATCTTTAATTTTCAAACAGAGAGTATTATTTTTAATGACATATCATATATGCATGAGCATGAAGGTACACCTGTACGCACTCATGCCCCGCCCCCCCCCCACGTTTTTCATGGCTGAATATTAATTACCTAATTTTTTGCCTCAATTTTAAAAATCCTGTGCAGCTTGAGCTTGTCTGGATTTTTCCTCTTGAAAAAATAAGACTTCTTACATTTCAAAAGTATTTCATTTATTACAAAGGAATAGTAACCTAACAATCTTTAAAATGAATGAGGTCATTACTGATGTAATTGAAAGAACATGAACTAATTAAAAAAATGTAAGCGTATATAAACATAAATATCCTTAAATTACCAGCAAATTATGTGATAAAGATAGCTCAGAATTATTCTCTGCAATTAATCTAGACAATAATGCAATAATTTGCATGTTGGTAATAGCAATTAAAAAAACATCAACATGTTTTACTGATTAGAAAAGAGTAGTGTTCACAATGGGCCTAATTTGCTCATCTACATAATAAAGTAAATAGAAACTACATTTATGTAATCATAAAATAAGTTAAAACCACATATTCCGGTTAAGAAAAAGTATGTAAATATAATCTAACAGTGTGGCATATCAGTTACTTACAATCTGCATGGGAGCATATGCTTTTTTTTAATTAAAAACTGTCCAATTAATCAGGGATTCACTACCTGAATCCCTGGAACATTTGTTTCTTTTTTACCCTGTGAAATTACTGGAATCATCTGAGGCTTCAAAATCTGTTTCCCACAAATCTAGGATAAGCGTTCACGTTCAAAGATGTCACCCTCCTGGAGGAATCGGAGGTCACTGTCCTGCTCTCAGTCAGGCATGTGAGCTCGAAGTGAGGAAGAGTTGGGGTCAAAATGGAGAACCCATTAGGCCCTGAGGTATGACCCCACCTGATAAGGACAACAGATGACATTCCTTTCTGATGAAAGATGCTGTCAGCAATGACTGATGCTTATAAAACACATGGGACTCCGCAGGATGCACAGAACAGGACCAAGCGTTGGTCACTTGCAATTCAACTTCTACTTCTGTCTTGTTCAAAATTTGAGGACACAACTTAACCATTGAAGAAACCAAAGCACAGCTTAATATTTTAATGATTAAAAAATGGCATAATGCCTTGTATCATAAACTCCTGTAGACAGGTCGTGTGTGGCCCTTGCCCACAAACCCGTTCCTCTTCCTGGCTAACCACTAATTATTCTTCAGGTAAAGAATGAATTCGTCGTCTTCCTCCAGGGCTGCCCAGCCCCACCTCTGTCTCCCTGCAGCACCCATCCACTCACTTCTGTCCCATTTCACTTGTTCAGCCAGGTCTCCCCAAGGGACAGGGAGCAGCCTAATGGACTACGTTGTAATCGTGTTTCTTTTCTCAGTGCTTAGCACAAGGCAAGCAGACCAGCCCCTGCAACATTTGAAGAGAGGAGTGAATTATTACGAAATAGCAGAAGCATTAATAAGCTGTGTGGCTTTAAGAATTCACTTAACTCAGTCTGGCCTTAAAAAGGATGAACAGGAATTGAGTAAGCAGTCAGGAAGAGAGAACATTCCAGACAGGGGAAAGAGAATCAGGAAACAGAGATATAAGGGAGCGAGGTATCTCCATGGAATAGTTAATGATGGCCCTCAAACTTCACGCTTTTGACTCTTCATACAACCCCACATTTTCACACTATATACACTGAAACTCGTAAAATATCATTCCTTTCCTTTCATTTGGACTTTCAGATAAAAGGTGCGGAGTGCTGGCTTCCAGCTCTTCCAGGATGGCCCTGGGCGGCACGAACCAAACATTCACCAGCTCTGCCCGCACTGCACTGATTAAGATTCATTTTATTTGGATCTGGAATCCAGCGCTGACAGCCAAGTGAGCGATGAGTGGGCATCACCTAATGGAGAGGAGGATGTCTTGGGAGATTCTGACAGCGACAGAATTTGAGAAATTATCCATGGTAGGGGTGCAACTGGCTGGCAGTGGTGCTCTGGCTTGATATCCTTTCATCTGATGGCCCCGGGTGTCAAGGTAGCTTTTGTAAAGAAGAAAGCAAGCCAACCTCACGGCTGGGCTAAGCCATCAGTCTCATCTACCAAGAGAAGGGAATGGTCTACCATGGGTAGAAAGCAAGGGCTCTATGGCCCCCCTGTGGACACTTTCCTGCCGCTCACTCTCCTTCTGCTGCACCGGGCTCCCTGAGAGCTAGCCCTCTGACCTCTCCAACTCCCCGGCTCGGGTCTTCTCGCTGCTCTGTCTCCACCGGGGTTAGCTACGTCCCATCCTCACATCCCAGGCACCTGCTCCAAGTGCCTGCCAACTCTATCCAACAAACCCTCCGTCACAGCAGAACGCTCTCCCTTTGTCAATGCACACGTATTTCCCAGTCACTGATCACTTCTGCAGTTGTTGACTTTATTCCCTGCCTGTACCCCCCACTAGTATGTACACCGTGAAGAACCTAGAACACGGTAAGGAATTTTTATGTGAATCAAATACATGCACACAGGAAGAAGCAGAATCCAACAGGTGTCTCTGATTTAACATTTTTAAAGTCGGCTAGGTTTAAATGTAGCCGGCGTGATGACTGGAATATGCCCATAGCATGCACACGCGCGCATCAAACACTCATTCCGCTCAAAAATGCCAGGGCAGAAATGCAGCCTGTTGGGGCACCTGAACAGCTATGCCAGGAAAAGTAGGGAGCAAAACAATATTGCAAATCACCAAAGCTATTGGGAAAACATAATACCAATTGCATTATAATTACATGAACTGGAACCTCTCCAGAACACTGAGGCTAATCATCTGTGGAGAGCAGCTGACACTATACGAAGAAAAACAAGCATTTCTAACTAATGCATGAACTACGAACTGTGTCCCCCCATCTTGCCAGTAAAATTTCAGAGATCATGTAGAAAGATCATAAATGCCAGAAATGTATCTGGCCCTGTGTAAAGAATACTCCCTATTTTTATTGCAGCTTTTAGTGAAGGGATTTTAATTGTGTGTAAACCCTTAAGGAGAAAGAACTCTGTCCTCTGCACTCTTATATAAACATCCCCGCTGCTGCACGTTCACAAATATTTATCTTGCACCTGAGATGTTATCTTAAGGTACATTCCTATGAGAGAAGGATGGACTTAATTAAAACATTTTTAATACATATTTTTAATTTTTTTAAAATGTTTATTTTTGAAAGAGAGAGAGACAGAGCACGAGCAGGGGAGGGGCAGAGAGAGGGAGACGCAGAATCCGAAGCAGGCTCCAGGCTCTGAGCTGTCAGCACAGAGCCGACACAGGGCTCTAACTCATCAACTGTGAGATCATGACCTGAGCTGAAGTTGGATGCTTAACCGACTGAGCCACCTAGGCACCCCCATAAATACATATTTTAATATGCTATTTAGAAAGAGAAAGTTCTCAATCGCTGTCCCTTATCATCAAATTTCCCCACTTATTCTAATCCAAAATTTAAAATGGTACTTTTTGGTTACATTTACATTGAACATTTGGTTTTTTACATTTTTTTTATGGATTTTCTGTTCATATGTAATTTTTTTTCTCATTTTTTCGTATGTTCATCTTGGTTTGAATTTGATGGATATGTTGCAAATATCTTTTCCAGCTTCTTACTTACATTCTAATTTAATACTGCTCATTTAAAAATAACATTTTGGAAAATGGATTGGAAAATTTGTCTAAACCCAATTGTGGCCTGTCCTTTGAATTAAAGTGACATGCCCAAGTTTTTAATTTTGTAGAGAAAAAAATATATATATTTTATTTATTATTATTATTATTATTATTTATATATAATAAATATAAATATCAATATTTACTGATATTCTCCTTTGAATTTTTTATTACTTTTATGCTTAGGAAGTGATTCATCATTCTGCAACTGAATATTCCTGTATTTGTTTTTATGTGATTAAGGCATCATATTTTATAATTAAGTCTTTAATACAGCTGATTTAGTGTACTGATCCAAATTACAGTTTTTCTCTCTCTCTCTCAGCTAGCTAGCAACCCAAGAAGCATTAGCTGAAAAATGCTTTCTTTCTTAACTGATTTACAAGTCACTTTATCATAACGCTAAATCCTTTTTAAGTGCCCGGGTCTGAATAAAATTTCTTGTAGTCAACCAAGAACAACATGGAAGAGAAATAATAAGAGAAATTGAACGGAAGTAGACTCTCAAAAACCACGGGGTTTCAAGGAGAAATGTTTAAAGTAAAACTGCATCCGATCCTTTGAAATATTGGGACTCTGTCCCCCTCAGTGTGAACCATGTTCCTATTCTAAAAGAAGTCTTGAAGAAGTCATTAAGAGTTTTCAGTGATGTTTATTTCCTTTGAATGAACTGTCATCATGGACTGTTTTGTTACTTACTTTTTTGATGAGTTAAAAAAACTTTGATAGTACTTTTTTCCCTGTTACAGTGCTTCTCTAAGAAGGACTCTTTCTAGTGGCCTGGCTGTGTACGTTCTCATCAAGAAATAAGGAATTTCTCTGACTATATATTGAGAGTTCAGGTTATGTGAAACATCGGGCTTTTCTTGTGATCTAGTCCAGACTCACACTTCATAAACTATTGGAAAATTCACCGAAATGCATTTCCTGAAGTTACCATACATCCATATCTTTTGATATTCTAAAATGTTTGATTATTTCTCACAGACATCATTCCACCTCTGATTTTACTGTCTCATGTCTAGTCTTTTTATATGACTAGCCTTGGATGTTAATGAAATTCTCAAGAACTTCAATTTAAAGAAGATATAAATTTGTGGGGTGCCTGGGTGGCTCACTTGGTTAAGTGTCCAACTCTTAATTTCAGCTCAGGTCATCTCATGGTTTATGAGTTCGAGCCCTGCACTGGGTTCTGCGCTGACATTGCAAACCTTGCTTTGGAATCCCTCTCTCTCCTTTTTTCTGCCCATCACCTATTCTCTCTCTCTCTCTCTCTCTCTCTCTCTCTCTCTCTCTTTCAAAAATAAATAAATAAACTTTAAAAAATAAAGAAAAATAAAGAAAGAAAATAAAGAAAAAAGAGAGAAAAGAAAGAAAATATAAAGAAAAATAAAGAAAATATAGAATCCCTGAAAAGATAGCAATTAATTTAGAAATTAATAATTAGGAACATAATCATATTTTCATGCTGGTTTTTAAGACAAGATTGCAAATACATTGATAAAAGACAAGATGTTGCCCCGAGATAGGCCTCAAAAATAACAGTAATGTTAGAAACACAATGATTTAGAAAAACTACGTAAAAATGAGAGCTACACAATATTTTGAATGATATGAAAACAAATTAGGTATAAATACTAAACTGAAACTTAAAATAACATTTTTTAAATTTTTTAATATTTATTTATTTGAGAGAGAGAGAGAGAGAGAGAGAGAGAGAGAGAGAGAGAGAACATGAGCATGGGAGGGGCATGAGAGAGAGGGAGACACAGAATCCGAAGCAGGCTTCAGGCCCTGAGCTGTCAGCACAGAACCTGACGCGGGGCTCAAACTCAGGAACTGTGAGATCATGACCTGAGCCGAAGCCAAAGGCTTAACCAACTGAGCCGCCCAGCTGTCCCTAAAATAGCGTTGTAAAAACTGGATTGTTTGTCTGGGTCCAAGTGCTATCTGTCCTTTCAATGAAAACTTTTAATAATTTTATACATTTGAATTGCATAATGGTAAATTTATGATTTATGATTTTGGATAGTTTCTTTAATGTGTGTTCAGGAATCTTCTGAATTAGAATTTAAGGTCTTAGGTCTTCCCTTGGACAAAACAAAACAAAACAAACTCACCAATTACAACGACATACCACTCCCTCCTGTTTTGTAGGCAGTTCCATGGTGCCTGAAAGGGCACCATTGAATTCGTGGCTTCGGTTAAGGACTTATTAAAAGTTTAATGCCTCTAGGGGCACCTGGTTGGCTCAGTTGGTTAAGCGTCCAACTTTGGCTCAAGTCATGATCTCATGGTTCATTGTTTGAGCCCTGTGTTGGGCTCTGTGCTGACACCTCAGAGCCTGGAGCCTACTTCGGATTCTGTGTCTCCCTCTCTCTCTGCCCCTCCCCTGCTTGTGCTCTGTCTCTGTCTCAAAATTAAATAAACATTAAAATTTTTTTTAAGGTTTAGTATCCCTAAAGGAGTGTCTTCATACATCACTGGATGACACAAGGTGAAATCAGTTCTTCAGACTGTTTGATGACAGATGACATTGATTTATTGGGCCATGGGAAGGAGAAAAAAAGGATCTATTGTTGCCTGGGGAGAAACAGGGACCTAAATATCCCACCAGGCAAAGAGCTGCAGGAAGGAACTTCTTTGCACAGTGGAGAGGGAGAATGAAGGTGGGGAAGATGGAATGTGAGACGGAAGCTAGAATCATGGTTTCCAAAGTGTGGTCCTCGGAAACTTGTGAGAAACAGAAGTGCTTGCCTCCCTCCCAGTCTCACGGAATGTATGCATTCAAATGTATGATTCAAATGTATCAGAAATTCTGCAGCAGAGCCCGGATATCTGTGCTTGAACAAGCCTCCCAGGTGATTCCCATGCATGTTCAAGTTGGAGAACCACCAACATGTTTACTTCAGAATTTTGTCTCATTTCCTGATTAGTTACCTCAGGGCCTTTGCACATCCACATGAGCCTTTTTATAAGAGTGCTTTGGAGGTAATTAGTTAACCTGATTTGGAAACTAACTCGAGCATGTATTCCCTTTACGCATGAGATTTGTTTTATAACTGAGATATAACATTTGATTTTTCCTTGAATTCATTATTACACCTTGTTTACTTAGTGATTGGGGCACTTTTCATCATTCCACTTGAGAATTTCAGTGGAACTAGCATTCACTTGACATCTGATTTCTATACTCCAAGAGATTGTTTCATACTTTGCCATCTCGACAATACTTTACAGACTCCTCCTGTTAAAAGTGATATTATTAGCATCCGACATGGGGAGAGCCAGCTCAAAAGCCCCCAGGGACCAGCCCGGCAATGTGAACAAGCGAAGGAAGCCTGGGTCACACAAATACTTGTGAGGGCCACAACTGAGGCACAATCTATGTCTTCTACATCTGACTGACTTATGTTCCAACTAAGTCATTTAATAAATGCATCTTTTACTTTTTTCTTTCATGGTGGATTTCCTTTATTTGGCCCTTGGAATGGTCGAACTCACATGACATATGTGTTTATAACACAGCTGTTACGATTTTGTGTCTACGTCACAATTGGTGAGGCTGAGATTCAAAACCCAGTTCTTTTGGACTCCAAAGCGGGCATTCCTAGGATGATGCATTGGTCTTGCTCTATATCATGAAGACGTATACACTCACAAAACCTTTTTTTTTAAGTTCCTAATGATAGCATACTTTTAAGAATTGTTCTTAGTTAATAAGTAGTTTCTTAAAATATCATTAAAAACCAAGAAAACACAAAGAAACAGATAGCCACTAGCTATTGTTAGCTCAATGAGAATTTTAAGTATTCATAAGTTACATAATAATTATTATTGGGTAATTTCTAAAAGAATTATGATTGTGTAGAATATTCCCAGCAGAATAACACTAAGTTGTTCTTTGTCATGGTTGACAAAACCCCTTAAGTAGTTAGATATGTGTGAATGGCACTCTCTTTGCGTACAGCAAAGATTGGATCTTTCACGGACTCCTGTTCCTCACACTGAGTAAGGCTCCAGCACACTGAAAAGGAATTAACTCCAAATTCTTCGGCCTCTGCTAAAGCCGGAAACACCTAACATATAAAAAGTGTTGTCAAGTTTGAAAAGACTGTGCCTGAGTTTTGATGTAACCACTTTTCATTATACTTCCCCATAAGTAATATTTGAAATTCTAATTTCTCTGTCATGATCAAAAGATAGTACCAAGTATCTTAAAGCTGTATTCCTGATTTCCTAAAATGGATATTTTATATGTATAAATATATGCTGACTGAGAGGTGGAAAACACAGACCTTCTAGAGCAGTGAATGATTTCGTGATGCACGGTTGATTGAATGGTCTGGGGTCAATTTCCACAGTGACTGCTGGTCACTGAATTTTAAGATTCTGAATTCATTAGGGATAAAAATCATTTAATCTTCCATACTCAAACTCAGAACATTTTATATAATCTAGTCACCCAGTTATGAAATTCCTGACAGCACAGCAACCATTAATGTCTGGGAGATACATCTACTCAGTGCCATAAACAACATATACCAAAAAATGTTGTGAGATATGCTCAAACTAAAAATCTAAAAATATACAAGCTTGAGCATGTGAACTAATTTAGATGACAGGGAATTCTGATTAAGAATCCATGAAAGCCTGTGGCATTCTTTTTATAAAGACAATTCCAATAATACTCCATTAGGATTTCCCCCTGTTAAATTAACTTTACAGACTTCTAATGGATTTCTTAATTAGACTTGTTATTACAAAGAATATTACATGAATTAAAAACAGTCCTGACAGCCACTTGTAATAAACAAAAAATGAAAAGGAAGATTTATGCTCCTTGCTTTTCCCCACCCAATCCAAAGCTTTTAATAATCTTATAAATGTATTGCAATTAATTATTCAACTGTCAAAGAATAAAAAGCTAGGTTCATTATATGCATGTTTGAAGACAGCCTTCCTGTGATTTCAAAATGGAAGCCGGTTACTGGAGTTGCTGTCCTAGCCTTGTTATTAAAGAGGCTGATATATCTCGAATAGTCCATTGTCCTGTTATGGCTTCAATATATTAATTTAGTATGTCTGCATCTTCAGAAGTATCCTTTCTCCTCCTTCCTTTTCTACAACAAAAGGAGCTTTTACGCAGAAGTAAGGCATAGCTTTAATTCCAAACTCAGGGAATCTGAATGACCAGTCTCTTGACATTTAGAGAGAGAGAGGGAGAAATAAGATTTATGCCCATGATTGACCACAATCAAGCCCTGATCTTTCATTATATGTAGCCTTAAACCTGCACAATACACTTCATTTTTACTTCAGGGATATGTATATGTAATTGGAGGCAACAGATTTAAGTGTTACAGACAAAACTAGGTGGAACAAAGATGATCTTATTAAAATGAATGACCAGAACGTGAAGAGTCCTTTAGATGGAAAGTGTCTTCAAATTCCAGTCAACAGCCTACAACAGTGGTAACATGACAGCCTTCCAATAAAACACGGAGCAACAGATAAAGAAAGGGGAAAAGGTTAAGTGTTTTCCCAGGATGAAGAAAATCAGTAGACTCTGCTTATACTTACTCGTCGAACCTCTATCCGTGGATGACTGCTTTGCCTCAATGAGATTTTAAGTCAATGTAGCTCAAAGAACTAAGTGTGTGTCCACCACTGCTGTGTTCCTTTTGCCTTAGTAAGAAATGAGAAGGATCTCTTGCTAACTATGAATATGGACACTCCAAAAAAGTGTCTTTGAAATAAAGTTCTATAGATGAATTGCTTTTTATACTTAGCATATATATATATATATATATATATATATATATATATATTTGCATGAAGAAAGAACAACAACAAAACCTCCAAATTAATATGAAGACAGAGTTCAAGGATGGCCTATGTCACCGAGCCTATGTCATTTACCAACCTTGTGGAGCCAGGCAGCATAAATCGGTATGAACTCAGTTTCTTCTTCCCAGAGAATGAGAAGTAAGTCTTACCTGTCACCTTTATGGCTGCAGGATATGGAATTTTGCCGCCGTGGAGATAAATTATAAACCCTACTTCATCAGCAGCTAGTATATTATTCAGAACTCAAAGAGCTGAATTTGTTGGTTAATACTTCACGTCGGCTTATGAATTCTATACTGCTGAATGCAATTATAGATATTAGTGGACACACAGCTATGCCATGACTAAGCTATATAAAGTCCAGACAGGTCTAATCATTCATTCAACAAATATACTGTAGGATGTACTACAGGCACAATGAGTTTATTCCTCTCTCTGCTCCCAATGACCTCAGTTTACTGTGAGAGTCAGACAAAGCAAGAGTTAACATACAGCACAATAAATGCTAAGCTTTAGGAACGCACAAGGGCCTTCTTCAATACTAGCAAGGCATGTGATCTGGGCTTGGAGGGTCCACTTCTAGAAGAGATTAGGTCTGATCCATGTTTTGAAAGATGTTGAACACGGGTGAGCTCTGCTAAGTGAAGGCTGCAGGCAATTATGCAGGTAGGAGAGAAAACACCCCCGGTATGGAGCATTAGGGATACCCTGGGGAGTAGACATCAGTGTCGCCTTTGTAAATCTCCAGTGTCAGGGGTTACAATAAGCCAATTACTTACAATAACTAAGTATGCTAAAAATGAGCAAAATGAACCAGTGTAGATTAAGAAGTTGGGCCCTGGAATCAGATATCCGGGCTTGAAAACTGGGTAACCTACAAGGAAGATGTGAGTTCCTGGGTGAGTTACTTAGTCCTGTGGTCACGTAAAGGTTGGTAAGGAAGTGCATGTAGAGACATGACTGCCAGACTATGTTGAATAAATGTCATCAACTACAGTGCTACAGAGACAAGCACACCCTTCCACGGGGGCACTGACTGAGGGGACTGCCACCACAGTCTGGAGGAATCAGGGGAAGTTTCTCTGTGCAGGTGACCTCTGAACGGAGATGTGAGGGATGTGAATAAGAGGTGTGCACGTGGACGCTGTGCAGGACAGGAGAGAGCAAGAAGAAATGCAAGGCAAAGGAGGGTTTTCTTCACTTTCTTTGCTGGAAAAAAGTCTGCTATTGAGATATGAAGTTATGGGAAAGAGTTCAGGTCACCAAGATTAAAAAGTAAGTTGGATTAATCCAATCCATAAATGTGCGAAGGATCTGAATAGATATTTCTCCAAGAAATATATACAAATGGCCAATAAGCACAGCAAAAGATGCTTGCCATTATCGGTCACCAGGGAAATGCAAATCAAGCCCACAGTGAGACACCACCTCAGAGTCCCCAAGATGGTTAGAGTTGGAAAGTCCTATGATAACACCCACGGGTGAGGACGCAGAGAAAGCAGAGCCTTATGCGCTGCCGGTGGGCATAGAATGTGGCACAGGCACTTGGAACACCAATTTTGCGGTTTCTCAACTGTTTAAACAGAGTTACCATATAAGCCAGCAATCCTTCCTCTAGGTACATATGCCAAGGAATTTAAAACAGGTGTGCTAACCAAAACTTGCTTACAAATGTTCCTAGCAGCACAACTCACAATAGCCGGAAGGTGAGAACCCAAATGTGCATCGAAAGACGAATGGAAAAGCAAGCTATCTTTTATCCATATGATGGGATATTAACCAAGAGGGAAAAGAAAGTGCTGACACCTTCTAAAATATGGGTGAGCCTCGAAACATTATGCTAGGTAAAGAAGCCAGTCACAGAAGACCACATGTTTTAGGATTCCTTTCACATAAAATGTCTACAGTAGACCAATCTATAGACCCAGAAAGTAACTCAGTACCCAGTTACTTAGGTCTGGGGGAGGGTGTGGAAACGGAAGGATAAAGGGGTAAAAACCAAAAGGTATAGGTTTCTCTTTGTGGTGATGAAAATGCTCTAAAATTAACCATGGTGATATTTGCACAAAGGTAGGTACATTACAACCCATTCACACTTTGAACAGCTGAATGGTATTGTATTGAATTACATGTCTATTAGGTTTTTTCTTTCTTTTTCTTTTTTAAAGTAGTTGAGGGGCACCTGGGTGGCTCAAATGGTTGAGCATCTGACTCTTGATTCTGGCTCAGATCTTGATCCCACAACAGTTGTGGGATCGAGTCCCTAGTTGAGCTCTGCACTGACAATGCGGAACCTGCTTGGGATTCTCTCTCTCCCTTTCTCTCTGCCCCTCCCCTACTCTCTCTCTCTCTCTCTCTCTCTCTCTCTCTCTCTCTCTCTCTCAAAATATATATATAAACTTACAAAGAAAAAAGTAGTCGAATTACATTTGGTCCAAATGTGTTTTCATCACTTAAAGGAACGTCAGTATCAATTTTTACTCAAGCAAAATCTATTTGTTTGTCTGTTTAACCTGCGGTTTGGTATGAAGTCCACGGCCATAGATTTCATTAATATTTACATTCACATTTATCATTAATATTCACATTAATTGAGAATAAAATGAAAGCAAAACATAAGTGACTCTAAACATACTGTTCTAGAGTATGTACTGATGATTCTACATGACTTCAAAAAATTAAGAACACAAGTTGAATTTGGAACTTTAAGGTCTTCTTAGAATATATGCTAAAAGTTATAAACTAGACTATTTAATTTGCTAGACTCATATTAAAAATTTAGACTTTTAAAATGAGGCTGTAATTTATAATTTTAATTCGTGTTTCTAAACATTAGAAGCCATGGCTCAGACAGCCTGTATTCGCTGGTGATTTATATGAACTCTCTTAGCACCTTCATCTGTCATCATGGGCTCCTCTCAGAGTGCGCGGTAATCACTGGTCTACCCAGCACCTTGGCAACATCATTGTTATTAAGTTTCTCCTGTGTTTTCTGAAAATCCATGATAACTTACTCAGTTACAGATATCAGTTAAATCATCCACATGAATTCTGATCAAAATCTATTTAACAGACTTCCCGAATATTATAAGTCAAATCACTGTCTTTTGAAAAAGGGAACCGCACACTAGAAGTATATTTAGTTATTGCAAATCTATAGGACTTCACACTGAACAGGGCTATCACTAAGCCTGTATACTCTGAAACATATAATGAGCATTACTATTTCTCAGGGCAAATTCTGGTCTTAGATTCAGAATAAATACTGCCTATGTCAGATACCAAACCTGAATAAATATAGCTCAAGGTATGTTCAGCATTCAAACCTGATATTAATGCCACATCATACGTTATGATTCAGTTACAGCTCACTCTATTTAAAATAGTAACAACTGAAAAACAACAACCTCATATTATGAATTCAAGCATAGTACTCTGAGATGTTATGCAGGCCTCCTCATGGGGAAAACGACCTCAGTATGCATTGAAACTGTCATAGGAAAAGGTAGGTATTATCCATTCACCCATCGGAGAATTTGGCTTACTAGATATCTTCCTAAAGAAAGATCTGTGGCGTGCCTGGCTGGCTTGGTTGGTAGAGCATGTGACTCTTGATGTTGGGGTCATGAGTTCAAGCCTCATGTCGGATGTAGAGACTACTCAAGAATAAAAAAATCTTACAAAAAGAAAAAAAATTGTAATCTACATGGCAAGTTTTAGAGTTCTGGACCCCAACAGCTTTTCACAATTGCAGAGAAACCTAGAAATGAAATGGTAGAAATATAGAGGCAGTTTACAGTGTTAACATACCTATGGATGATAAAATATTTTTGTTACATATATATATATATATATATATATATATATATATATATAGCTGAAAAGTTTTTTTAACCAAAGAATGGGTAATGTTGCTGGTCAAAGGATAACAATCAAAACCAATCAAGAAGTCAAAATAATAGCAAAATATCTTGATACTCAAATATATCATATGTACCCTTCTGCCGTAGTAGATAATCAAAGTGTACAAACCTAACAACGACTACATGTACAGCAAGTGAAGTTATGGAAAATCATTCTTCTCTTTTTAATGGGAAATCATTCTAAACAAACTCTCTAATAGCAATTTGCAAACATAAAGACCATGGGCTGACACATACTTTAGGATAAACGTCCTTGAATCTCCAGATACACCCTCTGGGGCAGACGAAGAAAATAACACTTTGATTTTTTCCAAATCCTTAGTCAGAAAGGCTCGGCATTTGTGATGGTATTTTAACATGCTTTATATTCCCAGTTCAGAGACTTCTTTACTTCAAATGAGTCTAGCTATAAATAAGAATAGACGTCTTAACTATCCAAAATGAAGAAAAACAGCAATTTTCCTCAAAATTTTCCACTACAATAAACAAAAATGTCTCAAAGGCAAAATAGAAGCATGAACAATTTCCAAAGTCAGGATTCCAGTTTCTTGTAAGGCATCTTGCTGCTACACTCAGACGAGTCTAGAGTCAACCGATGTGTATTTTCAGTGGAAATGGCCAGAATGCCAACATGGGCATTCACCAGCACCGACCGCTATGTGAACCCTGCTTCTGGAACTGACTCTGTGTAGAGGCTTTTCCTCTCTCGGATGCACGGAGGATACCATCACTGCCCTTGGGGGAGAAAGAGATGGGAAATATTTTGCACATGAGGTAAGGAACAGCCAGGACATTCATTCATAAAAATTTGGGGGCAACTGTGTGCCAAGCCCTGGGTCAGGATCCGGCAGGGCCAGAGGTGGACAGATGAAGTTCACAGTCCACCACAAGAGACAGGCTGACACAGTTCACCACCACACGGTAAACATGCAATAAACACCCAATGGCAGACTGTCCTGGGGGCTCTGAAGGACCTAAACAGGCTGCTGAATGTTAGGGGTTGAATTGTGTCTCCTCTAAAGATGGGCTGAAGTCCCTTCCAGTATCCGTAAGTGTAGCCTTATTTGGAAATACGGTCCTTGCGGACATAGTCAAGTGCAGATGATGTCATTAGGGTAGACCCTAATCCAATACGGCTGGTCTCTTTGTAAGAAGACAAAACACACGGAGATGAGAGGATGCGAAGAAACACAGGGAGAATGTCCTGTAAGGACACACAGACAAGGGTGACACATCTATAAGCCAACGACCCCCAAGGGCCACTCGGCAGTCCCGGGAAACCAACAGCTATGGGAGAGCTTGGTGAGACAGCCTGAGCTTTGACTGCAGAAGGAAGGGAGCAGGGCAGGGAAGACTTTCCCTGAGAAGTCAAGTTGCAGCTTGAAGTAGGGTCAGAGCAGCTAATGGGGTGGGGGTAAGGAGTGTTTCCAGACAGAGGCCAGTGTGGCCAGAGGCTGAGGGCTCAGGATGATGGCTGATGCATTCCAGTGGGGAGGGGGTGGGTGTGAGGACGCCCCAGAGCACGAAGCAGTGGCCACGGTAATGAGGCAAGCCAGCAGGACAAGGTCACGAAGGCCCTTTGAACAGAGAAAGCAATCGCTGCTCCTTTAAGTGCTAGCACCCAGGCCTAGATCTAGCATGGGGGACGCACAGGTACCAGGTTTACCCTGCTGTCCAAAAGTAGAGCATTCCTATAAAACCTTCCTAAGCTGAAAAAGTATAAAACAAAGAAGCAATTACCATTAATTTATATGGAAAAAATGTTTTGAGAATTCCTAGCTCCCAAAAATCACCTCTCTTAGGCTTTTCTGGTCCCTTCGGATACATTTCGCTAACGAAAACACAAAATCCATGGCCAATAAAGCCCAGATGTTCACTGTCCAGAGCCCTGGCCATGCAGAGGTGTGCGTGCAGTTCCCAGGGATGGCGCTGGGCGGCGCTGCTCTCGGTGCGGGGTTGTGGCGGGCGGGGGGGAAAGGAGGCGGGGGAAGGGGATTAGCGCTGTCTCCGCAGGGGCTCCCAGCAAAACTAACACTAAACCTTGTTTTCTGGAAAGTGAAAATCCTCTTCGGATTTCTTCTCACTAGGGAAAGCAGGTCTTAAAGGCAAAGTGAAGGAAGGGGAACTTTCGGAAAGCGGGAGATAACCTATATCCCAAGTAACTAGTTTGCTCTATAGAGTGTAGCTTCCCAACAGCAAATGCCTTTCCAGGAAGAATGATGTTGCATTTTTGCAGGCTTCTGCTCCAGCAAATAAAAACAAGAGCTTCCTTGACATTGAATCCTTGACATCACAGTCTCTAGGTCAAGCATCTGAAGACATCTAGATCTCTGTACCTGCCCACAAATAGCCTGAAGCCAACGGGGCTTCCTTCTTGGGGGGTGGGGGAGAGGGTTACAGCCAATAACCCAGTAATGCTCCCACCTGGCCTCTGGCTTCCTGCCACCCCCCTGCTGGTGAAGAGCCATTGGGATTTCTCCTGTCCTGCTGCTCTGTGCTGGCCTTACATAAGAGAGAAAGTTGCCACTTGAACTTCTGCTCTTAACAAATACCTACTGTGTTTGCCTTCAAGGCAAGAGGAATCAATAGGAGGTACAAACACACCGTGCCAGGGTTTTCAGCCTTCCTGATAGCAGGTTTGCTAGCAAAGTCTCCTACATGTTTCTCCTTAATTGACCTCGTGGGTGTTAAGTGTCCAGAATATAATGGTCTGAGTTATTTCATTTTAAACTAGGATCAGTACTCCTAAATGCAGCATTCAGTTGTAGATTCATGTTCTATATTGACCTTTTTATTTGCACTTCCAGGGGGCAAGCACTGCAAATACAAATCAATAATACTTCAACACTTCATTATTTTGTTTCTCTTTCTTTCTCTTGGCTGGCTTTCTTCAACCTAGCCATCTAGCCTTGTTATGCCTCCATAAAATTCTGAAGATGATTCCCGAATTAAAAAAAAATAGATTAACAAAAATCCTACTGCTATAGCCTATACATGAAATTACCTTTTAGTAAAGAAGAGAAATGCTGTCGAATATATTCACACCACTGTAAAAAAAAAAAAAGAATACCAATGTTGTGATAGATGATACCCAAGGTATACAGGTATATATTATGTTTATAAAAATACAAAAGACCTAAGTATAAAAAGGACAGATACACACACACACACACACACACACACATCTTAAATCTTGCTCACTTGCTTTCATATATGTGTGTGTGTTGTTTCATGCATCCAAGTAGCACTTCCTACAGCACTCAGTACAACCGGGTCCCTAACATAGTGGACATTTGTATTGTATAGGGAGGAGCCATGGTGGAGGATTTGCGTTAAGACATTGATTGACAGGACTGATTTACTAAATCCAAGTCAAATGTGAGCTGTGTGATAGTCACTGAGTCACTTCACCTTTCTTACCATCTTAAACTCCTCATTTGCAGGTGACGGCAATAAATACCTGCCTCAGAGTTTTGTTAGGAAAAGTAAGTGAAGGCACGGGGCCTGGGCGGCTCAGTCTGTTAACCATCTGACTTCAGCTCAGGTCACAATCTCCCAGTTCCTGAGTTCAAGCCCTGCATCAGGCTCTGCGCTGATAGCGTGGAAGCCTGCTTGGGATTCTTCTCTCTCTCTCTGACCCTCCCACACTCCTGCTTTCTCTCAAAAACAAATAAACTTAAAAAAAAGAAAAGAAGAAACATACATGAAAACGTTTATGGAGCTCTTTGTTCAGTGCCTGGCACTTGGAGAACATCTGATAAAGGGTCATGAAGAATCATTAGACTTCATAAATAGAATATACATTGCGTATGGTACTCTTTATGGCATTGGGAGAGTAATGCCTACATAGAATCACATGGTTTCCCATGCTCACGTGACCGGGTGGGGAGCGGTGGTGAAGCGGGTGTTCCAAAGTGTCCCCCAAAGAAAACTCCATAGAAACTGAAATCCAGAAAAGCTGAATTCTGTTACGGAATGTCAGACCCTTCCATTTTACAATATTTACGAGAATAACATAAATGTCAAGTATTTTGGAATTTAGGAGAGTCTATGGCAAGTACTATCCATGGGTCACCAAATTAATTTCTTAACAGTTGTTGAAAAACAATATAGCTAGTGATTGTTGTGTGGGTAGTATTGGATAGGCCCTATGCCAAGTACTTTATGTGCATTCTCTTAATTAATCCTCACTACAGCTCTGTGAGGTAGCAGCTATCATTATCTCCAGTTGACAGATGAGGTCCTCAAGGTGTGATTTGCCAATGTGCACAGATAGCAAATGGCGGGGCCAGGTTTAAATGCAGGCCGGCGGCTCCAGAGTCCCTGCTCTGACCTACACATATTGCCCCTCCCCATGGATCATTCTCCACATTCATCACTGGGGGCCACATTAGAGCAATTTCATCTAGCACTAACACAGATTTTAACCAAGTGGTGAATACGTGTGTGTATTAAATTGAAATGTATTGATCTAGCCTGAAATCCCTGAGACCGCTAGCGAAACAAAACAATACTTTTATTTATTTTACTTTTTAAAGCTTTATTTATTTATTTTGAGAGAGAGACAGCATGAGCAAGCGAAAGGCAGAGGGGGTGAGAGACAGAATCCCAAGCAGGCTCCACGCTGTCAGTGCAGAGCCTGACACGGGGCTCGAACTCACGAACCATGAGATCACGACCTGAGCCAAAACCAAGAGTTCTGGCTGCTTAACCAACAGACCCCAAAACAACATTTAAAAAAATCTAGCTAGAAGAGCCATGTCTGCAAGACCACCTTCAGCAGAACAAGTGATTATGGACTAGAAAAGCTCCATTAGGAACAAAGAAATAGTAAGCACCTGTCCTTGCCATTGTGAACACTCTGTAGAAATCCCTGCCCTACCTGGGAGTCCACCTGGTGCTTCCTCCTCCTCCACCATCCATCAGGTACCGCATTCCCTTTGAGATGTCTCCTAACACCCCTCCGGAGGCTCTGCAACCCTCCCCCATCCCTCTTTTAACTCCATGACAGACTACATGTAGCATCAAGCAAATCACTGAAGGTCTTGACCATCTGCTTGCAACCTGTGAGCTAGGTTATCTCCTTATATTACATATATACTTATACTCTAGATAACATATATATAGTACACAATACATAACATAAAATATGCATACTACGCATTCACGTGCGTGCTATCCATATGAATCATGATATGCAATATGTGAGTTATAAACATATCCCATGCTTGTCATGACTCAAAATATGCCTATCTAGTTATTTAATTAAATTAATGCATCGGGCAAATTATGCATTAGCAAATTAAAGTATATCAGGAAAACAGATCATTTAGTCGAGATACAGATCATTTAATAGAATCTCTTCCTTTATAGAGGAGAATTTAGTGATTTCAAATGCTTCTCCAAAAGATAAGGGAGCCATGAGGCTCCAGGCATATGACTGGGCTCCTCTGTGTGTACTGCCCTCTCAGAAATAGAGGACGTGCGAGGGCCCCTTGCAGGTGCCATAGAAAACACTCCCAACATTAGTCTTCTTAAGTTTCAGCTCTGCTGAACATGTAGCATATTCTGGGAACTAGAACACATTTATTCATAAGGATTCCAACTTCCCTACGAGAGGAAAGAACATGCAACCGATGAAAAATTATCTTACAGTTTTGCATTAAGCATTTCTGGTTTTCATATTGTACTTTAATCTTAAGGTTTTTAGAATATGCTGACAGAGTTACAGCACATTTTTAGGAGTTAAAAAATGTATGCTTTGCCAGTGATTTACCTCTATTCATAGATCAAACTATGGCACATACCAATATTAAATAAAGCTTAAGCAGATATCTAACCCATGACATCAGTTTCCATTTGAAAACTGAATTTTTCTCTAGCAAATCAGTGAAGTAAAACTAAATATTCAGTGACCCTCTTTTAATTTTGTAAGGTTTAGAAGCTCTATTTCATAAATACAAATAGATAAGTCTTCAAAAACATCTGTTTTTAGTTAACGAAAAGGAATACAGACAAAGCGAAAGGACGGAAATCATTCTGAAAGAAAATTCTACCTACTGGTTAAAGATAAGGTGTGTTTGCTGGCCTGGAAAAGCTAGGAACTCATTACTCACTTTTTTTTTTCATTAAACTGTGTTATAGCGCGTAAGAAACCCCATTGTAACAAATGCACTTCATTCCTCCAAAAAACTTAACATTTTGTTATCGTGCTTTGGGTGATCGTCAATAATCACAACCCATGCCAGCCCAAAGCTCCAGACTCCCTACTGGGTACCGGCCAGTCTTGACAGCACATGTGTGGGGATTTGCACTATATTAAAAATATAACTACATTTGGGGCACCTGGGTGGCTCAGTCGACTGAGCGTCCAACTCTTGATACTGGCTCAGGTCAACATCGCACAGTTCATGGCATTGAGCCCCATGTCTGGCTCCGTGCTGGGCGTGAAGCCTATTTGGGATTCCGTCTCTCTCTCTCTCTCTGCCCTCCCTCACTTGTGCGCTCTCTCGCTCTCTACAAAATAACTAAACATATTTAAAATATACACAACTACATTTTTAATCTAATATGTACAGAGTTTTTATTATGTTCTAGGAATCATAAGAAACCTTTTACATGCATTATGTAATCTTCGAATAAACCCAGCATTTGCTTCTGAAGTTAACATTATGGTTTACTGTAGATTACTTTTATTTCAGTTCAATTTTATTTTTAAAATGTGCGTATAAATTATGACAATTTTCTGTTCTTGAGGTCCTTGCTGAACTGTCCAATCAATTAAACCTCGCCAATCAAAATGGCCATCGATTCATTTGGCATTTAATTAATGTAAATAAAAGTTAATTAAGCTTCATTAATTTGTGCAAACTTACTGATGTATCTAGAGCAAACAGTAAGTCACCAAAGTTATACCAAAAGGAGGGTCTTTCAACTCTGATTTAATTGCAAGATGGCCAGACCCGAGGATCTCACAGCCTGGAAGAGTCAACATGCTTCCCTCATCCCTGCTCTGCTCCTCAAGGAGTCATCAGTCCTGGTCCTGGACTTGATTCTGCCTTAGTTAAGCAGGTGCACAGAGGAATCCATGCCCACTCAAAGTGCAAATTCATGAAGCGACAGAGGCAGGAAGTCACCTGTTCTGGTCTCAGCGTCCCCACTCACTTCGGACTGCTAAGTGCCATGCAGCTGATCAGCCCCTGTTGGCCTCAGTTTCCCCTCTGCGGTTGCAGATACTCCTGTGGCCCATTCAGTTGTGCTCATGGGCAGGCGACATCGTGTTACAAGGTGTAGCCGGATGAGCCACCCGCCTCTCTTTGCACAGGGCTTTGTGTTTACCTTTCTGTCGATTAACAGTGTCCACTCTTCTGTCCAGTTCCATGATGTAGGCCAGAAACCCCAGAGAAAAGACTACAAGGAGAAGGAAAAATACCCTTTCAGGTATGGGTACTGTGGGTCCTGGAGGGTTGGCTGCTTTGGAGAGTGGGGGAGGAAGGTCACAGCAGCGCTGATGCGTTCTGCACCGAACACAGCGTGCGCCCAGCCAAGGGAGGGCTGTGGGAAAGCAGTGCAGGTGGTTCCCGTGAGACTCTGCAGCGCGGGGACATTGGAGGAGCCCCCCCATGGTATGTGCCCCCACCCAGGTCGCCTGAGTGGCAGCAGCAGGGCCTAACGATGCTGAAAGAATAAGCCGAGACATGGGAACTGGAGAGGAGCTGTCACGGGACGCCACGGTCCCCGCCAAATTGGATACATTATTTTCACACGTTGGACTTCCGAGTTTGAAATGCACTCATCCCTTGTCATAGGTTCCGAGCGTGGCTCTCCATCCACATTCGCTGCCCACTGTTGCACACTGCCATCTCTCTTCCTCTGCAGCCACCACGAAGGCGTGATGATAAATACTGCCGTTCCTTCAGTGGAGGGGAGGCCTTCCCCTCTGCAGAATGCACAACCAGGCTGGCTTGCAGGGGTGGAGCGCAGCGTGGAGCGCAGCGTGCTGGCCGACACCCTAGGGAATGCTTAAGCGGGGAGAGGCCAGTGCCAGCAGGCAGGAAGGCCAAGGGGCCCTCTACTCTGCAGAGGGAACCACAAGGACCCACGTCCCGGGGCTCAGACAACAGTGCAGAAAACCCTGTGCGCCCAGGCTGCCCGGGGACACTGCCCCGGGAGGCTGTTTTCTGCTTCCTAAATGCAGCAGGTAAAGAAGACCAGGAGGGGAGTGAAACAATCAGTTTAATTTGAGCGATTATCGCAAACTAATTATTCCAGTCGGCAGCCCCCAAAATCACGCAATCGATCAATTTGTTTAATTTTGTTGTTTAATTTTGTTGTGATTCACAGCCCCCAACCATGAGAATAGGGCTGTGGAACAGGATAATACAAATTTCTTCATGCAAATTTTCACTCCAAGTTTATTTTGTGAGAGGGGAAAGCGTATGATTGTAGTAAAACAAATTCGGGAAGCTCTCTAGAAACCCAAATTCACTTTGGCTAACAATCATTAGCTTTCCTCTGCTCCTTCAAATTGCCTTATTTTTATTTTTTTTAAATTTTTTTTCAACGTTTTTTATTTATTTTTGGGACAGAGAGAGACAGAGCATGAACGGGGGAGGGGCAGAGAGAGAGGGAGACACAGAATCAGAAACAGGCTCCAGGCTCCGAGCCATCAGCCCAGAGCCTGACGCGGGGTTGAACTCACGGACCGCGAGATCGTGACCTGGCCGAAGTCGGACGCTTAACCGACTGCGCCACCCAGGCGCCCCTCAAATTGCCTTATTTTTAATTAGTGTGCATCATTCATCAGGTGTCCTCCTTTAGAATAATGAAAAATAATTGTGAATAATTGGGGGAGGTCTATTTAAATTAGAACACAGTTGTTTTTATACAATAGTTTTAGAAGAAATTTAGTTTTACCACCTGCAAGCTTATATGATTAGGTAAAAAATTAGTAGCTGGCAAAATATAACACCAATACAATCTATGTGGATCTTTTTGATTGTGGCAGAAAACATTCAGTCTGAGATCCAACCTCTTGACAGAGTTTTGTTTGTTTGTTGTTTTTAAGTGTTTATTTGTGAGGTGCCTCAGTGACTCAGTCGGTTGAGTATCCACTTTGGCTCAGGTCATGATGTCACGGCTCACGAGTTCAAGTCCCGAGTCAGGCTCTGTGCAGACAGCTTGGAGCCTGGAGCCTGCTTCAAATTCTGTGTCTCCCTCTCCCTCTGCCCCTACCCCACTCATGCTCTGTCTCTCTGTCTCAAAGATAAACATTAAAAGAAATGTTGATTTATTCTGAGAGAGAGAGAGAGAGAGAGAGAGAGAGAGAGAGAGAGAGAGGCGTAGGGGCAGAGAGAGAGGGAGAGAGAGAATCCCAAGCAATTTCCGTGCTGTCAGTGCAGGGCCCCACATGGTGCTTGATCCCACTAACCATAAGATCATGACGAGGGCCGAAATCAATAGTCGGACGCTCAACCCACTGAGCCACGCAGGCGCCCCTGACCTCTTAACGAAGTTTTGTGTGTATTGTTACCCCAGGCACAATGCAGCACCACAGATGTCTAGAACATTTTCATCACAGCAGGTTCAAACTTTATACCTGTTTAACAGCAACTCTCCATCCTGGTTCTCCCTGCCACCATTCTGCATTCTGCTTCAACGAATTCAACTACAGTAGATGGCTCAGGTTAAGTGTCAGAATCATGCAGTGTTTGTCCCGTAGTGACGCGCCCATTTCCCTGTGCCGAATGTCCTGAGACTCCATCTGTGTTGTCACAGATGGCAGGATCGCCTTCTTTTTTAAGGCTGACTAATCTTTCACTGTATGTATACACCGATTTTCTGGATCCACTCATTTCTCAATGGACATTTGGGCCATTTCCTAATCATAGCTACTGTGAATACAGCTGCCAAGGCGTGAGGGTTCAGATAGGTCTTCAAGATCCTGATTCTAATCCCTTTCCATATATACCCACAAGTGGGATTGCTGGACCATATGACAGTTCTAGTATTAATTTTTTAAGGAGTTTAGATGTTGCTTTCCATAGTACCTTTACCAGTTTATATTCCCACCAACAGTTATGGAAGTGTCTGTTAATGACTAGGTAAGACCAATGTGTGTTTAGAATATTGCTTAAATCAAAACAAGCGCCCCGATGTAACTTAAAATATTTGGCTTAGGGGTATTTTTAAAGGACTTCTTTATTCAGATTATTACTGAATATTCTCAAACTCTAAATCAATAAAGTTCTATCTACGTTTAGTCTAAGAGTATGTTCTATCTTCAAAAGAAGTAAGATACATTCTTCTCTTGTAGGTTATTCTGGTTTTATATTAAAACTAACCTTGTTTTAGCCAAAGAGAATTCAACCAAATTATTCTTTTTTTTAATGTTTTTATTTTATTTTTGAGAGAAAGAGACAGAATGTGAGCAGGGGAGGGGCAGAGAGAGAGGGAGACACAGAATCCGAAGCAGGCTCCAGGCTCTGAGCCATCAGCACAGAGCCCAATGCAGGGCTCGAACTCATGAACCGTGAGATCATGACCTGGGTTGAAGTCAGAGGCCCAATCGACCGAGCCACCCAGGCACCCCCAATTCAACCAAATTCTTACACATTCGAGGTCACAAGAGACACACCTAATAGTTAATAAAAGAGAGGAGAAAGAGAGAGAGACAGGGGGAGGGGAGGGAAAGATTGTATCGGCCACAGATGTAGACTGGTAATAGTTCTTTTTGCTTATCTTAGAAAATGTACCAAAAAAAATTTTTTTGGGGGGCGCCTGGGTGGCGCAGTCGGTTTAACGTCTGACTTCAGCCAGGTCACGATCTCACGGTCCGTGAGTTCGAGCCCCGCGTCGGGCTCTGGGCTGATGGCTCAGAGCCTGGAGCCTGTTTCCGATTCTGTGTCTCCCTCTCTCTCTGCCCCCCCCCATTCATGCTCTGTCTCTCTCTGTCCCAAATAAATAAATAAACGTTGAAAAAAAATTAAAAAAAAAATTTTTTTTATGTAAGTGGAAAGCAAATGTTTGGGTTAGAAGTTTTTGGAAATATTTGGGTTAGAACTTTTTTCATTTTGTTTCTTTAACATTAAAACTCAGAGGCCTGATAGATACCTACTGACTTCTTATCAGTTTTCTTGTTCAACAGTTCTTCATATTAAGCTCTGCTTATCTGCCCGCATTCAGGAGAAGGAAGGAGAAAGGGAGGAGGTGTGGGAAGGGGAGGGGAAGGAAAACTCCAATAACACGCAGAACAGAAGCAAGTACATTCAATACTACACTATTTGCATAATGCAAATTTCAGCCTCAGACATGCATGTATGCATTGCGTTATGGTTTAGTGCATAGCAGTTCACCTTCCCAAAACAATGATATGGTTTCATTGGGTATTTACATATCTCCAAAAAAGGTAGTATCTAAAAAGTTTTTAAATCAATTCTTATGGCCCGGGACTTGCTTCTTTGTAAGAATATTGTTTTGTTAATATTTTTAAAAGATCATTCATTCATCCATTTTGTTCATCCACCTAAACGGAGTGCTGAACTCTTCTAAGCTTAGGGGCTCCAGAGCCACAAAAGCAACAAACACGTGAACAAGCACAGTCTGTACAGAGTTCTTATTTAGCTCTTCTAGAAGCATATGGAGGATGTAGTGATAATCTCCCATGGCCAAATCAAATTTGAGAAAACATGGAAACTTTGGGACGGTATATGGGGGGGGGAGGATGTTAAACGTCTCCATGCAGCTGGCAGAAGAGGGACAGCCTGGTCTTTACTAGTCATATCTTGTCCCAACCATGCCCCTAGGCTGTGCAATAAACTATCCCCCCCACCCCCGAGCTCACACCTTCCCACTTCAATCTCAACTTGGAATATTTTATTTTCCTTTGACCCTGAGACCTTTTAATATTCTTGAATTCAGAAAAAGAACCTTGACAGGTTGTTAGTGTTTATTTTGCTAAAATTTTTATTTGACGTATTTCTTTGATTACCTTCAAACTTTTTTAAAACTCATTTTAACAATCTATTAAAAGTAAGCTATTTTTGTTCTTTGAATATCAAAGAGAACTTATTGAAACTGGGCTAGTCAGCCAGCCACTTCTTGTCCCAAAGAGTGACCACAGATGCCTTTCCTCCCTGGGGGGTAAACCCACAAAGAAGATGCTGGTGTGTTAAGGCTGAGCTACCGTACCTGTTCAAAACAATTCCTTTGGCCACAGCATCAATCCACTGGTAGGGATTAACAGCTTCACAGCTAAATTAATCAGGAATGGAAAATGGAAGGATTTGCCAAGGGACATGCTTACCACTAAGCTGAGGCTAATTCTAGGAGATGTAGAGGTGATCACTATAAGCAATAGTTATTTAAGTCCTATCTTTCCTTTTGAGCATGAAGGAGATGTACCGGAGTTGGGTTATCGCTAATAGCGCATAGGACTTGAGACACTTCACGCAAACTCAGTTATACATGGGTTTTGACCCTAACCGTGACTCTCCTGATTCCCGATGTTGTCATCATCATAACTGTCATCCTGGTCATTGCTGTCATTGTCATATTTGTCACCATCATCACCGTTATCGTCATTGTAATTGCCATCGTCGTCACCATCATCATCACCCTCTACTAGACTGTAGGCCATATCTTTTCATCTGGCTCATTTTCATTTGATTTGAGTTCCTAAATCCTCCATGAACATAGGAAATAATGCATAAAGGTCTTAAATACAGCTCGTAACATGTAGCAATTTCTCAATAAAAGTATTTTATTAGCAATAGTAATATTAACATTACTATTTATAGACTCCAAGATTTGCTGCAGCTTCAAACATGAAATGTTCAACCACTCTTGGCTTAATTTTACTCTCAATTTTCGCTATAGATTGCTGACCATATAAAGTGGCTGTAACAGTTCTAACTTCCAAAGCAATGGAAATGGGTTTGGGCTGATTATAGCAAAAAATAAATGTAAAAGTGCCTAACAACTTGGAGAACGAGAAGCAATATGGCTCGAATCACTGCCAAACACTGTGCAAATCACCCTTCAGAACCAACTGAGGACACTGCTGCCAACATAAGGGACTCTAGACGCTTCGTTGTGCTGCTGATACCAAACGATAGGGCTGCTTCTGCTCCCGCCGCTGCTGTCCCAGGAAATGGATGATGGTTATTCTTCCTTTAATTACTCTGGTTTCTCAGAAGGATGGGCTTTTCAAGATGGAAGAAAACACATTCTGTAGAACAGACCACTCAGGCACAGAAAATTTAAGGCTTTTCCTAAGGCACAAAATCTGTGGTTCCCAAATCCCATTTCGATATGCTTTCTACCACACCACACTGTGTAAGAAAATACAAACAAACCGCCAAAACGCATGTCTCATGAATAGAAAAGAGGCTATACAGTGCCTCCTATTTTCTTTATTATTATGCCAAAACATTTAAATTTTCATCAAAAGTGCCTGTTCCTAACGTTACACCTATGCACTGTAGTCGTGCATTCTTGTTTTTGTGGGATGGACCACAGTCACAGTGGTCACTCACATTGGAACGGTGCCGGCACTCAGAAAGAGGAAACAGAGCTCAAACCCAAGCCACATCCCTGCGGATGCACTCAGGTCACTGGCCCAGTAATACTGGAAGCCTCCCCTGAGAATCTTCTAAGAAAACAAAAAAGTTACTTAAATGGTGATGATGGGTTCAGAGGGAGAAATCAATTGCCCCCAAGTACTGCAGAAAGCAAGTGGTAAATCTGTGCATAAACCCGAGTCCCTTCCTTCCCTTATGGCATTCCAATAAGCTACATTTATGTCCCCATAGAGCATTCTAGATTTCTTAAAAGAAATCGAATGTGATCACATTAATAAAATAACAAAACCACTGTGGTTGCTTATGATTATCTTCATGATAAGAGCATAACCAAATCCCTCCCTACTCTTGCTGCTGGTTTCAAGGGTGGCCTGAACTGAAATTTGGCTTGGGGGAGGTAGGGCACGTGGGCACACCTCATCGGGAGGAAACCACAGAAGCCGATGCAAGCAAGCAGAGAGGGTAGACTGTGTCCAAGGGACAGCCTGTGTGGTCAAAACCAGGTGGTAGGAGAAGGCTTTGGTCAGCGGCCCCCCAAATCTTGCATTGTGTGGATGGGACTGGACAGAGACTACAGTCCAGGTAAGGAACAATCTTTTAACTGCTTAAGGATTTTGCTTCATAAAAACAAAACAAGCTAAAGTAGCTGACAAGGACACAAAGAGTACAATAACATGGAAGAATAAATGAAGAAATGCTGGGAATGAGAAAATATGTGCAAGAGAAATAAGATGAAATCAAAAGAAAAGGAAATATCCGATCCTATATTAGGGTTGTTATTTGAGCTTCCTAGATCCAAAGCAAGGAAGACACTATGATCAGACATGGCGGTCCTCGCGTCTGTAGAGGTGAGACACATTGTCCATGCGCACTGTTAAGTCGCTCAGGGGAGGAAAGCTACTCACCAAGATGGAGATCGTCCTCCAATCTTGGGGGTGTAAAGGTCACGCAATGAACTATACACTCAGCACTACATCTGTGCAAAAAAAAAAGAGTAACTAAATCTATAGGGCTGCTGTGTATACCATTTTTCGATATTCACTCCTGATAACATTTTAAATTAAAAACTAAAATATTTTATAAAAGGGAAAGGTTAATAATGATTTAAAATAAAACAGCAGTGGTGTGAGCAAAGCAGGGGAAAAGGAACGACGCTGCAGAGACGGGATCAGCGGTGACAGGAATAGAATTGGCTGAGAAGAGCAGGGAGCCAGACTGTTCCAAGGGTTCCCTCTAGAACAAGGGACAGTGAGATCCCATTAAGCAAGGTAAGGAATGCCAGGGAAACGACCACATTACTTGGGATCAGGGGCAGGTTGAGAATGCAGAACACAAGTAGGTTTGGACATGCTGAGTTCGAAAGCCAGTAAAAGTTCTGAGCAGAGCTGATCGAATCTGCAGGCTTCCTGAACACGCATCTGGAAAAGGCAAGGGAACATGTTGGATAAGATAAGGTCAAAAGTGGACTCCGTTATTCAGCCATAAAAAGGAATGAAATCATGCCATTTCCCCCAACGTGGGTGGACCTCAAGGGCGTTACGCTAAGTGAAACAAGTCAGACAGAGAAAGACAAATGCCATATGATCTCTCTCATAGGTGGCATCTAAAACAAAAAAAAAAACAAACGGAAGAAAGAGCTCACAGATGCAGAGAATAAACTAGTGGCAGGGTATGGGAGAAATGCGTGAAGGGGGTTTCAAGGCAAAAAGAAAGGAACACTGGACTCCAGACAAGAAAGGAGAGAAGAAGGGGTCTTTCAGGAGAGACAGGGTGGGCTGGGAAGGGGAGCTGAAGGGATCTGAAGAGAAGGCAGAGAAACCTCTGAAGAGAACAAATATTTGAGAACGTATCTAATGATTTTCTTTCAAGGACACTGCGAATAATAAAGCAAAATAGCTACTGACATTACATTCTGTATTACTTAGAAGGTCTTCCTTGCTCCAAGATTTAAAATATTTTGTTTTCCTTTAGTACTTTTTACTCTCTCTAGTTAGTCTTTTAAAGGGCCTGAAATATATTTTTAATATGGTATGAAGTAGGGTTAGACTTTATATTATTTTAAATGGAGAGCACTTTCCCAGGACTATATGTTGATGAGTGCATTCTTTCTGCTCATGTCTTTATAATAATAAACCCACACACGCACGCACACACAGAGGTATATACACTCTGTATACGCTCCCCATTGATCCACTGGTGTTCTCCCAAGAACGGTATATTTTTAAACGATCATGTCTATATTTGCTAAGGCACAGAAACAACTTTCTTAAAAATACACCCTAAAAGTCTTCACTGGGAACATTATAAACACAGGATAAACTCCCCATAATGGGTAACAAAAAAGTTAATTACTTGCTCTCAACATACCTCTCCCTAGCCTGAATTCCTGCCACCCACTACTAATCCCATGTTTTTGTGAAGAACATTTTTATTTTTAAAAATACTTCATGTCACGGGCGCCAGGGTGGCTCCGTTGGTTAAGTGACCGACTTCAGCTCAGGTCACGATCTCACAGTTTGTGAATTTGAGCCCTGCATCAGGCTCTGTGCTGACAGCTCAGAGCCTGGAGCCTACTTCAGATTCTACGTCTCCCCCTATCTCTACCCCTCCCCTGCTCACGCTCTGTGTCTCTCAATAATAAATAAACGTTAAAAAAATTAAAAAAAATACTTCATGTCAGTTCTTTATTCTGCATCATGATGTGTGTGTTCTAAACATCGAATCACCTTGCCAGTGTTTTTATTTCCTGAACCATTTGGGAGAAGGTTATGTATAGAGATCATGTCCCTCTACCCTTTAATATACATTTAAGTTCTTCTCTCCTAAGAACAAGGATATCATCTTCCGTAACAGCGCAGCTATCAAAGTTAGCACGTATAACACCGATATAGTTTCATCGAATATACATCCCATCTTGCAATGGTGATTAAACTAGTGGTAATCCAGCAGTGTCCTCCAGGATGTTTCCTCTGCTCTGATAGGAATGCAACTCAAGATCACATATTGTGCTTAGCTGTCACATCTCTTCGGTCTCCCTTTAACCCGGGACAGCTCCTCGACTTTACTCAGTCCTTCACGACACCAACTCTTTGAAGACCGAAAGCACGTTATTTTGTGGGGCTTCTCGCTTTGGGCTTGTCGGAGGCACCCCCCCCCCCAGAAGCACACATGGCCGATTCTCAGGGCACTGAGTTTGAAGACAGCCAGTGTCTCTCCGCTCCCTCCGGTGATGCTAATTTTGAATTCCTGGTCGAAGGGGAGTCTGGTATTCCTGCTATAGTGGCCATTTTCCCCTCAACTAGCAAGCACTGTGTAGGGAGAAACTTTTGAGAACATGCAAATTCTCTGCTCCTTGTCCGATTTTTAATTTGTGAATTCCTACCCATTATTTTTGAAGATCGCCCTCTCTTTGGTATGAAATCTTCACAGGTCCCAAAGCACCGCAGACGATAGTCCCTTCTTTACTTCTAGCACAGCCTGTGTGTGTCCGTGCCCTGGGACGCGCCCCTGACTTAGGACGCACTGCAAGTCCACACTTACGTAACACTCTCCTCTTTTTACTGACTTTCCAAAGACAAGGAAAACATATTGCCAGCGCTGTTTCTTAACCTCACCAATTAATTACATTATTATCAAGGGACTTATATTTTCTTGAAGGAAATGCTCTAAGGTTTGCATTTGAGACTAACGAGATGGGAAAGGGAGCCCGTTTTGTAATCCCTTGGATTGAAGCATTTTTAACAAAATCATATTCATAGACTCTAACAACGACTGCCTGACGGACCAAGAGAAAATTAAAAATAAAAGTTTTGTTATTTGACTTTGCTTTGAGATCCTGGCAGTAAACATGCTGTCTGGGCCCCCTGCACTGCGCGGCTTGAAGACGCGGGCCCCCTTTCCCAGAACGGTAGAAAACCGAGGAAAGTCGGGCATTTGGGCCTAGACTTAACCTTCATTGTCATTCTGTAACACATGCTATTTTGAACGAGTCCTTAAGACAGCATCTGCGCAGTTTCATTTCTCACAGAAATGACGGTCAGAGGCGTGTTCGTAATGGGTGGAGTCTCTCCTTCTCTGCCACTCAATTTCTGGCCGCGTGACTGTTCTAGAAGACGGGAGACGGTAAACTTCGTGGTCCCTGTACTTGCACGCACGACTCCCACCCCTGCCGAGCCTCTCCCGTTTTGTATGCATCTCGGAGCAACGGCAGCGCCTGGCCCCGGGCTGCTGTCCGACACAACTACACAAGTTTCCATTTCCTCCTGATTTTACGGAGCTAGTGGGTCTTTCAAACCATAATCTCCTTTGTCCAGTCTCCAGGTATCAGCCTCCGGATGTCAACCTCAGAATCAGAATGCCCTTTGTCTCCAAGCCCATATGAACACACCCTTCTAATGGCCGATGTCCTCCAGGCTGAAGGAGGCCACGAGGGTAAGTTAGACTGGTCCCTACCCTAAAGGACTGTGCAACAGTCTGATGGAGCAGGAGTGGGTGCTATGAGTTCTCTTTTCTTTTTAAAGAAAATGTTGCCTCCCAGCCAGCTAGAGCCTTCACAGTTTCAATATCCAATTTCCTCTCTCCTCCGCCTCAGAACTGCCAATGCCGACTTCTGGGATTTTGGAGCCGGCCCTGCTGAGATCTCTGATGGGCAGGCTTTCCCAACGCAGGGTTCGGAAGGCTTCTTCAAACCAATAGGTTCATGTGAGTGAAAAATCGGTCTAATGAGTTTTAACAACTCTTTATTCAAATTTGATTTTTTTTGTTTATTTACTATTTAGAGAGAGAGAGAGAGAGAGAGAGAGAGAGAACGAGCACAGGAGGGACAGAGGGAGGAGGGAGAGAATCCCAAGCAAGCTCCATGCTCAGCGAGAAGAGCCCGACTCGGGACTCGATCCCACGAACCGTGAGATCATGACCTGAGCTGAAATCAAGAGTTAGACGTGTGACCCACTGAGCCACCCAGGCATCCCTAAATTTGATTATTTCACTGAGCACGAAGTTAGCTTCAGGCACATTACTTGGAGGACTGAAAAAACTGAAGGTGACACAGTCCTGGCTCAAGGTGACTCTCGTGTGCTGAGGAGATGACAACTTTATGTGAACTTCAGCTGCCGCGTAAAATCACAAGCTCGCCTTCCCCCCACCCCCGCCAAGGCAGTGAGCCCTCGCAGATCTGTAGACCTCAAGTCCGGCCAGGCCACAGCGATCAGGTTTGACAAACACGATCCGTAACGCAGACTCCCGCCCCCCAAAATAAGAGCCCAAGAACCACCGGCATTCAAGAACTCCCGAGAAAACCAGAATCGTGGGCCCAGCCCAGAACTTGGGAGTCAAATTCTGCATGATAACATGCTTCTTAGGTGCCCGGGACACTCACTAATAGCCGAGAAGCATCTGGCGGCGTTATTCTTTTATTTACGTTTTAAACAGTGGCATTAAGTTTGCAAAGTTGACTGCGCATCGGAAGAGACTGTAGTTTATATCGCAACAGATAATTTATTTATTCCTGTAAAGCCCTCGTGTCCCTGAGCTCTGCCCCTCTTTCCCGAAAGCCTTTGAAGCCAGTGCAGCTAAAGAGCCCTGCGCAGTGGCAAGGGAATCAGAAGCAAACATTACCATTCTGGTCACTGGCGGCAGCACCAGCTGTTACGTAATTTTGTTATGAAGCTATTTCCTGCTACTGGAGGGTTTGAAATAACATTTACTTGTATAATTCTAATTCTATTTAGCTTATCCATCCAGGGCCAAATAAAAAGCATAAATTAATCCACTATGAATATGTCAGGCAGATAACCATTTTAGAATACGAGAGAATTAAATGTTACTTACAAATCCTTTATAACCTTATCAAAATACCTTTCCAAAGATCTCTCAACATCTGTCGGATGTCTCACATTTGACCTACTGTTGTTGGGTGGAGCGGGATTTTGAAACCCTCAGCCTCCTGGGCAGGCAGGCTCTGGAACATGCGGGGGACACAGGGAAAGGGGGCCCAGCTGGCAAGGAGCTGCCAAAGGAAGGAGAGGATGTCCTTTCCCACGGACTTCCTCTATCTCAGATCTCTCAAATTGAGACATGTGACTAAACAATGGTCAGATCCTGTCGCCTGTACAATGCAATGATTTTCCTTTATTTCTTTTTTTGTTGGGTTGCAAAGGCTTTTGAAATGTATAGTGTCGCGTAAAGTGGCTGTGAAGGGGGCGGGGAGGAGGAGGAGGGGGCGGGGCCGAGAAAGACTGATTCTTCAAAACAGTCTCACTTCCTCAAATTGGGAATCTTCCTGAAAGAGAAGCAGGTGCCAGTCACCCTTCGAGTGTGTCCCAGAGGAAACACAAGGTATGTCCTTTCTCCTGGGAGGTAGTTCTATGTGGCTGGGCCTTCCTGAGCTCACCCTGGCGTTCCCTCTCCTTCCCAGGGGAATACGGTCTAATCCTAGGGTCCAAGCACCGGGTCTTGGAGCTTTCCTCTTAGACGCTGAACCCTGCTTCTCTGTAGACTAGCCCAGACAAACACCCCACATCGGAAGCCATCGGAACACTGCTAATTGCTCCTAACAGAGTCTCTGCACCTCTTTCCTCCCTCTACCCTAGAGGGGACCGCTGGCTCTGAATCAGCCTATAGCTTATTCGGCTCTAGGACTGGAGGGATGTTGGGGGTAAGGGGACAGGGATTCTCTTCGGTCAGTTTTCCTAACCCAGGGTCCAGCAGGCTTGTCTCTATCCTTTGCATCTAAGGTAGCCATTAGAATTCTGAGCCCAAACAGGTTAAGACTGTTCTAGGATGTATGAAGCAAGGAGTTGATGTTGCTTTTATTGGGACCATGCATGACCGCTCATCACAAAAATTTCCACGTGTTCCCAAATCTAAGAGAATTTGATGTATTTTGGGAGCAGGATTATATATAAACACATAAATATGATTTTAACTTTTACGTTGGCCAGTGCAATTAAACACGAATGGCACTGCTTACCAAAAAAGGCCTTTTCCTCGGTTTTCACCTTACATACAATCATGTTTAAATCAGAGAAGAACAGGAAGGCGAACTGGTTATACTGAGGGGAAAAAATATTACCAGGAAATGTGTCATTTCATGACATAAGAGAGCACATGGAAGAGGAAGGGGCAGAAATAGAAAGAAAGAAATAGAATAAAGGCAAAGATACATACAAATGGTGGGAACCATTTACAAACCCCATGCAAAGGGAAGAACCGAGGACGAGGACGGTACACAAATACAGAAACAGGAAAACCAGGGGCAAAATTAGCATATGTGAGAAAGGAAGAGAAAAGAACAAAATCAAAGACAAGCAGCCAATATAAAATGAAAATAAACAGTGTCACAAGAACTAGAAACCTAGAGATTGCCAGAGGGAACGGAACAAAGGCCCAAACTAAGGAATTATTGTAATGAGGAGGAATAGGACAGTAGGAACTCTAGGAATGTATTAAAATATGCCACGAAGGAAGCGATGTGCCAGTTAAAAAAATTAAAAAAAATAAAAACACAACAGAATCCCTAGTTACAATGGAGTAGAAAAGAGACACAAAGATATTTTGGAAAGAAGGCATTCCTGAGGGGCAGCAAACCTCCACTCCAGGCTTACATCTGCCACAAACTCATTCTCAGTAGGCTTTGATGTCCTCATCTGTGACACGAGACAGTTATCATGATGCCACGTGGTCTGCATGTGCGTGCGTGTGCGTGTGCGTGTGTGTGTACCAATATCAGGATGTGGCCTGTTTTCTGCTCACTCTCCTTTGTTTGTTTTTTTCTGTAACTCACAACCTCTCTGGGCTTGTATTTGCTCCAACATGAGAACAGTTACACTTTTCTCCTTAATCTGATTATTCTCAAAACTAATGAGTCTATAACACTTTTTCCAGGTACCATTTTGAATTTCCCTATGAAACTTTGCAATGATTTCACTCGCGACTGCCAGCGATCTCTCACGGGAACACATTTGGGACTTTTAAATTCCTCTTTAAAACAGAAACAAATTTTTCTCAACCTTAAAAGTAACCTATCTTGTGATTAGGTAGGGCCCGACTTTTCAGGTCAAAGATACTCTATTTTTCCAGACAGGGCCAAAGGATATACTCATATGCTGGCATACACAGGCTCTAACTTCCTTTGATGTAGGACTAAATATTCTTTCCTACTGAGAAGCGGTGGTCGAGAACTTCCAAGGGATAGGGAAGGTTTTCTCAGTAACATTAAGCTGAGAAGATATTCTTTTCCCACCTGAAGTCAAGCATTTCTATAAAAACATTCATCCTATTCATGCGGATAGGGAGGGTTTCATGAGAGGCATTTCACAAAAGAGATTCACAATTTTACAGGCCAGGAGGGATTTTCCGGAAGGCTTGAGCAGACTGCATTCTGCTGGAAATGAGGTGGACCGACAGACAGTGTTGTCCACACTGCAGATCTGTGCAATAATAAATATGTAAACTAAATAGCCTTCCTCCCAAATACAGGGGTGAGGAAGTCTCTGTAGTAACAGCCACGTGTCCCTCTGTGCTCCATGAGACCACACAAGGCACAACCGTCAAGATATAATGGCCTCTGGTGTTGAGCTGGGACGGCCAGAGGCCCCCCACGCTGCTGGGTCCAGGGGTAGGGTGCTGCCCCATGTGGTGGGCGAGGGGAGCACAAGAGAAGGTGCCACGCGGCCCACCCTCAACAGTCTCCAGCCTTCCCCAGAGCGGGGTGTCCCCGATGCCAGCCCGTGGGGTGGGAATGTCTGCGAGCCTCGAGACTTTGCTTTCTGCAGAAGCTGTTCCTTTCATTTGTATACGCTTGTGTCCCACACAGTCTCATTTGTGTTTTCTTCCTAGTCATCCCAGGATTGTTCTTGGTGCTTTCTGCAACAAATTATTTTGTCATATATGTATACTTTTAATGATTTCCAATTTTACAGGTCACCATTAGGGAATCCAAAAGAGAGCTGTGTGAACAGAGGGGATTTGACATTTGTCAGCAAGATCCATTTTCCAAGCCTGGGGGCCTCGGAGGCGGTGCCCCTGAGCCGCCGCTGGCTGGGCGGCTGACCTCCACGTCCTTAGATGAGTACATTCTGAATCTTTTTATTTAATCAAATGCAGCAATGTTGTCGTGTATTGCTAGCTGCCAGGCTTCATTTTCTTTTCTCCCGGTTTTTGTTTTTGTTTTTTCTGATTAAAAGAAAATTACTAAGGTATACAAAGGTTGAATATGAATGACAACGTAATGTAGAAGGTAAAAAAGAAACAGCAGCCCAGGTTCTATACCCCAAATTAACTATCTTGCACAGTATAATGTACATTCTCCCAATTGTGTCCATACATATGGTTAGAATTATTTTATGAAACCAGATTACTCATATGTTTATGTACATGTATAAATGTTTGCTTTAAAACTCAAAATGAGCTATATGTATTATATATGTAGGCACCTACTACATATATATCTTTTCCAATACTTATTAGACATTTGACAAAAAACTTCAAATTCCGTCAAATTTATCATGACAATCCCAGCTAACACTAATATTAAATTTAGTCTTTAAAAAAATAATACTTATCAGAACCCCAAATCAGAAAATAATTAGAATTAAATCTAACACACTTGAGTGGCTTGACAGTATACCTGAAATGGTACCCAGTCTTTTTTTAAATTTTTCCATTTTGAAACAATTATAGATATGCAGAAGATTATACAGATCCATACAGAGAAACAACCATACCTTTCTCCCAGCTAATCCCAAGGTTAACACATTATACAAGTAGAGTAGAAACATCAAAACCAAGAAAGTGACATTTCTATGATCCATAGAACTTAAGATTTCACCATTACATATGTACTTATCTGTGTGCGTGTTTGTGCATGTGTGTGCATGTGTGTGCAGTTCTATGCAAGTTATTACATGTGTAGCGTTGTGTAACCACCACTGCAATCAACATACTCAACACCAAAGCATCACCATACATCTCCCGTAAGTTACCACTTTGTATCTACATCCACCCATCCCCCAGGCCCCACTCCTGGTGACCATTAACTTACTCTCCATCCCCAAAATTATGTGAATTCAGCAATGCTACTACATACGGGGAATCAGGCAGCATGATGATCCGAGACTGGCTTTTATCACTCACATAATGTCCCTGAGGTTCATCCAGACTGTGTGTTACCAATACTTTATCCCTTTTATTGCCGAGGTATCTCATACCATGGGTATACAGCAGGGTGTTTAACCGTAAAGGACCTCTGGGTAGTTTCCCGTTTCAGGCTGTTATAAATACAGCGACGAACATTCACGTACAAGTTCTTGCATGAAAATAAATCTGCATTATCTGGGATAAGGGCCCCAGAGTGCAATTATTGGGTCCTTTGTAAGTCCATTTTTAGTTTTGAAAGAAGTATCAAAATACTTTTAGAGTGTCTGTGCCATTTTATGCACCTGTCGGCAAGGTAGGAGCCATCCGGTTTTCCACATCCTGACGGGCGTTTGATGTTGTCACCGCTGACTATCTGGGTCATTCTGAGAAGTGTGTTGGGATCTCTCACTGGAGTCCTGATGGGCGCTCCTCTAGTGGATAATGGTGTTGAACATCTTCTCATGGGCTTGCTTACCACCTGCGTGCCCTCTTTAGCAAAATGACTGTGAATGTACTTTGCACCTTTTTCATTGTTTTTTAATGCTGAGTTTTGAGAGTTCTTTATATATTCTTGACACAAAGCTAGCATATTAAGCTCTTTTACCATAAATGGATATGGTATTTTGTCAAATGCCCTTTCTGTGTAAATTAGTTGATGATTTGATTTTTCTCGTTAGCCCACTGACACAGAGGATTATGCAGATTGGGTTTCGACTGCTGATGAGTCTAGCATACCTGCAAAAACTCCTGCTTGGTCCATGTTTACTTCTTTTTTTTTTTTTAATTTTTTTTCCACGTTTTTATTTATTTTTGGGACAGAGAGAGACAGAGCATGAACGGGGGAGGGGCAGAGAGAGAGGGAGACACAGAATCGGAAACAGGCTCCAGGCTCTGAGCCATCAGCCCAGAGCCTGACGCGGGGCTCGAACTCACGGACCGCGAGATCGTGACCTGGCTGAAGTCGGATGCTTAACCGACTGCGCCACCCAGGCGCCCCAGTCCATGTTTACTTCTAATGGCAAAGAAAGTCTATCACCAGGTGCACAGGACAATAGGACACTGAAAAAAATAGGTATTACCTGATGTATATCACAGAAATACAGAGTAACTTCGATACTACATAATGGAGGCTTGCAGGAAAAATATCAGAATTTACTTTCTATTTTAATGTATTTTATTTAAAATGAATACAAACGACTATTCTCCTTTGGACTAAGTTTTTGTTGGAATTTCGGAAAATAATCAGAAGTACCTCAACTGTATGTTGAAAAGAAAAAAAAGATGGAAAATTTTAGAATTCTGAAGTGAGATTTGTATACTTTAGTTCCTATAAATTGCTATGGCAAAAAAAAAATCCTAAAATTACAGCTGTACTGGATGGGAAAACATTTGACATGAAATACGTTTACAAACATCAATGTGTAAGACAAGAAATGAACATTGCCTTTTTTTTTAAATCCGAAGGGTTCCAAATCATTGACTTATAAGAATACTATTGTGAGAGAAAAGAGAGAGAGAGAGAGAGAAGTGAGGGACAAGTGCTTAGCTACAGAGAACACACTGATGGTTCCCAGAGGGGAGGTGGGCAGGGGGATGGGGGAACTGGGAACGGGGATTAAGGAGGGCACTTGTCCCGATGAGCACCAGGTGATGTACAGAAGTGTTGAATCACCATATTGCATACCTGGCATTAACATTACACTGTCTGTTAACTAACAGGAATTTAAATAAAAACTCTAAAAACTAATGAAATAGGGGCGCCTGGGTGGCTTAGTTGGTTAAGCGGTGACTTCAGCTCAGGTCATGATCTCACAGTCTGTGAGTTCGAGCCCCACGTTGGGCTCTGGGCTGGCAGCTCAGAGCCTGGAGCCTGCTTCCGATTCTGTGTCTCCCTCACTCTCTGCCCCTCTCCTGCTTACTCTCTGCTTCTCTGTCTCAAAAATAATAAAAATTTTAAAAAATTAAAAAAAACTAATGAAATAAAATAGGCAAAAAGATGAAAATAAATACAAAAAAAGTTTTAAGAATCAGTAAGTAACAAAATAAATTAAGTCATGAGGATGAAAAGTACAGCATGGGGAATACAGTCAATAATACTGTAATATTATATTGTGACAGGTGGTAACTAGGCTTATTGTGGTAAACATCGTTGCAGAATGTATGGAATTGTTCAATCACTATGTTCTATGCCTGAAATTAATAGATATTGCATTAACTACACTTTAATAATAAAAAACATTAAATCAGAAAATAATTAAATTATTCTTATGCATACAAAAAAAGAATACTGTATTGAAACCTGTCTGGCATGTAACAAAGAATTCTCAATGCTCCTCAGGTATCTTAACATTCCAGCTGTCAATATAAATAGCATTCCAGATTTACTCTAAGATGATGTACAAAAATTTATAATTCACGAAAATGATCATTCAGAAATAATAGAATTGTTATGCCTTGCACAAAGACTTTCCAATGATACTACTAAAATTATATTTTGGGGAAATAATTCTTCAAGATTCTCCCGCATTCTTGCATATCTTGTCAAAAGGTACTGACTGCCTTTGGTCTGTTCTACTTTTCCAAGGACCTTTGTACAGAGAACGGCCTTGGGAGACAGAGATCTCTCTCTATCACGGAACACATATCTCTGTCTCTCGGTCTCAGTTATAATGCCTACAACCCATTATAAAAGATGTAGTTCCTCTAAGCTCAGGGCTCCCCTCCTTTAACGAAACCCACTAGGTGGGTCTGGGGCACTCTGTGTTGCCCTCTGGGGACCGGGGATCAGCAACAGGTACAAAAAGACGGTAGTCTGAATATTGAGATTGGTGATAAACTTCCCTTTGTTCTGACTCAGGATTAGTACAACTTCCACCATGACCACGAGACTATCAGTCTAACTTGGAAGCTAGTTGGGAGGGTAAAGTCTTAGGCCTTTCCTAGTTCTTGGGTGACACATAATTTCATTGGCTCCATCAGCTCTACATTGAGTAAACTCATTAGCAAACAAACTTTTCAGTCGTGAGAGACCAAAGTCATTTTTGAAGTCCCTAGCCAAAGGTAACTTACAAAACGGCACGTTTACGTCCAGGAACAGAACTTGTCATTCATTTTGATTTCCATGGATCTCTTTTAAAAAGTAATTTATACCAGTGTATAAAGTGTCAGTCTCCCCAGAGCATGTCAGTGATTTCTCCATCAAACTGAGAGAAAAATCCAAATTGCTACCCACAGCCTACAGGACCCTTCAGAATCCAATGTCCTGTTACTTCTCCAAAATCATCATGAATCCCGCTCCCCTTTGCGGCCACACAATACGCACTTTCCCTGGAAAGCCCTCCTCATTTTTCTGCCTGTGCCTCTAGTGTTGTTCTTGACCCAGCAACCACAGCAAGGAACAGCTCACCTGGTGAACCAGAATTGCTTCATGTGATAATCAGACCAAACAGGTTTGCCGTCTTCCCAATATGGTTCTGCTCCGAGTTACTCAATTTTTCTTATTTCAGGCCTTTCTGCATAGACGCCTCTTACGCTCTGACCCAAATGTGACTTTCCTTATAAACTCTTATCTCGCCAGGGTACAGGGAAGGAGAGATAGTTGACTTGCGTGATCAGAACACCCACAGTACTTAGCACATAATTGATGTCTGAGGAAGGAACTTTCCGCCCCAAATATACCTCTCCTCTTTTTGTCAATGTCTTTGGCTAAAAAATTGTGGTTCCCAGTCACTCTTGCATCCAAGCGTGGAAACTAAGTTCTGGTCTGTGGGGGTGGAAATAGAACTTATAGGTGATGTCCAAGAATGCTGCTCAGACAGCATATGGCCAGTCATTCTTCCTTCCTGTTGCTTGGAATGTGGGCACGATGGCTTGAGCTTCTGCGTCAATAAGATGACTTCTGCATCGATACTTGTCAGGATGGTAGGCCACAAAGATAGAAGACACGTAAATATGTGTCCCTCAGGTCTCTGATATCACAGCTCTAGACCACCTGCCTTTGAGCTCCTACCACACGAGAAACATTTTTCAGTCCTGTGTTATTTTGGACGTTCCATTTTATGCATCAAGACATGATCCTAAACGATATAGTGCTCAGAGATTTGACCAAATAGACTAATGCAGTTGGCAAGCAGATTCCCTTCCACAGCCCCATCACTCCATCTCCTTATCCTGCGCCATATTTCTTTTACCACTTATCACCACCTGACAGGATGTCTTTGACATTTATTGTTCCTCTGCTTGTTGTGGTCTGTTTCTTCCCTCCTCACCCCAACAAGAATGAGAAACTCTATGAGAATGGACGCTCTTTCTTGAGGACGGGTCTATTCCTGGCAGCAACAAAACCAAGCACTCAACAAATACTTGCGGCATGTGTGAGTAAATGAATCAGTCATTGAAATTTTACAATTGATCTAGTCCTATGGACAAATCAAGAAAAGACTTATTTGACGCTAAAACCATACCTCTGCTTTAGAATCACTTACTGGAGATCATGCTTTGTTTTTTCATGTTAACTGAGGCTCAGATAAAACCAGAAGAAGCCATGGTAGCAGATGGAAGTCTCACAAGGGAAAAGGCTCTGTGGCCCTATTATTCTACAGGTCTATGGTTGATTCCACAGCCTGAAACTCCCAAAGGACACACAGATGCTTCAATATGCATAAGAATGAACATCCCTTCTTTAGCAAAGACCTTATCTTTGAATGACAAATGGAAGCCTGCACTCCAAGTAGAACAGAGAGCTGGCAAAGAAAGTCAGCACCATCTAGGGTAGGCACAGAAGTTCTTGATAACTTGGAAACAGTACAGTGACCAATAAATGTGCTTACATTGAAGTATCTTGCACTTATGATTTATATCACTTTATATAATATACTTTTTTATATAATATACTTTTAATATACTTTATATTATGTCCTCAACTAATCAAATCCCTGGATGCACGCCATCAAGTTTGTCTTGAGAATTAGAAAGGAAGGGTTAACCCTTTCTGCTGCTGTAAAAGTAAAGGAAAATTTGAGACCTACATGGACAAGGCCCACTTTGAAATTCCATTTTCTACTGGCAATAGAAAATTCTGTGGATATGGGATATAAAATTATGTGTGGCAGGAAGGAGTCTTAGGATTTTAACAAATCTTGGAGATTAACAAAATTAGTAAGGAGAGTCCAGGGGACAAAAGAACAGCATCCCAGATTCCAGGGGCTCCAAGGCCATCCAGTGGAATGCATTTATTTTGCATTTGAGAAGACTGAGGAGCAAAGAAATGGAGGGAGTAGCTCCAGGGCAACCAGGTCAGGGCAGAGCTGGGACCAGCAAGCCAGCCAGGGATCCCACCTGCCCAGGGCACCATCCTACAAGCTCCACTCTACAATGTGAATTAGTTCAGCGAACACTCTCAGATGCTCTGCCCCGTGCAGGAGAGCATGAGGACCCTCAGAACGCCAAGGCCGACAGCACAGTGAGAGTCCGGGAGTTCAGCTGATGGCGCTGGGAAATGGCAAGCGAGGTTTGTTTCTCCACAGAAATGACTTGCATCTGTCATCCACAGTAGGCCATTTCCTCTCATGAACTTGGTCTATTTCCTCCACCCCCTCTGCACGCCTCCTGGTCCTTTTCCAAGGCCCTTTCTTTTGGTTAAAGATGGAAGCTTGTTGGGGCGCCTGAGTGGCTCAGTCAGGTAAGCATCTGACTCTGGCTCAGGTCACGATCTCACAGTTTGCGAGTTCGAGCCCCGCGTTGGGCTCTGTGCCGACAGCTCAGAGCCTGGAGCCTGTTTCGGATTCTGTGTCTCCCTCTCTCTCTGCCCCTCCCCTGCTTGTGCTTTCTCTCTCAAAGATAAATAAACATTAAAAAAAAAAAAACAAAGATGGACGCCTGTCTGCTGCTTTCTGCCACCTGCCTATGTTTGGGGAGGGTGTGTAAAAATATCAGATTTTGTGTTGCAACCAAAGTCACAGCATATTAAGGTGATAATTTATTTTTCTATCAGTAGCACAATACTTGGACTCCGAGTTCCAGTTGGAGAGTACGCAGGTACATTTAGGAAGGGGGGTGTATGTGTGCATGTTTGTGCACGTGTGTACACGTGCATGTGTCGGCGTGGGTATATGTGCGCACGTGTGATTGCATGCGTATGTGTGTATATGTCTGCAGGTTTAATACTTTTAGTGTCTGACTCCTGACCAAGGGTAAGGGCACAAAACAGAGACAAGCTCAGATGTGATGAAGTTCTCTGTCCTACTAGAAGCAGGAAACTAAAATCCAGTCTACCATCCTCTTCGACTTTCTACGTGATGATGAAAGGGTATCTCTCTGACAGGTCTTATCATTGTAGATAATGATTCAGCTCTTGTTGGATCAGAATGAAATGCGCTATGAAGTGCCATTTCAGAGAATAACCATCGAATTAGTCATCTGTACATGCTCACTAACAACTTTCCTTCCTGAGTCTAAAATTCGTAATAGTGAAACAATAATTATACCAAAGGACAGAAAATTTTTCTTTCTCTATTCTCCCAAGAATTCTTTGTTTGGACTAAGTTTAAAGCCCCTATGTCTCAGAAACTCTAAAGGGGGAGGGTGGGAACACAAAGATGAAAAAAAATCATGCTCCTACTCAACCACGAGGTCACAGTCTAGCAGAGGATGCTAATGTAAAAAGATAATTATCACACAATGCGATATGCTATAGTAAGACTACCTGCAAAGTCCTACATATGGGTCACCTATACATAGGTTAGAGAAGGGAATGACCCACTGGTTAACTCAGGGAAGATCGTACAGTCCTGGGTGGTGTAAGCCAGGCAAAGAATGGGAGAGACCATTCTAGGAAGAGAAGACAATCTACACGATGTCAAAGAGGTGTGAAATGGCAAATGATCAGGAGTCCAGAAGGACAGAAGTATAGAAAATAAAAACTTTCTAGTGTCATTTGGAGATTGACTTAACAATTGCTCCTAATCTGTCAGAATCCTCTGTCAGTGAGTGTTCTCGTGAGGCGGGTAAGCAGTAACCAACCTTACAGACACTAGAGTTATGTGAACTCTGGACTGTGTCCCTTCTTTTGTAAGTTTATCATTTTAATCCCAGTTAGTTAACACACAGTGGCACATTAGTTTCAGGTGTACAACATAGTGATTCAACATGTCCATACACCACCCAGTGTTTATCACAAGGGCGCTCCTTAATCCTCATCACCTTTTTCACCCATCCCCCACCCACTTTCCCTTCCGGTAACTATCACTGTGTTCTCTATACTTAAGAGTCTGTTTCTTGGCTTGTCTTTTCCTTTCTCTCCTTTTTTCTCCCCTTTGCTCATTTGTTTGATTCTTAAATCCCACGTGTTAGTGAAATCATACAGTGTTTGTCTTTTTCTGACTGTCTTATTTCGCTTAGCATTATACTCCCTAGCTCCATCCAAGTCGTTGCAAATGGCAAGATTTAATTCTTTTTTTTATGGCTGGATAATATTCCAGGACTGTATCCCCTTTTATAACTCAGAGGTTAGGCAAAGCTTTCAGAACCAAAAAAAAAAAAAAATGCTTAGTATTCTATGGCCTAAATAATATAAAAGTTTGTTTCTCTCTCGTGCAGGAGGCTGGGAGTAAGTGAATCTGGCTGGCATGATGGCTTTGCTTTATGAAAATATTCTAGATTCCAGTTTATTTCCATCTTCCAACTCTGCCCTCATCTTGGACGTTCTCTTCATTCTCATTTGCATTATAGAAGTTGGTCCACCAGCAAGTCCAAGTTCCATTTGGGAATTGGAAAGAGTGAGGATCAAAGAGCAATTTCAAGAAGATATGAAAATCTCTTTTTCACGTCCCAATGGCTGGAACTTGGTCACGTGGCCATACCCAGCCACAAGGAATGTCATGTGTGCGCTAGTTGGCCAGCTAATGATCCAGAACAGGAGGGGAAATGAATTTGCGGGAGCGGGGAGGGGAAGCTAGCAGTACCCCGAGCTAGTAAAGTCACAACACTTCCAAACCAAGTACTCGGTTGTCTAAGTAATCTATGTTCATAACTGCTTTGCCAAGTCAAGGGATGTACCACATTGCTTGTCAAACAACTTCCTACTTCTGTGACTTAAAGGATTTACTTAAAATCTTCTTGCCTCTATTGTGAAGATTTCCTTAGTAGGTCATTGGGCAGGTTTGGTTTTTTGGCATATTTTGTCTCCCTCAAATTTTTTGTGGTCTCCCATGTTGTATAAAGCACCATGTTCTTAGAACTCTCCCAATCCAACCGCATTAGCTTCTTGAATGTTGCATTATTCCAAATCTCTTCAAGTTCCCCTCCCACCTCTCTGCCTTTTGGGTTCTTCCACTTCCTTCCAGCCTCGAGCTCAGCTTTTGTCTTTGTCTATTTTGTTAGAAGACGTTCACTTTTTCATCAGTATTTCTCTTTTCATTCCCAAGTATCACCTCTAATACTCTGTCTTTAGATGCATAACCAGAGCCTAAAACCCTTTGAATCTCCATTCATTAAAAAAATATCTCCCACAGATTTCACTGAGACCTAACATTCCATGGGTCCAAAGTTAAGTTGATGCTATCCTCTCCCTCAGTTCTTGTCTCCCCTTTTTATTCACTGGGTGCCCATTGTGAGTCACTGTAACTTAAAATCTGAGTCCTTGACTCCCTCCATTTATTTTTATCAACCAACTTGTTCCGCAATCTTTAATTTTTTAAGTAATTCCTAAGTTAGTCAATTTGCGTATTTTCTGGTTGTTTCTACTCTAGCACAGCACCCTGTTCCCCCATCAAATGCCAGTCTTCTAACTGGTTCTGAAACTGTTTAAATGCTTTGTTTAAACTTACTAATTTCAGATGAGTCTCTTCGATTTACTCTTCATTCAACATTCTAATTGAGTAATTTTCCATCCTTTCTTGGGATGCTTTTGTTACCGAATATGTTTTCCTCTTTTAAGCTATTCGAATTGAACAATTATGCTTCTTGAATTGAAATCTATCTCAAAATTTCTTCTGTGGCCTCTTCCCCAAGAATCACAGCCTAGGTAAACATTCTGACATTTAATTCATACTCATTATATACTGCCTTGATTCTTTTAGAAGACAATCATATGTATTACCTATCAATGAGATTATTATCTCATTGTTAAATACATCATACTTATTTTTGTCTTTCTGTATTTGATAGAACACAGTGAAATGAGTTATCCTTAGTACATAATAATAAATATTTGTTAATTATCTAAGCTTCATCTGAATTCCGGGGGATGAAACCATATATACAAATATTCAGCTCTCGACTGTCTGGTAATAGCCACTGATTCTTAGCTGAGTTTCATTTTATTTCTTAAACAGGCTCTGATGTTCGTACACGTTAGAGCCTCAAGCCAAAAACTGGTCTCATCTGGGAGTTTTCCTTTCCTGATCTTTGACATTAATCTTTCAGTAAGTCCTGTTCTTTCCACTGTGGTCTTTTCTCAACTCTAATCTCTTGGATACAGCCATCTTGATATCTTGTCTGAATGACTACAATAACTCAATCAAGGTTCTGTGCGGAGACCCCTCAAATGCATATCCTGTTCCCTTTCTATTTCAATATTCATTTCAAAGTCCAAATTCATTCAGTATTTACTCCTCTTTTCAAATACTGTGCCCCTGTCAGTCCTCCCTTTGCTCCCTAACACTTGCCTGGTCCTTACCCAAGAGCTTTTGCAGCTGTTTTTCTCCTCACCTGGGATGCTCTGCCTCCATTCTGGGTACATAGGGTCCTTTTTTTTTTTTATCACTCATGTCCCCAGCTTCAACGGCACCCCCGGAGAGGTCTACCTTGGCTGATGGCTCAAAAGTAGCACTTTCCCACCCCAGGTGTTCTGCATAACACGACCCTCTTTTCATTTCCTTCGCAGTCCTTTTCACTCTCTGAAATTATACGACTGTATGTTTGCTCCATTTTTATGTGTCTTCTCTTAAAAATATGTTTCATGAAGGAAAGGGTTTTTTTTTCTTGCTTGTTGCTCTATTTCTTAGGCCTGGAAGGGTGCCTCGCACACAGGAGACAATCAATATTTGCCTAATAAAACGATGTATTAAAAAAAATTATTCTTTCTGTGTTTGGAGGAAGAAGCTGAAAAGTTTGTGGGCTCTGTTTAACGCACAGATTTTCTCCTCTTTCTGAATCATAACTCAAAGGTTTAACAACAAGGGGAAAGGATGCCAGGTTTTGACCAGCAAGGACTAGCGGCTTGGTGGCGACTCAGGAGTCAGAGAAAAAGCGGCTGAAGCACAAAAGGAAAGAGAGAGCCGCTGTGACAATAGGAGAAAAACGGCCCTTCACTGTGCCAGACTGAACAGGAGCCAAGAGAGGCATTAAATGAACCGGAGACCAGAGAAAAATGGTCAAAACACGGTAAACCCAGATAAGAGCTAAGTAAAAGGCTCTGGCAGGGAAAAACCAAGACCTGGAAATGATTTTGTGAAGAAAAAATAGAGTTATTTCTCCTGTTTTGTGTGCACTGCTTGTTCCTGGAGGCATTTCGATTAGGCTATGGGAAGCCAACCACTGATTCAGGACAGCATTTGTCAAAGGCTGGGTAATTGCTGTGTTATTGTTTCTTTTTGGTATTACTTGAATGTGAACATGTGGTACTTTTTCACATAGGAGAAAAGTAACCCCATTAAAGGCCAAAGAAGGGGAGCAGAATCAACCCAGCAAAGCTCTATAACTTGGACTCTGTAACTCGTTTCTGATTCAGACCTTTTGAGTTCCCTCCTTCACCCTTGCGTTAGTTATTGTATTCGCCTCAAAAACTCAACGTAGCATCCGCTTATTGTCTACAGCGAAGCAATCACAAGATATCAATGGTCTTGATGATTTACTAAAAACTAACACAAAAAGCCTGCGTGGGACCAAAAAAAAACCTGTGCAATGAGAGAGGAAACTGAACCATGAACAGCAAAGCAAGCAGATCACTGTAGTTCTAGTTAATAAGGTGAAATGCAGTTTTATTCCACTAAGGGTCCGGTGAATAGATACAACCTCGCAAGCAAGTGCTTGAGTCCGGCTGCCTCCTTCCTATAAGTGATGAGTCTTCCTAGGCCCACACCCTTTCAGACCCTCGGGGTTCTCTCCAGACACACTCCAATTTCTGTGACTCTATTCTCACCTGTCATCTTATGTCCATAATGGCAACCACTCTTGTTCCTAATGATTCCAGCCCATGGCGATCATTCCCTCATCAGGTAAGTAATGTCCACTTACTTCTATGACTCATTTGCTGGAGACTTACAGGCTTTCTTCTAGCAATCTGTGTATTTTGGTCTGCACTGTCCACAAAGTCTCCTAGGCCACGGATTGCTCAGCACATAGCCCTGTGCACGGTATAAATCATCGGCATTATATACAGGTTTTCCAAAGTAATGGGAAAGGTGATTTTGTTGAATGGAGGGTGTCCAAAAAATTAACACAATGACATGAACGCCAAAGACATAGATATGTTTTTCAGTCATTAAGAGCACACTCCCAATAAGCACTAAGGAAGAAACTGAGAAAACAGCCTGGAGAACACAGGGATTCTGCTCTGCTGGTGGAAACATACAAATTCTGGAGGGAATGACAGACACGGTCAGAGTGGAGATAGGAGATTACAGAAGCACCGCTTCAAAAGTTCCCCTGTATCTTCGGAGAAGCAGGAAAGATTTCACTAACAGCTAACAACTGAATCTGTTCTCAAAGACTGAAAACGTTCCACACCAAAAACAGAAGCCTTGCCAAGCCATTCTGGACCAAGGGAAAATAAAAGAATGTCAAATGTCCAGCACGGTGAAGGGTAAGTTGAATGTGAAGCAGGAAGCATAACCAGTTATTGGGTCAAAACTTACAGATTGTCTTAACTATGAACTATAAATTGTTTCTTGCATTTTCAGTTAGGGAGAGACTGAAGGAAAATTTGAAGTTCAATATGTAAACTATTTTTTTTCAGATAAGCAAATGTAGATTTACCCCCCAAAATGGAAAAGTTCATATTTAAGAACAAAGAATTCTAAGAATACTACTTTAATTATGATTTTGCTCCTTTATTTTTTTTAATTTTTTTTAATGTTTATTTATTTTTGAGACAGGGAGAGACAAAGCATGAACGGGGGAGGGTCAGAGAGAGGGAGACACAGAATCTGAAACAGGCTCCTGGCTCTGAGCTGTCAGCACAGAGTCCGACGCGGGGCTCGAACTCACGGACCGTGACATCATGACCTGAGCCGAAGTCGGCCGCTTAGCCGACTGAGCCACCCAGGCGCCCCTGATTTTGCTCCTTTAAATGGAAAAGAAAATTTTATGTATAATCCAGACAGTTCTAAATTTTTCATCTGCAATCAATGTACAGCCTGAAATGTGTCTGCCCTTCAGACACTTTCTCACTTTGGTTTTGCTCTTTTTTTTTTTTTTAAGATTTATTTATTTTTGAGAAAGCACAAACAGCAAAGGGGCAAAGAGAGAGGGGGACAGAGGATCTGAAGCAGGCTCTGTGCTGACAGCAGTGAGCCTGAAGTGGGGCTCGAACTCACAAACTGTGAGATCATGACCTGAGCCGAAGTCAGACCCCAACCAACCAAGTCACCCAGGCGCCCCTGGTTTTGCTCTTGAGAAATCCAAACCTGTTCTGATTCCTGATACTTTGTATGTCCCTTCTTGCCCTTCTCTGGAAGATTTCAGAATTTTCCTTTCTTCATTAATGATTTGAAATTTTCCAAAAATACATTTAACGGTGGGACTATTTTCATCTTTTTCCAGGAACATTTCTTTTTTTTTTTTTTTAATTTTTTTTTCAACGTTTATTTATTTTTGGGACAGAGAGAGACAGAGCATGAACGGGGGAGGGGCAGAGAGAGAGGGAGACACAGAATCTGAAACAGGCTCCAGGCTCTGAGCCATCAGCCCAAAGCCCGACACGGGGCTCGAACTCACGGACCGCGAGATCGTGACCTGGTTGAAGTCGGACACTTAACCCACTGCGCCACCCAGGCGCCCCCTAGGAGCATTTCTTAAACTGTTTCCTTATGATTGCCTTCTTCTTCTCTTTGTCTCTTTTGCTGACCCACCCACGATTTTGCTATAGAAAGAAATAAAGATTCTGAATTTTGACAGGTTAAAAAAATATGTATGTATATACAAAAATAATATTTACAAAATATATGGTTATTTATAAAAACACAGAATTTATAAAATGTAATATTTATATATGTATCTTTGCAAGAATCACTTTAGTGATATACTTCTTAAACTTGAGAATCTGTGCATATATTTGATGAATAAGTTTCTAGATAATTTTATTAGTACGTTTTATTTCACAAAATATTTTCTTTCAGATCAATGATAATTATGAAGTGTGATTTTATAAAACATACATGATCTCGGTTTCTGAATAATAAATACTTGTTGTGTGTATGGTGGTGTGGCTGGTGACGATAAAATGCAGTAAAAGTAGCCAATGCAATGATCAGTTTGAGATGGCTGCTATGATTTTAAGTCTAGCTTCCTATAACAAGCACCTCTGGAAATAAACAAGCTGGTTCTGCCCTTGGCTTAATTGATATTGAACATACACTAGGTTAGCATGTACCACTGTTGCTATTCTTACCTAAAGAGATTCAGGCTTCTTAATGTAACATCAGTGACGTGTGTATATATATTCTACAGGGGTTTGTATCCCTGGTTTTCCTGGTACATTACATGGTATTTCAGTCCCTACCCACTGAAATATACTGCGACTTTCCTCCCACCTGCTCACTCATGTGGCCTTTTCTCTGACTGTTTGTTTCCTTTCCTCATTAACTTTTCCTTTGACCTCCAGTGAAGGAGAGAGGTGTTCTCCACTCTGTTCCCATAACAAAAACAGGTTCCTTTAATTTTCTATTATCTGCCATAAGGGAATGTGCAGCGATCAGGCCCAAGGACCACATAGGATGTAGGTTACATTCTGAACGTATAGAACATACGGTTTTAACTCCCAGGAAATTATTTGAAGATGTGCAACACCCTATGTGTCCTCCAATAAACAATTATCCTTTCTCTTTTCTAAACAGAATATCGTGTTTGTTTGAATCACTAACACATAAGGACATGGGAGTCAGTCCAATGACCGCAAGATTAATATGGTCACATACACAAGAAAATTAGACATAAACCAGAGTTATTTAAGAGATTTAACGGAAACTGCACTTTGGAGTGTCAGTCCACAAAGCTACCACTTACAAGCCGGATACTTACAAAGTAGACTCATTGAAAGGTGTTTTAATGCATGGCTGTTGAAGGAAATGAGCTATTTCCTTCTAAATCTTGGATTTGAAGAACTCATTTTTCTGCATTCATTTATCAGTTCATACCTGTCGTTTAGCATCATAAATGAAACCTCAAAGAATCAGTGATCAGTGTGTCCAATACAGGCAACAGTTGGAGGAGCTTTTTAAATTACTGCTCCCTGTGAGAATGTCAACTACCAAAACAGTTCTCATTCTTTATCACCGCAGCAAATAGTATTAAACCAAATATCGATTGAACTGCCACGTGTTTTTAGCTTGCTTGTACTTTTCACTTGTGACACATGGCAGGTAGGTCTCATACCTATTTCCAGAGCCGCTCAAATGGAGAGTCTCTGCCTCGTGCATTGTTCCGTCCGAAGCTCCCAGGTGCCTCTTCCTTCCACTACATTGTATTTTTATTATTATCATTATCATCATCATCATTATTATTGTTATGACTCCTACCACAGCTACCACAGCTGTCACTACCACATCAAATCGGGCTGCCTATGAGCTACTATATGGTATAGTAGCTGGCACCCTTAATTAAAAAGAATTTGCCCCCAAAATAGCCTTCGGAGGGATATATTTTTTCACTTTTCAATGGCTAACAGAGGCCCGGAAAGATAACGCTATTGACTACGGGCGGGCGTACGGAATGTGATGAGATTGCAACTCAGACTTATTCTGATTTCAGAGACTTAACTTCTCTGTTAGGCACCAATCGCCTTTCAAAGCAGGTTCTTTACAATCAGTTGTTGAAACAAAGCAAATCAAATAAAGCGTCTCTTCTGTTCTTTCACACCTGGAAATGGATGCAAATAAATTTGGGAAATTACAAGATCAAAGCCTTCACCAAAGGGCAAAAGCCATCACAGCCTGGGTGGCAAAGGTGAGCAAACAGGAAGTCTTGGGTAAACCCAGGTGCTCACGGGGAGAAAGAAATATCCAAGCATTCTTACAAGAAATATGAGGGTTTACCTTTCAGATAAGGCCGATAATTTTACGTCAGGGGCAAACAAACGGTCAGTTTTCTGAAGAAGACTTCACAAAGGCAAAGGACGAGACCTCTGCGTTTTCTTTTCTTGGAGAAATAAATGAAGTATTGGACACGATCCTGTAGATGACGTTTCAGCCCGGCACGGATTTATTTCGGCAAAGCCTTCTGCATAGTTGCTCCACTATGGGAAATTACCCGTCATTTATCATCACCTACTTCCTGTTTGCTGGGGCCTCACCACCCAGCTGACAGCCTCCGCCATCTGTTCTTGGATCACAGTCAGGGACACTAAATACCACGGAACAACAAAGCAACGGTCTCCGTGTTTATTATTTGCCACGGCCATATACCAACCTCATAAACACACTGTATGGTATTCCATTACTTCGCTCCCTCCTTGCACAGAATCCCTTCTGCCGGGGACAAATATCAGTACTCTGAAATCTCAAAGTATCTATTTAATTACTTTTGATCATTTGTTCAGCACTGGAATGCTTGCATGTGATAGGATTTAAAGGTAATGCTCTAAAACATCCAATGTGAAAACTCAGGCTCTAGACAGATGCCTGTCACCTCAGCGGGGGACAAGAGGTACTCAAGCTGTAACGTTCATCTTACACTTACAGAGTGTAGAAGGTTGTGTGTGAAGGAAGGGGAGGAGGGACAAGGCCCCTGGTGATACCATGGTGGTCTTGAAAAGCGCTAAAGAGGGAAGGGCAGGTCTGCAGTTGCAACTCCGTGGAACCTTAACCTCACTCTCCCCATTTAGAAAGTAAGGTGGAGGGGCACCTGGGTGGCTCAGTCGGTTAAGCACCTGACTTTGGCCCAGGTCATGATCTCGCGGTTCATGGGTTCGAGCCCTGCGTTGGGCTCTGTGCTGACAGCTCAAGCCTGGAGCCTGTTTTGGATTCTGTGTCTCCCTCTCTCTCTGCCCCTTCCCGCTCATGCTCTGTCTCTCTCTGTCTCTCAAAAATGAATAAACGTTAAAAAAATTAGAAAGTAAGGTGGATATCCATCCTACCGACTTCACAGACTGGTTATTAAGAGAGTAAACACGTAGTCCTTTTCTCCTTCATTAACGAGAATCCCAGTGGTCCATGTGGCTTAAAGACATAGGCATCCAAAGTGTGAATGTCATAGGGATTTTGGATTCCACGTGGCTCCAGTGCTGAATGCAATGGCTCCAACATGGTGCCGGAACACCAGAATGTTGGGGTCCATGTCCAATTATTGTGTTGGCTATTTAAATAAATAATTGTATTTAGGTATTTATGGGGGTAGGTTATTTAACTGACATTTTAGGAATATACTTTGAGAAAGCCATCACTCGGAGATGACACAGTTACCCAGAGCTCTCCTAAGTAGATGTTCGCTATGAATGAGTTTATAAAATGCATTAGAGCGAGTGGCACAGACACATGTAAGGATACTGCCCATGGAACTACTACCAAATCACCAAAAATCACCAAGAGCACTTTCACATTTGCCCATTATCCACATCCTGCCGAGCCTTCCCCCGTGGCTCTGAGGTTCAAGACGGATGGAGACGTGCGAGGGAGACCCAGGCATGTCACAAGACTGAGAAATCTTTCTATCTGAATTCCAGGGACTGGGGTGCTTTCCTCAGCCATGCGTGGATCCTGCAGAAGCAGAAGACTTAAAAACTATGTTGTGCAAAAGTCAGTGCTCAGTGTATTCGAAAAGTCAGTTACCAACTTAGAAAACGTACATTCTCCTGAGCTATATTTTTCGGGATAATCCTTCCCCATTTCAATCACACTTTATTTTTAAATCCCAGTTTCTCCGTAAAGGAGTAAGGTTTCAAATATGAATGTTGGTTTTGAGGTGGCAACTGTTGCCGAAAGGTCAATTCAGTCCGCTGCTCCTGGGCAGAGGGGGTGAGGAGAAAGGACAGAGGGAGAATGGATAAAAGGCAGGCCCATTTACAAGGGCATCTGAGAACGTGACGCACTTGTACCTGATATTAGGGGAGAAGGCCAGCCACCAGGATGGAAAGGGACTGAGACGTACCTTGTTTGGGATAACTGAGGCATGTGCATGGCTCCGAGCAGTAACTTTTGTCATTATTACTGCTTTCACATGACTGCAGCCTCTATTTTTGCTTCTCCCTGGACGTAGGGGGAGGTCAAATAGACATGGGTGCGTCCCTGCTGGACTGGGAAGCACACGGGGACATGGTCTCTGTCCCTATGTCCCGCATCTTCAGAGCAGAGCACAAGCAATGTGTTGAAGCAGTGAGTGAATGGATGCATGAATGACCGAATGACCATAAATAAAGATGTTCCTGCTGGCTCGCACGAGGCTTCAATCCCAGTGACTTGTTGACTTGAGCTACCATAGTCCACCCAGCAAGGGCTGTCCCCACATCCAGGAGGCATGTCATCGACACCCTCCTTCACTCTCTCACGATGATCTCATCCAAGAGCTTCCCAAAGTAGAGTGTGAGTGCTGGGCCACTATTGACATACATGTTCCAGCTGAGATTTAAGGTACAAAGAGCCTTCAGAGCAATCAGCTTATCAACTAAGTTAACAGTCCACATCACGTGAGACACTTTTAGCCTCTGACTTGATACAATAGGACAATGTACCTGGCTATCTTGTAAGTTCTAGAAAGAGTGAGTCGACAAACATCACCATCACAGCCAAAGGCATCTAAGATGTCTGAAGGCCCTGAGGAAAGTCCTAGATCACTGGACCAGTTAAGCACACCTGGACAAGCACACCTGGAAAAACAAAAAAACAAAAAAAGAGAGACAGCCCCCAAATAATTAGGAGTGAAAAAGGGACCTGAGATACGATGGTTTTGCACAAATGGAACAGAGAACGGAGTCATCGAAGAGCCATCGGCCCGTTATGCTTTTTTGATGAAGGCTGCCTTGGTACTGATAAATCTTGTCAGTCGTGAGTGGAAAAGGAAAGACAACATGACTAAATTTCCCTTGAACGATTTCTGTTGTGTACTCCAAGGATTTTTAATTTCTACATCTGCATAATTTTGGCTGCTGCAGAAAAAGTAATGTCTTTTTAATTTTTGTTTTTTTCTGAATGGGGTATATACTTGGCACCACGCTGATGACATTCTGCATGTGTATAAAACTGAATCAATCATATTTTCCAGGAGGAATGAAAAAAGAGAAAGTGAGCCAAAGCTTTAAACGCACCGCGAGCGAGCAAACTTCCATAAATGGCAGTATCACAACTTGGTGTCATTTTAACAGATTAAGCATTTAAAAATGCCAAAATGATCCAACTGAATCAAAGGCTAGGGCACATTTCTGCCCCAAAATAATTTAATTACAATCCATTTTAATTGAAAATTTGCCTAAAATATTCAGGACAGAAAATAGCAAACAGGTTACTGCCAAGATATTTTGGACCACGGATTTTTGTTCATGGTGTCTCTCCCTCTCTGTCTCTGTCTCTCTCCCTCCCCCCTCTCCCTCTGTCCCTCTCACAAGAAATTTTTGGTTACGTTTCTAGGTTACAAGAGAAGCCAAAAGCAAATTCCAACTGTCTAAATTCCGGTAGCATTTTACTAAACATCAGCTAAAATGATTTCTGTTGTAATTAATTGATTTAGGAAAATAATTCCTAAATTTTTTTATGAGTTTACAAGTACACTGAATCATGCCATATTTAATTAAGTTTGGGGAAATTTTAAAATTTTGTTTTATGAATTTGCTTTCATATATAAACATTACCAGTGGCTTCAGGGTAGATGATCTCTCCAAGATTTTTTTTTCCTCCTGCATAGTAGAGAATTACTGGTATTTGCCCCTAAACATTAAATTAGGGTTATTAGAGTACATCTGCCAGTGCTTAGTTTTTGTAACATTTAATAAAATACCTCTAAATTCTGTGTAATTAAGCTGCAATTGTGAAAGGAAACATTAAAGTAAAATATTTCCAAAACACAACCCCTGTGTAATTAGACACTGATTAAGGAGGTAGATTATCTAGTAAACTAGTTTCTTCATTGATTGCCTGATTTGGGGAAATTCCCCCGAGGGAATTACACTGGGCATGCAATATTTGCTTAAACTTATAACATCAGGCAGGATGACCAAACAGATCACATATTTAGACCAGCTGGATTATTGACATCTTGGCTGAAAGAAGGTAGTGGTATAGCCTCTTCCGCACTTCTGTCTCTATGAGTTAACGGGCTAATAGTCAGTCTCTCTTTAACTTGAATGGAATTAAATTTTGTTCCTACTCCTGTACTCTGCCGGCAAAAAAAAAAAAAAAAAGGCAGTAGAGATACATCAAGATTATCATTATAATAATCACAAGTACTGTTTTGACAAATATTCTTATTATGAGAAATACCACCCTCATATAGTTCGAAAATGTTTAACCTTTGTCATGTAACAATAAAGAAAATGACTTAATATCTTTCATGAATGATAACAATTCCATGAAAATTACAACATTCGACATCTGATTTGTAAAATGAGAGTTTTATTTGCATGATTTCTTCTTATAGGAAACAGAAATGAGTTCATTAACCTCTTGATTTTCAAAATATGTTAGAGTTGTTTAGGCAAAAAAAACTGTAACATACTATATTCAGGATTATTATTGTGCTATGTGGCATTTTATTGCCTTAAATATCATGTGCCGGATAAGTCTGTTCATTGGTTCAAAGAAAATTAAGTTGCTTGAATTATAGATTATTAATTATATTATCTTCATAGCTATTAATCATAAATACAAAAAATCTTTCTAGGGTACAATAGCATACAGTAAAATGGAACCATTTTGTGTATTTGGCGACATCAAAAAATATTTGGAACACAGAAAAAATTGTTATTTAAAATAGGAGTCCTTCTCAGAGGTTAGGAACAAGCTTCAACCATTCATAAATCCTTTCTTTACCTATTTATACATCGATCACTTGTGAGTTTCTCTAAGCTGTGTTTTGGTAGCAAGAAACGAGGATCATTTTAATTGTTTTCTCAGTAAGAAGTTCAGGCTATGTTTGTCTGGTCACAGCAAGAACTTCAATGGACCCAAGTACTTTCTTCGTGTGTGCTTTTGGTATCTCTCCCACTCATCAGTTATGTACTTTTCACTGCCTCCTGTAATATGGCCTTATTTCACAGACACCTGGAAACCCCTGAACATCACCTATACTTGACTGATAAACTGTGAAGTCATGGGGTTCGCATGACAAGTTTCTAAGCCTACAATTATAAAACTGTGTAAGAGCATCTATAAAGACTGTTCTAAAACTTGTTGAATGTGAGTGAAATTGAGATGCAGAGAGGAAAGAGACCCACCAGTGGGCTGAATACCTCGTGAGATTAATAAGAATGAGAAAAAACAACAGAATTCACATCAAGATAATTCCATATTTCAATGTTCCCAAGTATTTATTTTATTTTATTTGTTTAACCTTTATTCATTTTTCAGAGACAGAGACAGAGCGTGAACGGGGGAGGGTCAGAGAGAGAGGGAGACACAGAATCCGAAGCAGGCTCCAGGCTCTGAGCTGTCAGCACAGAGCCCAATGTGGGGCTCGAACTCACGGACCGCGAGATCATGAGCTGAGCCAAAGTCGGATGCTGAACCAACTGAGCCACCCAGGCGCTCCCCAAGTATTTTTTATATAACCAAAATATATTTACATAGACATCCTGGTAAATTTATGGTTATTTAGAACTGAAAACCAAGAAGAAACCGTCTAGTGAATGTAAGGTGGGCAGGAGTAAGAGACGGAATGTGGATGGAATATTCCAGAAACCTCTTCCCTACCATGACCTGAGTAAATGCAGTGACAAAAGAACAGCAATTATCACTTGAGTGTCCGAGTTTAGTATCTACCTCTGCGACATAATTGGCTGAAGGCGGTCAGCACCGTTGCAGGTTTCCTCACAAACCCATGGAAATACTCGAGGGCACTGAGGAACTAAGTTTTCGATGAATGACGACGTGCAAATATAAAATGTGAGTAGGGCATTTTTACTTACTTCATCACACTTGCCAATTAAATGCCAGATGCAACATAAGAAGTAATTCATATTCATTTTCTTTTAGTTTTTATTTCAAGGGTGACTTTATTTCCAAATGACTCCAGTGTAATTAGATTTAGGTATGACTGATTTTATATCTCTCCCCACTGGGGAAGGAAGAAAGCCACTTTCTTTTCTTCAACTCCTTGGAGTTGGAGAATCGTAGATAAACACTGACTTCGTTCTGAGGGGAACAAACTATGAAAAAAATAAAAGCTTGTTGATTGACTCTCAGTATCATTTTTTCAACTATGTAAATTTCAACAAATTAGAACCCCTGATAGTTTCTAAAAATTAAACTTGGTCTGCACATTTTCCCTAACAATTAACCCATGTGAAAGAAGGATTATTTCTGACGTATTATAGGTGGATGGAGATCCTATAGCCTGTGGCACAGGTAGCAGTAGGTAACTGACAACCTTTGCCCTATAATTTCAAATTCAAATATTTATCTAACCAAATGCAAAGATTTCACTTCCTTGTTCTTGTATTCAATGTTTCTTGCAAAATGCAATACTGTGACCCCATTTCTTTTTGGTCAAAAAAGAAACAGAAGAATATTTGTATTTGCATGCATGTGTGTATCTGAACAACAAAAACATTTTTTATTTCTTAGAAAAGGCCAAATGAAAGCATTTTAACTATTTCTAAGCCTTCTAATTGGTCTATATACCTAAAAATATACTAATAAATTGTGCTGGAATCTCACTGAAAGAAGGAATTAAAATTATTTGTAATCTACTTCACAATGTTACATTTGCTATCACGTGCATGAAAGAAAAGAATCAAGAATGACAAAACTAGCTAAGCTATGGACAGATCAAAAATCCTACTGATAAGTTTGTGATTACCATCATCAAGTATATATTTTTTCTAGCAAAAAGAATCCATTTTAAAGAATACTTTAATATATTATCCCAATTATTTTTTTAATTTTTTTAATGTTTATTTATTTTTGAAGGAGAGAGAGGCAGAGTGTGAGTGGGGGAGGGGCAGAGAGAGAAGGAGACACAGAATTCAAAGCAGGCTCCAGGCTGGGAGCTGTCAGCACAGAGCCTGACATAGGGCTCGAACTCACAAACCACGAGATCGTGACCTGAGCCGAAGTCGGACACTCAACCGACTGAGCCACCCAGGCGTCTCCCAACTATTTTTAATATGTTGTGCCAGTTTCATAAAAAGTATGACTTGTCCTTTGACATTATTTATATCACTAATATTTAAAAATAATAATTTATTTGGGGCGCCTGGGTGGCTCAGTCAGTTAGGCATCCGACTTCGGCTCAGGTCGTGATCTCACAGTGAGTTCGAGCTCCGCACTGGGCTTTGTACTGACAGCTTAGAGCCTGGAGCCTGTTTCAGATCCTGTGTCTCCCTCTCTCTCTGCCTCTCCCCCACTCGTGCTCTGTCTCCCTCTCTCTCTCTCTCTCTCAAAAATAAATAAACATTAAAAAAATATTAGATCATAAGTTATTTAACTCCAAGAAGAAAGGATGAAAGGGGATAAAATTACCATGACATATAAAACCAGTAAGTTCTATTAGCAGAGAGAAAACTGTAGAGGCAACTGCATTTCATGGCAGAAATAATAAGATGCTTTGATTTGGTTTGACCTAGGTTCATCTTGATGTATTTGGAATTAAAATTCTATTTAAAAAATATGTACACGTTTTTAAGTTAGCATCATTAAGCTCTGAAAATCAGTAGCTATGCAGGTCTACCCAAATAGTTCACACATTTCTAAAGAATCTGCATGACTTTTAACAGTATTTGTAGTTACTAGTAAATCCTAAAAAATATACATAGAAATGAAAACCTCCAGGATTCAAGCCATCTGTCTTTACATGACATTCATACATATTTTTATGTCCTTTTGCCCAATTCAAAATTTTTAATATTGTTGGCATTTTGGTAATACCTAAAAATATTACCAAGTATATGTCTTCTATAGATATGTAAAAATAGTCTGTAACACTATTGAGGTCTTCAGCAAATGTGATCTTTTAACAGACACAATTCTAAATGTATAAGACAATAATGTTAAGAATTAAGAATACGTCCTTAATAGAATATATATTTGGCTAGTTTTTTCATTAATTGTCTATGCAACAGGTTCCAAATAAAGAGATACTCAACACATTTACGATCACCAATTTAATCTGGGAAGTTAAATTTTAAGAACATTTTAAGTTATATATCATATTGTACAAAATCGTATTTCATGTTTCATGGTGTCTATAATTTTAATGTAACTTTTTAGTCCCCAAATTTGTTATAATGCTTGAGACATAGTACATATTGAAAAATGTTTCCTGAATTAAATTTTACATAGAATCTGGTCACGAGCCTACAGTTACCACAACTTCCCACGGACGTAAAATGGCTTTTAATCAATTCAGCTAGTCCATGATAAAACCTAAATGAAAGGATACAAACACATGAAACTTTAGAGCCGTGAGAGCCCTAAGACCACCTCCCACACTCTGTCCCTTGCACCACTCAACAAATGCCAACAATGAGATCCAATGAGGCTAAGTGATGGGTTTAAGCTACATACATCGTTTGCTTGAGATTACACATGACATGACAGCATGAATAACAGTAAAATGGCTGTTTAATGGCATCACTTACAGATCAAGGGAAAAAAATCAGTTTTGACCAAAGACCGATTTGGATTGTCCCTGGTATGCTTCCCCCAGGGAAACAGCAGAAGAGAAATGGAAAATCACATTTGTTTGAAGACTATCATAACTCAGGTACCCTATAAGATCTTTTAAAATATATGTAATCTTTACAACAATATATATGAAGAGTTTGGGGCCAGCAATAGAAGCTCAAGAATACTGAGCTTCGGGTCCTCAGGTAGAAAGACAAATGTGCATCTAATAAAACTTTCTTATTCTGAAAAAGGAATGCATTGGTCTGAATGTTTGTGTGCCCCCCGAAATCCATATGTTGGAATCCTAACCCCCAAAAGTGATGGCATTAGGAGGCAGGGGCTTTGGGAGGTGTTTAAGTCATGAAGGGGGAGCCTTCGTAAGTGGGATTAGTGCCTTCTTCCAGGTAAGGGTGCAACAAGAAGTCTGTGACCTGGAAAACGCCTCTCAACCAACCACGCTGGCACCTTAATCTTAGACTTGTAGCTTCCAAAACTGTGAGAAATGAATTTGTCTATAAGCCACCCAGTCTGTGGTATATTGTTATAGCAGCCCAAATAGACCAAGACGCTGACTTTATCTCAACCTTCTAGATGAAGATCATTCATCCATCTGTCTTCATAACCAAATTTCTCAAAACTGTCCACTTAAATGAGTTCTTTTCTTCACTTTCTAGTTCACTGAAATTGGGCTGAAAGTGGGCTCTTGGACCCACTAACCTACTGAAACAGACTCACTGAATGGATACTACTGTTTTTATTTTAAGTAATATCCCTTCTACAATGATATTGGGGTTTTTTCTTTTTCTTTTTCTTAATTTAAATTTTAGTTAGTTAACATACAGTACAATATTAGTTTCAGAGCACAATTCTGTGATTCATCACTTACATACAACACTCAGTGTTCATCACAAGTACCCTCCTTAATACCCTTAATAGCCCATCTCTCACCCACCTTCCTCCATCAACCCTCAGTTTATTCTCTGTCGGTCATTAAGAGTCTCTTGTGGTTTGTTTTCCTCTCTTCGCTTTTTTTTGCCCTGTTCCCATGCTTTCATAAATTTTGTTTCTTAAATTCCACATATGAGTAAAATTAGCATTTGTCTTTCTCTGATTGACTTACTTCACTTAGCATAATATGTTCCAGCTCCATCCACGTTGTTACAAATGGCAAGATTTCACTCTTTTTGATGGCTGAGTAATATTACTATACACACACACACACACACACACACACATATACATACACACACACACACACACCACATCTTTATCCATTCATCTGCCACTGGACATTTGGGCTCTCTCAAAGTTTGGGTATTGTTGACAGTGCTACTATAAACACTGGAGTGCATGTGCTCCTTTGAATCTGTATTTTTGTATCCTTTGGGTAAATACCTAAGAGTTCAATTGTTGGATTGTAGGTAGTTCTATTTTTAACTTTTTGAGGAACCTCCATACTGTTCTCCCAAATGGCTACACCAGTTTGCATTCCCACCAACAGTGCAAGAGGGTTCGCCTTTCCTTCCCTCTCCTCGCCAACACCTGCTGATATCGTTGACCTTCTTGAAACTCACTACCTGCTTGGCTTCCTGGACAACACATTATCCTTCAACTCATTACATTCTGCTTTTATTTCCCTTCATAGTTGACTCTTCTACTATATGCCTTCACAAACCCAAGTTCCCTTTTCCTATTCTTCCCTGATGGAAACACACCAGAGGCAATAACAATCTTACCTTTGTTCATAACTGATTTTTCTCCCTGGAGTTACAGTGCTGACTCTTCCTCTACATGCCTCATAAGTGCTGGCTTTCGGTGGGGTTCCATTCCTCCACTACCCTGCTTTCTCCATACTTTCCCCTGAGATCCCATGTCCTCTCTTTATTTCAACTCTGCCCCGCACATCGCTACCCCTCCCATCACTATCTTCAGACCAGCCCTCTGAGGTTCCGAGGTTTGGATGTCATATCTAACTGTGATGCACACACCTCATGCATAATATGTCAACTAGAGATTTGGCAACTCTTTTCTTTAACTTTCCTTGGAAGCATTACAAAATTAGCTATTCTAGAAATAGGAGTCAACTTTGACTCCTTCCCAATCCTCCCTTATGACCCAACTAATTGTTCCTAAGTGTTTCTACAAAGTGTTTCTTTGACTCCTTTCCAACCCTCCTTTCATACCCAACTAACTGTCTGTTCCTAAGTGTTTCTACAAGCCAACTCTCCCTCAGCATCCCAACGCTTGAATCTGTTCTGGGCCATCTTCCACACAGTGGTCAGTATGAAAATGCCAGAACTCCAAGTCTTCCTGTGTCAGTTCTTCTCTGAACACGTTACCCACTAACTTTATTGCTCGGGAAGTTAGAAGTCAATAAATATTTGATGAGCTAATTTATGAATGATGAATAAATGAATTACTTTCATGAATTTGAGCAGTGAAATATATAGTCAAACACTCTGTGGCATTAAGACTACCAATCACCGTCCCTTTCCTTCCCCTCTTCTTCTCCCTCTTCTTTCTCTGTATAGAAATTGATTGGTTTGGAATGTTATCTAAATATCCTACATTCACTGCCCTTAAGATGATCGTAAAAATAATTTCTACCCATTAGAGTTTAATTTACGAGAGCCAGAAGTGATGAGAATCACAACAACCAAAGCAATATCACATAGCCCTATAAGCTTATGTTTAAAGCATAATTTTCTGTACAAAAACACAATAGTATTTGAGTCCCCCAAAATTTAACTATGGCAATTACCCTTAAAGTTGGAAAATTAAAGTAAATTGATGTTATTGTTTTTCCTTCAAAAATATATGTTGAATGATGCTTCCCCAGTGACAACTCTATTAAAAGAAAATCTGGGCACAAAAATAAGCATGCACTGAACCTTCTGTATACTCTCAGACCAGGAGTTCACTGTCTCTTACAATGGTGTGATTTCCAGTGTTAGATGTTCCAGAAGTTTATGAGCCTATTATCATTTTCACATGTGTGCACATACACATACAGGCACACACATAAACACCCAGGCAAACACATACGCAGCACACATACACATATGTGCATGCACACAAGCACACACATATACACACACATACTCAGGCACACACACAGGCACACATGCACACACACATACACACACAGGCATGCACATATACACACGCACTCACACATGCGCATGCACAGGTACACACGTACTCACACATGCGCACACACATACACCCACAGGCACGCACATATACACACACATACTCACACAGGCACACAGGCGCACACTCACAGGCACACACATATACACACATACTCACACATACACACACAGGCACACATGCTCACACACATGCCCACACACTCTGTTATAAAACATTCTAGAACGGTGAGCCGTCAAGATAGCCACCCGTGTACCTGAAGAGTTCTAGCGTCAAAGTAAAGGGAAACAAATCCTTCAGCCGTTTTAAATTAAAACCGCAACTTTGTTGTTTTAAAATTATCATGTCGCTCATAACCAGGGAAGAATTTTCCTTTTACTTGGAGTACATCAAAACTAGGTCACAATGAGAACATAATATGTCCTAAGAAAGATTACTCTTGTACAGAACATTCTAAACAATAAGAAATTCAGGGCATCTCCTGGCTTGTCCAGAAACTTTAGTAGATTAAACTTGTTAGAAGGAGTTTCTCATATTTTCTATTGCTTGCACTAAAAATAACCACAGTATAGATCGCTGAGGGAAGGTTTTCTATTACTGCCTAGGTATCTGTGCTTTCCCGAGCCCACCATTTTCACGAACTCCATTTTTGTGATCATCCAAAGTAGCTGGTACTAAGTGCAGAATCGTGGCTGATTATACGTTTATATACGAAAGAATGGACTTGTTTCTAGTGCATGTTTTCTAACTGCCATAAATACAAAGCTCTGATGAACATGTCCAGTCTGAGATGGCTATCACACGCCTCGTCTGTGACCAGAAGTGCCATGGGGGAGAAAATGGAGAACAATTCCAAATAACTGGGAAATTAAGACTCAAGGAACTAGATACATGTTAACACAGGAGTAGAAAAGTCCTACCCTACAGATGATTGTATGATCTGTCTGCCACCATTTTCTAAACCTCTGCCCTTAAGGGTACAGTTCACCATCTGGCTTTTTGTTTTTTATTTTTGCTTAGATTTTGGATATTTCTGGGGCTTCAATATGGATAGTCAGCCACTAGCCACTGAGATGGTAAACAAAATGAATAGCATTAAAGAATGTCAGGTGGAGAGTGCTAAAACTCAGTCCGAGCGTGAAAGCGTGGGTGTTGGGGGTGGGGGGAGTGTGTGCATCTGTGGGTGTGAGCATGCATGTGTGTAAGGGGTCAGGTTCAGAGGGCAACAGGAGGAAGAATCCTCATCGAGGAGCTGTACTCTAAGAGGAGAGAGCATCTCAGCAAACACAGGGTCTCAGATGTCATGATCATGACGGTCTCCCTGAATGTCATTGGGAAGATAACCATGCTATGTCAGATGCTCTACAGAAGTTTAAGTACCTACTCATAGGAGAAAAGCAATTTTCTTCCCTGTTTCTTGTTTTGTGTTGTTTCCTTTTCCAAATTGGCAATGCACTCAATGTTATACTTATCTTAGGAAAGACATGATGCCTCCTCTTTTAAAAAACTGAACTGTTTTGGGGCACTTGGGTGGCTCAGTCAGTTGAGCGTCCCAATCTTGATTTCGACTCAGGTCATGATCTCACACTTGGGAGATCGAGGCCCCCGTCAGCCATTGTGCTGAGTGTGGAGTCTCCTTGAGATTCTCTCTCTCCCTCTGCCCCTCTCCCCTGCTGGCATGTCTGTGCTCTTTCTAACATAAGATAATAATAATAATGATAATAATAATAATAATAATAATAATAATAATATAATATAAAAACTGAATTTTTTGAAATTGTGTCACATCATTAGTTCAGGAAGGCCTGAACTAGTCTCAGTCTCATCCAGAGATGAGTGGTGATTTACTCTTCTAGGCATGTGACTCTATTTCTCCTGTTTTAATTTGGCATTTGCTTGAGATATTTTGATTGATATTAAAATTGAGATAAACCTTACACAATATTTTGCATGTTTTGAGAGGACTACTTTTCATATTTGCCCTCCGACAATATGTAAAGTTTCCTGCTGAAGAAATGAACAAATATGTTCATCAAGTCAACTTTTGAAAAAGTCTGCTTACTACTGAAGATATTAGCAGAAAGCGTCATGTTAATGCCTTAATGCCTTGTGATCTGCGTAACTAACACACATCCCCCCACACACACTCACGCATTCATACATACATATGGCACTCCTGCGTGCATAGTATCAGGTGAATTAAGGCAAAAGTGGTTTAAGTTATGCTTTTGGTGCAAGATTTAGGTAACGTCTACAGTACAGTCTCCTGATCTCCCTCATCATTCATTCCAAAGCTTTCTTTCATATAATAAAGACAATGAAGATGCATGGATTTTAGTATGTACGTTAAGGTCCGACTGAGGCTATCAATCTCACACTCATGAACATTCTCTTTCCAGGGCTTTTGTTCTTGTAAATAATAGAGGTAACATAAAGGGTATTGAACTGTGCGAACGGCCAGCTTCTAGGGAAACAATACAAAAGCTACAAAGAAAAACAGTCAATATTAGGCAGTTCAATACAATGGTAAACAAGAGGTGAAGCTTGTCATGAGACTAAGACAATGAAAAGTCTGCCTGATTTTTTTTAATGCAAAAAGCTTTTGCTGCTAATTGTAAAAATAAGACATAATTGTTTTTAAAAAGGCAATCAGTACAGTAATGAATAAAAGATAATACATATCCTAACTGCTATTGCTACCACTTAGATCATTATAGCTACTGTTAACATTTTACTATCTGTCCACATACTGCTTTATGGACTCAACCACACACTTGCGCACACACACACACACACACACACACACACATCTAATTTTTCATACATGTGTGCTCTCCATTTTATTTCACTTTATATTATGGCACCAAGCACTCTTGGCTCTCTGACTTCATCTTTGTAACAATTTCGTATTCTCTTTTTACTGAATTCTCTTATCTTCCATTCTCTAAATATTTAAATAACCCAAGGCTCAGTCCTTAATGTCTGTGCTCAGCTTTTAGATTCACAGCCAATGTCAGAGATTTAAATCAATTTATAGACCCAAGTTCCCAAGTATATACCTCCAGCCCTGAACTTTCCCCTTGAATACCAGCTTCATTTATTCAGTTGTCAAGACAACAACATTTAATGGATGCCTGATGTGCATAACAAATTTAATGTTTCCAAAACCAACTGTTTCATTCTCCCCCTCCCCAGAATGCTCTGTGCCTTAGTCTTGTCCATATGAGCAGAATAGAAAGTCCATTATTCCACTTTCTCTAGCCAGGGACTTCAATCTGTGATTCCTCAGACGTCCATGCTTAGGTATTCACCAGCCTTTCTGCAGAAGATCTTCTTCTGCAACGTAATTACAGGGTTTGCTCCCTGACTTAATTCAGGCCTCTGATCAAATATCACCTTATAGAGCAGCCTTGCCTGACCACCCTATCTAAGATGGCGGCCTTCTACCTCCCATATCATTATTTACTTGCCTGCCATACTTTTTCTTATTATTTATAATGATCTGACATAATCTGTCTTCCCTGATTGCAAAGCCAAATGGTATTTGGGACTTTCTACTGTTGCTACTGTTGATTTGTTGGCTGATCTTTCCTCAAAGACTAGAAGAGTACATGATGTACAATAAATTTTTTTTGAATTAAGGAATCAAATCATTTGATTTGTTTTATGGTATCCCATAGTATGAGTCTGTTGCAGTTTATTTTATTGATGACCATGTGTGTTTTCATAGATTTTCACAATGAAAATTTCACAATGTAACAATGCAAGAACATTGTTCGACGTTATTCTGAGCACGGATGAGAATATCTCCAGGGATATTCATAGAAATAACATTATTAGGTCATAGTGTATCTAGCATCATCTTTTAAAAATATTGCCAAATTGCTCTCCAAAGTAGATATATAATTTTCACTTCTGGAAGTCTGACTTCCCATTTTTTCCATATCCCAGCCAATAGCTGTCAATGCCATATATTTAAATTTTTGTTAATCCAATGAATATAAAATACCATAGTATTATTTACTGTTACTTTAAATGCATTTCAAAATTATTAGTGAGGTTGAACATCATTGTATGTACTCTTGTTTGGCTTTTTGCCTATCCAGTCTAACTTTACATGTCAACTTTAAGTAGTACAGTGGGAGTGGGAGCTAATAAATGCTAATTATTAAAAAGAAACCCAATGAAGAAATATACTTGGTTTCTTTATTTAAATAAGTTGTATGGGGCAGGTTAGACTAATTATACCTGAACACCTACAGGCAGTTGGTAAGTCCCTAGCTAATTAAAAAGATCATAACATACATATGTGTGTGTGTGAGTATATATATATATATATACTTCCAGGAAAATAGAAAAATTTAAATAACTTTAAACATTTTCCCATTATACAGCCTAACTCCAATATCATATGTTATTATTACTAAAGAGAAACCACCATAGCTTATAAAATATGATCACAAAAGTTGGAGACCAATGTCTCAGTTGCTTATCACCTGGTGGTTAATTATAGCCATCAAATTCTCACCTCCGGTGAAGAAGCTATATGAAACTCATCTCTCTAGGATTATTATAGATAAGAGAATCATCACGACATTCAAAGTTAAAATTTGAAGATTATATGTTACAATGGCAATTAAGACAGGCATCCAGGAACCAATTTAATCAAGTTTTTCGAGCCAATGTGATGGTTTTTCGTGTAACAGACACAGATATGGAACCAGGACACAACAATGTTCACTTGTCAATGCCACTGCCATGTTACCAATATTTTAGAGGTAGACTGACTTTTGAGATTTTCATCCCACAAGGAAAGCTAACAATTGTACAGAAGTTCATAGAAATAGATCTCCCAAAATTACACTATAGATTTAATGCCTTCTAAAATAATGGCCATGTATTCTCATAACAAACATTATTTTAATATAATACTCAGAAAAACACTTCTGTTAATAGCCCAGTTACCCCATAGACTGAGATGCTAGCTTGGCCACCAATTTATTACACGACAGTTACTGTCACCCTTTGGTGCCTACTGTATTCCATGTAGGCACCAAGACTGCTACTAGGAATAGTGGTAAATAATATTGACATTGGCCTTGACCTCAGTAACACACAGAAGAAGAAAAGATAAAAACAAATAAAATATATGAGATGCACTATGACAATGGTTGATATTGGAGGGGAGCAAAAAATTTCCTTCTTTTCTACAAGATTCTTCCAGCTGGACTAAGAATTAAATTTATATGAGACAGATGAACAAGATGAACAAGAGAAAAAAAATCAGTTTTATTTCATGTGCACAGAGGCCCAATAATAAAACGGAGACCAAAAGAAATGACCAAGCCAGACAGTTTTTATATTTTTTGCACAAAGAGACAACACTCTGTGAAGGAATGGAAGGACAAAGAAAACTTAAGTTTGGGAGGTTAATTAGTAAGGAATTCTAAACAGAATTTGGGCTGTGGAAGTAAATTTGCAAAGTAAAAAGTAACAAGCATTGTTTATATAGCCTTTTTGGCTCTAAGTTTCCCATCCCTGGTAAGGATGACTCTTTACCTCCTGGTCCAAAGAGAGAACCTTTCACATAGAGACTCATTTTCTGCTTTCCGGGGGACAGAGGAGGGTCTGAGTGTCCTAGTTGCATAGGCTGTCTCTTAGGCAACTTTTATTTAAGACAAACACATACAAAAGTAGCATATTTTGGGCAGTCTTCCCTTGGTGTCTAAAACAGATCACCAATGGGGTGCATGGGTGGCTCAGTCAGTTAAGGGTCTGACTCTTGATCTCAGTTCATGTCATGATCTCATGGTGCCTGAGTTTGAGCCCTGTGTCGGGCTCTGTGCTGACAGTGTGGAGCCTGCTTGGGATTCTCTCTCTCCCTTTCTCTCTGCCCTTCCCCCACTCACACGTCAGCTCTTTCTCTCTCAAAATAAATTTTAAAAACTTTAATGAATAAATAGATAAAATAGATCACCAATACTTTGAAATATTCCTGACATAATCTGAACTCAGTATTTGCCGAACAAACAGGCAACATTTTATGTATGCAGGGACTTGAGACATGATTAGAAGAGAGCCGAGTGCAGAGAGAGAAGAGTTTGTGCCACTGGGGAAATAAATGCTCAAAGACCTTGGAAGACAGACTGTAGATGAATAAAAACAGAAGTGTTAAGGAAAGGGTATCGATCAGAGGTTTTCCTGATCATGTGAAAGATTTTGGCCTTTATCCTAGGAAAAACAGAGAGCCATTGAAAAAGCTTCAGATGCGAACAACATGTAGAAAGATTGTACTAGATCCCACCCAGGAAATGGAGCTGGTTCCACAAGGCTCCCCTTCCACGCTTATTCCCTTCCACTTGCCCAAGGCCCATGGGGAGGCCGACACACTGTTCCAGAGTAGAGATAACTTGAAATAATATTATAGATTATTTTATCCAGGTTTTTTTTTTTCATTTTCAGTTGAGGGAGTGAGGTCTGGAAAAATGGAATGATTTTCCTAAAATTATGCATCCAACATCCCTTCCAACAGTGTGTCCTTGTGCCCTTCTGGAAAGAATTCTTTTAGCTTGTCTCTTGGGCTCTTCTCCTTGATTAACTTCAATGCAGTTGGCATTCACATTTTTTTACTAAGAGGCTTTGTTTGTGTGTTGTTAAGTAAACTATTAGATTACCTCCTGAGGACAATCTCACAAGGGGTATGAATACCCTAAAAAAAAGGTAATGCCTTCATCACACTTTTAAAAGGACGAATGCAGTGCCTCATTCACAACGAGTTTCTGTCATTTTCTTTCCTCCGGCACTGTTTTGAAGCTTCCAAGGAGAAAACAAAACAAAAAACACATGCACACACATGCATTCCCACACATACAAAACAGCAAACACAAAGGATCATCTTTGCCCGGAAAGGCAGACCCAGAGTTGTTTCTTCATATGGACAAATCCTTAGCAATGAATCAATCGTGCTGTGACCTAAAACCAATATCCATTTTGCCCAGTTAGAGTGAAAATATTAAACCTTCCATCCCTCTCTCCTTCTTTCCTTCTCTCTCCCTTCTTTTTTTAGTAGCACAAGTTTCCCGTTATTTGCATAAACATTGTTTTTCTTACAGATCAACAATATGATTTGGACAATTGCATAAAAGTAAGGTTCAAATGGTCTGATTGTATAGAAAGGCTTCTCAACTGCACGAGATACACCTGGGTGTGATACTCAGCTCCGTTACTCAGAAGTTCTGTTTTTGAGCAAATCATTTAAACTTCTATGGGCTTAATGGGGGCACATATTAAATCACAATGTGAGACAAAAAAGATCTATAGATCATTCAATGCTAATAATCTATAAAACCATGAATCTGAAATCTGAATGCTCAAGTCATATGAGGGAAGGCTTTGTAAACATTATCATTGGAAAGAGGTTGAGATGAGATTAAGTTTTTGGAAAGAAGGTACAGCCTGTTACATCAGACAAGAGTCACATCAGAGATCTATCTAGATATGCTTCTGTCACTACCAGCTTAGGGACTTTGGTCCAGTTACTCAACCTCCCTGAAGTGAAGTGGTATTTTCTCATCTCTTAAAAGAATAATGGTAGAGGCGCTTGAGTGGCATAGTCCGTTAAGTGTCTGACTCTTGGTTTTGGCTCAGGTCATGATCTCACGGTTTGTGGGTTCAAGCCCCGCATCGGGCTCTGCACTGACAGCACGGAGCCTGCTTGGGATATTCTCTCTCTCTCTCTCTCTCTCTCTCTCTCTCTGTCTTTCTCTCTCTGCTCCTCCCCCACGCGTGCTATCTCAAAATAAATAAACATTTTTTAATTTAAAAAATAAAAATAAAAAAGAATAAGGGGAAACCGGGAAACCTGTTTTATCTCAAATGTTTTTTTAGGCAGATCATATGAGAAACTATAATGATCTATAATAAAGCAGGCCTTTATATCATTGTGACATGGTTTATTAACACTCTTCTATTTCCTTAAATGTTATACAAAAGATTTCCAATTTATGTTTAAACATTTGAGAAATATGTAAAGGCTTTGTACTTAGTTTGATTCTATAAAAGACTGAATTTGTTCAATTATTCCTTGGTATCTAGCCTTGCATTGCATATGCTCATATCTGCAAGTTTTCACATTGATCCAGCAATCTCACAATGCCCCTCAGAGCCTGGCAAGACCAAAAAGAATATGCATGCTGGCGCACCTGGGTGGCCCAGTCAGTTGAGTGTCCAACTTTGGCTCAGGTCACGATCTCGTGGTTCATGAGTTCGAGCCCCCCATGGGGCTTGCTGCTGTCAGTGTCGAAGCTATCAGGGCAGAGCCCGCTTCAGATCCTCTGTTCCCCCTCTCTTTCTGTCCTCCTCTGCTCTCTCTCTCTCTCTCAAAAATAAACATTAAAAAAACAGGATACACACCCAAAAGCACATGATTCCCAAACTTGTATTTCATTATAGATTTAACATGTACTTATTTCATAAGTTATCTTCTCTCATAACTGGGTAGCGAATCTTTTCATTCTGCAGAAGTGACTTCGAAAAAAAAAACAACAACACGTTTATTCAGAGGAATAAAGGCTAGGATAGCGTTAGCAGCTGTCCTAATACAGGTTCTCTGATCACAGCACTGCTTATGAAAAGAAATTTTCTTAAATTAAAACTTCGTCCTTCTTAAGATTTCTTTTAAAAAATCCTCCTTAATTGTTTTTATAAAGCAATGTTAAAAATAATCCAAATGATCATTTCCTTTTTATCTTGAACATGTTTGCAACTTAATAATTAGTTGTGAAATGTAAATGCTACTGGAATGGTATTGGCAAAGCTTTTCTAATTAAAATGCACTTTCTATTGACATTTTCCAGATGACTTACGAACTCAGGACTCCATTTCCTGTTTGTCAAAAATCTGTAGAGGCACAAGTTCATTTCTCAAGAAGAAAGATTCTACCATCTTCTACCCCAAACTGCTCAAATGTAAGAACTTCCTCTCGGGTTAATCAGAAATGTTAGTCAAATATGAGGGGCTCTTTTTATCCTTTTGAAGCAGTATTGAATCACTATTGCTGTTTTTCAAAGACTAACGTCATCGACCATGCAAATTTCAGACCCAGCCTGAAATTAATGATAGGGGGTTATTTTTTAAGCATGCCAATGCATATAGAACATGAAAGAGAAAAATGAATTAAACAATATCATATAAAAACTACACTCCTTTTAATAACACGGTGGTAATAACACATTAACAAAGAGTCAACTTAAAACCTGGCCGTAAGAACCAAACTTCAGCAAAAAGCAATGATTAAAATGAAAATCCTTGGACTATCACAGGGCTACCCAGTGAACCATGGTATCTGTGTATACCTGCTCCATTTTCTATGTTTCTATCTGTTACCCCAAATGCCAACAGGATTTTGGTGAATACAGTTATCTATTTTGAAAATGCCAGGCTTTTTGTACCTTTCGACATTCTGATGACTTACATTTCATTCACGGAGCACGGGGTGGGGCGAGGAGGGGGGGTCGCTCCGTTGCCCCGGAGCTGAAGGACAGTAGCAAAGGGACACAGAGGAGCCACATGCAGGGGGCTGGGTTTTAACTCAAAGATTTTATTTTTAATTGAGGGATAAGCCATTTTCCATCTCCAGTCTTCCAGAAGCAATCTGTCCTCTAATCATACTCGAAGACAAAAATGGGGCGTCTGAGTGGCTCAGTCGGTTAAGCGACCAACTTCGGCTCAGGTCATGATCCCACGGTTCATGGATTCGAACCCCACGTTGGGCTCTGTGCTGACAGCTCGGAGCCTGGAGCCTGTTTCGGATTCTGTGTCCCCTGCTCTCTCTGCCCCTCCCCTGCTCACGTTCTGTCTCTCAATACTGAATAAGAGTTAAAAAATTAAAAAAAAAAAAAAACAAAAAAAAAGAACCACGTAGCTAAATGTCTAAGTCATGGCCAAAGCCTCCAAGCAGAAGTTAAAATATGCATGTCACTCCTCTTTCAAACATTTTCTAAACCCGTGACCTTGTGATCAGAAATGATCATACTCCCGACATTTGCATTCTTGCCAATCATCATCGTCTTCATCACCATCACCATCATCATCATCCCCAAAATGCAAGCCTGCTAACATTGCTTTTTTGCTGGTTAGAGAAATTGAGAGGCTGCATTCAAAATTGCTAGACTTTTATCTAAATAATTATTTGTTCATTTTTTCCCATCTACATTTAGATATCGGTAGTTTTTTCCTATTTCTAAGGAACCGGGAAACAATTTGTCTTATTTGTATAATTAGGCATTTCAGAAGAGTTAGAATCAAAATGAAAATACTCAAAGCAATGTAATTCCAACCTGAATTAGAGGATTTTTTCATTTCTTGGGAAATATGTCTGAAAAAAACATTGCTTAGAAAAGTCTAGCATGCATGCTAATTTACGTGTTTGGTATTTTTGGGGAAGATTTTGGTGAAAACATAAATAGAAAAATTCTTCTCTCTAATTAAGCTGAGGGGTGTAAAACACAGGTTAAGAGGCGGAATGTGGTAGATTGCCTCATGAATATTCAATAATTTTTCAATTTTTAAAAACTTCAGTCCTCAGGATGAAATGTATCTAAGAAAAATTTCCGCGCTACTTCTGAGTTACCTAGTGACACTGAACACCAGTATGGCGATCTTAAAGCTCTGCTATGTGCTTAACACATAGCTGAATTCTGTCATGAAGCAGACCTTGGTAATTTCCTCTTGAATCATCCTGTTAGCCCTAAGCCAGTAATAACGCTACACAGAATAATGGCAGCTTTCGCTTTCTGAGTGTTCATACTAAGCACTTTATATGCATATTCTCATTTTTTTTAAAGGATAGCTATTCTGGAATAGATCTAGTATGGCTTCTTTTCACAGAGGAGAAAGAAACAACTAAGAATGAGAAGTTTCATAGTTCCCCCAAGGTCACAGGACAAGTGGGTTGCAGCGTCTGACCACAGATTGGCTCCAGAGATGGGCTCTGAATGGTATGGCCCTGCCACCTCAAAAAGAGGATTTATAGAAAGTGTTGGTCAAAGCCTGACTTCCAATTGTGGCAAGGACACCATTTCATATAATCACGGCTAATAACATCCTGTGTTTTTCTTAAATCAAAATTCTAAGAACTTGATGTGCTTCTCTTCTGTGAAATAGTTTAAGCTATTACTCTTCGTGGCATTAAATCTGTAACACATCCTTCTGCCCTCTTCCCAGCTTAAACAGGCATCATAGCCAACTGTTCCTAAAAGCAGGGAAGACATTTTCCGACCTCCCGGGTAACTCATTCAGCAGTTGGCCATGCACATTTATAACAGACCCATCAATAATTATTGTTCGTTATTAGGCTGATTTACATAATTTTATATTATCCTAGTTTTGTTGTTAAGATTTCTACCTATTTGCTTTTTCTATCGGTTATTACCTATGAGTTTCATAAGTAATAATAATCATAAAATAAGGCTTGTTAAAGAAAATAAGAACTCTTCCTAGGAAGAGAAGAATCCTAACTTGAGCCTCCTTGGAAATTTCCATCCATGTGCATATGACACCACAACATTCTACAGGCTGAAAATATGGCGTATTTTCCCATATGGTGTGTTTCTAGAGAGCTAGACAAGGGTGTCTCCCATTAAGCAGAGCAGAATGGAGTCATTGCTGCGGGGAAACATCCCCTCCACACAGTGAAACACATTAGTTGAAAAAAACATTTGTTGAAACATTTTCTAGAAGACAACCTGTTCCCATGCTGAGAAGCTAATGCCTTACCTCTCATGCACCAGTTAATTCCTTCCAAAAACACATGTAGACCCAGCCAGGCTGTATCATTCAAATCATAATCTATCATGGGACACAAACCTAAGAATGTTTTAATTTCAGTATTCCATAGTTAAATCTCCAACAGTGTTCCTGACATACCCTAAAAAACATAATTCTCCACTCATACCTACACTTGCAGGCAAAATGCACAATTTGAGACATATGTGTTTTTTACTGCTTAAACTCACAAGTGCATCCAAAGCCCCAAATGAACACTTTTTAGTCCTTGCCACAATTACAACACTCACAATGGCACTAGTGTTTACAATGACCAGATTAAGCAATAGATGTGGACTTACTATATTCCCTGAGGAAACATTCTCAATCTTCCTATCGGTTTTCTATTTCTTACCATATTTTGAGAAGAAACATTTGAAGGATATTCAGTGATAAATAAAAACAAAATCCAAGTTAAACTTAATTTCTTAACACAAATGTCATTTCCAAGCCGCATGTTTAATCAGCTGGTTAGCTGGTTCCATACTTTCTCTGCTATGACGTTTCTTTGAGGCACTCGGGATTTAGATTCTCTAATTTGATCTGTCCTGAAAAGTGAAATAATTTATTAGGCTTAATTTGTTTTTATTTCACAGCAATCTAATTTTGCTCAATTAACAAGGGCACTGCTTGAACTTTGCCCCAGTCCTTTTGTAACTGAAGATAAATCACTCTGTGATACTATGAAGGCTAATTGTTACTGTAGGTAGTCTACAGCTCCTGCGGAGTTTCTAGAAAATTCTTGGAGGGCCTATAATGTATAAGTCCCCATCCCAGTGTGGCTGGAGATTTTTAAGGTGTGTCAACAAAAGAAGGAGAACCAAGACGAAGCCATAATGAACTTGTTAAGTATTTAGACATGACCAGCATTAAGAACGCTGAATACTGAAACATCAGGAAGTCATCTACACTGGTCTTAAACATTTAACACTTGAATGAATTTGTGGTATAAATATAAGAAAGGTTATAAATAAATAAATAACCTAAGCATTCCATTCTAAAGGCTGGAAAATAAGCTTATGGAAAACCCAACGAAAGGAGAAAGAAATGAATAATGGACAGTAGGTAGAATTAAATAATTAGCAAAAGTAGAAGAAATTTTCAACAACTCAGAGGCTAGTTCTTTGACGCTAGTAGGAAAATGGAAAGACTTCAGGCCAGCATAATTTATATTTTTTAAAGAGAAATAAGTCTGAAATAAAAAATAAAGGTAGTTCATTTCATTCCATTGCCTCCCTTAAGGGCAACCACCTAGTCCCCTAACCACTCCCTGCCCCAGCCTGTCACTACTGCAGAGACAAAAATAAGGATGTATCTAAAGCCCAACTTCTGTAAACAAACCATATGGGTCTGAGTCCTGGTTCTCTCCTACTACCTATGCAACTCTGGACAACTTACTTAACTGCTTTGCCTCACTTTCCGCATCTTAAAAATGGGAAGAAGCAGAGAACATAACTCATAAGGTTTTATGAGGTCTTGGTGAACAAAAATTTGTAAAGCACACAGAACCTTACCCAGACACAGAAAACATATTTACCTAATATGGATACAAAATCCCCTGGTTTTTGTTTTATAGAAAGATTCCAGTTTTTCCTTGGACCTCATCATCTACACCGAAACACTAGATGCTGCTGTTTGAGGAACTCTGTCCTTTCCTTAATGCCCATTTCACATTGTTTTAAAACATGTCTTCAACTTCTTTAATACTTCTACCAACCAAAGTGGTGTCACTTCTCTCCCTTTACATATGGACCAACCTTAGTGTCTTGTCTGAGGAACAGAGTATGTTGGGAGTGAGGCTTCTGAGATCAGGTCAGAAAATTTGGCATGGCCTCCGTGGATTTTTTTCTTGGGATTCTTGCCCCTTGTGAGGCGAGCCACCTCACCATATTGTGAGGACACACAATAGTGTTCTGGCCAGCAGCTCCAGCTAAGGGTCCTACCAACAGCCAGCATGAATCACCAGATATCCCAATGAGACAATATCCAGATAATTCCAGACTTCCTTTGAGCCACTTCAGCTGATGCCAAGTGGAGCCCACCCAATTTGCAGATTTAAGATAAAATAATTATTGTTGTAAATTAAGCTCTGTGTGGCTTGGTGCACAGCAATACATTAACACAACAGATCGTGTTGCTAAAAGTGGGGTGTTGCCATATCAGAAACATGCATGAGTAGCCTTGTGACTGGGCGATGGATGGAAGCTGTACTTGGTGACATACAACTGATTCTAGAAATGCAAGCATGGGTTATACGGTGTTTAATATATATCAAATGTAATTAACCACATTTAAAAATTGTAGCAGAAAAATCACATGATCATGTCAACCGATTCATAAAAAAGGCATTCAATAAAATTACCACTCTTTTAAGAAATCGTTAAAAAATTGTTGTCAAAGAATATCATAGATTTAAAAAACAAGCAATACATCTGGAGAAAATATTTGCATATGCGTAACAAAATTATCCCAAATATATCTGTACTGACCTAATATGTGTGTGTGTGTCTCAATTTAGATAAATATATCTATTAATGTGTGTGTGTGTATTCTTAAAAATCCATTTTTGAGGGGTGTCCAGGGGGCTCAGTCAGTTGACTGTCTGACTCCTGATTTCAGCTCAGGTCATGATCTCAAGGTTCACGAGTTTGAGCCCCACATTGGGCTCTGCCGTGACAGTGTGCAGCCTGATTGCGATTCTCTCTCTCTCTCTCTCTCTCTCTCTCTCTCTCTCTCTCTCTCAATCTCTCTCTCTCTCTGCCCTCCCCCACCCACACTGTCTCTTGACCAGCAACTTGGCAGAATGTAGCATAACTGGAGATGTATGTGCTCATTTATGGCCTATCAGTTCTCCTTGCAAATATATATACTAGAGAAACACCCATCTCCTACAATGAGATCAGAAACTTATGTAAGAATGTCTACTGCACCACTATTTGTAAAATGAAAGAATTCAAAAACAGCCTAAGTATCCATTTATCTAAGTGGATGAACGAGATAACACTTAAAAGGGATATTATCTGTATCAATGAAAAGATGTCTTCCTCATAATTTTAAGTGAAAACAATACAGTATGATGCATACAGTATTGTGTCATTCATAAACTTTACATAGCAATGAAACCATGACGTTATTTCTGAATATAATATGTATGCCAGTTTTTGAAAACTGTACTGGATAATAATATATCAAATCATGATAGCAGTTGTCTCTGGGCTGTTGATGGTGACATGAGAGGAGGTGAAGTTTATTTGCACTGTAAAAGTTGCGATAGTAAGATGCTTGGAAACAAACAGTTTTCTAAGTGGCAATGGAAAGTAGGAAAGGGGTCCCTGAACCTGTGTGTGGGTGACATCAATCGTTATGCCCGGCCATCAGTGTCCCCTAATTCTGCAAACAGTACTTGAGGAAGGAAGGAGTCACCATGGAGAATGGCTTTCCATTAGTCCAGGCACACGCCCAGAGCCAGGAGCCTTGAGCACTAAGTTGGCTCTGTCTGCAAAGGAGTGAAGTGTCAAGGAAAGTTCTCCCTTACGTCTGCAACACGGGGCTCCCTGCCATGTGCAGACGCCGCAGGAAGGTGGAGTGAGAGAAACAGAACACAGTGCAAGAAAAACAGGGTTCCCTCTAGGCCTGGAATATGGATATCTTAAGGGTAGAAGCTGCCCTTTCAGATTTCACTATTTTTATGTTGCACGTTGTGCAATTATTTTGAATTTTTCTTCCTCCGTGATATTTAATCGTTTTTTTTTAAATGTCAATCTGTCTCAGCTGTGCTAAGAGAAAACAAGAAAAGGTGTTTTAGTCGGAGTTTTATACAGACTGCAGCTTCTGTTGGGGACTGTACATGGTGCAGCCACCACGGAAAACACGGAGGTTCCGCAAAAAGATTTAAAAATAGAACTGCCACACAGGATCTAGCAATACCACTTCCGGCTGTGTATCGAAAGGGACTGAAAACACGATGTCGAAGACCCATGTTCATTACAGGATTATTTACAACAGTAAGATGTGGAAACAACCTACGTGTCCGTGAACGGATACATTTTTAAAATGTGGTGCACACATACAATGGAACATTATTCGGCCTTAAGGAAGGAAGGAAATCCTGTCACATGTGACAACATCGGGTAACCGTGAAGACGTGCTAAATGAAATAAGCCGATCACAAAATGACAAATACTGCCTGCTTCCACTTAGATGAGATATGTATAGTCAAACTCCCAGAAACAGAAAACGATGGTGGATGGCAGAGGCCGGGTAGCGGCCTAGGGAGGAAGTTACTCTTCAATGCATATAGACTCAGTGAGCAAGATGAAAAAGTTGTAGAGGTCTACTGTACAGAGCTGAGCCCATGATTCACAATACAGTTATGTGCCCTTAGTACCTGTGAAGAGGCTGTAAGAGTCAATTTTATGTGTTCATTTGACTGGGCCACAGGATGCCTAGGGACCTGGTCAAGCCGGGTTGGGGGTGTGTCTGTGAGTATGTACAGAGGAGATGAACATTGGAGTCAGTCGGGCGAGTAACACACTTTGCCATCCCTGGTGGGCTTCATCCAATCTGCTGGAGACCCGAGTGGATCAAAAGGCCTGAGTAAGACAGAACTCCTGCCTCACTGAGCTGGGGAACTGGTCTTTTCTGGCCTTTGGCTGAAACACTGGCTCTTCCTCAGTCTCCAGCCAGCTTTTGTACTGGCCCTTCTCCCACTGGCTCCCCCAGTTCTAAGGTCTTCGATTCAGACTGGAACTACACCATCCATCCATTCATCCTCCTGGGTCTCTACCTTATCAACTACAGCTCTTGGGACTTGCCAGCCTCCATATTTGTGTGAGCCAATTCCTTATAATAAAGCTCTCTATACATAGATTAGAGAGAGAGAGAGAGAGAGAGAGAGAGATAGAAAGATAGATAGATATACCAAATCACCTATTGGTTCTCCTCTAGAGAACCCAACTAATACAAAGAGTAAATTTATGTCTTTTTTACCACAATAAATAAACGGAAAGAAGGGCAGTGTCTTCTGAAGGAAATTACGAGGATTTCGTGAATCAATAGTGATGAAGCCCTTAAAACCATACCAGGAAGACAGAAAACTATTTTTAAATATTCATTAAATAAGCACATTTGCTCTCTCTTCTCCGAAGAAAGGTGGCAGTTTGTCCAGTGGCCACACACATTCTTTTTGGACTCCGACAAACAACAGCTTCCTCCTTTTGAGACTTGCCTTAATTTTAATCCCATATGTCTCGTTTTCAACCACCAATGCCTGAATGAGAAGCCATGATTTCAAAATTCAGTCTGCGTGAGTCTGACCTCCTCTCCTCCTCCCTCAATGCAACCAACACTCTGTATGCTTTGGTTTTTCCCATCAAGGCATAAAAATCAGGTCTGTGAATGTAGCTATTCTCCCTATAGTAGCACAGTGCTCTGTCTGCGGTAAGTATTCAGTAAAGCCTGCCCTCTCTTTCCTGGTCTTGGCACCCAGGGTACACTGTTTGCAGGTTTACCTACCAATGCTCGCTCTTAATATCCCCCCCGCCTAATTCATTTCCCATGACTGTCCTCTTGTCCAAATCCAAGCATTGCTTAACCCCCATCTGCATCACAAAAACACCTGCTCCTTGCAGACCTCCCTCCCGCAATTCCTAAGGCACCGATGGTGGTCTATAATTTGTAGTTGTCAGCCATTAGTCCAGAAATAGCTCAAAAGGGCGCTAATTTACCAATCCCTTCCACCTCCAGGGCAACGGGACACAGCCAGGAGGGACTAGAGCCCATGGACCAGCCACTTCCTTCTGAACCAGACTCATCAATGCTCTGTGCACCCCTTATGAAAAGGTTGGGTAGCACGGGTCCAGGGTAGCCGTCTATACTTAGAAATTACTTTCCTGAATTGTTTTGTTTTAATGCAGATGCGAATTCTGCTCAGTTGAAGCATAAACTCTTCCAAGACTGACCACCATCACTTGCACCTTCCCTCTCTATGACAAAGCCAAACATACGGTAGCTGCTCAGAGGAATGTACTCAAAACAAGTCTCCCACGCCTGGGTTTATAATCCAGCCTTGCCATTTTGAAGCTTCGGGGTCCCTTGGAATTTTATAATGCCCCGTCTGTGAAGTCCAGATCTGTAAAGTGGGTGTGCTGATACACTCCACCCAGGGCTGTGGTGAGGACTAAATGATCAAATGCATCGGACATGCCTGTCACACAGTTGGCATTCGGGAAGTGACAGCTGCTTTCTTATGTGAGTTCTATGCTGCTGATGGAGGTAAAGGAGGAGACGTGAAAAGTCAGGATGGCATCAAGAAGATACAAACTTCCTGGAAAATACAAATCTGTTTTTATTTTTATTTTTTTAAGTTTATTTATGTAACTTGAGAGAGACAGACACAGTGTGAGCTGGGGAGGGGCAGAGAGAGAGAGAGAGAGTAAGAGAGAACCCCAAGCAGGCTCCATGCTGCCAGCGCAGAGCCCGATGCGGGGTTCAAACTCACAAACTGTGAGATCATGACCCGAGCCGAATCCAAGAGTCAGATGCTTAACCACCTGAGCCACCCAGGCACCCCTACAAATCTACTTCTAAAATGAAAGTTTAGAAGAAGAGAAAATGGAAATCTGAATGTTAAGATTGCGATTCCAGAATATATGCACACACATGCACACACACACACATATTCAGGTGTAAAGTGAGCACCCAATCTCTAGTGACGGATTCTGTCAATCTGCCTGATGATCTCCGCATTCTTTGTGGGATGCCTCCCAGTCATGCCGAAGCCATCACACTTAGCAATAATCTAAGAGCATTTGCCAGATTTAGTCCAACACATGCTAAGCATTTTGTTGCCATATACGTTGGGACCAGATTTTTTTTTAAAGGTTTCTTTCCAAGCCACTGATCTCCACTTTTTTGATGGAAAGATGTCAACACTGGAAACAAAATACAAATTTGGTTCTGAAACAGAATTCAGAGAAGAAAGCCCACCTGGTACAAGACGGAACTCAGAGAACAAGGTGTTTACTCTCCCTTCCTTTAGTCCAAAGCAGATGTCAGCAGATGCTATCTCATCATCTTTTGTAGGACAAATGTCAGACAAGCTGACAGATGAGGGGACACATGGTGCTCTGGGGTCACCAGGATAGTGAGAGAAGAAAAAGACAAGCCAGTGTGGCCAGGCTGCCAGGGACTGTCCCACTACACTGAGTGAGCACGACCAGCAGAAACCATTCTGAAAGTGGTTTTCACCTCTTCCTGGACTGCAGGTAAACTGGACTGAGAGCCGTATGCTGCCTGAGCATAGAAATACACAAATAAGGGCACCTGGGGGGCTCAGTGGGTTGAGCATCTGACTCTTGGTTTGGCTCAGGTCACAATCTCATGCTTTGTACATTCGAGCCCTGCTTTGGGCTCTGTGCTAACAGCACAAAACCTACATCAGATTCTGTGTTTCCCTCCCTCTGCCCTTCCCCTGCTTGTTCTTTCTCTCTCTCTCTCTCTCTCTCTCTCTCTCTCTCTCTCTCTCTCTCACACACACACACAAAATAAATAAACTTTAAAAAAAGAAAAAAGAAATAAATACACAAATGAAACATCCGGGCATGGAAAAGTAAAATTATTATAGGACAATTATTGGTTTTTTCAAGTACAGCATGAAACGTAATCATTCTTTTTTTTAATGTAATCATTCTGAAGAATTATTTTTGACATAAAAATACCAGGGAATATACAAAATGGGACTTCCCCAGTATATATAAACAAGCTAAACTCATGGCAGATACATTCAATTTGCCATGGGATTTAATAGTCCAAATAAAAGAAATTAGGCATTGAACATTTTAAATCTGACATCCTTGAATCTGAACACATTTGTGTCCCTCTAAATTTAACCCTGAAGATTTTTTGCAAAACTGACTTTCATTTGAGGAGGCAACCAGGTGCATTGTAGGAGGTGGAGCTCTTTGCTTAAATAAAAAGAATCACTTAATTGATAACCCTTTGATTACATCCAAGTGTCCTGCCAGAGAATCTTCAGTTACCGTCGTTCTGTGAAAGGACTGTAGAGGTTTTCCACTTCACATGGCTAAGGAAGAACATAAAACATCTTTAAAAAGTTGTTCGAGCAGCAACTTATCAGAAGAGGAATGAGTACTTTGGCTTTATTACCTGTATGTGAGGTAAGACAAAATGATCTCAAGAAGTGATGCTAGTCTCTCACCACAGTGGACAGTCAGTGGCCAGTCCAAAAAGAGCTCCAGTAAAGAAAGATGAGCCGAAAAGAAGGGGTTTGGAGATACCACTAGGTTAGAGAAGGCAAAAAATAAGGAAAAGGCCCCCAAAGAATGACAAAAGAAGTTGAGGCAGGGAAGTCTGGCAGAGGAAGCAGCACAGGAAGGACGAATGGACAGATGCTAAGAAACAAGCCTATGGAGGCGTGTCTTGGTGTCCCGATGTTTCCATCTCCCCCTTCGTCTTTGTCTTCCCGATGTTTCCATCTCCCCCTTCGTCTTTGTCTTCCCGATGTTTCCATCTCCCCCTTCGTCTTTGTCTCCCCGATGCTTCCATCTCCATCTCCCCCTTCGTCTTTGTCTTTGACATCACCCCAACACTCTGGCTGTCTGATCGCCCGCGATTTGCCCCTCGGAATAAGTGACATGCCCCGGAATTTTTGTGATCACCTTCTCTTCCTGAAATGTTGCTGGATCTCATCCTTAGAAGTGACTGATGCAGGTCTCGAGACAGATAAATGGATCTTTTGTTCACGTATTGATTCAGTGACTCAACACGGATTTATTAGAATATCCCGCAATGAGTACGACAAGCATGATCCTTGCTTTCCTCAAGCAAATCGTAACAACAACAAAAGAACACAAATGCCTTAAAAGCTACCTACAAGTTGCAGGAGGTGCTCCCGAGCAAATAAACATGGTGCTGAGGTAGAAAATTTGGGAGGGCCTAAAGTAAGATGGTCAGGAAAAGTCTCTTCAGAGAAAGATTTCAGTTGAGACTGGAAAAAGCCAGAAGAAACCAGTGATTCACAGTGCGGACAAAACTGTCGTAGGGAAGGCCAAGGAAGGTAGGACTTGGAGCGCTGTGGGCCATCAGGTCACAGGGCCATCGGGTCATGCTTTGTCATAAGCGCAAAGGAAAAACCCTTGAGTTTTAAATCAAAGCGGGACAGATTCTAACCGACACTTTTTAAAGATGACCTGGCCATTGTGTGGAAAAGGAAGTGGAGTCAGGACAAGAGTAGAAAACAAGACTGAATCTCTGCAGCTATCTGCAGGCAGGAGAGCCGGTGGCGGCTGTGGAGATGAGGCGGGCTGATTCGAGATGTGTTCTGGAGAACTGGCTGGTGGGCGTCACGTGTGTCAGGGTCGTGGGGGAGAAGTTTGAGGATCAGAGCATGCTGGGTGGGAAGGAAACAGGACCGACAGTCTGAGGATGGGCTAAGATGTGGTGACAATGGGGGGCGCCTGGGTGGCGCAGTCGGTTGAGCGTCCGACTTCAGCCAGGTCACGATCTCGCGGTCCGTGGGTTCGAGCCCCGCGTCGGGCTCTGGGCTGATGGCTCGGAGCCTGGAGCCTGTTTCCGATTCTGTGTCCCCCTCTCTCTCTGTCCCTCCCCCGTTCATGCTCTGTCTCTCTCTGTCCCAAAAATAAATAAACGTTGAAAAAAAATTAAAAAAAAAAAAAGATGTGGCGACAATGGCTAGCGCTTGCTGGTTTACTTCTAAGTCCAGTAAACCTTGAACTGTGAGTAACTTGTTCTGCGAATGCTCCACAAGACGAGCAAACATTTCTAATGAATTTTAACTTGATAAACGAGCGATGTCTTGCAATACGAGTAGTATGTGACACGGAACGTCACATGACCACAACTCAGTCAATATATATCTTTGTTCTTGAAATCCACTTTGATATACAAGTGCTTTGGATTACAAATCATGTTTCCAGGATGAATTATGGTCACAAACCAAGGTTTCACTGTATTTCTGATATCTGTCCCCTGGTCCTTACTCCTAATCTTGCTACTCTGAAACATCCTCCTCATCCAATACCTGGAAAAATTCTAGGAACAGTGTTCTATTACAAGGTACCTCATTACCTCACAGCAAAACCATGTTCCCTCTAAGCCCACATGATCAGTGGAGATTTGGGAAGGAATGCAGCTCAATGACAGAAAATTCAGAGGAAGTTTCCTCAAAATGTAAAAACAAATCTTTGCACACTGTCCTTTTTATTAGATCATGGCCAAATATACAATCTTTTACTAAAGTCGAATTTGCAAAGATGAGAAAAAAATTGGTCATGTAATGAATTCCAATATTAGGGGAAATCACAGTTGCTGAGCTTGAGGGCACTCAGAGATCACGGCGTCTTGCGACCTGACTTACATGGCCAATGACTTGCTGAGGGCTGCACATCAGGGTCCACAACCAGCTACTGGCTGGGCTGGGACAAGAAAGCAGGTCTCCTCATTCATAGCATGTATCATTTAGACTTCTAATGTAACCATGTCATATGACAAGACTGAACCAAAACAATAGCAGCCAAAGCTCTTCCCACCCCCACCCCCCACCAGAGGGGGCCAATACAGAAATTTCGGGGTCCCTAGGGTCTGGACATTCTGTTTTCTTGTCAAATTTCCCATACCATTAATAGATTAGGGGGTTGGAAAGAAACAGGTGTCTTTTTGTGTGTTCATTATTAAGTAAACTGGCATACACAAATTGAACATTTTTCTCTTGGCATTTTCCAATTGGCTTTTATGGGCCTTTATAACTGAATAATCCCTAATTGTGATGTTTGAAACCTGTTCCCAAAAAACCTCCTCTAGGACAGAGGAGGGGGGAAAAAGGCTGCCAATCCTTAGCCAGGAAGCTTATCACTGAAGGCCAAAGTACGCATTGGAACCACGATTTGCTAATGAGCCAGAGAAGGGATTTCAAAAGAATGGTGGTGATTTGGTCAAGTGGCAAATACCCTTGGTATTTAAGGCCATCAATACCTGAGCCACAAAGAGCCATCACACGCTAATAGAGATAATCGATGTGGGGAATAACGTGCTATTGTTTGAATGAGGCAGGATAATCTCTAATTGCATGTGTCATCTGGAAACTCCAAGAGGAACTGACAAAGTGTGCAGTCTTGCAATTTTATAACTGAGTGTTCGCAAATCTTTAACTGGATTCTTCACCCGCTACGCCCTTTATCAACCACAAGATGTCTTTCCCAGGCATGGGTTCCCTGGTGGATGAGGAGTGGTTTATTTTGCTCTACAAAATGTCTTTGTCACAGCAGCAAGAACCCTGGTGCATATGCATTCTGTCTCACCATATGCTCTCTTTTCTCTTGTCCACTCTTTGCACATTGAGGGTACGAAATGGCGAAATGGCGGCCAATGTATGTATTTAGCACACAATGACACCCAGCCAAGACATCATGCCAGGGGTAAGGTCCTAAATATTCAGCGTATTTCCCACTCAGCCATTTTTCCTTTGATATTCCACTCCCATAGGATCACGTGGTAGAGAAATCTAGAACTGTCTTTGCAGGGAAGGAATGATGGAAATTTGCCCATCGTAAGAATGTAAACTTTCCCCTCCTCTCATCATTCCTATGCGTTTCTAAGTTTTCCAAAATGTCTTTTATTTTTTTTGAAATGAAACTTTAGTCCCCAATGCTGGAAGCAATCCTTTCTCACATTCTCACTCCTGCTCACCCTCCTTCCCTCTCTCCCTCCCCCCTCCCCTCTCTTAAATTCATTAGGAAGGACTCATGCCATCCCCTCTCGGGAGCTTTCGTGACATCCAGCTGACTAGAGGCATCACTCTGTCAAGCCAAACACGCGGTTAAGATCAGACCAACTCATGATCTTGAAAATTTTGCTGCTGACCCATCCCAATCCCGGAAGGTATGCGGTGTTCTGATTGATCAAGTTAGTAATTACATCTGACTGCCCTAACTCCCCCTGCAATCTCACCAGATTCTTCCAGTCCTAAATTAAAGGGTGAACACATCAGTCCACTATTAGGTGGTTTGCACACTTCGTGGTTAGCAAGAACATATTCTTACTATATTTCTCATCTGAGAAATATTTTCTGACATTATTAAGGTTTCTTGAGGTTGAAAGAATTGTCGAAACATGAGGGCACATATCCCTTTGCTAATGACAACATTACACTTTCTGATCTCTATTGAGAAACCGTGACCAGTGAGAAACAGGACAGAAAGTGTCACGTTTGGTGAACTTTTAAGCTAAATTAGACGGATGTACAATTACAGGGAGGGGGATCTTTGAGTCACTGAAAGCCCTTTGTTCTAGCAAAAGGTAATGGTGCTTTGAATGTCCGCTGTCCCCATTCCAAGAATGTGCTATTTATTGCTAACAGGCTCTCACTTTCAGATGGCTGTATTGGTTTTTTTTTTTTTTCCCACTATTATGTTTGTTAGGATGTTACCTTCTGCCTCTAGGTATTCTCATTTCTCAGGGAAAATACACATTTAACCCAGGAGAGCCTGGATGTCATGTCTGGCTATCTGACCTGTCATCCCTGTTCCAACATTGAACGCTCCAAACCCATGACAACAATTGAGGCACACGCCACACCACTGAGGCTATAATGAAGTCCCAGACAAGGCTCTGACCAACTGAGCAGGAATCACGTTGGAATCAAATTCCCTGGGTTCTGATCCAAGGGTCATCATGGACCACCGGGGAACTGAGCTTTTCTCTCCCTCTTCGCTCCAAGACTCCATTCTACCACGTGTAACTAGAAATGAAATTGCCCTCTCCACAGGAGACGCTGCTGTGTGGTTCACGGAATGATGTCTGAAAAAATGCCCATGAGCGAGCCTTTCCAAGGATGAACATTCCACCAATCCTCTTGCTCTGGTGAATTTCTCCTGCTCACCTCAGAGGTAAGCTACTAAAAAGTGAAAAATAGAGCATACAGAGTCTTGGAGCTGCCTTCACCCTGGGGACTTACAAATCACTGGGTGGCAGAATCCCAATGATCGGTCAGGGGACAAATCGCTAGTTCCCGGCTAAACTCATTCCATTTCAGATCTAGTTGGGGTTAAGGATTTACTTTATATTTATTTATTTATTTATTTATTTATTTATTTATTTAGCAGCCTTTAAACAGTGTACGCCATAGGGAATGAACTCCAGAAACTATTACAGAAACGTGTCAGACCAGTGGGATTGGCAGTGATTGATATCATCTTCATTGGCTTTCTGTCCAAGTGAGAAAAATACATTGATATGAGACCATGTACACCTGGGAACCAGATTCACTGCACCTTGCAGACTCGGTGAGATCACTGAGTAAACCGGATTTGACTGGCAACATCTACAATATGTCAGTGTATCAAAGACAAATAGTGTATGACATCACTTATAACATGGAATCTAAAAAAAAAAAAAAAAAAACCGAACTCATAGAAACAGAGTAAAGCGGTGGTGAATGGGAGAGATGTTGGTCAAAGGGTTCAAACTTCCAGTAATAAGATGACTACATCCTGGGGATCTAATGTACAGCATGGTGATTATAGTTATTAATAACCTGTTATATACTTGAAAGTTGCTAGGGGAATAGACCTTAAAGGTTCTTATTGCCAAAAAAGGAAATGGGTGTTATATGACGTGATGAAGGCATTAGCTAGCAGTAGGGGGTAATCATTTTGCAATATGTAAGCATATCAGATCAACATGTTATACAGGTTATGTACCTTAAACTTACACAATATGTCAATTACATCTCAAGCTGGGAATAAATTAAAAATAAGATACTCTTTTTAAATGAAAGATAAAAAATCTCTGTAATAGGTGGCCACTATTGTCAAAGACGTGCTCTTAAGAATGCAGGGGGTTCTGCTCCAAACTTCATCACAAGGGCTGGAGTCACCTGGGCCTATGGTTCCCTCATAAGAATGCACAGAGAGCATCATTATAAAACACAGATAGGCAACTCTGTATTATTTATGATTAGACTTTCTTTCAAGTTCCTACTAATATAATTTAGAAGACTTATAAATCTTCCATTTTTAATATCTCCTATCATGACTCCTTATTTATTTGATCTGTATTTAAAGAGCAAACATATAGCAATTTTTCTTTATAGGCATTTTTTCAAGAAAATATTGTTTTTCATGCAAGATCACATTGTTTAGGTTGAAGGTCTACATCATTCAGAAAGGAAATATTTCCAAGCTTCAGAACAGGATAAATACATTAGAAAATAATTTAACTCTCCCTGAGCCATATCTCTGAAGTTATTCTTGGAAATGTTTTGAATGCTTAAGAATTTTAAATTTAGGGGCGCCTGGGTGGCTCAGGTGGTTAAGTGTACAACTCTTGATTTTGGCTCAGGTCATGCTCTCAGGGTTTGTGGGTTCAAGCTCCATGTAGGGCTCTGCACTGTGCAGAGCCTGCTTGGGATTCTCTCTCTCTCATTCTCTCTCTGTGTCCCTCCCCCGACCCCTCTCTCTCTTAAAATCAAGTTTAAATTTTTTTTAATTACAAAATATTCTTATGTCTGAAGTGAAATATAGGCACATGTACTATCTGTACCATTGTCTCTTGCTGTTGTACGTGTAGGGAAGCAAAACTTGCCACTCCAAAACGCATGTCTTTGGCATGTGGACTATTTTAGGCTGATTATTTTTAAGAAACAGAAGGCTCGGGAAGAACCTTTGACAATCCCCCAACTGCCTGAAAGAAAATGGATAGAGGACCTCCTCCAGGAAGGAGGCTGTCATGACAGATAGCTACAGTATAATATGAGCTAGGCATGGTACACAGCAAGGAACCTAGCAAAGTCTGTTTCTGAAAATTCCTCTCCAGGCCCCACTGTTTCCCTATGGGCCACCCAACCCTTGTTTACCAAACACTTACTCTTCCTCATCTTCCTGTGAATTGCTTTCCTCCTTTTGTGAAGCCATGGACCACCACCCCCTTCTCTTCAGCTCCAGATGGCATATAAGCCTCAACTGCCTGACTGCCCATGGGCCTCCTATTCTTATGGAGTCGCTGTATGCACATAATTAAATTTGATTTTTTGTTACTCTGTCTCGTGTCAATTTAATTCTTAGAATATCCAAAATCATCTTGAAAGGTAGAGGAAAATTTTCCCCTCCCCAACATAAGCTCGGTCTGAGTCAACTGCACAAAATCTCTGCAGAAATGCAGATATAAGGCGTGCTTGCTGTGAAGGAAGGTGGGAGAGGTGGGCTTAGATTTCTTGTGCTCTCTACTATTTTTTGAGAATTCAAAACATAGCAAATGGTCATTAAATATCTATTCATTAATTAAGCAAATGAAATGGCCCCATATAGAAGACAATATTAATTAGAAAAGACTTTGGGGACTAGATAATATTTAATCAGGGGATAGAAGGACAGAAATTGGCTTGGCCCAAAGGACGAGAAAGTAATTTCCAGAAGTAGAAAAAATGCCCTACAGAAGCATTTCAAAGCAAGACGATGGATGACAGCCTATACGGGGACTGTGCATAGTATGTCAACATATAGACTTGATTTACTGAAGCATAAATACCATCCGATAGTACTATAAAATAACCATAATATCATCAATTTCCATTCGCACATTACTTTAACATTTGTAAAAAGGTTTTTGAATATTATTGCATTAAGTCCTTGATGGAGAATAACTCGGTGATGGAGGAATAATCGTTCTCATTTTGCAAACAAAGTAATGAAGGCTGAGAAATGTTAGTCAATTATCTAAAGGTACTTACAAAAAAGTGGAAGAGGTTATATGCAAATTACTTCTGATGTAGGATCTAATGCTCTTCTACTAAGTTATTGTGTGGTTTCTACAAATGCAAGTGCAAATTATATGTGGCCAGCGGGGAGGAAGGATAGGAAAAGACATAGTAGACCATTACTGATGCTATTAGAATTCAAATTATTTATTATAACTCTTGCCCTCCATAGTTTATCAGAGTTTCTTGTAAAAATTCTTAAGAAATCAGAGACTCTTCCATCTGTAGTTCTGGGAAAAACCACAGGATGTCATCTTGTGTGTTACCTTTTTTTCAAGCAAGTTATTTGTTTTAAGGAGGATAAGAGAATTTTTTACATGGTCTAAAGCTTCTCTTTCTCAAAGTGAATTTTATTATTTTGAATAGTAATTCATCCCTATGGCTTAGATATCAAAACTATTTAATAAATTATAGACTCAAAGTCTTGCTTTTACTCTGATTTCTGTTGTCCTTAATCTTCGCACGCACCAGCCCATTCTAACCTCACAGTGTGTATCCCTCCAGACCGTTTATACACACAGACACATAAACGCACACGCACGCATGCTTACATATGCACACACACATACGCACACAAACATTTCTGTCTTTATTACCTCAGTCAGTGGTAGAATAACAGACACATTGCTCTGTACTGTTTTCAAATTTAACCTATTCTGAGGTGCCCAGGTGGCTCAGTTGGTTGAGTCTCCAGGTGTTGATTTTGGCTCGGGTCATGATCTCCCGATTGGTGGGATCGAGCCCTTATCGGGCTCTGCGCTGACAGCTTGGGATTCTCTCTCTCCCTCTCTATAAATACATACATACATGCATGCATGCATGCATGCATATATACTTAGAAAAACTGTACAATTTAACCTATCCTAAGATAATTTATATCAACACAATATATATTGTATTCCTTTTTCTCTAACAGCTACAGTGTATTTTGATATGTGGATGTTTATGGATGAGTGCTTGGGTCCTTTCTAATTTTTGTTATAAAATGTCTGAATAGTAAATTACAGAACAGACACAGTTAAATTATAAATTTGGATTTCCCCGTATCTGTGGACTTTGACCTTGAGCTTCCAACCCTCCCTCAATCCCTCTTCTGATGTTCTTGCTCTTTGACTGCCTCCCGGTCATCACCAATATCACCCTCACACATCTTCTCAGTAAAGGAGGAGGGGAGACCAGGGCAAGATGAGAGTAAGACACTCAAGCTCCAAATGTTCGAGGTAAATGCCAGGTTTCTTTTCAGGCCAAAGTTAAAAGTAACACATTCAAATGTGCTAAACCATGGACATTTAAAAATCTACTTTTAACACACGGATTTCTTCTGCAGAAACCCCTGCTTTTACATGCATGGGATTCCTTTTTCCTATCAGGGCCTGGAGTCATTGACTAAGGAACTACCAAAGATCATAGCACAGACACAGAATTCCCATGTAGAGTTCACGCTTTGTCTTGTCTTTAGAGATTAATTTCCACAAGCACCTGGTCATTTGATCCTAACCGATCTCTACTTGCAGCCTTATGTAGATACAGCGTTAGATTCATCCTCACCCAGAGGCAATGTAACTTGAAAAATAAAAAACATGGTTCAATGTTTTTTATAAAAAGAACCAACTGGAGAGCTTCCAAATGATTCAGAAAAGATGCTGACTTTCTTGCTGTTAGCAGAAAGCAGCACACATATATGAACCATCCGCTCCAAATAATTAGCTAATAAAATGATAAAACAGGAGGCACCCGGGTGGCTCGGTTGGTTAAGCGTCAGACTTTGGCTCAGGTCATGATCTTGTGGCTCTGTGAGTTCGAGCCCCACATCGGGCTCTCTGCTGTCAGTGAAGAGCCCGCTTCAGATCCTCTGTTTTCCTCTCTCTCTGCCCCTCCCCGACTAGCACGCATAACCTCTTTCTCTCTCTCAAAAATAAATAAACATTAAAAAAAAACAGCGTCAGGACGTGTTTAAAAGTACCTTGGGTATATTGCAAAAAAACAAAATTTCCCATCTTTTATTCCTAGCTATGTCAGTGCTGCATTTTATGTGAGGCACTGGCTGTCTTACAAAATGTTTCTAGAAAATGAAAGTTTATAAATGACACGCTGAAAACAAATAACCAGGTCTCTTTTGCTCCATTTAATCCCAGCGCTCAATTCTCTTCATCATTCCCTAATATGGCCTTTCAATCTGTCTTCCAGGCCAAGGGAATGTTACAGTTTCCTAGGAAGGACAATGTTTCTGGAATAAATGTGCTTTCTAAGTCTCAGCTACACGACACCGGCAAAACCTGTTGAAAAGAGAAAATTCATTCCTACCTGACACCAAATAACTGTTTTGACTGATTATTTCCTCTGAACTGACAGGTTGTTTTGGCAAAGTAGACACCAGCTTAGTCAATTGAGCACATGAATGATACATGAGGGGTTCCGTTTTCAAAGCAGAAAAAAATTGTACAGTTGTTCACTCAACACTCAAAAGTGTTTATTTGGTTCCATAACACCTATTTTAAAAGCATTGACTCTGCAGAATACAAAAGAGTTTTTGAGGGGGGGCAGAGGGAAAGAGATAGAGAACCCTAAGCAGGCTCCACGTTCACCCTAGAACCTGACGTGGGGCTTGATCCCACAACTCTGGGATCGTGACCTGAACTAAAATCAAGAGTCGGATGCTTAACCGACTGAGCCACCCAGGCTCTCCAGTGCCTCTCGCATTATTATTTATAACTAGAAAGTGGAAACAATCAGGAAGATCTATAAGAAAAAAGCAGTTAAATCAACAAAGTCACCTTCCGTTTCTCTGGGAGGATGAATTCCAAAAGTTGACTCCAGTTCCACAGTGGCACGGCCATCTAGACCTGGAACCAAAATCTAGGGGAGGTGATTTCTGTTCCCACCTAAGATATTTCTAATCTCTGGGGCGCCTGGGTGGCGCAGTCGGTTAAGCGTCCGACTTCAGCCAGGTCACGATCTCGCGGTCCGTGAGTTCGAGACCCGCGTCAGGCTCTGGGCTGATGGCTCAGAGCCTGGAGCCTGTTTCCGATTCTGTGTCTCCCTCTCTCTCTGCCCCTCCCCCGTTCATGCTCTGTCTCTCTCTGTCCCAAAAATAAACGTTGAAAAAAAAATTTAAAAAAGATATTTCTAATCTCACTGACGTAGCCATTGCCCTACGTACCAGTGACCTCGGGAAAGTTTTAATTACCTAGAAAAAATATCCGTATCATTTCCCCTGAGGTCTGGGAATTAAGAGAGTGATTTCAAAAAAAAAAAAAAAATTAAGAAAGGAAATGACGACCTTGTGAGATGAAGCGCTGAACCAGCTTGACTTCATCCTAATTTATCAGAGCCTGTATTATTAAAACGCACAGATTTCGGGGCGCCTGGGTGGCGCAGTCAGTTAAGCGTCCGACTTCAGCCAGGTCATGGTCTCGCGGTCCGTGAGTTCGAGCCCCGCGTCAGGCTCTGGGCTGATGGCTCAGAGCCTGGAGCTTGTTTCCGATTCTGTGTCTCCCTCTCTCTCTGCCCCTCCCCTGTTCATGCTCTGTCTCTCTCTGTCCCAAAAATAAATAAAAATGTTGAAAAAAAAATTTAAAAAAAAACGCACAGATTTCATGAGGTTTTTTCCTCCTCATGGTTATGATCACAAAAGCCTAAAATGGAGTTCAAGTTTCAAGAGAAAGTCTTATCCCTTTCAGTGTTATTTACCATGCGGGGGGGGGGGGGTCGTCTTCTGACATGTGCCAGGATAACCTTAATGAAGGAGTCCCTTTGTACCTACATTTTCTCTACATGAAAGCTGCCACAATGTCAGCCATTGGGACACGTTATTCCTTATAAGCCCAGGCATGCAATTTCCTATGAAATTTCTATTTTAAAGCCTACACACACGCACCACTCAGAAAGCAATTCGGAACAAAGAATCAAATGACATGCCATTGTGCAGAAAGAACTATAACTGTGGGCTCTGTTTTCTTCCCCCCTTCTATTACTATTGATTCTCAGCTCAGTTCCGAAAACATCTTGCTTCCCATAGAGAAGGTACAAATTTGCCGCCTTCAGTATGAATACCTTCCACGGGTTTGCTTAATTTGCCTTAAACGGGAGAGTAGTTACCACCTTGGAGTTGTTCTAAAACCCAGCTCGTCTGAACAACAGGAATGCAATTTTAAAGGCTTTTTTTTCTGCCTTGAATCTAGCAACGTAAAAATATACAGACAACAATGAAAGTAATTCTACTTTCATTTTCCAGTAACGTCTACGTGGAACCTGTACGTGTTGTGCAGGTGAAATCGTATCTATCTATAATTTCATCTTCATAACACGTACAGATTCCATATGAAAATCTGAAAATGTACAAGCTGTCACACAAAGCCTACTTCGATTTCTTCAGTGGCATGGACAGCCTCCTCATCCATGTGATGGGTCTCTGATGTCTGTCTGTTTGCTTTTTAATAAACCATCATGAAGGCCTGCTGCCCTTGTAACAGACACTCAACGTCTTCCCAAAGCAAGGCATTTCATTTAAAAAGACAGGCCAGATGCATGCTCTGGTCATCGGGTGTTATAAGTCAACAGACAGTTGTGACTGCTTCCCTCTGCATTTTTTTCCCAGTGTATTGGAGCTGCGTGGAGGCAAAATCCGGAGCCCTTTCCATGTAGGGAACATTATACATCCCCAACCCCCACTTTCCTTTTACCAGGCTAGCCCTTTATGTCATTATTTTTTGTTCAAGAAGAATGTCAAGTGAGGATCCTAATTGATCTCTTGCTGTTTTGCGAGTCTCAATTAGACACTGAGGCCACTGGCCAAATTGTTCGCCTTAACGTGCTTTCGCTCAAGGCAGCCTACACGTTACTTAATCTCCTTTTGTGCCACTGAAATGTCTGAGAAGCACCTCACCTCTTTTACTTTTCATGAGCTACATTTCACATTACGAAGAGGTGTATTGACTCAGTATGCTCACAACTATACAGCAAATGGGGAAAATCATTAGCGAAAATAAGTTTGCTAAAAAGTCTTTTGCATATCAAAAGGTAACACAGTTTTTCCTTTGCTTGAGGTAATTCTCAGTGCTCTTTTCAAATGAGATGATCAGAATTGTAAGGAACAGCTTGAATATTCTTCCCATCAGTTTTTTTTTTTCTTTTCCTTATTCAAGGAAGAAGCCACTGCCTAAGTGATACTGCCCATCTGCAAATGGTACCTAAAAACATCTAAACAAACAAAAACCTAATGAGTTCATACATGGAATGCCAAACATGATATATATATATATATATATATATATATATATATATATATATATATACTTTTAATAATTATTGATGTTTTTACTTCAAGATAATTTATTAAAAAGTTGGGCAATTTTCTTTTTTAACATTTATTTGATTTTGAGAGACAGAGCGTGAGCAGGGAAGAGGCAGACACAGAATCGGAAGCAGGCTCCAGGCTCTGAGCTGTCAGCACAGAGCCCGACGCAGGGCTCGAACTCACAAACTGCAAGATCGTGACCCGAGCCTAAGTCGGCTGCTTACCCGACTGAGCCACCCAGGTGCTCCTTGCAATTTTTAATAGTCAGGGCACTGGGACATCAGAGTGCTTCTCAGAGAAACATATTTAACCTCAGATTAAGAAGTGATGTTATTGTGTTCTTTTTCTGTGAACTTTTTCTTTCTTTACATGCTTCCCAATTACATGTTCTATCTCTTAGGACATTCTTTTTACTTTTGCCCATTATTACAAGTAAGAGTGTTTACAGTCTGTCCTCTATTTCATAAAAATTTACTTGCGACAGATTGTATTTTCTCATTCCTCTCTCATACACCAAGCATGGAGATGAATTAGATCCCTTAAGACTAAGGTACACAAAAGAAGAAAAGATTCTAGACGTATCATCAAAGGCCACGTCAACTTTATCAATTACTCATGTTTATATCAATGGTCATAACCAACTTTATTTATTTGGCCAGTGGCTCTAGGGTCTGGTTTTTAAAACAATACTAATAGGGGTGACTAGGTAGCTCAGTCGGTTCAGCGTCGGACTTCGGCTCAGATCATGATCTCACAGTTCATGAGTTTGAGCCCCACGTCGGGCTCTGTGCTGACAGCTCAGAGCCTGGAGCCTGCTTCAGATTCTGTGTCTCCCTCTCTCTCTGCCCCTCCCCTTCTGCCACTTACACTGTCTCTCTCTCAAATAAATAAACATTAAAAAAAAGAAAACAAAACTAATACAGTTATAATCCTAATATATCATTCTACTGCCGCCCAGTATATGTATATTTATTCAGGTCAACATAAACAAAATTTTTAAAATCCATTTTACAGTTATCTGTAAGGAATACACAATGTTATTCTCTGAGGCATAAATATCCTATCATTTGAAGCCTGTGATTGAGATTTTTGGCAATTATGTAATTTCAACCAACACACTCATCTTGTGACTCAGCTACAAACTTTGGAGTAATTCTCAAAAACTCTTTTCCTTTATTGCATTCATTTCCAACAGATGTAGACAGATGACAGATGACAGACAGATCTACTTCAGAGTGTATGTGTGTTCATTCCCATCTTATTTTTAAAAATATTTTTAATGTAGATTACATCATTACTTTCTGGATTAGCGTAACAGCTTCTTAACTACTATCTTAGCCCAAGATCCCACTCCAACCAAACATTCAAGATACGTTTTCTAAAATATCGATTGATCGATCGATCAAACGATCGATCTCTGTCCCTTTGACGAATTCCCTCTGTCCAATGAGATTAAGTCCATTCTGTCACACAAGCAGCACTTTACAGTTTGCTAGACTGCCTGTTTTCTCTCACCTCTCTCTGCCCCTCTGAGGTCGCTCCCCCACTGCAGGGATTCTGTCTCACTCATCACCTCCCTGTCTATCATGGCTCCTCTGACTTTGGGGCCCTTTGTTGAGTTCATTAATGTTCCCGAAACACTTCAACATCCACATATGACTGGCAAGAATCTCAGGTGTCATCCTCTGCCCAAACACACAATTAAATAACCAGGATTTCTCAGAGTACTCAAAAGCCATCATTGTACACAGCTAGTGAATCATTCTCATCCACTAGAGCCCCCCAAAGTAGGAATACTGTTTTTATCATCTTTCTACCTGCTCTCCCCGTCATAGAGAAGCTCTCAATACATATCTGTTGAATGAATAATTGGGACAAATTTATATTTTTAGTTATAATGATTAATAGCTGGTTTAGATGTTATTTTCCGTATGCAGGTGTGACCTAAGTCCAGTATAAAAAGGCAAATGTTTCGAGACAAAAAGAAGTTCTGAAATACAGTTTACAAAACATGCATGGGTTGTCATGTTACGACATATTTTTAATACTCTCATCCCTGGGGTGATGGATAGATGAGGGCTCATGCTCATCCCACAGGCACTGAGGCCATTACCTTGGTAACTCAACTCAAACCACCCAGTGTTGTGAATCTATGGACCTAAATGTCTAAATATAATGCTATCCTGGGAATATCATCTTATGTTGGCAAAACGGCTTGTTTTTTCCTATTGCTGTATTCCGTGTCTTCTTTAATGAGCATGTAATGATAAAACCTGGCAAAATATGGTGCCAGCCCTGCTACCCTGTGCTGGGGGTTCAGCTGCACCCCCTGTACACACTGCTCATTACTCTACAGATGAGAACTAGCCTCTGAGCATAAAATATTTTAATAATGTGAAAAGAAAACTTTAAGGGGAAAATACCATCTTTTGAGATAGCAGCTAAAAAAAATCATTGCAATTTTGAGTTTTACTTAAGATAGGAGACAATGGCTTTGAAAATTGGGCAAACGTAGCGGAAGCAGTGCCCACTGAGGTTACCCAACACCCAGAATTCAGACTGGAAGCAGTCTCCAGAGTTTTCTATTCCAGAAGGCAGGCTATACGTGAGCCTGGCGCACAGCAGGACCCATACCTGAAAGTCGTTTGGCTGGTGGATTACACTGACTTGAGTCACGCACAGACCTGCCAGGACCTCGGGTAGCAGATGATTTGTTTTCTTTATGATAAGCTCCCACAAATCCTTGCTGATATCAAACTGAGGGACAACTCAGCTTGCCTGGTACAGATTAAATACAGCCAGAAATGTTAGAAATATTTCCCACAAGTTCCTTCCTATTTTTCAGAGGCAAATCAGCCACATTATAATATTCTTGCCTTTCTTGCTCACTCTCTTCCCTTCTCTCTCTCTCTCTCTCTGTCTTTCTTTTCTCCTCTTTCCCTTTCCTCATCAAAGTTGTGACCTACAGGCCTTAGAAAATGACAAAAACACAATGTCTTGGTCCTCCACGCTTCATATTCTGGATTTAAAATTTTAAATTCACACGTTAATATATTGATAACAACATATGAGAGCTATCATTTACATAATACGTGTAACTCACAGAACATCTTTGCATATGCCCTGAGTCTGATGTACCACATCATAGCGTAAGTATCTGTAATAGGATATACATATTTTCAATGGCTAGACCTCTGTATCTATCTTTGTATCTATGTATCTATATATTTATGTCTCCATCTAGCCCCCCCCCCCCCCACACACACACACACACTCGTTTGATTGCTTTACCTGTCTTTTCCTCCAATTCACATCTCTGTGTGGCCCTTCTGGATTCCGGTCCCTGGGGTAGGAAGCTCACACGAGGAGGGCTGGGAAGACCTGACCTTGACTGACAGCTGCATAAGACCCCTTTCTATATCTTCTTCAGTCTCCTCTGACCTCTCTTCTTTCCCCTTCCTTAGGAACCCACCTTCCTGATAACATTTCCAACTTTTGTGGTTTCCACATATGGGTACATTCCACTGATTCTCTACTACTTTATCTTTCACCTTTTTTTTTTTTTTTAAAGTAAGCTCTACGCCAAACATGAGGCTCGAACTCATGATCAAGGGCCTCATGCTCCATTGTCTGAGCGGCCATATGTCCCTCTCCTCCACCATCTTGTAATAACTTCTTCACAGTGTTTTCAATTGCCTCTCCAGGCTGAGGTCACCTGCCCCTAACTCCTTCACCAAACCCAATAATAGAGGGTCAAAAACAATTCCACTTTCAGCTGCTTCCATCCAGAAGTCTTGAAGGCGAAATTTGATAGCAGTTTGTATTTAAATAGTTTATAATGCAAATATATACAGGTCAATGACTTCAAGATAAAATGAGCATCAATGTTATATTCAAAATGAATGAGGAAATACATGTATACGATTATTGTATTATGTGTTCTCTAGAGAAAGCAAGCCCAGAAAAATAAAAATGGAAACTTTTCTGACAGGTCTCATGAAAAAACATGGAAGTGCAGGTGTGTAAATTCACTGACGATTTCAATTAATGCAGCTCTTTTTTTTAAAAACTAGCACCTGTCTTCAGTGAGACTTGGCACGCTAAATAAGGCATGCATGTATTTTTAGAAAAGGGGAATAATTGATCTGGTGAGTTTACAATCCTACCCCATTTTTTTAATTTTGGGGAGGAGGAAACAAGCTTTGCTTACAAGCAGCAGAATGGTTGAGCAGTATATTCAGGTACACAGACGTGTATCGTTTGACACAAAAGCAGACAATTGCTGCAGTTAGTGACATTTCAAAAATAAATATTTAAAGTTCTCCATGTATAGAAAACACACATATAAAATACAGGTATAAGAAATTCTCAAAACAGTCATGTAAAATACAAAGAAAATCAGGTGAGGGCATGTAGGAACTCGTTTGAACTATGCCAACACTGAACAAATCATAGACACCTAGAGCATAAGTAGCTGGGATGGATCATTTCTAGGCTCATCTCAAGCTCCCTCTTTCTACCAACTCCACACGTTACAGATGAAATTTCACGTTCCCTGTGAAATGATCATTCTATGCTGTTAATGCTGAAACATTAGCTTATCACTAGTTTTACTACTGCTCAATTCATTCTCTCCCTCCCCAGATCTCTGTGATGCTTTATGACCTAGACCTCATAATGGTCACATTACCATCTTTCTAAACCTCTTTTCTCTTTTCTTCCCTCCTTGTTAAGACGTTCAGTAATAATAACAAAGCAAATCCAGACAATATTCTTTTAAGTTTGCATTCATTTGTCCAACATTTTGTTTTTCACATATATGTATATTTGTATAAAGATATGACAGTGTGTGTGTATATATACGTGTGTGTAATAGTATGCATACATATAAGACTATATGCATATATGTATATATATCACAAAATTGGTCAATTTTTCTCACATTGTTGTTCTAGATACTATTTTGCTCAGAAAATTATTGGGTTTTAAGAATAGTTTTTAATTCTTTAATTTTTTTAATTATTGATTTTTTAATTTAAATCCAAATTAATAGACAGTGTAATCATGGTTTCAGGAGTAGAATTTAGTGATTCATCATTTACATACGACAACCGGTACTCATCCCAACAAGTGCCCTCCTTAATGCCCATTATCAACATATTTTTAAAAAACCAGGATATGTGGGGCACCTGGGTGGCGCAGTTGGTTGAGGGACTCATTCTCGACTTTGCCTCAGGTCATGATCCTAGTTCATGAGATTGAGTCCTGTGTCAGGCTCTGTGCTGAGCATGGATGTTGTTAGGGACTCTCTATCCCTTTCTCTCTCCCTCTCTCTCTGCATGCCTCCCCTGCTCACACACATGCGTGCAGTTTCTCCCTCCCTCCCTCTCTGTCTCTCTCTCTCTGTCTCTGTCTCTCTCTCTCTCTCTCAAAATAAACAAATAAACTTTAAAATAAATAAATAAATAAATGAAAATCAAGACATGCTAAGTACCTGCTCTTTAGTCCCTTATGAAATTGTGTAGAATTATAGGATTGCCTCCAAGCAGGGGACCTTAGGGGGTTAATTAACAAGCATTCACTACCCAATAAGGTGTATTTAGTGAGTAGCCTCTGGGAAGGGAGGTAAGGATGACTAGGGGGGGAGGGGGAGGCAGTAAGGAAGGAACATGCTAATTTATTTTCCCTTCTTGTATACATATTTATGTTCCATCTGGGAAAGTGTAATTAATATATGTGAGCGAATCAGAGAACAAATTTGAGTATAAAACGCGTGGTGTTGCTGCAGAAGTTAAGAGAAAGCAGAAAACTGTAGAGCTTGGAGCAGTGTAAAAGACGGATTTTTGGAGGTGGGATTTCAGCGAAATTGTGAAAGATGTAGGTGAGCAGAGAGAAAGAGCACAGAGCTGGGGAAACGATATGTAAACAGACCCGTAGGCAGTTATTTCCTCCCTCTCTCCCTCCCTTCTTGCCTTCTTTCCTCCCTCCCTTCTTTCCTTCCATTAATCCTTCCTTCCTCCCTTCCTTCCTTCTTTCCTTCCTTCATTCCTTCCTCCCTCCCTCCCTCCCTCCCTCCATTCCTCCCTTCTCATTCTCTCTCTCTCAATCTTTCCCTCTCTCTCTCTCTCTCTCTCTCTTTTTCTTGGTCTTTGTTTTTTTTCCCGGGAGCGAAGAACAGTAGAGTCAGGGGCAGAATCAAAGTGAAGAATGTTGAGAGAATCCAAAAAGTCAATGATTCTCTGGGAGGCAGAAGAGAAGCAGAAAGGCAGGACCCCCAGTGTCTACATGGGGCACTGCAGCACTTTGCTGAGGGGAAGGGGAAGGATGGACTTGAGGTAGAGCAAGAGACAGATACCATATGGTTTCACTCTTATGTGGATCCTGAGAAACTTAACAGGAACCCATGGGGGAGGGGAAGGGAAAAAAAAAAAAGAGGTTAGAGTGGGAGAGAGCCAAAGCATAAGAGACTGTTAAAAACTGAGAACAAACTGAGGGTTGATGGGGGGTGGGAGGGAGGGGAGGGTGGGTGATGGGTATTGAGGAGGGCACCTTTTGGGATGAGCACTGGGTGTTGTATGGAAACCAATTTGTCAATAAATGTCATAAAAAAAAAAGAATGAAAAAAAATAAATAAATAAATTTTGCTCTTGACAATTTAAAAAAAAAAAAAAAAAAAACAGAGTTCCAGTTAACTCTGAAGAGAGCTGTTTCTGGAAAGTGCTGGGAACGAGACCAGTAAGGAACGTGAGACTACGGCTACACCAACAAAGAAAGGAGTAGCTGGCCTATGCGTACATTATCTTTTGTTTCCTACTTTATATTTATCCAAATCACAAGTATTGATACATATAAGCAACAGTTAAATGACTTAAGTAAATATGAATATCTGAATGTCTTAACAACTAGAATTCCTTCTATAAATGGTGGCGCTGTTGACTGTCACAACTTGCAAAGTCACATTCCTTCATGCACATTTCGAAGTAGTCTCTGTCTGCAGAGCATTACTTACCAGCTGCCTTACTCTAGGAAAATTCACTTAGTCTTTTAAAATTTCAACCCCCACCCGTATAATGGTAGTGGTAATAATAGTAATGAACCTGAGGGTTTGTCTGAGGACTGTAACAGTGCACGAAGAACACCCAACCCCGTGAATAGCACATAGCTGTTATTTAATGTTTGTCATGATTATTAGTAGCAGCCCGCCAAAAGCAAAGCTACGAGTCACACAGTAAATGATTGACTTGAATAGGAAGCAAAAGCCTTTTTCAAATTTACACTTCTAATGTGGTGTCTCTACTTTAGTTTACTTGGTTATCAAACGTGTAGCCCCAAAACAGACTGAGAGACGTCGGAAGAAAAAACATCAACAGCTGTAAACACAAGCATTTCTTTTTGGAGGTATGGAAGGAAAGAGAAGTAGGAAACTATCAATTCAAAGAATGAGGGCTCTAATTAGTGTGGTTTGAATTTGTACCAAAGGAAGCATAAAGCAGGTCAACTGAGTTCCTCCTACATAGCTGAGAAGCACAAATAGTCACTACACCAAACAGTTGAATTATTGGATCCATTAACCGGCATGATTGGATCCAAAAATCAAAGTTGCCAAACAAGAAATAAACTAGAATGAAATATGGATAAGTTTGCTCACGCATCCATCCATGGAAAGCTTTTAAACAAACACATAATTGTTTGGAATTGTCCGGTGCCAATTCCATAGAACTTGCAAGATGAACCAAAACATTTCATTGCATAATATTTAAAAGACTGATTTGTGGTTGCTCAAGACAGAGATTGATCAAGAAGACTATATAATTATCTATTTATTTTCAGGGGAAAAATGCTAAAGGATAAACCTTTTGCTTTATTTCTCACTCTAACAGAATCAGACGCCTTTCTAGCGCAGAGATACATTTATTTTATTTATTTTTACCATGCATCATTTTGCTTTGCTTCTTGATTGCTCTTTGAAGCAATGGTGGCCCTTGTTTAATTCTTCTTACACAGTTTTCTATGGGAAGCATGAAATGATAGTCGTCTTTCCAAAGCATGAAATTATAGCCGAAATCAGTCTTAACTTTATAACTTACTTAACTAGTGGCCTTCCTGTGTTTTTGTTCAGTACACCAAAGTTATTTTCTACTCTTCTTAATACTTCCTAGTCTCCACACATCTCGCTTTCTCCCGCACTTGCAGATACATAATACATGAAGTGAGCCTGATCCATGAACCTGGCTTTATTGTATCTCAAGAGAGTTCTCTCCTTGTCTTCCATTCAACAAATATTTATTGAATGCTTGCTGCGTGCCAGACTCTGCTCAAAGTGCAAGGGGTGAGCAGGTAGCAGCGAATGAGGCAGGAGTGGTCCTGCTTTCATAAGTCTTATAACTGGGACAAGGCATAGGAAGAAGAGGGTGCCAGGAAACAACGAAATTAAGTCATTGCCAAATAAGGCAATCTCAGAGAGCAAGGTGCCCTTTAAAGGAGAGAAAACACAAGAGGGTAATGGAATAAGGGGGCAGCTGAGGGCGTTTCTATGGCGTGATCAGGAAAGACCTGCAAGGAGCTGGAACCCCAGTGAATCAGAAAGCAACCACTGGAAGATTCTGGAGAAAAGCTCTCTGGGCAGAGGGAAGGGGCGGTGACCCTGAAGCGGATGGAGAGGGTGCACTGGGAGCCCTGAGAGGGATGGTGAGTCCAAAGACAAAGCTGCAGGGAAGGGGATAAGTGATGAACTCACAGGAAAGGCAGGGGGGGGGGAGAGGGAGGGGCAGGCCTCCACCCACAGGGACAGCAGAACCAGGGATGCTCATGTGGCTTTCATGTACGCACACACCATGCACCATGTCAAATGCTTTTCATTAACAGGCGCTCAATAAATAGTAGCTGATTGATTATTGTTGGAACAGCTGATTGATTACAGTACATTCCCAGTAAAAGCAAATTGTTCTAAGAGAAATCATGAAAAAGATGGCTGTCCCATGGAAGAGAGAATTTACCTAATACAGTCATTTATTTTGTGGGAGGCCAAATGGATTACGTCTCATCTACCCTCTATGGATGCCAGGCTAATTTGCACGGCAAAGTCTAATGCCATCCCCTCTGCTCTTTGACAGAAGACAGCCTTAACCTGGAACACAAGACCTTGTGTGGTCTGACCCTTCCATACTTTTTCTCACATATCAGTCAACAAAGTCACCACTTCTCTCCCAGTGGTCCAGCCAAATAAATGGTCTAGTGCTGCAGACATGCCGGGCCATCTCTGCATTTGCTCACACTATTTACTCTACCTGGAGTGTCCTTATCCTATGCCTCCAACTAGGTGACATTTCATCTAAGAAGCCTCTTTTACTGCCCTGCCTATACTGACTGTCCTCTTCCCTTCCCCTCCCCACCTTGTCCTCACTGTCACCTGTGCATATTTTTTACACCATTGTTTAGGAATGAACTTTATCATCACTGGATCACAGGCTTCTGCTGGACACAGGATTGGAGCATACGAACTTTTGTATCCTTAATATGTAGGAGTAAATCTTGATATGAGATAGATATTCAATAAACAGTTAAAAGTAAATGGACTTATCTACGCTTTGGTGTCATGTTTCCTACCCCAAATGGAAATGAGTGTGCCTGGCTTCATGTCCTCATAGTACCTATGCATTGTTTTATTTTTATAGCTGTAGCAACCTCTAAAGATTTATCATGAGTGGGAATGCATTCTACTTATGCTGGTATTCTCAGTACCTGAGAAAGGAAGTTGGCACATAACAAATATTTGGTGAATGTACAAATACTTGAGAAGTATCATTCAGTTTACTTTATATTATGTCTGTTTTAAACCAATCTTTAAAATCAAACGTCATCCAAGAAAATGCATGGTAAGATCATGCAAAAATCTTATATTCAGAAGGACGCGAATCATTTAATTCTTTAAATATTCATAGTTTACCTTGCCTTCTTACTAGGGCGTTGCTTTGGTGAGTGCAAGGGAAATCATTTAAAATTATAATCAGAAGAGTCTTCTGGCAAAAGAAGAGGAAAACAAGTTTATATGGTGTTGAAAGTTATAAACAAATTCCAGGTCTCAATTGTTGAGTACCACAGCATTAGTCAGAGGAACAAAATAAAAATTATAACCTGCCTTAGAGAACATAGCCTACAGCCCAACTGATGAGACTGTGGCTTGTTTACACAGCAGTGCAAATGTTTTTAGGACTTAAAAAGTCAAGGCAATTTTTGAATGTAAGTTACAATGAAATATTCCTGGGTGTATCAGCTGATTTGGCTTTGTTTCATTGGAACATGATACTTTTATGATAAAGTCAGAATGCGTTCAAACTATTTGAGCAACATTCTCATAATCCTTCATTAATGTCACATCAGTCTGATTTCCTAAAATTTGGGATTAATAAATATAAGGCTGAAACAATGACCTACTGAGCAAGTGTTACTCAGAGTGGACTTTGGTCCATCACTTAATGGAAATATCTATAAGCAAGGAAAACAGTATTTGTGAAAATAATCCTATAAGAACTTTTTTCCTGAAGATTTCATTTGCGTGAGTGTTTTTTTTTTTAACAGCAATGATTTATTGAAACAAATACACTTGAAGTGTGTGTTACATCATTCTGAGACCCGAGAGCATTAATACTAAAAGAACCCGCAAACGCAAAGGAGTTAACATTCACTGCACTACCCTTGGACCTTGGGACCAGTATGAGGCCCCGGGATGAGATGTGAAGGATTAAAAGGCATAAGAAGTCAGCCTTTGTAGTTGGAGAAGACAAATACAAATTTGAGGATAAAAATAATAGTGAGAGGAATAGAAGTACTAATGGCTAAAAACAACCGACTGCTTACCACCAAAAGCATGGTCCTATCTCAAGCCCTTGGTTTGAAATCATTTAATCCTGAGGTGCATACCTTAATCACTCCATTTCACAGATACAGAAATGGAAGTCCAAGGTCACACAACGGAAAGTGGCAGAGCCATCATTTGAACGTTCGTGACGAGGCTCTAAATCCTGAATGCCCTTTGTATCAGCACCTATAAAATGTCATAAAAATAAAAAACTGTACTGGAGGCTCTTTACAAGTAGGGACCATGACTATAAAGCATCTTTGCCTCTGTGAATTATGTACCACAGTGCTATGAAAATAAGTGTGTAATTATTTAAAGTTTAGTTCATAGCACCCAATTTCACGCATCAGTTTAAATATCCAGGTATCTCCAGCTACTTTGGCATGAACAGACTTCCTTAGGGAAATCTGTTCGTGCAATTCCACCCCTCTCATGTGAATAAAGAGAACAAACCTGTTAAGGTACAGGTTTATAGGGGTGCCTGGGTGGCTCAGTCGGTTAAGTGTCCGACTTTGGCTCAGGTCATGATCTCACGGTTTGTGGGTTCGAGCCCCGCATCGGGCTCTGTGCTGACAGCTCAGAGCCTGGAGCCTGCTCCGGATGCTGTGTCTCCCTCTCTCTCTCTGACCCTTCCCCGCTCACACTCTGTCTCTGTCTCTCAAAAATAAATAAACATTAAAAAAATCAACTAAAATAAAGATACAGGTTTATAAACTCCTACATGGAGAAGAGTTACGTGCTCCTTATATAACTTTTACCTACACATTCCATCTCTCTTTGGTAAAGTGCCAACAAAAGATGAGAACCATCCGGTGTAATTGTAGGATAACAATGGTCCTGTGTGGTCAAGAAAGATGTGGCTGCCCCTTTTCTTAGCATCCTTCCTCCCTTACACTTCTGTCTTCCTATCTTTTCATCAAAGATACCATTTTGACAGTCGATTTCCACGAAGAGTATGTAAGCATATGTATTCATTTATAATTTAATAATCAGTGGGATTTCAAACCTTGTTGCTTAAACTGATCAGTTATATTATCTTAGCCAAGAATCATTTGATAGCAGCTAGCTAACCTCCAAAGGGGAATTTCTTCCAAAGACGTAGAAATATTTCATAGAGGCTAATGGCAATAAGTGTAGCTGGACCTCAAAAAAGAGGAACCAAAACCCAAGATCTCAATTTGTATTTGTTTGGTGCTTTCTTCAGCCTCTGCTCAGACCCGTGTTTCTACTTCTCAAGTGTCAGATGGCAGCCGGCCACCCAGAAGCCTCACCCTCCAGTCTGCATCAGGCAATACCAGGTTCACACAGGCCCAAGTTATGGGCTGGTGGGCTACATCAACCTCACATCCTGGACTTGGAGGGCGACTCTGCAGGGTTCAGGAGAACAACTAGGAGAGGTTTGCAAGCTGGCTCTCCACACACTGTGCTCTCACATGTCTGTATATTAGAACCACCCAGGGAACCTCCGCAGCTCAATCCTGATGCCACATATTCAATCCAAAGATCTCAGGAGTGAGATTCAGCGTCAGTTTTTCTAGCTCCGCAAGTGATACCGACGCACAGCCAAAGTGTGACAAACAGTGCTGAGACCAAGTGAGGGCCTCGGACCAATACCACCAAACTCTCCAGGAGCCTGTTAGACAGACAGAATCCCCCAGGACTACTGGATCACAGTCTGCATCGTAACAAAGCCCCCTGGGGATTTCTGTGCACGGTAGAAGCTGAGAAGCATTGCTTCAGATGCATTACAGAACTAGTAGGAAGTGATTGCCATAACTGGTGGAGTTGTATTTTCACTAAAAGGCTGAGTGTCACTTCTTATTTGTCTATGATTCAGTTAACCAAACTAAAAATGTTGACATATGTTTGCACATAAGAAAATATCCGAGGGGCACCTGGGTGGCTCAGTCAGTTCAGCATCCGACTTCGGCTCAGGTCATGATCTCGCAAAATTAAATAAAAACATTAAAAAGAGGGGCACCTGGGTGGCGCAGTTGGTTAAGTGTCCGACTTCAGCCAGGTCATGATCTCGCGGTCTGTGAGTTCGTGCCCCGTGTCAGGCTCTGGGCTGATGGCTCAGAGCCTGGAGCCTGTTTCCGATTCTGTGTCTCCCTCTCTCTCTGCCCCTCCCCCGTTCATGCTCTGTCTCTCTCTGTCCCAAAAAAATAAATAAATGTTGAAAAAAAATTTTTAAAAAAAAGAAAAGAAAATATCTGAATTAAGGAAGCATTTATGCTCTCTCAAAATTAAATAAAAACATTAAAAAAAAGAAAATATCTGAATTAAGTAAGCGTGTGTGCATTTATCCAACACATATTTGTAAAATCAAAACCATGTGATGGCTACTGTACCAGAAATTGTAGACTTTCAGTCTCCAACAAATGAAAAAATAGACTTTCTATGCCCAGGATGTAAGACAGTAATCCTTCTGCACACTGTATGTTGTTGACTGAAATTCAGGTCTTTTGTTCTTTCTTAAGAATCAATTTCTGGGGCGCCTGGGTGGCGCAGTCGGTTAAGCGTCCGACTTCAGCCAGGTCACGATCTCGCGGTCCGTGAGTTCAAGCCCCGCGTCGGGCTCTGGGCTGATGGCTCAGAGCCTGGAGCCTGTTTCCGATTCTGTGCCTCCCTCTCTCTGTGACCCTCCCCCGTTCATGCTCTGTCTCTCTCTGTCTCAAAAATAAAAAAAATTAAAAAAAAGAATCAATTTCAATATTTATCTACCAATATCAACATACATCTCCTGAAAATATGAATGAGATGTGTCCTGGATGAACGCTCTATTTACTTATTTATTTCTGAAACGTGTACAGGTTCTGTGAAAGGACATACTGGAAAATCAAGGAGGGGGCGTGGGCGGTTGGTGACAAAGACAAACGTGGGCACAAGTTGCTGCAAAGGGGAAGTGAGAGAGTGGACACACACGAGTCAGTGCTCAGCACCTAACACAGCCCCGCCACACTGTTGATCATTAAGGGAAGGCGCTTCTTTTCATTCCCGTGGTTTTTCCTTGTTTAACTCAGAAGCCCTTTTAGCTTTACTGAAATACAGCTGTTGTGCCTTCTCTTGAATTATGGGTATTTGAGGAAAAGACGCTTACATGGAGACCTCGTGTTGGAGCTTCTGGCTTCAGATCTGCTTCAGATTCTGTCTCCGTCTCTCTCTGTCCCTCACCCACTCGCGCGCTCTCTCTCAAAAATAAACATTAAAAAAATTATTTAATAAAATAAAAAAAAAGAAAAACTCACAATACAGAAACCCCCATATGTAGTGTGTGGGGGTTGGGGAAGAAAGGAAGGAAGTGAAGACGATTTAAAATACCGTGACTATAGTTGTAATAATATGTTATATACTTGAAATTTGCTAGGAGAATAAATCTTAAGTGTTCCTACCACACACAGAGAAAGGTAACTACATCAGGTGATGGATGTGTCCGTCAGCTTGACTGTGGTACTCATTTCACAATTTGTACCTATATCAAAATACCACATATCAGGCATTTAGTTAAGGTTGCTGGTCAACTGATTTTAAATAATTAAATAATTTTCTAGAAATTTTCTACTGTACTTTTTTTTTTTCAAATTTCTTGCCATGGCTATTTTTGATAACTTCCTGGGAACTTTTAAATAACTGTAGAATTTGTCCTAATGCTCCATTTTTTTCTTCCTCATATTGACAATCCTAGACCTGGCTGGATTGGCCAAGCATCTGTCAATTTTATTAATCTATTCAAAGAACCTATTTGGATAAACTTTGTCTATATAGAGTCAATCACTCAACATTTATATTCAATTTAATTAATGTCAATTCATATTTATCATTGTCTACCTAGGTTCTTTGAATGCGATGTGCTCATGTTTCTCTGACTTCTGAGATGGTTACGGTTCACTGACTTTTCACTTTTCTTTTTTAGTAATGTACCTGTGGATAAAAATGTCCTTCCAAGTACAGGTTTGACAACATTGGGCAACTTTTGATATATCTTTTCTTTTTTAAGATTTTTTAACATTTTATTTTATTTTTTGAGAGACAGAGAGAGACAGAGCGTGAGCAGGGGAAGGGTAGAGAGAGAGGGAGATACAGAATCCAGAGCAGGCTCCCCACTGTCAACACAGAGCCCGATGCGGGGCTCGAATTCATGAACCACGAGATCACGACCTGAGTCGAAGTTCGACATTTAACCGACTGAGCCACCCAGGCGCTCCTGATATATCAAAGATATGAATCCTTTGCATGTGGTTAAGACTGACTTTATTTTTGTACTTAGCCTATGGTTAATTTTTGTATGTGCTTCAGATGAACTTAGGAAATGAGGTCAAGTTTGCTAATCATGCTGTTCAAATCCCCAACTCCTAATTTTTTTTCTGCTTGTTCTAACATTTTCTGAGGGAGGTAAGTTAAAGTTTTCTTCTAAGGTTGTGAAGTTGGCTGTTTTCCATTTTACTTGTATTATTATTTATTTTGAAGCTAGAATATTAGTTACCTCCATATTGTTACATCTTTCCATGAAATAATTTTTCGGTAGGAAATGCTATTATTGGGGCGCCTGGGTGGCGCAGTCGGTTAAGCGTCCGACTTCAGCCAGGTCACGATCTCGCGGTCCGTGAGTTCGAGCCCCGCGTCAGGCTCTGGGCTGATGGCTCGGAGCCTGGAGCCTGTTTCTGATTCTGTGTCTCCCTCTCTCTCTGCCCCTCGCCCGTTCATGCTCTGTCTCTCTCTGTCCCAAAAAATAAATAAACGTTGAAAAAAAAATTAAAAAAAAAAAAAAGGAAATGCTATTATTTATTATTTATACAGTCTACTTTGATTTCTGTTAGTATAACTAAGCCAGTTTTCTGTTTAGTCTTATAATAGTTCTTTTCCCACTTCTTTACTTTCAATTGTTACCTTTAAGGTGTATCTGTCTGGATGTCATACAGTCATATATTGTATCTAATTCAATATTGTCAAGTGGAATATTTTGACTATATACGTTTTGCTGATTTTAATTGGTTTACTGATATGTTTGGGTTGATGTCTATCATATTACTATTTATAACCTATTTGACCTATCCATTTAGTACTATTCCTGTTTTTGTTTTCTTGCCTTCATTTGACAAGGGACAGCTTTTTCCTCTTTTGCAGGCTCTGAACTCTAGCTTCTCTGTCCTTAGCATCATGAAAATGCTAGAGGAAAAAAAAAATCTTTACTTTTCAGCTATTTTAAGCGTGGCTTCTTAGACTCTTGCCCTGGGTGGCTAAATCAGCAAATAACTCAAAAAGAGTGAGTGTTGGGCTCATTTCTTTGTGCCTCTCTTTTCCCTAGGTTCCTTGTTCCTGGGTCTCAAGACAAGGTTCAACTCCAAGTTTTCTCTTTCAAGCTCCAAGGCGCTGCAGAGAGCCCAGGTGCTTTCTCTGCCTCTCGTCAGCTGCTCTCGCTTGGCCTGAGTGCCTGGTCTGCTGTCCCCACATCAGCAGTCGCCAGGCGCCACTATGGGAACAGGGACACAGCACAGTGAGTCTGGCTCATGCCGGTGTCCCTTCTTGCTTGGGCCATGGTCCTTTCAGTTCTGACTGCTTCGGGAGCAAATACCCTCAAACATTTTTTTTTTTTTTTTACCAATTTTGTATGACTATTCTAGTTCTCAGAAGGAGCACTGTCACTACAGACTATCCCACCACAACTGGGGGATGGTTTTATGTCATAAATTGGAAACAGTAACATTCCCTACCTTGTTCTTCACACACACTCCCTGGATAACTGGCAGCTATTTAGAGGCGGGGGGAAAGGTAACGAAAAAGGTCTAGACAGGTAAGAACCCTTCCCAATTCCAAAACGCTTGGAGGGTTTTTTAATGATGTGGTGAAATAAAATGCCACGAGATGGGATTCTAGTCTTCCCAACCACTGCCAAGCTGTTCCCTTAAAAAAAAATTATTAGATCTTTATCCTTTCCTTTTTATTGCTTATCATCATCTTGTGCTATATTCTGCACAGTGTCCAATGATTTGATCATATGACTTACATTATTACCCTATACTTTATTACTGAGTGCAATATTTGTTTTATGTGAATTATTACACTCTATGTAAAGTGTACAATAATGTATTTGATTTCTGAAAACTGAGTAGATCATGCAGAGTCTAGTATACCTCTGCCCCCAGTCAAAGTGTCCTGTATTCACATATCACACTAGTATATCTGTTAAAATTATTGAAACAATACTGCACTAGGATTAACTAAAGTCTGTCGTTTGCATTAGGGTTTACTCTCAGTGTGGTATGTTCTATGGTTTTAGTAATGAATAATGTCATGAATCTGTCATTATAAAATCATCTCACTGCCCTAAACATACCTTGTGTTTCACCTATGTATCCTTCTCCTTCCCCCAAAAGGCAACCACTGACTTTATTACTGTCTCCACAGTTTTGTCCTTTCTAGAATGCCACACACTTGGAATCATACAGTACATAGCCTTTTCAGACTGGCTTTTTTCACTTAGCAATATCCACTTAATGTTCATCCCTGTCTTTTCGTGGCTTGATGGGTCTTTTCTTTTGAGTACTAAATAATATGCCATTGTATGGATGTACCAAAGTTTGTTTATCCATTGACATATTGTAGGACCTTCTGGCCGCTTCCACGTTTTGGCAATATGAACAAGCCTGCTATAAACGTTCATGTGCAGGATTGTGTGTGCATATAAGTTTTCAACGCATTTGGGTACCTACCAAGGAGAATGACTGCTGGATCATACGGTATGAGTATGCTTAATTTAGTAAGAAACTGCCAAGCCATATTCCACAGTAGCTGTACCATTTTGCATTACCACCAGCAATGAATGAGAGAGTTCCTGCTTTTCCACAGCCTTACCACAGCCTTACCAGCATTTGGTGGTGTCAGTGTTTTGGATTCTAACAACGCCAATAGGTACATAGAGGTGTTTCATTGTTGTTTAAATTAGCAATGCCCAAAGGACCCATGCTGTTGAGCATCTTTTCATATTCCATCTGAATATCTTCTTTGCTGACAAGTCTGTTCAGACTCTTTGCCCGTTTTTCAGTTGGGTGGTTTGTTTTCTTAGGATTGAGTTTTTGCATATTTTGGGTACAAGTCTTTTATCAGGTATGCGTTTTATAAATATTTCTCCCAGTCTATGCTTTGTTTTCTTCCTTCTCTTTAACATCACTGTTTTAAAATGTTAAGATGATATTACCAGCTACACTATCCACACGCTTTGTTCCTTTACTTTTCATCTCATTCTGTGGGAACTTACAATTTTCACTGTTTACAGAGATCTTCAGAATCTTCAAATGGAGACTCTGATTTCTTGAATCTAGAGATTAAAATGTCAAGATACATACAAATATATAGAGCTATGTTCTATTTACACCAAAAACATTCTTAAAGATTACCCTTTGGCTTTATATCTTGCACAATACAATTTACATACATAGGTTTTTTTAGATGTACTTACTGTGTAGTTATTATTTTTTCCCAAGTTATATTTTTGTATAAGATTATTAAATCAGATGTTTCCTTTGTCAAGCATTTACATTTGAATTCTGGGTTATAGAATTAATTTCTTTCATTTAATTACTTGTCCATGAGGCATATTACCAGATACTGCATATGTTTACAAGTATCCAATCTTTTTAAAGTGCAAATAATACTCTTCACAAAAGTAAGAAATTGATCAGTCACAGGAGAAAAACAAGAACAGTGAACATATCCTGAAGAATTATTTTTTTAAAAAGTCATGCTATATTATAGGGTAGTTAAAAGGTAAGCTATAGCTGAGATAGTCCAGGTGATTTAACGTTTTATAAAGCAGATATTCTTTTAGGAAACCTGGTATTTTGTAACGTGCTGGGTCCTAGAGTCCATACTACAAAGATGATCCTAAGCACAATTTGACAGGCACAGAACAGGCCCTGGGTCCTAACAGCCAGCTTGTCTTTTAGAAATATAATTCTGCACAGCCTGTGGCTACTCCAGCCTATAAAATATGGGGGCAGGGGGCACCTGGGTGCCTCAGTCAGTTGAGCTTCTGACTCTTGATTTTAGCCCAGGTCATGATCCCAGGGTTGTGGGATTGAGCCCATGTTGGGCTTTGCAGTGAGTGTGGAGCCTGCCTGGAATCTCTCTCCTCCCTCTGAGCCTCTCACCTGCTCTCTCTCTCTCTCTGTCTCTCTAAAATAAAAATAACTAAATAAAAATTTAAAAATAAACTATGGAACTTAAAAGGAGGATTATAGGTTGAAAAGAACACTTGATAATATGCTCTCAATGTTAAAGAGATTAAACTTACTCTGCCCATCTCTTCATTCTTAAAATGAGAATTTTAAACCTGGTGGTTAAGTCCAGAATTTGAGGAATTAGTGCCAATTAAGGCATATCCTACATGGTTATTAATAATATGCTGCTGATCTGCCTGAAAAAATGAAGCAGACACAGATGCTTCCCAAGTTAGTATCAGCGTTTGCAAAGGAAGGTCATGTCCGTTTCCGTGGCGCTGGCGGTCTCAGGGTTGGAAGGGACCTTGGGTTTGGCTTCCAGACCGGGCCCAGTGGAGGGTGCAAGCAGGCTGCAGCGCGCGGGGTAGTGATTTAGTCTCCTCTAACAAAACCAGCTAACTCATTCTTGGGGGATATTTGAATAGTAGTTTCTGCTTATGGAAGCATTACAAATCCATTACTGAATTCAATCTTAACAACTTACAAGAGAAAAATAAGTTACTGTCCTATTTTATATATGGGAAGAGAGAGAGAGAGATGGAGAGAGAGAGAGAGAGAAGGGACTTGCCCAGGGTTGTACAGTGTGCTACCACTGAGTTAAGACATTTGGTCCAGGTTCCTTCCATCCTTATTCTTCGTTTGTGCAGAGCAATAATCAGGAAGCCCTGGACACTGGTCACATCAGGTCTTCTTAAAACCCTTTCGCTATTCTAACAGGATAATGCCGAAGCGTTGAGTTACCCAGCTCAGTTTTGTATTATCTCATTTAAAGGACTGAGGTTTTCATCAGTATGTTGAGTCTCAGAGACTTGATTTGTTTCTGGGAGGGGGTGGGGTGGGGGAAATTCCTGAAACACACAGAAACCTGCATATGAAAGTGTTAGGACTGCCTCTGCAGTTACAAGAGTGAGAAACCTGATGGATGCAAGCATTGAACAGAGAACTGAAAACTAGCCTGCTCAGTGGAATAGCATATTATTTACCTCTGAAATGGAATGAATGGTTTCAGCTTGCTTATTGCTTTTCAGGAAAGGAAACAAAAGCCCCACCCACAACCACCCCTTCCAGCAAGTCCAACGGTCTCTGAACACAGCCGGATCCTCAGAGCATGATGTTCCTAAAGAACTGTTCCACGGCGCTGGGTTTCCAGTTAATGTGCATTTGAAGATTATTAAATCTCAAGTACTAACATCTAGTCCCATCGAAATAAGATTCAGGATTGAGCAAAGGAGAGCGGATGATCTTCCCATCCTGATGTTCAGATGTTTAACTGGGGCTGTGGAGAGTGCCCCCTGGGAGTACAACAAAGCCGATTTTAAACTTGGAAGGTTTCCTTTTTCATGAATGTGAGATCATACACAAGAAGAAGTAATATGTGACTTCAAAAACTCTTTAGGGATGTAGGTCTGATCATCTCTATAAATACCTTTTTATGCTTTAATGAAAAAAATAAACTGAGTTATGATGAGTTCTATTGTTATGATGAGTTCTATTGTATTACTTTTTTATTTACTTCATCTTCAGATTGAGGAATCTACTGGTCAAAACACGCTGTTACTTGGATTTAAAGTATTTTGCAACCTAATGTGACAGAGCAGGTGAGAGGGGAAAATATAAAAATAATTAAGACACAAGGTAGCAAACAGGAAAATAATAGCCACATGTGTTCATATTATCAAATTACTAAATGCACTTGGAATTGCACTGTCGATACAGAACTTTACCTTTGGAAATACTTTATTGGTTATTCCCTTGTTACAATATGGAAACACCCACGATTACAAGCACTGTATCATTTGAGGTCTCATATCGTAGCATCCTGATTTTATCTGCAACTTGCTCTATGCCCACTGGGTTCACTTGCTTTTTCCCCTTTCCTGCCATCTGCCAACTATGTTTCCACAGAGGCAAATGAGGGTCAGAGTAATAAATTTCATTCTCCAAAGTTTCCAGATTGGGAATAAGTATCACATCCCCCCCTACTTGTCAGGAAATAAAATTGCAACACAAAAGCATTTTTTGGTAATGTGAACCTTTGGTGATGTGATGATGAAACACCAGCAAAATAGTCTTGATTTGTTTCTAATAGCATTTCTTGCTTTGAGAATTAAGTGCACCATTATCGGGCCTGCACAAGATTATTTAATAGAACCGTGGTTCTCCATCTCTTTTTCTACTATAGAAACTCAAAACATAGCAATCGAAAGAGGCAAAAAACACACAAAAAAATTCTTAAGGCATCCTTATGGTTCTATGCTTTCATCCAAGTCTTAGATATCATGCTGTGGCTGAAATAATTAAATTAAAAAGAAGGAGAAATTTTTTTCAGTTAAGAGTCTCTCACAGTGGGAAAAGGAACATTAAAATATAGCAGTCAAGGGGCGCCTGGGTGGCTCAGTCGGTTGAGCATCTGACTTCAGCTCAGGTCATGAACTTGCGATTTGTGAGTACGAGCCCCGCGTCAGGCTCTGTGCTGACAGCTCAGAGCCTGGAGCTGCTTCTAATTCTGTGTCTCCCTCTCTCTCTGCCCCTCCCCTGCTCATGCTCCGTCTCTCTCTGTCTCTCAAAAATAAATAAAATGTTAAAAAAAAATTAAAATACAGCAGTCAAACTTGGAAACCCTCTACTTTATTCTAGAAAACCCAATAAAAAGTACACATTGTTTAAAACAAAACACCTAAGTTCTGACCTCCATGATATTTTTTCTTCACACTTAAAGATTCCGGTACTGTGATTCTGCAGTTTTGTTAATGATTAATTTGTGTAATTTCTAGAAGCAGATATGCTGGATGAAATCCAATCTCTTCAGAAAACAAAGGCCATTCCTTAAAAAAGAATGGCATCAGAAAATTTCATTTATCTTTAATAACAATAAAAGGTACTCTGTTACTGGGGAGAAAATAGATTGACATAAAACAATTTGGAGCTACTTGCATGGAACGTAGGCATCACTGACCTTGATTTCATTATTACCATTGAATCATCTGATACTCTCAGCCAATCTGATAATTTTCAACAGCCTACCAATCGCATGAATCACGAATCGTAAGAAATCAGAAAAAAAAAAAACAGAATATCTTACACGTTCTTAAAGGTTTTTACCAATTTCATTATGTAGTTTTTTGCTAAAGCTAATATAAGAAGTATTAAATGTGTCTATGCTCCTGACTTTGCTGGATAAGAAAAATAAAGAAAAAAAATCAGTACTTTCCTGAGTTCCAGACGAATACCATATTGTTTTGCTAACCTTTGTCTCCCTAAGTTTTGGTTGCCATCTCTCTGAAAACCAGACCGCTGAATGAAATTGGTACTCTTTTGAATGTGCAGAAAATTCTTCATGTATTTCAAAGCCTTCTTGGCAGAGGCGAGGTGTTTGTGTATGCTGCTGTTATTGTGTATAACTGTGTGGGAGCCTGGTATCTGGTAGGGATCAGAGTACCAAGAGAAGGGTACGCGTTATTAAAATAAATGCAATATTCATCTCTGCAAATACTCGAACACAACAAAGTAATGGTCAAACTACCAAGCAGCACTCTCTAACCTCAGACCCTATCAGAAGGTACACTGCTACAGGAAATAAGACAGATGCAATAAAATGAAAACGAAGAGAATGAAGAACATGGGCAAAAAATCAAATAGGCAACTATCTATGTGACTAAATGTCATTGTTTGGTCAATACTAATTTTGGTAATATTAAAATGAAAAATAAGATGTTGACTTTGATTCAAACACGATTTACAGAAATTAAATATATAAGCATACTTAATAACGCCCAAGGGAAGGATCCTTAAAACATTAGGTCCAATATGTTCTTAGTCCACTTATTTTGTTAAATTCCTCCATCAGGATGTCTTAAGGCCAGTAACTAATTATTTTGAAATAAAACAACTTGAAAAATCCCAGTAATTCTGCACGGGTCTCTTAAATAGATGGAGTTTATTTACGTACACTATGCAATTTGAATATCTACTCAGAAGACCCATGTTGTTCCAAAATTGTATTTCATTTGCATGGTATCTCTTAGATTACACAAGTTAAATCTATTTAAATTGCAAAATTGTTACATATATATAGCAACGCTTAAAGCTTTCTATTTGCACTTCCGCTTTTACTGCAAACATGAGAAGGATGCCATCAGCAAGGTACTATCTGAAGACTCATAGATGTTGGAGCTAATAAATACATTTTAAAAGCAATACATATTGCTTTTAAAAGCAATCAATATTGATGATTATTTTATAATGGTTGTCTCTCTATAATATATATGCACTCTGCTTTAAAGAAAAATTTAAAATTTAAACAGGTGGTAGCAAATGGGCATTAGCTAACAGAAATGTAGCACCCAAAACTATTCCTTTCTGGATTTTCTAGTGTGCCTAGCTTTTGAGTTTTACTGGTAGCCCAATAACTGACTAATACACTCTCTTGTTTCATATATTTTTGTAGGAGGAGAAGGTAATTGGGGATTACCCAATTGTGAAGCCAGTTCTCTGAAAGCTTCCTGACTACTGAAAGAGAAAATTAAATGAATTTGGTGATGGGAAGAATTACCTACTAATTATCTGGCTATTTTTACACTGGGCCATAATTTATCTTAGTTCCTAGCAATCAAATGCTGATAAATATAATCAAGGCATTGTTATTCTTTGCATGAAGCAGATTTTCTCTCTTAAAAAATGTTAATTCCAGTAGAGAAAAGACACACTGTTATATTAGTTTCAGGTGTACAATACAGTGTTTCAACAGCTGTATACATCACTCAGTGCCCACTGTGATTGTATAATCTGACTCCTCATTACATCAATCTGACCCCGCATTTCACACATCCACTCCCACCGGTAACCACCAGTTTGTTCCCTATAGTTAAGAGTCTTTTTTTAGTTTGTCTTTTTTTTGTGTATTCATCTGTTTTGTTTCTTAAATTCTGCATATGAGTGAAATCATATAGTATTTGTCTTTCTCTGACTTATTTCACTTAGCATTGTACTCTCTAGCTCCATCCATGCCTTGCAAATGGCAAGGTTTCATTCCTTTTGATGGCTGAGTAATATTCTATTGAAAATATTCTGAGTAATATTTTATATATATACATACATATATATGTGTGTGTGTGTGTGTGTATATATATATATATATATATATATATATATATATATATATCATCTTCTTTATCCATTCATGGGCAGCTTTCATAATTTGGCTTTTGTAGATAATGCTGCTATAAGCACACGGGTGCATGTATCCCTTTGAATTAGTGTTGTTGTATTCTTTGGGCAAATACCCAGTGTGCGATTACTGGATCCTAGGGTAGTTCTATTTTTCACTTTTTGAGGTATCTCCAGACTGTTTTCCACAGTGGCTGCACCAGATTGCATTCCCACCAAAAGTGCATAAGGGTTCCTTTCTTTCCGAATCCTTACCAACGCCTGTTGTTTCTTGTGTTTTTTACTTGAGCCATTCTGGCAAGTGTCAGGTAATATCTCATTGTGGTTTTGTTATGCATTTCCCTGATGATGAATGATATTGAGCATCTTTTCACGTGTCTGTTAGCCATCTGGATGTCTTCTTTCAAGAAATGTGTATTCATGTCTTCTGCCCATTTCTCAATTGGGTTATTTGTGTGTTTTTTTCTGTTTGTTTGTTTTGAGTTGTACAAGTTCTTTATATGTTTTAGATACTAATCCTTTATCTCTATGTCATTTGCAAACATCTTCTCCCATTCTTCATGTTGTCTTTTAGTTTTGTTGATTGTTTCCTTTGCTGTGCAGGTTTCTTTCATTTTGATGTAGTCCCAATAGTTAATTTTTTCTTTGTTTCTCTTGTCTCAGAAGATATATTTAAAATATATATATTTGTATAGTTGATGTCAGAGAAATTACTGCCTGTGCTCTCTTCTAGGATTTTTGTGGTTTCAGGCCTCACATTTAGATCCTTAATCCATTTTTACTTTGTTTTTTGTATGGTGTAAAGAATGGTCTAGTTTCACTCTTTTGCATGTAGCTGTCCAGTTGTCCTCTAACATCACGGTCTTATCCCATTGAATCTTTTTTCCTCCTTTGTGGAAGATCAATTAACCATATAGTTATGGATTTATTTCTGGGCTTGGTATTCTGTTTCATTGATCTGTCTATTTTTGTGCTAGTATCATACCGTTTTGATTAGTAAACCTTTGTAGTATACCTTGAAATCTAAGATTGCGATACCTCCAGTTTTGTTCTTTTTCAAGACAGTTTTGGCTACTTGGGATCTTTTATGATCATGTACAAATTTTAGGACAGTTTGTTCTAGTTCTGGGAAAAATGCTTTCGGTATTTTGATAGGGGTCACATTAAATATAGATTGTTTTTATACACATTTTGACAATATTTGTCCTTCCAATCCATGAATATGGAATCTCTTTCCATTTGTTTGTGTCATCTTCAGTTTCTTTCATCCATATTTTATAGTTTTCAGAGTATAGGTCTTTTACCTCCTAGTTAAGTTTATTTCTAGTCATTTTCTTATTTTTGGTGCAACTGTAAATGGGATTGTTTTCTCAATTTCTCTTTCTGCTACTCCATTATTAATGTATAGAAATCCAATGGATTTATGTGTATTTATTTTGTATCCTGTGACCTTAATGAATTCATTTATTACTTCTGGTAGTTTGTTGGTGGGGTCTTTAGGGTTTTCTATATACAGTATTATCTCATGTGCAAAGAGTGAACATCATACTTCTCTACCAATTTGGATGCCTTTAATTCTTTTTTCTTATCTGATTGCTGTGGCTAGGACTTCCAGTATTATGTTAAATAAAAGTGGTGAGAGTATACATCCTTGTCTTGCTCCTGATGTTAGGTGAAAAGCTTCATTTTTTTCACCATTGCCTATGATATTAGCTGTGGGTTTTTTTATATAGGGCTTTATTACACTGAGGTATGCTCCCTCTAAACTTACTTTGTTGAGGATTTTATCACGAAGGGGTGATGTACTTTCTCAAATGCTTTTTCTGCATCTATTGAAATGACATGTGGTTTTTATCCTTTCTCTTGTTGATGTGTTGTATCACATTGACCAATTTGTGAATATTGAACCATACTTGTACTTCAGGAATAAATCCCACTTGATTGTGGTGAGTGAATTTTTAAATATATTGTTGCATTTAATTTGCTAATGTTTTGTTAAGTACTTCACATTTATGTTCATCAGAGTTGTTGGCCTATAGGTCTCTTTTTTTGGAGTGTCTTTATCTGGTTTTGGTATCAGGGCAATGATGACCTCATAGAATGAATTCAGAAGTCTTCCTGTTCTGTTTTTTGGAATAGTCAGAAAAGAATGGGTGTTAACTCTTCTTTAAATGTTTGATAAAATCACCTGTGAAGCCATCTGATACTGGACTTTTGCTTGTTGGGAGTTGAATTTTGTTTTGTTTTGTTTTTACTGTCAATTCCATTGCTGGTAATAGATCTGTCCAAATTTTCTTTCTTCTTCATTCAGTTTTGGGAGTTTCTATGTTTCTAGAAATTTATTCATTTCTTCTACGTTGTCCAATTTGTTGGCATATAATTTTCCATAATGTTCTGTTATGCCCTTTGTATTTTTGTGGTGTCAGTTGCTATTTCTCCTCTTTCACTTCTGATTCTGAGTCCTTGATTTTTTAATGAGTTTGGCTAGATGGTTAGCAATTTTGTTGATCTTTTTAAAGAACCAGCTCCTGGTTTCACTGATTGGTTCTATTGTTTTTTTGTTTTGTTTTGTTTATAGTTTCTATTTCACTTATTTCTTTCTGCTCTAATCTTTATTATTTCCTTCCTTCTACTGGTTTGGGGTTTTGTCTCTTCTTTTTCTAGTTCTGGTAGGTGTAAAATTAGATTGTTTATTTGAGATATTTCTTGCTTCCTGAGGTAGGCTTGTACTGCTATAAACTTCCCCCTTGGAACAGCTTTTGCTGCATTCCAAAGATTTTGGACTCTTGTTAATTCATTTTCAGTTACCTCCATGTATTTTTTTTTATTTCCTCTTTTATTTTTTGGTTGACCCATTCACTGTTTAGTAGCATGTTATTTAACTGCCATGTAAGTGTGCTATTTCCAGATTTGTTTCTTGTGGTCGATTTCAAGTTTCATAGTATTGTGGTTGGAAAAGATGCATCACATGCCTTCAATCTTTCTGAATTTGTTGAGATTTGTTTTGTGGCCTAGTATGTGATCTATTCTGAAGAATGTTTAATGTGCACTTGAAAAGAATGTGTATTCTGCTGTGTTAAGATACAATGTTCTCTATATATCTGTTAGATCCAGCTGGTACAAAGTGTCATTCAAAGACACTGTTTCCTTGTTGATTTTCCGTTCGGATGATCTATCCATGGATGTAAGTGGGGTGTTAAATTTCCCTACTATTATTGTCTTACTATCAATTACATTTTTTTGTTTGTTATTAGCTGCTTTATGTATTTGGGTACTTCCGTGTTGGGTGCATAGTTATTTATAATTATTATACCTTTTGTTGGATTGTTCCCTTTATGATTACATAGTGTCCTTCTTTGTCTCTTGTTACACTCTTTGTTTTAATCTGTATTTTGCCCAATAGAAGTATTGCTACCCCAGCTTTCTTTTCACTTCCATCTGCATGATAAATGCTTATCCATTCCTTCACTTTCAAACTCCAGGTGTCTTTAAGTCTGAAATGAGTGTCGGGTAGGCAGCATATACATGGGTCTTGCATTTTTATTTACTCTGTCACCCTCTGTGTTTTGATTGGAGCATTCAGTCCATTTATATTTGAAGTAATTATTGACAGACATGTATTTACAGACAGATTTGTTGACAGACTTGTGGTTGTTTTTGTAGTTCTTCTCTATTCCTTTCTTCTCTTGTTCTCTTCTTTCATGGTTTGGTGGCCTTCTTTAGTAATATACCTGGATTCCTTTGTCTTTATTTTTTGCATATCTATTACTGGGTTTTGATTTATGGTTACCATTAGGTTTGTATATGACATCTTCAGCATATAGCAGTCTATATTAAGTTAATTGTTTCTTAAGTTTGAACTCATTCTTTACTCTTCTCCCTCTACTCCACATTTTTGGTATATGGAGTCACAGCTTACATTTTTTTATTTTGTCTATCCCTTGACTGATTTTTATAGAGATAGTTAATTTTACTGCTTTTGTGTTTCCTAATTTTCTGACTCCTAATTATGGTCTTTCCTTTCAACTCAAAGAGTCCCCTTTAACATTTATGGTAGAGCTGGTATCATGGTCATGAATTTCTTAACTTTGGTTCATCTGGGAAACCCTTTAGCTCTCCTTCTTATTCTGAATGATAGCCTTGCTGGATAGAGTTTTTTGGCTTCAAGTTTTTGGGTTTTTTTTTTTTCTTTCAGCACTTTGAATATATTATGCCACTCTCTTCTGGCCTGCAAAGTTTCTACTAAAAAATTATCTGATGACTTTATGGGGTTTCCATTGTATGTAACTGTTTTCTTTTCTCTTGTTTCTTGTAAAATTCTCTCTTTATAACCACTCTTTGCCATTTTAATCATTATTTGTCTTGTAGGATTTCTTGGGTTGACTTTGTTGGGGGCTCTCTGTGCTTCATGGATCTGGATTTCTGTTTCCTTCCCCAGATTTGGGAAGTTTTCAGCTCCTATTTCTTCAAATAAACTTTCTTCCCCCTTTTCTCTTTCTTATCCTTCTGGAATCCATAAAATGCAAATGTTAATATGCTTGAGGCTGTCACTGAGCTCCCTAAATCTATTTTAATTCTAATTTATTTTTCTCTCTCTTGTTCAGCCTGATTGCTTCACATTACTCTGTCCTCCAGGGCACTGATTTGTTCTGCTTCCTAGTTTACTATTTATTCCATCTATTGTATTTTTAATTTCATTTATTGAGCCCTTCATCTCTGATGAGTTCTTTTTTATATTTTCGATCTCTTTGTGAGGGGATCTTACTGAGGTCCTCCACTCTTCTCTCAAGTCCAGTGAGTATCTTTATGACTACTACTTAAAATTCTCTATCAGGTGTATTACTTATCTCTGTTTCATTTAGGTCTCTTTCTGTAACTTTGCCCCGTTCTTTCATTTGGGACATATTCCTCTGTCTCCTCATTTCATCTAACTCATTGTGTCTGTTTCTATGTGTTAGGAAAGTCAGCTACTTCTGCTCTTGAAACAGTGGCCTTATGAAGATGAGGTCCTGTGGTGCCCTGTAGTGCAATGTCCCCTGTTCACCAGAACCTGGCACTTCAGGCATGTCTCGTATGTGTGTTGTGTGTGCCCCATTCTTGTGGCTGAACCACTTTTGCCTTCAGTCCAGTTGTCTGCAATGGCTCTCTTTGCCTGTTGTGGGCATTGTTTGGTCCCTGTGTTGTTAATGGGCTGGTATAGGGATGCCTTGGGTTAACCTGAGTCAGCCCAGGCATTTTCCAGAGATATAGTAGCACTGAACTGCAGGAAAATGTGGGGGTGGGGCACAGGGTGCCAGCAAAGGTCTGCACTGGTGTGCGGGGACCTGCAGCTGCCAGATCAAGGCAGGCCAGGCTAGAAAGGTGGATTTATAGAAGCAATATGGAGGTGGGACACAGGTATTAACAAGATTTGCCCATGTCTGCTCTGGGAGGGAACCTGGATGAAGGCCTGGCTGAAGGGAGTGTTTCCTCAGGAGAACACTTGGGCAGGGTGGGCTGTTAGCAACCTAAGTAGCAAGTGTTGGCACAGTGCTGCTTCCTGCAGGTGTCCCTGTGTTTGTGCTGGGAGGTATGAGAAGGAAATGGTGCCCAGCAGCTCCTTTGTTCCTGGAGAAGTCTCCCAAGGATCTCTGCCCCTCCAGCACATGCCCTTGGATTAGTAAGCAAATCTGCCTCCTGTATATCCCAGGCATTCTTCAAACTGCTGCTTCTGTGCTCTATCTCCCCGGAGCTATTTGTCATGCTATCTTTTTAGCAGGGACTCAGTTTTCTCTCACCCTCCTGACTCTCCCAGGAGCCTGCTGATCTTTAAAGTTCTAGGTTTGAAACCCCACTGGTTCTAAGAACTTGTGAAATTTGCCCCTTCTGTTTTGCAAAGCCAAATGTTATGGGGATTCATCTTTTCTGTTTGGGCTCCCTGGTGTGAGAGTCTGTTTCTCTCTTAGCTCTGCCACAACATCCCTCCCTCCCGCTGAGGGTTCTGCAGTCCCTAGAGCTCCTGACTGCATCACCTCCCTTCCCCCCCTCCTCAATGTGGCCTCTTTACATTTAGCCGTGGAGAGTCCTCAGGTCATTTTCTGGGTTATTCGCACTGATGTGGCTGCTATCTAACTGTATCCGTGGGACAAGATGAGCTTAGGGTCTTCCTAATCTTACCAGAAGTCTCTTTCTCCTCTCCTCCTCCTCTTTTTTTTTTTATTACAAATTGAAGTGTAGAAATGCTGGAATCTGTCAACTAAGTCATTAGCTCCATTTTTACTTTCAGTGCATCTTGAGCTTTTTGTATAGATAGGTTACCCTTAAGTAGAGTATGTTCCTTCTACTCCAACCCTCAAGGCAAAAAAAAAAAAAAACAAACAAACAAAAACAAAAACAGGAATCTGAAGGATGACCTCCACAGCCAAGGTTTCCAGAAGACACCACAACTGCTCCACTGGAAGCAAATATCCTGGGGATATTTTCAAGGTCAAGCTTACTTGCCTTCGACTACTTACTCCTGACACATAGGCACACATGTGCACACACATACATACACAAAAGATTTTAAATACAAAATTAAAAATTAAGGAAGTGAAAATATGCCCATTTTAAACACGGCGAGCCCACTTCCTCCCTGCTGTTGCATCTGAAAGTGAGAAGGACCTGAAAGTGAGAGCATCTTTCCCCCTCAGGGGACGGGGTGCTGTGAATGGCTGCCTAGTTAGTCACCTGTATGTGGCGGGCAGGAAGGGCAGTCTCAGAGCAGGAAGCAGGGAAAATAGGGTAATTCCAGCTACCAGGGGTTCCACAGGGAGCACTTACGGGCATCATGTGCCTTGATTCAGCCCCTGTGCATACTGGATTTCAAAGCGTGCAAAGGGAATGCAAATCATGAGCTGACAGCTATCAGGTTCTGTGCAGTGAGCAGTTGGCAGGTTCTTCAGACGAGGAGGATGTACTTTGGGATCTCAAATGAAGAAGACAAGTTTCTATGTAACAAAGGTGAGAAAAGAAGAATACATGAACAAGGTCCTCAAAAATCTCTTCCTTTACTTGCAACTCAGAAAACAGCATCCTTATTCCTCTGGAGTTCAAAGTAAAAAATAAAACTAAACGTAAAACATGAGTCTGAAGAGCAACCCCTCTTCTCTCTCTCTCTAGATGTTTTGTAGAACTTGCACAGAATAGCATGGCCCTGGAAGGTGATAGAGCACATTTCTTAGAACAGTCTCAAACTCCAGGCACAGGGATCATTCATTCCTGTGTTTGACAAACCCCTATGAGCTGCAAGATGTTATCCTGTCGAGTGATATTAAATGGCTGTGTCTACATACTACTTATATACACAAGTAAAAAGTTGAATAGCCTCTCAGATTTTGAGAGAATAACACTAACATTCTGATTTAGTGGAATATTTTTGTGTTCTACATATTATAAACACAATGAATATCAACAGATTTGTCAAATCCTTTCATGAAATTTCTATAGCCAAAGCTTTCTCTTCCCCCAAACAGTAACTCTTCAGGTGGTTCTTTTTGTTGATAGTTCATGTTGTGCATTATGTTGACAAAGTAGAGAGCAAACAGACCATTTCACTCATCTGTTAGAATATATTTTTCCCACCAAATTCCCCAATTTACAGAAATGGCATGGTTTATTTATAAAAGCAGTGTAACTGAACACAATAATTTTTTTTTCCTATTTATGTTAGCTCTTCAAAAGAAGCATCGCTTGCTCAGCACTCTGTCCATCACAGCCTTCGGTACTGTGCCTGGCACATGACCATAATCACATGACTTAGCTATTAAAATACAGTCCTACTAGGAGAAATAGACTTGGAAAAGGAGAGAGACACACAGCTCCAGCAAGTGTCTATTGAAGAAATCCTAGAAGAACAAAGGGCAGAACAGGAGACAAAACTGGAAGCTGAGAAGCTGAGAGTTCAAGCTCTTAAGGATCGGGGTCTCTCCATTCCTCGAGCGGATACTCTTGATGAGTATTAAGTCATTTGCTCCGAGGCCATTGCTCTTGGGGAGCAGGGGCTCTCACTGAATGAAAGTGACATTGTGGTCACCTCACACATTTGACTAGAGACTGTAGAGTTTCGAAAGTCATTTTTATTTTGAATTCTTTCGCATGTGCAACATGAAGAAATCATGTGGCTTTGTTGTTGGTTTTTTTTTTCCTTTTTAATGACAAAATCATTGTTTAAAAAAAAAAAAACAAAACATGGGGCAACGACTCCTTTCACACATCACTGTGGAGCCAGCAACTACCTCTTTATGTTGTTCTTCTTGTCCCAAGGTAGCATTCACAGAAGACATTCTTCATCTACTTGTAAATAAAATACGAATCTCAAAACTCAAAAAAAATAAATAAATAAAAATAAAAAATAAAATAAAATAAAATAAAATAAAATAAAATAAAATAAAATAAAATACAGTTTGTAAATTAGAGGTGGGAAACTTCACTTTGGAAAGGGGCACAAATGAAATTTCACACATTGAGGGAGCAAAATAATTATTAACGCATAGAAGATAACTGAAAATTAACTCCCATTTTGCTTTGAATTCTATGCTATATTTCCAGACTAAAGAGAGGAAGAAAAGAAAAATAAGGAAGAAGAGCTGAACTCAATTATCACCAACACTTTGTGCCTTTGTAAATGTCAAAACACATGATTATTTTTATCTTTAAATTTCAACCTATCCTTTTGTTGGTTACTATTGCAAGTGACCTTAGAAAATACCAAATAGTTGTCATTAAACTCAGTCCATTACTTTCTCTCAAAAAAATAAATAAATAAATAAATAAATAAATGTAGTGTTGATTATTAGCTCGTTAATTATATATGTGAATCTGTTGATGCACCATATTAATTTTTCTTGTATTTCTGTTATAAATTAAGAATGTCTTCATAAATTTACATCTTCAGTTTCAAACGTTACCCTAAGCTCCAGACAAATGTGTCCAATTCTTTTATATGAATAAACATTGTAAAATTCTACAAGTACTACAAATATTACCACCCTCCCCCCCCCAAAAAAAAAAACAACTCCTTCCTCTCTCTGATATAACCATCACCACCATATACATCAGCTTTTAAGAAGCTACTTGGGTTGACTTTTTGGGGGGCTGGTATTTTGTGTAAGTGTATGAGTTCCATGGATCTGTCTTGTGTGTGCATGCATATACGTGTGTGTGTGTGTGTGTGTGTGTGTGTGTGTGTGTGTGTGTGTGTTTGGGAGGCAAAGGGACTGATCAATGACCTCAGTGCGAAGAGAAAGTTTGCCGAAGGAGTTGTGGAGAGAAGGTCCCATTTTATGGGCTGTGATTTTAATGCTGTAGGGACATGTTCCTTTCGAAGTTTCGCTGTATTTCCCCTTCATTGCTGTCCTGGGACTACAACTGTATACTCTGAGGTGTCTGCTTTTAAACAAGAACCTATACCTGACTGTCACGCCATCTAAGGATGGCTCTCCGTTTTGTCTTTCTAATGTATGTGCTTCAACCTCATCCTATGCCAATACCTGAAATATCAACACCACACATACCTTTGTGTAGACTCCCCACCTACTGATCAATTTCCCGGCCCACAATGTCATCTGGCACTTCAGAGCTGCAGGAAATGTCGTGGTCTGGAATTCTGTTCCTCTAGTAAGGGCTGTGGTGGCAAACACTGTTTGTTTGCTTTTCCTTTTAGACTAAAAAATATCTTTATTGTGCCCTCCCTCTTGAAACAGAATTTGAGTCGGTATAGACTTTTAAGATGTCAGTGATTTTTCCTGAGCACTTTTGTCTCCTGGTTTCCATGGGTGCTTTAAGATGCAAATTGTTCATCTGACAGTGGTCCCCTACAGGTTACTCTTACCACCCTTCTCTTTGTTTTGCAGTTTTGTTATATTGTCACCAGGTGTAAATCTTTTTATTTATTTTTGTTAAAATTTGGTGAGCCTCCTGAATGTGGGGATGGGTGAGTTTTTCTGATTCTGCCAAAGGCTCATCTATCTTTGAACTTTGCCTCCTGCCAGTTCTTTCTTCTATCTCTAACAACTTTCGTTAGCTTAGGCAAGGGCGCTGTCTGTCCACCATCCAAGCTTCTTGGTCTCTTTTCCTACTCTTGACTTCTTTGCCTGCTTTGTAATCTGTATGGCTCTCTATCACCTCCTTACTAGTGTCTACAACTTGCAGGACGTTTCATCTCATGTATCAAAGCTTTGCTCCTTAGACTATACTTTATGTTGAATATTGAATTTATATCTTATGCACTGATCCCCTTATTTCAATCAATATGACTTCTGGAAAACATTGCATCATTTTAAAACCCCATTTCCTGTCATTTCTATTGTTCTATTTCTGAAATTGTTCTATTTCTGAAAAATCAAACTCCGAATTCTTACTCTGCCCACAGCCTTATAATTGTTCTAAACTCAGATACTTTACTCCGACTGTACTAGTCCTTCAGCCTCATGGCTGCCCTTGTCTACATTTATTATTTTTTACCAGTATAATGAAAACAACCCCCCTGCTGTGATTTACTCCTCAATTCTGATCCTTCTCCCTTACTCTCAGTAGAATACTTCTATAACAAAAATGTGATTATTATCCCCTCCTCAATTTGTCTATTTAACAGATCCCCATTACTTCTTCACGAAATGCAAGGAGCTCACAACAATCTAAAACTGGACTATATCTCCAGCTAATCTCACCCATGCACTCTACAATGCTCCAAGTCTATACAAACTGAACGATTTTAGTTACCCATATGACCAGTACTTATTCCATTTTGTTGTGTCCTTTCATGTCAAATATTCTATTGAAATACCCTCCTCAACTAGCCACAGTTCACCCTACACATGCGTGCACACGTACACACATGGTTTCCCTCCTAATTAATTCCTAGTTATCGTTTTAGTAATCCACTGAAGTGTCTCTTCCCACTGGGAACCAACCCGTGTCCCACAGTGAATCGAGTCGTTTCTTTGTGCTACATACCATCCCGTTTATACTCCTAGTCTATAATTAGCACATAATCCACTGTATTCATCTTCCCCCCCTCCATTATATTACTGGTGCCTTATCAGTACAGAGCGTCTCTTATCTTTGTATCTCTGGTAGCCACTGGAGTATCTTCCATGTTGTTGGCAATAAGGGAAGAAAGTCAAATGGATGAATATCTAAAAAGGCTGTCCTTCTTACCCCTCAAACTGCCAATGCTGCACTTACTCCCTAGACCCTCTTCTCTCCCTCCTCACCTCTATAGCATGTGGTTGGCATCTTTACGAAGACTTACAGAACTAACTCTATTTTGTCAGAAGGAAAAATGGAGCAAGTATCTCAAACAAAACTTATTCGGTACTCTGAGCTTCTTGGGTCTAGGAACTTTACCAAAAAAAATGTGCATTCATCATCAGAAGATAGTCACTGAGCAGTTCTGTATAAATTTGATTCCAGGATTCCTTCCACTTCCAGTCCCGCCCACACTCACCCCACCCCCACACATTTTATCAGCAGGTAGCAGAGTCCTTTCCATTATCAGCAGTGGGTGCTAGCAAGGATGTTCAATCAAGCTCCATCAGATACTTTTAATTTAATCTGCAAAGTATATGCATTTCTTTGGGTTAGAAAAGCAGTCTGATTAGCTTGCTTTTACTTTTGCATCTGCTGTTCACGACACATTCTAGGAAATAAAGAATACTGACCCACTGATGCCCAACAACCAAACTGTAGCCATGCCTTTTGCAAGTGGCCATTTGAACCAGGACTATGGATAGCCAAATGTGAAATGCAAGAAGGAAAAGCTTCCTAACAAATAGAAGCATTAGGCATATAATACCTTAAACAAGAAATGCCACACAGCCCAAGGATTAATTCAATTAGCATTACATAAATGTTCTGTGAAAACTGAATTACCTCCCATCTCACAGTTTGAGATAACATCCTGTCATCCATCATTGCTGGGAAAATCATGGGTTCCCCAGCCCAATTCACATTGAGATAATTATGCCAGCTAATAAGAAATGTCAAGGAGTAAATATATTCCACAACACTAATTTTATACATATTTTAAGCCTGATACTTAAACCTGTTACAGCCTTATCCAGAAGGAAAGAAGAAAAGACGATGAAGAAAAGACAAGCAAGAAATCTATGTAGATTCTTTTCAATTTTCTCAATTCTTCAACCCAATCTATAATTTTATGATTCTGTGGATTCTTCCTATGGCTACAGTCTTTGGAAAAATTACAGGAAGGAACTATTAACATTCACTTCTTCTCTAGGAAGGATTAAATTCAAGAATCCTCATTAGGTATAAAAGGGATGGTGATGGAGTCCTAAAAGCATCTCTCATTCCATTAAAATTAAATTCCTTCTTCTGATATTTTAGGCATGGAAGTCTTCTGACTTATGTTTCTCTCCCCTCCCATAGTGGTTACCTTTCTTCTCATTCGCTCTATGTCCCATAGCCTGGTCATCACAGCCTGGCCACAAAGAGCATGTTAGAGGTACCCATAGGTATTACCAGAAAACATCCAAATGGCATCCTGGATACTAGACTCAACCAGTTACCAATGAACCTTATTATTTCCAGGATATGTCTCTATGATAGGACAGAATAGCAAATAATGTGTATTATCTACTAACCCTCTACATTTTATTTAGAAGACTTTAAAAATTATCAAGAGCATTAATAGTATTTCCTTAGGGAAAACTAACTTTGATGGCAATCATGAAAAAAAATACTCATGGAAAAATCAGGAATAATCTTTCTTTTAATTTGGATTTTAATTTTATCCATCATAATATCATTTTGTACAAGTGTGTTTCATGCAGTTCTCAAGCACCGTGTCCATTAAAAATAATTTGAAAACAGAATTAATGTCACATAATTCACCTTTTCATAATGTTCTATAATTACAGATTCTAAAAACTGAAATTAGCAAATTAACAAGAAATTTTCATGTAAGATGTTATTATGTAAGTTTTTATTTTTAAGAAATGAAAGAGAAGAGAATCTGCATCCATGAACATATTCTAATTAAATGATAATGACTACTATTATTAGTTGCAAAAATATACTCTCAGTTTTCAGGGGCTCAATGAACAGGTATAAAACTGAAATCAGATTTGGCCTAACTAAGACTATGCTTTTCCAGGATAAATATCTTTTAAAGATTTGGGAAATTAAAATGAACTTGAATTTGTTATTCTAAATTGATTTAAATTCTAATTTAATTTTTCAAGTGTTTGATATTTGTACATTATTCACTTTGATAAGTCTACTATGCAAGTTTAACTAAATTTATCTAAATTAACAAGCTATATATTCTCCTGCCACTTACTATGACACTAAATACTCAGCTTGAATGATTCTGTTTAACGGAAGTACAGATCATGCTGGTGTCACATAGGCATGTAGAGTTGCGTAGTAAATAAGCCCTTATATTAAAACGTGCTGTGATATTTCATACTCAAAGCAGAATGTTCTACTGTGTTTTCAGGTGATAAATTCTAGTGATACTTCTCATAACGTAGTACACAAAATTCATTCACCAGTTCCTTGGGGAACACATTTTCTCCTCGGTGTCCAAAGGTAATAGCCCTGAATAGAAAACCGATTAAATGAAATTGTCTTATCTTACAGCCAAAGAAGACCTTCAGAAGGTGTGTAGTGAGTCCTGCCACTGCAGGAAAGACACACAATTAAACTCTCTTCAGTAATTGGGAACAGAGTTCATTTTTAATGATCTTCAAAGCAGAAAACTGTCAAGATGTTAGTCCTTTTCTAAATGTAGAACTTAATACTTCATGCCACGGTTTAACTACAGCCACACAGGTTAAATTCCCAATATAACTAGCTCAGGAAACACAATAAAATGTATTTCAGGCATTTAGAAGCCAATACAATATTTTACGATAGAAATTCTAAAAGCTTTTATCATCATCATCATCATCATTTCACCTCACGTGAGACATTCCATCAGCTTTTTGCCCTCATCCTTCTACAAAAACTCCTCTCAACAATGTCACCAACAGCCTCCTTGCCGCCACTGTAACAGCAGGCACTCACCCTCCTGGTGCATTCAGCAGCATGAACACAGTGGATGCTTCCTTCCTGTAAGCACATAACCAACCTTCCTCACTTGGCCCCCAGACACCACACTGTCCAGTTCTCCTGCTCATTCTCCATTTAAGGTTGCTTTTCAACTATTGTTTTTCTCATGTTATTACTTCCAGGTATACAACATCATGACTCGATACTTGTATATACTGTGAAATGATCACCACAAGTCTATCTAATACCCATCACCATACAGTCACAGAATTTTTTCTTAGAAGTAAATCTTCTAAATCTTAGATTTCTCTAACATTTACTCTCTTAACAACTTTCAATATATAATATGATCTTATTATTAACTATAGTTGTCATGTTGTACATCACATCCCCATGGCTTATTTAGAACTAGAGGTTTGTACCCCTCTCACCCATTTTGCACACCTCTTCACCCTGCCTCTGTCAACCATCAATCTGTTCTCTGTATCTTTAAGCTTGTCTTGTATTGTTGTGGTTATTTTTTTAAGATCCACATAGAATTGAGATCCTATGGTATTTATCTTTCCCTGTCTGAATTATTTCACTTAGCCTAATGCCCTCAAGATTCATCCATGTCATCACAAATGGCAAGATTTCACTCTTCTTTATGGCTGAATAACATTCCATTATATGTACACCACATGGTCTTTATGTACTCATCTGTCATCGGACACTTAGGTTGTTTCCAGTCTTGGCTACTGTGACTAAGGCTACAATGAACAAGAGGGTGCATGTATCTTTTCAACTTAGTGAAAACTTGGATAAATACTCAGGAGCAGAATTGTGAGATCATACCAGTAGTTCTACTTTTAATTTTTTAAAGGGTATTTACTTATTTTGAGAAAGAGAGAGACTGCACGTGTGCGTGCGTGCAAGCAGAGGGGAAAAGAGAGAGGGAGAGAGAATCCCAAGCAGATTCCACACTGAGAGCACAGAGCCTGACATGGGGCTCAATCTCACAAACCATGAGATAATGCCTGAGCCAAAATGAAGAGTCAGATGCTCAACCGACTGAGCCACCCAGGTGCCCCCTTTTTTCAATTTTTGAGGAACTGCCATACTGTTTTCCATAGTGGCTGCACAAATTTACATGCCCACCAACAGTGCACAAAAGTTTCTTTTCCTCCACGTCCTAGCCAACACTTGTCTTTTACATAATAGCCATTCTAACAGGTGTGAGGTAACATTTCACTGTGGTTTCTGATTTGCATTTCCTTGATGATTAATGACGCTGAGCATCTTTTCATGTGCCTGTTGGCCATGTGTATGTATTCTTTGGAAAAATGTCCATTGGATCTGTGGCCCAATGTTTTAATTGGGTTGTTTATTTTTTGCTATTGAGTTGTATGAGTTCTTTATAAGTTTTGGATATTAACTTTTTATCAGCTATAAGATTTGCAAATATTTCCTCTCATTCAGAGGTTATTTTTTTCATTTTGTTGATGGTTGTCTTTGCTGGGCAGATGTTTTTTTTTTCTGTTGTTGTTGTTGTTGTTGTTGTTTTCTTTAGTTTGATATAGTCCCAGTTGTTTATTTTTTCTATTGTTGCCTTTATTTTTTTGTGTCAAATCTAAAAAAACCCATTGTCAAGACCAATGTCAAGGAACTTACCAACTATGTTTTCTTCCAGGACTTTTATGGTTTCAGGTCCTATGTTCAAGTCTTTAGTTCATTTTGAGTTAATTTTTATGTATGGTGTAAGAGAGTGGCACACTTTCATTCTTTTGCATGAGGCTTTCCAGTTTTCCCAACACCATTTGCTGAAGAGATCTCATCAACTCTTAAACTTCTTAGTGTTGTAGCGGCTCATAGCTCTCTACTTGGACCTCTTTTTTTCTCTACATTCACTCTTTTGTGATCCCACCCAATCCAATGGCTTTAAATGTTCTCTATATACCGAGAACTCATAAATGTACCTCTCTCACTCAAAAATCTTTACTGAACACTAAGCCCATATGCACACTGCCTCATTTATGGGTAGCAGATATCTCAGAAAAGCATGTCCTGACCGAGTCCTGAACCACAAAGTCTTCTTCACTGAAGTTACTGGGTATTCCATCCTTCCAGTTTTCAGGAGAGACCTGTATTCTTCTCCTTCTCACTTGCACATCCCATCTGTCCACACATTTACTCTGTGGGTTCTATCTTCCAATTATATTCACAACCCCACCACTTCTCCCCCCTTGCTCTTTCCTGTCCCAGCCACTGCCATGGCTCACTCAGGTCACCACATTAGCCTCCAAGCTGATGTCCCCTTGCACTCTTGCCACCCTCCCTTAGGTCTGCTTTCAACACCACAGTCAACATAAGTTGGGTCACATCTCCCTTCTAAATAAAACCTATTTTTTTCTCACTTCATTCACAGGAAAAGCAACATCATTATGACAACCTACAAGGCTGTATCTGATATGCATTGCCCACCAAACCCCAGCCCACGTTATGGATTTCTTCCCTATTACTCTTCCCTGAAGAGACTTCTCTCCTACTCCACTAATCTGTAATCCATGACTGAAATTATACACTTTTGTTGCAAATACAAATTCAAGAAAATGGTTTCCCTGGATGCATTAGAAGGGAGTACTGGTACTGGAGAACAGTACCCCCACTGTTCTTTATTCTTTGCACGGTGTTCTTTTAATCTGGAGCGATATTCTGTATTCATCCTTATTTAACTTTACCCTGGCACGTTTTTCTGTAAGCACTGATGCAATTTCCCAAGGACACCTTGAATTTGAGGTCTATCTGTCCAGGTGATTTTGTCCCCCTTTAGGGACATCAGTACTTTGGTTTCACCAGCTGACCACACAGACAACTCAAGACAAAGTGGAACAATGGCAGGTGAATGAAACAGAAAGTGAAAAGAGACAACAAATCTCCCAGTGGACAACTGGGTGCTTAGAACCTGACATAGTATGATTGTTGTGTGAGATAAATTCGGCTCCAATTCCTTGATATTTGTAACTTTGACTAGATATACAATTCTCATTATTTGACTGTAGAAGACACATCTGTACTTCAGCCCCCCGATACTTAGCACCAATGTTTTACACACAATATAAGATGACAATTATCATAACAAGCAACCAATGAGATTTATCATTGCGTTTACTCCAAGGCTGTACAAGATATTGCTAAACACACACAACTGAAGACACATATTGTTAGTATCATGGCAGTTCTTTCTCTTGAGCATGAATTTTGTTTTTTACACTATGGGCTCTGTAAATATGGTAACTAACAGATTTTCATATCAGCTTTGGTTGTAGTAAAGCTTAGAGATAAATTTGTGGGTCATTTCTAATAGGTATAATGTCATTCGTGGCGTGCTGACTCTTCAGAAAGTATATTTCCCCCTCCCTGCCCCAGTTCAAAGTTCTGAGCACAATGTATAGTTGAATGCCTCACATATTGGTGGAAATATTTGCTCTCCTACATTATTGTTCACATTTGCTTGTATTTATCTCATCTTGTCATATGGCTTGCATTTTGTGAATTGCTTTAAATGGTTTTTATATTGGGAATAAAGAAAATATGTAAAGAGCCATAGAAGATGAGAAATGATTAAACCATTTTAAATAGATAAGCCATTGTACTTAAGAATTTTTCAGGTTTCTATAGTATCATCTTGATATCAATTCTTTCTTTATCAATATTAATCACTCAATAAATGTGGTTTCAGCTGATAAAAGGATATCCAACTATTTAATTGTACTTAATGTCACATTTAGTTACCATAAAGGCTATTTTGGAGAGTAAAAATATATTTTATGAGAACCTGTCCCCCACACACTAAAAGCTAAATGTTGATAAGTCATATCAGTCTTCTTTAATTCACAAAATCATGCCACAGAAGTAGATCCTATCATCACCCCTTCCAAAAAAAGTTTTACTCATATTATTGAAAGATTTTTTCTCTCCAACTTTAAGTGTGAGTCAAAGGTAAAATGGTTTCTCCAAGGTCAATGCTGGTTATTGGTTTATTGTTTTGTTTTGGTTTGTTTTTTTCTTTGAGAGAGAGAGAGCGAGCCCAGGGGAGAAAGACAAAGGGAGAGAGAGAGAGAAAGAGAGAGAGAGAGAGAGAGAGAGAGAGAGAGAGAGAGAGAGAGGGAGATTCTTAGTAGCCTGCACATCCAGCACAGAGCCCAACATGTGGCTCAATCCCATGACCCTGAGATCCTGACCTGAACCAAATCAAGAGTTGGACACTCAACCAAATGATGACCCAGGTGCCCCTGGTTATTGGTTTTTTAAAATGAGAAAAAGAGAGATCTGTTTTCCATTTCTTTATTTATGCCACTTAACAATTTGGGCCTCAGTTCCCTTAATAATTATGCAAAGCTTTAAGCTAGGAATTTTCTAAGATTCTTAAAGCCTATCTGAAGGTAGAAAAGCTGTACAAAGGAAAGTGAAACATTACTATTCTTGGTTCAACATATACATTTTCAGGCAAATTTTAGTTGTCAAAGCCAATTTTTTAAACTTAATTCTTATAATTTTCCTTGTAGAAAAAAGCCAAGTGTCTATCCATCAGAAATTGAATTAATTTGTGTAATTTCTACAAAGGTCAGAAATAAGTTCTTTACAGAAAAGGTGGGGTACTATAATTATTTGATGTCAAAAGAGTCACCTCACGTCTCACCAAACCACTACAAAATCATAGAAGGGATTTTGAACTTTTGAAAAATCTCCTCCCTACATAATGGAAAACATTTTCTTACTTTGTGTGTGTGTGTGTGTGTGGTGCCGGGATGAACAATTTTTATTATATATTTATTTTTATATCATATGTCCAATTTTATCAACATGTTTAAACCATAAAAATATACAGCCATGTGGAAATGTGTATCGAGGATCATTTGTTACATCGAAATGGTGACTCGCATATTTAACTGAAAACTTACGCTGGTAGTTCAGGGAGTTTCCAATCTGTTCTGAAATCGCCCTTTCTCCAATTCCTGGAGGGCAGAACAGCCTGTATCGCTGAGCCATTCACCAAATAAAACCAGATATTTCATTTTATGTCCCCAAACAATAAGCAGGCTATGCGGGATTTAAAGAAAGGAAAAAAGCAACTAGTCCTCTGTTTAATTGGGCTTTCCATCTCCACTACGACATCATCTCCTCTCTGAGACCCGGGAAGCCCCCGAACTGTTTGTTCCTCTCAGTGAGGCCCAGCCCTCAGGCAGCTTCAGGGCTGCCGTGGGGCTGGGGAAGGGGGTGCTGCTGGCAGCTGGGGCTGGTGGGGTGAGGCCCCAGCCTCCCTAGAGCAGCTCCCACTGGCAGCTAGATGGTTCTGTGTACCCGATTCCTAGATAACTCCATCTACCTTTGTTAGCCCGTTTGCATTTGCATGAGTCGCATGACTCATGAGGTAGGGGTCCTGAGTAAATACTGGCAATTACTGGGTCCTCTCGTCCAACGACTTAGCACAACTGAGGGTGCCAGAATCAGGAACAAGTCTGCCCTGCGATTTCTAAGTTGTGCTCATGGAGAGTCCAGGCCTCTCTGCCCTTTGAGACTCCATGCATGAAATACTCTGTTATAAATCTAACAGCTCTTCATTTATAATTTAGCCATGGCTCATCATCTACCTCAGAGGAATGGTATGCAAGTTAATGAGACAGGGTCTAGAGGATACCCCAATCTTCCTGGAAGACAGACAGCCCATAAATAGTGCACTGAATATTGGAATGATCTCCTGAGCCTTCACTTTCAGATAACGTATCTTCCAAAAAAGCTCTAATAGCTTCAAAATCAGAAGTCACTAAACCATGCTCTAAACCCCTTACTTTTAGACTTTCCTTTCCATGTTTATGCACTATAGATACTTCTTGGAAAACGCAATTATGTGGCATTGATGTTGACTTTGCATTTTTCTTATGTTTGTAATTACATGTTCATTTATACAATCTATAATCACTTTGTGAGACCTTAATGTGTGCTAGCTAGCACTGTCCTGGGCCAGAGACCCCGGAGAAAGGGGGCAAGCTACCTCGTTTTCAGGAGATACTCATTGTAAACGGGAAATGTTAGTGATACCTTCTCTTATGCATGATTTTGGCATTTTTATTTGCCTTTACGTATTAGTTTTTTCAGTCATAACCAGTAATAACAGTCACTGTTTAAAAAGCTGTGCAGACAGCAAAGGAAACAATCAACAAAACTAAAAGGCAACCAACGGAATGGGAAAAGATATTTGCAAATGACATATCGGACAAAGGGCTAATATCCAAAATCTATAAAGAGCTCACCAAACTCCACACCCAAAAAACAAATAATCCAGTGAAGAAATGGGCAGAAAACATGAATAGACACTTCTCTAAAGAAGACATCCGGATGGCCAACAGGCACATGAAAAGATGCTCAACGTCACTCCTCATCAGGGAAATACAAATCAAAACCACACTCAGATATCACCTCACGCCAGTCAGAGTGGCCAAAATGAACAAATCAGGAGACTATAAATGCTGGAGAGGATGTGGAGAAACGGACACCCTCTTGCACTGTTGGTGGGAATGCAAACTGGTGCAGCCACTCTGGAAAACAGTGTGGAGGTTCCTCAAAAAATTAAAAATAGATCTACCCTATGACCCAGCAGTAGCACTGCTAGGAATTTACCCAAGGGATACAGGAGTACTGATGCATAGGGGTACTTGTACCCCAATGTTTATAGCAGCACTCTCAACAATAGCCAAATTGTGGAAAAAGCCTAAATGTCCATCAACTGACGAATGGATAAAGAAATTGTGGTTTATATATACAATGGAGTACTACGTGGCAATGAGAAAGAATGAAATACGGCCCTTGGTAGCCAACGTGGATGGAACTGGAGAGTGTTATGCTAAGTGAAATAAGCCATACAGAGAAAGACAGATACCATATGTTTTCACTCGTATGTGGATCCTGAGAAACTTAACAGAAACCCATGGGGGAAGGGAAGGAAAAAAAAGAAAAAAAAGAGGTTAGAGTGGGAGAGAGAGCCAAAGCATAAGAGAATCTTAAAAACTGAGAACAAACTGAGGGTTGATGGTGGGTGGGAGGGAAGGGAGGGTAGGTGATGGTCATTGAAGAGGGCATCTTTTGGGATGAGCACTGGGTGTTGTATGGAAACTAATTTGACAATAAATTTCATATAAGAAATAAATAAATAAATAAATAAATAAATAAATAAATAAATAGCTGTGCAGAAAAGGTTATATCACAGAAAGTGCTTGAAAATTACAAAACATCACATTCTGAATGTCACTTTAAAACCGCTCTGCACATGTCTACCCAAGTCGCAACTCTGATCCAAATAAATACAAACAGCAACACGTGATGCAGACACAGGGCGTTAAGGGAGCAAACCAATTCAGTCCCACATAAATGAGAGGCTGGGGCCTGCCGGAAGTATCGGATTCCCTGAAGGAACACAGAGCTGCTGCATGAACAATCGAACATCTGTTATTTACAACAGGTTTACAAGCAGCGCTTGTGGGAGCTCCTCACAGAGGTTTACCAACACAACCACGTTTTTCAGAGATGAACCACATCACAGCGTATCTGTCTCCCTCATCTCAACAGTGTTTTCTGTTCATGTTTGTGAGCTCGGCGGAGGAACCAAACAACCAAACACTAAGAAAGCAATTGTTGGTTCCTTTTTTTTTTTTGGAGAAAGGCTAGCGAGGAAGGGGGGAAGTGCTTGGGGAGATAATGCAAGTCAGAACAAACACGAGCACAATTCAGAAGTCGTATCTCTGCATCCACCCTCCTACTTGCTGGCTCTGCCAGTTTTATTATCCTCTCTAGGTCGGGAAATTGTGCAGATAATGATGCAGCAAATTCTCAGTGATGAAAGCTTCACTCGACTTAAATGATGTTTGGAATTATTTGGTCTCACCCGATGATTTTTAATGATTCACAGAAAATGCAAAATAGCTGCTGTGAAATCCTCTTTTAGGAAATTAATCCTGTGAACTTCACCAGATGTTGGTGCACAGAGATAAGTTTATGCCTCCGGTCGACACTCACACATTAAAATTGCTCATGAAGTTTGGTAAATCTAAGACCATCTGAAGATAATTAGCCGATATGCACGGAGGTGAATCCATTATATAGAAGGATGGATTGAGACAGGCATCAGCAAGGTGAATTGAAATAAAATCCTGAGATGCTAGGGGAAAAAAAAAAACCACACAGACAACAATCTTTGACACCGACTGTACAAACATTTTTCTAAGATATATCATTAGGCAAGGGAAACAAAAGCAAAAACAAACTACTGGGACTACCCCAAAATACAAAGCTTTTGCACAGCGAAGCAAACCCATTGGTGAAATGAAATGGCAATCTTCTGAAAGGAAGAAGATATCTGCAAATGACACACCTAATAAAGGGTTAACATCTAAAATGTATAAAGAACTTTTACAACTCAATACCAAAATAAATAAATAAATAAATAAATAAATAAATAAATAAACCAATTAAAATGGGTAGAGGACCTGAGTAGACATTTGTAAAAGAAGACATCCAGGTGGCCAACACGTATGTGAGACGATGGTCAACATCCCTGATCATCGGGGTGCCAATCAAATGACATCAAAGATCACCTCACCCCAGTCACAATGGCCTAGGGTCAAGAAGATGACAAGCGTTGGCGAGGACGTGGAGAAAAAGGAACCCTCGTGCGCTGTTGGTGGGAATGCAAACTGGTGCAGCCACGGTGGAAAACAGTACGCAGGTGCCTCCAAAAATTTACTCAATAAAATGAAAACACCGATTCAAAAAGATACGTGCACCTCCGTATTGATTGCAGCAGGACTGACAACAGTGAAGATATGGAAGCAACCTCAGTGGCCATCAGCAGGTGAACAGATGAAGAAGATGTGGTATATAAACACAATGGAGTATTACTCAACCGTAAAAAAGAACGAGATCTTCCCATCTGTGACTGTATGGATGGACCTAGAGGTTATGATGCTAAGTGAAAGAAGTCAGAGAAAGCCAAATATCAAATGATTTCACTTATTACTGGGATCTAAAAAAAAATAAAACAAACGAAGCAGAAACAGAGGGCTAAATACAGAGAACAAAATGGTAGTTGTCAGACGGGGGTGGGGAGATGGGCAACATGGGTGAGGGGGAGTGGGAGATCCAGGTTCCCAGTTATGGAAGAAGTCAAGGGGATGAAAGGGACAGCCTAGGGAATACAGTCAAGGGTACCGTAACAGCACCAAATGACGACACACGTTAGCTACACTTGTGGTGAGCACAGCATAATGGATGGACTCGTCGAAACACAGTGTTGTACACCTGAAACTAATGTAACCTTGTGCGTCACCTGAACTTCAATTTAAAAAAAGAATCTGAAATGCGCATACAGAGAAGGGTCACAGTGTCTGGAAAAATAGCCATATCCTCAAAAACATTCTCTGACACATACACACACACACACACAAGCGCGCACATGCTCACGAGAACACAGGGAGGGTCAGAGTCTCATTTATTCTGGCATTCTTCAGATTCTGGGAGTGAGCATGAGGGGAGGGCCTTCAGTGAGGCCTCTAACAAAGACATCTCTTTGAACCTGTTTCCTCATGTAAAATAGGGGTGAGGGTGTCTTTCTTGTGAGGCTGTTACAAATGTGAAGTGAGCTACTGTATACGAAGTGCTCCTGCTCCATAGCAGGCGATTCCAATGGTGACTCTAACCTTGACGTTCTGTTGCTGTTTGCCAGTAATTGCCAAGACTATGTTCCCTCTGGGTGTGTTTCAGGATCTTATCTACATTCGCCTCGTGATGCCTGTCCCCATCCATCCTTCTACAGAATAATTCACCTTCATGCAAACCAGCTAATCATCTCCAGATGATCTTAGATTTACAAAGAAAACCCACAGAAATTAAACAACCAATGAGCAATAGTTATGTGAAAACTGTGCATACACTCTTCAGCAAAGAACAGAAGTTAGTATAATAGTTCCTGCCCAGGAGAAGGTCGTATGCCTAGAAGGAACACGCCAAAATGTTGATGGTGTTTATTAATGTGTGATGGGAAATATTTTGGTTCTTTTCCTATAATTTTCTGACCTTTAATTTTTTAAAAGAGGGAGAGAGGGGTGAATCTGAAGCAGGCTCCACGCCCAACACGGGGCTTGATCCCATGACCCTGGAATCACGATCTGAGCCAAAATCAAAATCAGATGCTCAACTGACTGAGCCACGCAGGTGCCCCTAGAAATGATTTTTATAATAAGAAGAAAAAAACTGCCCTATTTGTGTTCTTAGGGTAAAACTGCATTGAAAATGCTGACCTCCTAAGTTTGTAAAAGAATTAAAATCAAGACCATCCAGTCACAAACATGGCACCCAGCAGAGCAGACATTCGGACCGTGTAAGCTCTTCTCCTCCTCAGTTTTAAGGCTCCAGTCTCCCTGGCCATGCGGTCATCAACGAACACACTTGCGTCTACTAGCCAGCTGTGAGCCATCATTAAATACGTCATGAGTTCTTTCTCCAATACATCCAGTGTCATGAGACCTTCCCAAATAACTTGTGAAACATAAGATTTATTAACACAGCTACTATACTTTCAATCTAGTAATACCTTTCACCTATTGTCCAGCCCTTAACCTTTTAGAAAATAACACAACATGCATTATCCTAGGAGGGGAGCTCTGGTGCAGGTCTCACCTACAGCGTCCAGCATATGACCCAGCAAGGAAAAGTTGCTCAGCACAGACACAGAGCATGAAAATGGGGTTCTCGTTCAACCGCATTGGGCCAACATTTTTCTTACCATTTTGAAGAAAAGGAAACAGACGGCCAGGGTGGAGACCTGCTGGGACACTTATATTTAATGTAATCCTTAAGCGAAATGGAAATTGTTGCCTTTTTTACATCTGTGGTTCTCTTACGTCATTCTTGGTCTCGTTACTTCAGAAATCACTACTTTTTTATGTCCACTGCCAGTGACACCAGAAGTAGCTCCGTCAGTATGTTCCCTCCTTCCCCACAAGCTCACTCGCTGAAGTATGGCAGGCAAATGCTGTTGTAACGTTCTTCACAGAAAACCTTTCTCCAAGGTCCCCACTCACCTGCTCACCGTAGACCGATGCTCGCCGACCAACATCTGTCACCTTTGGCCCCTCATCAGCCCCCCCTTCCTGTCCCTGCTCATCACACTTCCCTGCTTCTCCACTGGTTCTTCTTCTGCACCTTCCCATGGAGAGGCTGGTATCCCACAAGAGCTAAACAGTCACTTCCTGCCCAGCAATGTTCACGGCACCCACGCATCCATGTCTGACCGCAGAAACACCTACATCTGCATTATAGCGAATTCTCTTCTCAGCAGCACGAGCTAGAGACCATCCTCACCGACGCAAACGTCCCAGCCTCGTTTTCCATCTCATCCCTGGGTACATCTCATTATTCATGTTGCACTAGCCCACGCTGTTTAACTGTAGGGCCTTCTTCGCATTTTATTTCTACTGAATTGTCAACATTTATTCGTGTCAACATTTATTCTTTTTTTTTTTTCAAATAGCCTTTATGCGATCCATTCGACACATCATGCAACGTGATGGGCCCCGTGCCTGCCCTCAAGGGGCTCAGACCCAGACAGGGAGAGACTGACAGAGAGCGATCAGTCTTCCAGTGCTATGATGCACCCACGCGCGAACCAGGCAGAGGTCAGAAGGATAACCAAAACGTGCCTTAAATAAACATACAACTATAAGACAAGGTGTTCAGAACTCTAGAGAGGGAAGGGTGTTCCTGGTTCAGAGACCATGGAAAAGTTCAGCGTGGCCAGAGTCCAAAGCCAAGCAGTGGGAGAAAATGCTGTCGAAGTAGTTTTCTCTTGTTGCCCGCCCCCCCTTCCTCCCCAGCTACTCAGAAGTAAGATTCTGGTGGAAGCTTGCAGTTCAGAAGTGAGGACTACTTTTTACCAGCTGAGAAGGAGGCGGGCAACAGGGAGCCAGGAGGTGTAGTGGGGTTTGTTACAAAGAGCAGAGGCCAGCCAGCCCGAAGAGGGACAGTGGGGGGTCCTCTGCTGCGTGTGGGCAAGGGAGCGGCCAGGGGCTGGGGCAGTGGGATGGAGACACATCTCTATGCTGTTTTTAAAGGTCCAACCCAAATATCACCTGTCATCTTAAACTTTCCCTTCCAGAAGAAAAATGGCATGCTGCCGGTAGACTGGTGTGAGCTCTCCCCATTGGGGTATGGGTTCCCGAAGCCCCCACGGCACCTGCTCACAGACAGCACCATCACCCAGAAGATGCCTGCTGTCTACATGCGATTACAGTTGTTCTTTTTTTTAAGTTTTGTTTTAATGTTGATTATTTATTTTTGAGAGATAGAGAGAGACAGAGCACGAGCCAGGGAGAGGCAGAGAGAGAGGGAGACACAGAGTCTGAAGCAGGCTCCAGGCTCCGAGCTGTCAGTACAGAGCCCGATGTGGGGCTTGAACTCATGGACTGCGAGATCATGACCTGAGCCGAAGTCGGAAGCTTAAACGACTGAGCCCCCCAGGCACCCCAGATTAGAGTTATCCTAATGGCTTGTCTGTGGTGGGAAGGAAGACATCTTTATGTATCTGCTAAAAAATGCTAAAAGTGTCTTCATCATATTGCTTTGTTTCTTCCTCAGGAACCTCCAGAAAAAGGTAGAAACGCATCATTAATCACACTGAAGTCCTAAAGTAAGTGTTGACCACAGCATTCTGCCTAAGCCAGGAAGGCTTTTCAAAGTTAAAATAATACTCAGGGGAAATTTCTCAACTGCAAGAGTGTTCCAACAATTTTAGCAATCCCATTATATGTGTACACACAGAATCCTTACTTTCCTTCTCCCTCAAATCTAACCTACTGTGGCCTATGATCTAACCCGAATAATCTGTCCAGAGTGTAATACATTTATGGATAAGGGTTTCTTTCTTTTTTTTTAATGTTTATTTATTTTTGAGAGAAAGAGAGCACAAACAGGGGAGGAGCAGAGAGAGAGGGAGACATAGAATCCGAACAGGCTCCAGGCTCCGAGCCGTCAGCACAGAGCCTGACGCGGGGCTCGAACTCAGGAACCACGAAATCATGACCTGAGCCGAAGTTGGACGCCTAACCGACTGAGCCCCCCGGGAGCCCCAGGATAAGGTTTTCCGTCCTAAACAAATGGCCACGTACAGGCTGGAGAAGCCACGTGGCCGAGAGATCAGGCACAGGTGCAACAGAGGCCGGCGAGCAAGTTCCGTGTCCTTACCAGTTACATAACCCGGAGACCACTGGAAAAGCAAATCCCTGACGGCAAGCGAGGCCCGTGACCTGGAAAATGACACCGACAGCTGTCAAGAGGAAGGCCAGACACCCTGCGTGCTCCCTCTCTGGAAGCAAACATGGGGGGGGGGTACGCACAGGGGCGGAGCACAGCTCCCCGAGGCAGGCCTCTTGTCTGTGTGTGTATTTATACGTCCACAAATCTACCTTTCAGGAGGATTCCAGTGGGCTCTGCCATCAGTATCAGAACGCTCGTTAGTGAAAATACCATCACTCACGACACTGCATACGTCTTCTTGGTCAACCTGGGTCTTTGGCGTAAGCCCTTCCAGGCCCAAACCCCTGCCGTTCGGAAGGAAAAGTAGCGTGAGACGTGTTCACGAATGACGGCACGTGTACCGAGCAAACGCCCTTGGTGAGTCCAGAACAATCAGTTGATTTGAAAAAAAAAAAAAGCGCACGGACTGTTATTATTTGGACATTAACGGTTTAACCGAACTCTTGTTTGGCATTGTCTGCACAACACAAACATTTCTTAATTACCATTTTTGCCTCATTAAATAGTTGATTTGATATCATGTGGGCATTAGATATGCTGAGTGTACTGTGTCAGAAAAGAAATGTTTTTATTGCCCTTTGTCTGGTGGTTAGACCTCGCTGGTGGCTGCCACTTAGTTTCGAGCAATAGACTCTTTTGTTAAATTTATTTATTTATTTTGAGAGAGAGAGAGAGCCAGCAAGGAAGAAGCAGAGAGAGAGGGAGAAAGAGAACCCCAAGCAGGCTCCATGCTCAACAGGGAGGCTGCCGCTGGGCTCAAGAGCACCAACCGTGAGATCATGACCTGTGCTGAAATCAAGAGTCGATGCTTAACGGACTGGGCCACACAGACGCCTCTCCGTCACTAGCCTTTTAAACGTGTGTTATTTTCACAGGATCCCAGTTTCTGTTTCCACTTTATGTGGCTCTTTCACTCCTGTCCCCCACCGGCCCCCGGGATCATCACATCTACTTACAGGGCATCGTATGACCTGTGTACGTGGTCATCTCTGAATCACTTACCCCCGGGCCCTGCCTGCCCTGCCCCGTCTCACGTCTCCCCTGACCTCCATCCCGCCTGGCCTGGCCTCACCTGGCTGCTCTTGCTAGAGCCCCAGGAGGTGGAGATGCCCGCAGATTCTGCCTTCTCCACCCCGATGTGAGGGCGCGTCTTCCTGCCCTCCCCACCCCGCCCCGCCCGAATAGCTCCTACTAATCAACAGAACAATACAGCACACAGCCCCTGATCCCTTGTTGCTGTGGCAAATGCAGTCATGCTGTCATTTCATCCTCACTGACACAAAGAAGCAGGTTCTGTTCTCTTCATATAAAAAAAATGAGGTTTGCAGTGGTTTCCCAAGGTCACGCAATAGAGACTAGGGAGCAAGGACAGCATCCATGCCTGGGCTGGGCTTGTGCACTATCTGCCTTTGGGACCACCTCACTGAATCCAAACCAGGTGCCCCGCCCCCCCGAAAGCTCTTTCTGGCCCCACTGAGAATGTCAGGGCACCTTCTGTGGATGTACATTTGAAATCAGGTGGCAAACTTCTGTCTACCACCCCCTCACGCACCCAATCACAAATAATTAGAATACGCAGCCCTTGTCTTTGACTGTCAAGAGTTGGCTAATTGTGCTGAATATATCCTGGAAGTTTTTGCTACACATTTATCGTCAAAACGCTTGAATCTGGTGAATACATCAGGCCATGTGATCAGGAGAAAGGACCAACTTAATTTGAGCTGTTGCCCACTCTGCCCTAAGATGTGTGCAATACCGAAGGTCACTGTCATGGTGCAAATCCAGCTGAGGTCAAGAACGTCAGTCATATACAGGGATTTAAAAATGGATTCACTTCCTCCACCCTCTTCTTGCCACTAACTGCAGGGGCTCTGGTACAGGAGAATGTCAGGACTTTCCTCCCAGGAAGGAAGATCCACCCACTATCAGATTTCTGGAAGCTCTAATTAGAAACTGTCAGCCTCGGGTAGAATGTCAGAGCCTGTGACGGGACGAGGGCACGGCCCCCATCACGCGACCCTCCCTTCCCCAAAGCCACTTCACGGACTGTCACTTACTTCCTGGAAGAACACCCAGGCCTGATCAGAGGGGACTGCTATTTGTTCCTTCCCTCCCTTGAAAGTGTGCAATCACATGAAGCCATGTGAAGATCAAATGACCATTCCAGACCTCACGGCCTTGACAGCGCATGTGCATTAAAAACATTAGTTTTTTCCATCGAAAGAGTCACAAAGATGGAGTAGGATCCCGTGTCTCAAGATGAGATGGGCAGTTGGCATTCTGGGCGTTATGGCTTGAAGAAATGCTTGAAGATTCTCCCTTTAAAGAGCCTCAGATACTCAAGTGCAGAAGAGTGGAATGAAAAATCCAGGGCACCCTTAGCTTGGGCATAGTGGACAATACAAAAATATGTGAGTTATCTGGAAAATGTGAAACGATTCAAGGCTGGCCAGATGGGCTGAGGCTCCTTCATAGGGCTACTCTGCCCTCTGTCATGTCGACAAGACATTGTTATGACAGCATCGTTACATGAGATTTATATGATCTTTATCTTTCAGAAATATTACTCTAGCTACAGTTTAGAGGAAGGATTAAAGGGAAGACAATTTATATTTGGAATATCTACATATCTCAAACATAAGTGATATAAATATATATACCATTCTAATATATGTGTCAAATATGTACATGTATATACACCTATATGTGTATATCTCACATTCAAGTGCACACATACATGCACATTTAAAAAAACAAAATCATGCTTGTGTTTATTTGGGTTATAAGACTATAACTTAACTTTTTAAAAAATGTTTATTTATTTTGAGAGAGAAAGCACAAGTGGGGGAGGAGCAGAGAGACACAGAGAGAGACACAGAGAGAGAGTGAAAATTCCAAGCAAGCTCTATGCTGTCAGCACAGAGTCCAACTCAGGGCTCCATCTCATGAACCACAGGATCATGACCTAAGCCGAAATCGAGAGTCAGATGCTCAACCAACTGAGCCACCCAGGCACCCCAAAATGATTTTACTTTTAAAGTCATGTAAATTGGGGCACCTGGGTGGCTCCGTTGGTTAAGTGTTCGACTTTGGCTCAGGTCATGATCTCGAGTTGCATGGGTCTGAGACCCGCATTGGGCTCTGTGCAGACAGCTCAGAGCCTGGAGTCTGCTTCGAATTCTGTGTCTCTGCCCCTTTCCCCTGCTCTTTCTCTCTGCCCCTCCCCTGCTCACATTCTGTCTCTCTTTCTCTCAAAAATAAATAAACATTTAAAAAACATTTAAAAAACATTTAAATCATGTCAATTACTTTATTAGAGCAAAAAGGGGGGATAATAAAATATCAAAATGACAAAAAATCCCTGTAGAATATGAAATATTTACCTGTTCAAACACCCTACAGATGATGAGACACTGCTCTAAGTGGACATATGTCTAGACACAGTAAATTGGACTTCTGATGTCAGGGATGTATATGAACTGGTATAAACCTAACAGAGGAAAATACAGCAATATTTATCAAGATTCTTTAAAAGGCTAAGCATTCTATTTTATTGTTCCCTTCCTAAAATTGTGTTGTAGGAAAAATCAGACTTGGGTCAAAATTGCCTAATCAATTATGTTAACAACAGTGTTACTTACAGTATTTGAAAAACCAAAACTAAACTGGATGTTCAACGAAAGGGGAACACTAAAATACTTCATGGCTAATTCACATAATAGAATATTATAGAGACATTAAAACGATTTCTTCCAAGAATATGTGAAGATGTCACAATAAACTGTCAAAGAAAAAAATACAAAACAACATAAAATATGATCAAAATATTGCTTAAAAGGTTTTTCAATCATTTATTCCCTACTGCGTTTAATCAGGTTATTCAGTCAACACAAGTCTGTGATTGTATGATCAAGGATTAAATGTGAAAGCTAAGATAATGAGAACAAAGAAAACAAAATAGTAGAGACCTTTGGTTCAGATGCCTTAATGAAGTTTGAACTGAATTTTCTAGAACACTTTGCATGTGTGGGTTTAGAGTGACCTCTTCTTATTTTGTAACCTTTTATGTGTGTTTCTGCCACAGTAAATTGTGAAAAATGCCCCCGCACAGCAATGGCCTGACTATTTTCTAAGTGGAATCATGAATTATCGAATTTCTTACTAACCAGGCCATGAACAATTACAGAACCCACAAAGTCCATTGTGTGTGTGTGTGTGTGTGTGTGTGTGTGTGTGTGTGTGTGTGTCAAAATGAAAAATAATCCTGGCTGGACTACTTTTGAAGCCGGTGACCTTCTTTGAAACACTCACAGAAGCGTAGGGTTTACACATTCAGCTTGCACTTGAAACAGCTTTCTCTTCCCCTGAGGAACCTGAAACACTAGAGGACATTCTTCAAGCGGGGGGATCAATTGCTCCCCAGCATGTGCCTGCTGGGAAGGTGCAGAGTGCAGGGGACAAAAGGGGCATGTGGACAGCAAATCTCCAGGTGTGCACTGCACAAAACATTCTAGAATGACCCATTCACTTCATCTAAATGTTTCCACAGCTCCAGAGACAACAGTGCCCTGTTCTACCTGGCCGTGCACCATGCCAGATCCCGCTCGCTGACTTCTAGCAGGTGACCAACCTCTCTGAACGTCCGTTTCATCCGGCAGACCTCACCAGGCAGGTCAAAAAGGATTTAGCAAAGAACTGGAGTTTCATGCAGATTTTGTTCTCCTTTCTGGGAGGAACTTAAGGCAGCTTAGATGATGATTTACCGGACTTTCATCTCTGGCCGGCACACTTTATATACTCTGGGATCGCTCAGCTTCCTAGAGTTCTTTTAATGTTTTTCAATTCAAAGTGATATTTTTAGATCAACAATTTAATATTTCATTTTTCACAAGCTTGTCCATCTTTTCACATAAATAAATTGATAGTAACCAAAGACGCCTGTTTCAGACTGTTTTATTTAAGAACTTTAGCCCTCGTTAGCTACAAATGGTGCTAGGCTAGGATTCTAGCTGTTTTCTTCTCTATCAATCACCCCTTAGGTATACCGAGTGCTTAGCATACAGTAATTGCTCAATAAATATTCGTGGAAGCAAAGACTGTCTACAGCAGAACCTGGGGCTGGGGGGTGGGTGGGGCTGAAGGTCGGTTGGAGTCGTGGTCCATCATAAACTGCAGCCGCTCAGAGCCAAGCATCCCTCTAGAGGGGCAGACTGTCCTGCAGGGCCTCGTGCCCTGACAGGTGCGAGCCCCACCCTCGGGGCCTCCACGGGGTCTCTGGCAGGTCCCTCCCTGACCGTGCCAGAGCCCCGTCACCATGCACTTCCCTCCTCAGCTGTCCTGCTTTTACCCGGCTTCTGTCCTCTGGCCCTGTGAGTTTTTATAGCACTGAACCACCAACCTCTGCGTGGAGAAGACAGCCCTTCACAGGGAAGCTTCACCCAGCTCCCTGTTCGTGAAATTTGCAGTGCACCTGACTTTAACTGAGAATCCGATCTGTCTTCAGGGCTCTGCACCGGGATATATTTGAGTCTAGCAACTATACAAAGTTCCTTTTCTGAGAAGCAGGGACACATTGTTCGCTACTCCCCCACTGGATGGGCAGCGCACATCTGAAAGCAGTCCCCCAGCCGGGACACAGGGGATGGTGGCTGCGGGAGGTCCTTCCAAGGTGCTCCCAGGAGCTCTAAGGGCTCAGCAGCAGGTCAAGAGGGGCCACTGCTGCCCGGCCAACCTCCTGCCATAACTTGCTGTTGGACTTTCACAGAGAGTAAAACTCTCCCTGAAAAAGCCTATAGTGACTGTGGTGACAAGCTTCTTTGGCACTGGAGTGCCCAGGACAACAATTTCCCAGTTTCTGGAGGGCTGTCCGGGCTCCTGCTCTGACACCAGCCCCACACGTGTGCATGCGTGTGAGCACACGCGTGCAGGTATATAGCGTTGGCCAGTTTTTCGGGTTATCATGTTTTTTTTTTGGAAGTACATATTTGAAATAGTTTAGTTATAGATGAGTAAGTATGTAAAGAATTGAGGTTTTAGGGGTGACTGGGTGGTTCAGTCGTTTAAGCGTCCAGCTTCGGCTCAGGTCATGATCTCACGGCTTGTGGGTTCGAGCCCCAGGTCGGGCTCTGTGCTGACAGCTCAGAGCCTGGAGCCTGCTTCGGATTCTGTGTCTCCCTCTCTCTCTGGCCTCCCGCCCGCTCATGTTCTGTCTGTCTCTCCCTCTCTCAAAAATAAATAAACATCTAAAAATAATAATAAAGAATTGAGTTTTCAGCCACTAGTAATAAAATTATCACCCTTGAATTATCTTTTCCTTAGTATCGGCTCTTGGCCCTACATTACTTCACAGAAGAACAGGATACACACACCGTATTCAAGGGATCAGCAACTCTACTGCAGGAAATGTGTTTTTCTACCAGCAAAATAAAGAAGTTGGCTAGGTCAAGGATCCAAAACCCTATTTATTTATTTACTTGTTTATTCATTCATTCATTTGTTCATTCATTCACTCATTCATTCTACTTACTCATGTATTCTACTTATATGTGTATATGTATGTGTGTGTGTAAGACTGGCCTGTGCCTACTTCAAATGAGATTATATGGACCATCTCTAATCCCTGGGACTGAAATAAAACAGATACTGATTGGGTTGAGCTTGGGTTTGGGGGACAGGCTGCTGGGTCTAGCCCCTCACTCCCTCAAAGGTCCTGGGGTGCATTCAGGAACCCACGGATCCAAGGAGAAAGGTTTGGGGAAGACACCACTCTTTTCCACAGTCTCAGTGTCCTGTTAATCTCTACACCTGATTATCACGTAGGCTCCTGTAGACATGAGGGAGAGCCAGGATGGCCCCCGGGGTGAGCGGGGTAGGCTGAGCCAGAGCAAATGCAGGAACAAAACGTCCATACCCCAGGGAGGCTCCACCTTGTGACCCTGCACTGTCCTGGCTGCTACTGTGCTGACAGGAGGCCATCCTCTCCAGGGAGCCCGAAGTGCTCCAGAGCCCCCTCTGTGTCTCCTGTCATCAGTCTCGACGCTGCTTGTCCCAGAAGCATCGCCTATTTATAGATGCGAAGCCTGGGAAGCAGCAAAGGAGAGCAGTGGAAATGATGCAGTGGCCTCATTGACTCACTCCTCTCCAGAACCACCCAAAGAGTCGTGAGTCTGCCTCTATGACAGTGTGTCCTCGTCTCCTGCTGGAAGCTGAAACCATACAGCACCCAAATGACCCCTGGCCATTTCACTGACAGACGGGGCTACCCAATGCACCTGACACCCCGAAAGGGACAATTTCAGGATGTGTTATGAGTCTGTAAATGTCTGTCCCAAGCTTTCGAAAACTCCACATAGACTCAGATTCAATTAACATCGAACGAGCTGTCGTGTCCTAGCCTCACGTAAACCCCCCTATGTGGCATTTATTCTTCTAAACCCCTAACAATTCCGTGATAGAGACAATTAATTATTGTCTCTGTGCTGAAGATAAAGGGGGGAAAAATGCAAAATGTGTTGTAAGAAGCCAAACATCAGCGTGGGGTTCCTGGCTGGCTCAGTCGGTGGAGCGTGTGACTCTTGATCTCGGGATCCTGAGTTCAAGCCCCACATTGGGCGTAGAGATTGCTTAAATGAATAAACTTAAAAAGAAGGAGGAGGAGGAGAAGGAGGAGGGCAAGGAAGAGGAGAAGGAGCCACCAAACAACAGCAAATGTGACTGTGATGTCATCATCAGGATGGGATCACCCACCGACCTCCTGCCCGTGTGGGGTACCAGGGCCCCGCCCTCACCCCTCCGCAGCCAGGCCACCGTCTTCCCTCTCAGCCTCAGCACCGCAGGTACATGCTGTTCCTTCACACGGTTTTGAGCCCCGCTGAGCCTTCTCCAACACACTGCCGATCCGCCTCTGCCCCCCTGGGTGCTCAGCTCAAACGCTGCCATCCCAGGAAGTCCCACAGTCTCCCAGTCCAAACCAGGCTTCATGCTCATGCTTCCTAGGGGCTCCCGTGACCTGCTTCTCCCAACAGTTCCTTCAAACGTGTAATCATTTCAGTAAAGACGTGTTCATTTATTCAATATCCGCCACTCACACTGGACTATAGACTCTGCAAGGGCCAGACCCTGTCTGCCTTGTCCATTCTGCACATCTATTTAATACAGGTCCCACTGAAGGTGCCATACCAGCGCTTTTGGATAAAATAGTCTAAGACTTGTTACAAGGAGCACTTTTACTGGAGCCCAGCATGCCTTGCAATACACCGCTGGTGCAGAGATGGCTTCAAACGATTTCAAAAGTCTAATTTACTTTTTTTATAAGTCTAAAATGAAATCATAGGGGCGCCTGGGTGGCTCAGTCAGTAGAACGTCCGATTCTTGATCTCAGCTCAGGTCATGATTTCATGGTTTGTGAGATCGAGTCCCATGTCGGGCTCTGAACTGACAATCCAGAGCCTGCTTGAGGGATTCTCTCTCTTCCTCTCTCTCTGCCCCTCCCCGCTTGTGTGCTCTCTCTCACGCGCGCACGGTCTCTCTCTCTCTCCCTCTATCTCTCATTCTCTGTCTTTCAAAATAAAAAAACTTAAAAAAATTAAATTATATTCAGGGCTAATTTTAATGACAGATACTCCTTTTTTCGTATTCAACTTTCCGTAGTTGATGCGATGTGTAAAAGGTAAGGTAAACATAAGCCGTGATGTAAGAATGCATGATTTCATTTTGACGTTCCCCCAACCTTTTAAAACCTACTTGGTGAAGAAACTTTCTTTGCCGCTGGTAAAGACCTCTAGCACAGGCCCTGTGTCGTTTATGCTTCTGCATCGTCCAGAGACAGGGCCAAGGTCATTTCACATTGCAAAATAATCTCAATTCTGTAGTTACAATCTGCACGTTACATGTGCGATTCCAAACTCCAAAATTAACTCAGCACCGAGTCCTCCCATTTCCCACGCTCTGCCTGCAGAGGGGAAGGAGAACTGAGGTGTGCCTGCTGGGTTCCCAGAGAGGCTGCAGCGGGACCACAGCTGCCGCTCTTTACTGGGGACACTGGTAAAGCCTCTTCAAAGATTTCCTGCTGGCTCCTCTCTCTGTGCCTGTATCTATTATCTTGCGCAGGTGACTTGTATTCTGGGTGCTCACTTGTGATCTCCCTCAGCCTCTGGGATCCCAGACAAAGGCATCCTATGGGGATCTCCTGGACTCCTGAGTCAGGGGACCCACATCAACCCAACACAAGCCCTTGTCTCTACAGCCCACATCACTTGCATGAAAGGCACTTATGGATCCTTGCTCCAAAGACTTTGGCCAAAGGCTACTCCTGCGGCCACTCCCAGGACATCCCCTCAGCCATTTCTTCTCCATCTGGGCTGCCCAGGGCACATGAACCCCAGGCAACACCCCCAACTTTCTTGGGCTCAGGCACAGGAGAACCACCAGATCTCTGAGCCTCTCAAGTGCCTCACAGCTCTATGTGTGTGTTACAGACCCCCACGCCAATCCCAATGTGTTTACGGTCAGAAGTAGTAATTCCCCACCTACAGCCTTACTTCATATGGTGGGGGGGGCCCAGTACCTTTTCGAACCTTTATTCTTCTCCTTGAACTTGCTAAGAGTCTGAGTCTCAGAAGCATGTCTGAGGCCACCTCCTGTGTGAGTGCGCAGAGCAGGGGGCAGGCATGTCTGTGTCACCCTCTAGTTGGCTGATTCCTGCCCATAGAGGAGCAACTCAGGAACCAGAAGGTGGAAGAACCCTATTCCAACATTTTGATCCACCCTTGAAGGCAGGATGTGACACTAACACTCTAGTCCTCAACAATTCTAGACTCATGGCATTTGTCAGAGCAGGGAGCAGTCCCAGGTGGTAGCAGAGAGGACTCAGGGAAGAGAACGAAGGCAGTGGGACTCCAGGGAAGTTGACATCTCTCTGCCCCGCATTCTTTCCAACCCGACCATAGCTTTGAGACACAGGTTCCGAAGACAGAACACTGTCAACAGCATCTCGGATCTTTCAGCATCTCAAACGCTCGCGGTTGGCAAATCGTGAAAACATGTGCAACTTCGGCTCGGTCGTCTCTTCTGGATTCTCTAGCTACCGAGGATGAAGGGATACTCGACACTTATCGACAAGCACGGATGTGGGCTGACATCTTCAATCTGGTGCCAAGTTTCTGAATAAAATAACACCTCTGCCTCTTTTCGACTAGCTCGTATTCGCGGACCTCAATCCTGAAGGTGTCTGAAGGCCCATCGTCTCCTATGCTGCCCCACTGAGACTTTCCTTCCTACTGCCGAGCAGGCCTTTACTCCCCAGGCTCATGAGTCTGGGGTAACTGGTGCCCTCTCCCCTAGGTTTTTCTGTGCATCTTCCTTCCTGATAAAAACAAAAACAAAACAAAAAAACCCTCCTCAGAGACAAATACTCTCTTTTTGTCATTTTTACTTCCTCAATATTATTAAAGGTAGGGAAGGAACATGATGAGGACGTTGAATATTAAAGTATTTTTTAAATGTATCAAAATTGACTACATAAGAAAAACAAGTGCTAGAATTCAAGCACAGAATGACAGCAGCTTGAAATAAAGAACAGTCTAATTTAAAAAAAAATGAACAACTGTATATTAGCTTGGATTCTTGATGGATGTGTGCAGATGAAGAATTTAGAAAGAAGGAAAAGATGTCACACTATATTGCTTTCCAAAGGCACATTCATATTGTAAGTGGGGATTAATGATAGATTGTATACATTACTCTAACCATGTCTCTATTCTGTTAGGACATGGAATATATATGATTTTTTTAAAGGGGAAAACTTAATCTTAACTGAAGCTAAATTTTATTTCAGCAACATCCCTCTAAATCTTTAATGGGTTGGTGGATTTCTCTACACATGCCATATTCAAACCAAATAAAAGATAACAGCCCAGAGGGAAAAGGGATGATACATGAAGGCAAAGCACAGAGATGTAAGTGATGACATCATCCTGTTGATTCATGGAACCAGTCCAGTTGGAGCACCTGGGCTCTGCCACCTCTGTTCTGAGCTACTGGTTTTCAATGGTGACTGTGAGAAAGGGTTCCTCTCTCATCGACTTGCATTCTGGCTGGGGAGGAGCAGATAACGAACATGTGACCCACAAACATCGCTGCCAGTGGTGCCAGGAAGAACAGACAATAGGCTGATGTATAGGAATGCAACAGGACAAGGGTGTCAAGGCTGGGCATGGTGTGGTGGGTGGTGAAGGATGGCTTCTTTGAAGGAGTGGTGTTTGATCTAAGAATTTTATGTGAGGACCTGGGGAGGTCTACGGTCTGTCCTGAGGTTTCAGGGTAAGAGTAAGCCTAGTATGTAGGAGACACAGCAAGAGGGACAGTGGGAAGGGGTATGGAGTGGGGAGAGTGGTAAAGAGTAGCAGACGGGGTGGGAGGGCTGCAAGGGCCCTCCCTGCAGGTGAGGGCTTTGTTTTAACCATGATGGGGCCACAGGAGTGGATCTAGGTAGGGATGTATTCACAAAGTTTGCTGGGATTGTTGTGTGTAAGATTATAATAATGAAAGTGCGGCCAACATGGCAGCCTTGAAGAGTTCCAGATGGGTTGCATCGAAGGCTGGGACAGGAGTGCAGGCATAAAGAAGATGAGAAGCTTTGAGCCTATGGCTGCTTGACTCAGAGCAAGTGACAAACAAATGAGAGGTATGAATTTTCCCCAAGGATCGCAAGCACTTATACTACGTATCATAAATACATCCTACAACCGTCCGAGGTTTGAACGTCTATAAAATACACTCACCCCATTTGTCCCCCATGACCACCCCACGAAGGAAGTCATGTTGTGCCCATTTCTCTGCCCCCCCTGCAGTCTGTCCCATGATTACTCCAACTCCCCTTGTCTTAACAATAGTTTTAATAATTTAATAAGGAAAAGCATGGGTCTCAGAATATCAAATTTTATAGTCAGAATATCAATATTTTGTAATCTCAGAATATCAAATATATGAGACTTCAAGTAATTATGAATTCAGTAATGATAACTTTAAGCATTTAATATTTTTTTTCTTTAAAGTTTGAGAAATTACAAAAGTCAGCCTATGGAGACAGGTGATCAAAACACCTTCCCTTCCCTGTACTTCCATATTTCATTCACTACTGCTATCTCTGTTGAGGGCAAATGATCATAGGTATTTCAGATTCCTTATTCTTGGGATTTACATGTGTGGATAACTAAGGACTAATATTACTTTATTTAAATCTGTAACCCTTGCTCACTTGGTCTCTACCCCATGGCCCAGATCTCGTGTTTTACATTACCTGTACACCATTTAACACTCAAACATCATTCCACTTGACTCAAAGAAAACAAGTAATTTTCTGAGGTTAACCAGAACATTTTCATTTATTTGGCTTCTCTTTTACAACCAGTTACCAATTAGGTTCAGTTCAACATTATTTAAAGACTGTGACTCTTCCCAGAGTATCACCAAGAAACCATGCATTTCCTAGGGGCACTTGTACCCCAATGTTTATAGCAGCACTCTCAACAATAGCCAAATTATGGAAAGAGCCTAAATGTCCATCAACTGATGAATGGATAAAGAAATTGTGGTTTATATACACAATGGAGTACTACAGGGCAATGAGAAAGAACAAAATATGGCCCTTTGTAGCAACGTGGATGGAACTGGAGAGTGTGATGCTAAGTGAAATAAGCCATACAGAGAAAGACAGATACCATATGGTTTCATTCTTATGTGGATCCTGAGAAACTTAACAGAAACCCATGGGGGAGGGGAAGGAAAAAAAAGAAAAAAAAGAGGTTAGAGTGGGAGAGAGCCAAAGCATAAGAGACTGTTAAAAACTGAGAACAAACTGAGGGTTTGTTCTCTTCCTCTCTCAACTGAGGGGAAGGGGGAAAAAAAAGAGGTTAGAGTGGGAGAGAGCCAAAGCATAAGAGACTCTTAAAAACTGAGAACAAACTGAGGGGTGATGGGGGTGGGAGGGAGGGGAGGGTGGGTGATGGATATTGAGGAGGGCACCTTTTGGGATGAGCACTGGGTGTTGTATGGAAACCAATTTGACAATAAATTTCATATATTGAAAAAAAAAAGAAACCATGCATTTCGATTCTAAATATTGGTCATAAAATGAGGTGGGGGTGAATTATAATATGTCTTATATGTTCTCAATATAACTGAGTATAGTAATTTCATCTCCTTAAAAAAGTAAGTCGTCTAGAGCCACGCTGTCCAATACTGTAACGCTAGCGACGTGTAGCTATTTTATATTTGCAGATAAAGTACTTGGTAAAAGTATGTCTCCATGCCATTATATTTAAAATGTATTTTTTGTTTGTCTAAAACTAAAATTGAACTGGATATCCTCTATTTTTATTTGCTAAATCTGGCCACCGTAGGCTATTAAAATAAAAATACTTAAATTAAATATAATTAGAAATTCCAGGTAGCCAATTGCACTAGCCATATGTCAAGTGCCGAACAGCCACATGGAGCGTGTGGTCCTGCAGACCCGGGCCAGCTCCGTGTCTGCAGAGAGGACTATTGGATAGCACTGGGGAGAATGTCTGAAATCTCCAAACCAAACATTAAGAAATATAATGCTAAAAATAATGATCTTCATCTAAAGACCTCTCATGCAGCGTTTTAACATTTCTAAATAAAATATACTAATACGATAATTCTCAACACTATAACAATGGCTCCCAATTCTGGATTGCTTTGTATGTGCAGATTCTGTGCTAAGCATCGTCACCACATTCTCACGTCACTGTCATTACAATGTGATGCTATGGGCTTTCTGATAGTAACGGTGATCTTATGGCCATGAAAACCAAGGCCCGGGGCCACTCATTCACTCCCCCGGGGCTGCTGCGACGTCATGGGCCAAGCACCTGCGCCATAACCACTCTTGCCCCTTGACGTTACCGAGAAGTTGCAAACCTTTTGCACGAGGGTAAGGTGGGACTTTGTCCCAAATACTGGAAAGCTCAACAGTAGTAAATTTCAATTATGTGCCATCTCAGTTCACTTCAGTGCGCGGCAAATAATCACAGAAAGACCAGCATTGGGAAAAGATGGAACTCTGTTTGGAACAGTATAAAATGCCTCAGACATGCACAGCAGAGCTCCGGGCAATTGTTTTTTAGAACTTAAAGGGGGGAAAATGATAACAGATGACAGTTCTAAGGGGCCTATTCAAATCAAATGCAACCGGACTTCTATTTTTTTTTTTCTGCATCAGAAAGATTTTTGGGGGGAAAACCCAGAGGTGGTGTCAAAGGCAGCATTTCTCAGTGTCATTGTACAGCTCTTCTCCAGGCTACCTTGGCCCCGAGGGCCAAGGACCTACTGGCTGACAACTCGAGGAATCTGCTCGGAGAATTCAGAGGTCACCGACAGAGGCTGGTGGAAAGTCTGGTGGCATAACTGCATTATCTAATGAAAATGTCACCAAAGCAAGGCAGACGAGGATCTCCAGGTGGAGGTCGTTGGTGAGGATGACGGTAAGGAGGAGAAGCAGGGAGGCACTCCAACATGGAGCAGAAGGACACAGTGACACAGAACAGAAAGACCCGGCCCTAAAAGCCGAGCATTTTGTTCCGTCATTGGACTGGGCAGGAAAGGTTGATCAGACAGCTAACTGCCCTGGGGATGCTGTCTCTGTAGTCCCCTTGAAAGATCCAGAGAGAAGTCGCCTTGCCAACAATCACAGAGATGCTGGATGTCTGCAAGTGCTCTCCAGGGGTCAGACTTTCAATTCCCCCTCCCCGGCCCCAGCTGTGCTGTCTCACCTTTCCTTGGGCCTCTCAGCCTTGACCTAACCAGTCCCCTCCTGCTGTCTGGCCTTGTCTTTCTCCTTTCTCTTCCCTCCCCTTACTGCGTCCTACTGCTAAATTTTTTTATGATGACAATATTTTATAACTGATATAATTCGTAACCTCTGACTATCCTTTGTTGTAGAATCCCAGTAAATAAACGGGAGTTGAATTTTTATAGCAGCTTTCTGATACATGAGATTAATACTATCCTAATGAGGGGTGCCTGGGTGGCTCCGTCGGTTGGAGCGTTCGACTTTGGCTCAGGTCATGATCTTGGGGTTCGTGGGTTCAAGCCCCACGTCAGGCTCTGTGCTGACAGCTCAGAGCCTGGAGCCTGCTTTGGATTCTGTGTCTCCCTCTCTCTCTGCCCCTTCCTGGCTCCCTCTCTCTCTCAAAAATAAACATTAAAAAATGTAAAAAGAAAAACCATCCTCATGATAAGTTGGCAATTAAAAGGAACATCCCTCAGTCCTATGGCCCTCTGCAGAAAGGAATTTCAAGGGATGGTCATTTCAGCCTAAACTGGAACTCTAAGGATAATAATACTGAAAGATTTAGTTTAAAAAATATCAGGCACCAAAGAGTCAAGCCACATATTTTCAAAAAATGGCTTTACTTAGGGGGATTTTTACATTCCCCACACAAATCTGGGAATGCAATAGCAATGGAAAGAAACATACCTTTTCTTTCCAAAAAGTGTTCAGATTCTCGGTATGTGTAAGTGGATAAGTCATGGTAAGTGTGAAAACATTCCACTCCTGTCTCTTAACTAGATTTGATTTATTTGCCTCCATTTCCTTTATCAAATTGAAGACACCATCATAGGTCACATCTTGAATGGTATTATATGTTATCATTTAAGTGATTAAACAATATAGCTCCCTGTAGATATAACTAAATCTCAACTTGCAATCTTTCTGAAGCAATTATTACTTAATATAGCATTTGAGTATGTAAAAGGAAGTGAAAAAAAACATGCAAAGACAAGTTTAGGAAAGGAATGACACATTTTGCAGTTAAGTGTTAGAAAACTTAGTACTCGTAGCAAAGCTTAGAAGTTAATCTTCCTGTCCAGATTTTACAGATGAAGCATGGGAGCGTAGCGGGGTTGAAGGAATTGCTTCAGAGAACAAAGAAGAAACTGAACTGAGATTCAAATTCGGTTCTGCTGTGTTCCCAAGTCCTTGCTTGGCGGGTTCTACTATGCTTTGAAGCTTAATGCCATCAAAGCACCCGATGAGACTGCTCCCAGTACAAGAACAGATATGGTGAGCCACCAAAAGGGAAAAAAAATGTAAACTGGGGAACATCATATTCTTAATATGCAGTTCACAGGTTCAACAGCATCTAAAAGTTTCCAGGGCTTGACTTCTCCTGGGAGAACTCAATGTAGGACATTCGGAATGACAGCTTTTAGGTTTATTTCTTCTGACAAGCTGACGTGGTTATTGCATTGTCTCCTGGGGAATTAGTGATTTGAACTGAAGAAACCATTCAAAATTAAGATATTTTGATTAAGTGGAACAGATCAACTGTTTACATTGAGAGTGCTCATCTTAATATCTCAGAAAAAAAAGACTAAACGGTGGGTAATGGGACTATTGCAGATAAAAGTAGTAGTGGGTTGAACATCCACCTCTTGATTTAGGCTCAGGTCATGATCTCACGGTGAGTTCGAACTTGGGATCTTTCTCCCCCTCTCTCTCCAACCCTTCCCTGCTCACACACTCACACACACTCACTCTCTCAAAATAAATTAATAAACTTAAAAAAAATAAAGTAGTAGTGGGGAAAACCCCTTCCAGTCTAGTTCAGTACATCTGGTCAGAACAAAGACTTTGAAGGCACAGTGGAGGACAGATGACTGATGACACTGAGAGTGGCATCTTAACCAAAGGGTCCAATGCTGCGGTGGAGAGGATGGAGAAATAATGACAAGGAGAAGCTTAATTATTCGTACAATAAACGCTGTGGATAACTTCTAACAGTCACAAAGAAGGTATACAACAAAACAAGAGTGCGATAAGAATGTAGGTTACTCATGCATTCTTGCAGAGATTTGGAAAATCCATTTAGTTTTATGTAAATCTGAGCTAACAATTCATGACCAGTTATGGATTGAATAGTATTCCCCCAGAATTCATGTACTGAATTTCTAACCCCAAATACCTCAGAATGTACCTCTAGGTAGAAAGAGATCACTGCAAATGCAATTAATCCAGTTCAGATGAGGTCATTAGGGGGGCGGCCCTGATCCAATGTGACTGGCATCCTTATTATAAAAAGGGGAAATGTGGACACAGACACACCCAGGGGGAATGCCACGGGCAAATGAAAGCAGAGATCAGGGTGATCTGGGAAGGCCAAAGAACGCCAAAGATCACCAACAAGCACTAGAAGCCAAGGGAGAGGCTTGGAAGGGATTCTCCCTCACCACCCTCTGAAGGAATTGACATCTTGGTGTTGGACTTCCAGGCTCCAGACTGTGAGGCAGTTTCTGTTATGTGAGCCACCTGGTAGTACTTAGCTCTGGCCACCCTAGCAGGCCAATGAAGTGTCCAAGGATGCATTCTTCATCTGGTTTTCTATACGGACTGCATCAGATCATGAAAGTGTGACCCACACACACTTTGCATTTGATGTTAGAATCCAAGTAAAACGAAAAGGTCATCTTCTGTCTCACATGAATCAGAGTTTTGTTTTTCTTAATAATACAACCTTTTCAAACTAAAATATATTCAGAAGCAAATTAATAATTGAATATTGAAAAAGGCAAGCATCTGAAATTCATTTATACCGCACAATGTATTCTCAAGTATTACATATGAATGTTGTGCTTCGTTGGATGGTTTGTGATGGATTCCACCAATGTGAAAACAAAAAAGATAAATGAATAAAACAAACATAGGCAGAATCTGAACAAGATTGGGTAAAAAAATGTATGTTTCTTAAAAACAAAAATTAAACCACAATACTCTAAACCCTCCATTATAGTGTGGATGAAATGAGAATAAGCTGATGGCATATCTTTTTCACATTCACCTATAAGCATATTATTTTAGCACACTATACATGCTTAATAAGTATTTCTCCTGTCTGCAAATGAGCATACCATGACTTCAACCATAATTATTCATACAAAAAAAGAGACAAATAGAGATGTATTGAGACTCATAGATAATTCACATTACTTAAAATCATTCACCTGATGATTCTGACATATAAGAGAGTCACAGATAAAAACTTTAATGCATGCCTCCTTGAATGAGACCCTAGTGAGAAAGGGTGGTCATCGATGCCAATTTTCTGCTACCTTCCTGTGGTCCACACCCAAGGGGGTTCCTAAACTTATTACACATAATATGTAATGATAATTTTTCCAAGTATTATCTTATAAAAAAAAACAAATTTGGTAATGTGTTGGGTACCACACTTTGATACAAATATGAAATGGAAACAAACACAAACTTTTTTCATTTAATCTCAATTTTCTTGAGAAATCAAATCTAAATTAGTTTTGTATTATGCAAATCAGGCCCAGTTTGAAGTAATCTAGAAATTACTTTAATTCTGGCTATTGATGGCTTTAAAGAGTTACACTTGCTACTAAAGAAACCCAGACTACATGATTCTTAGTAGCTTCTTTTGGGACTGCCATCAAACTCAATTAAAAAATGTGATAAATCAAAAGTCAAACTACCCGTTATGAGTAAAAATTTTCTCACAAACCTCAACAAAAAACCATACAGGTGACATATTTGAACAAAGATTCTTTATTTGATATATATTTACGGCTATGCCAAACCAATGAGTCCACTTAAGAGATGCATGGCTAGGGGCGCCTGGGTGGCGCAGTCAGTTAAGCATCCGACTTCAGCCAGGTCACGATCTCACGGTCCGTGAGTTCGAGCCCCGCGTCAGGCTCTGGGCTGATGGCTCAGAGCCTGGAGCCTGTTTCCGATTCTGTGTCTCCCTCTCTCTCTGCCCCTCCCCCGTTCATGCTCTGTCTCTCTCTGTCCCAAAAATAAATAAACGTTGAAAAAAAATTAAAAAAAAAAGAGATGCATGGCTAGAAATCTACCAATTCACTATGCACCCAAATAACTAAAAGACAATAGCAGTCCTTATATGAATATTAATAAAAAATATATTTCTAGAGTAAATAAAAGAAACATTTTTCAGAGACAGGTGCATGGGAATCACCATTATTTTATATGTGAGTCAAATCTCTTTTAGAAACTCATTTTTCTTCTTTTTCTTTATAACTGGGGCAAAAGGGTAAAAGGCTGTACCCAGTTCCTCAGCTAAATAATTATTCATTTCTGAATACTTTCTGCCATGTTCTACGTGCCACTGACTCTGATCATCTGACGGGAACAGAATGTTTCTCAGGGAAAAAGATGTCATACCTGGACACACTGCATATAAAGATTTTGGTTTTGGAAATGCTAAAATGTGAGTCTCAGACACAAGAGCCACAGTCTCTTCTAAGTACTGTGCTAGTTGTTTCCTACAGTTATTTCATGGACCCTTGCAAGACCTCCTGTGGTGAAAATCACACTTATTTACAGATGAGGAAACTAAGAAGGAGAATGATCAGATTACGCACATAAGATCACAGAAGGAGAGATAACGTGGCCAAGCACTTTATCACACCGTCGGATTTCTCTGCTATCACACCGTCTGATTTCTCTGCGCATCGCCCTTAAAAGACAGAACTAGATAGAGAAAGGCTTGTGCTGCAGGCAGAGTTACTCTACGTAATAACCCGCAGCCGGGAGCAGTGCTCGTTAAAAACACGGACAGGGTGTTTTCAAACAGATGTTGAAGCAAGAAGGCACTGGGAGATGCTGGAGTTAACTTCTCAAATCCTAGGAACTCAGGAATTGAACTTCTCAGCCTCATTCCTCATTTTAAAATCAGCTGGCAAGTTACTCTTCACTTCTGCCTGCTCCAACACTCCTTACGTTTCTACCTACTTTATGAATTCACTCTTTTCTGGCTCTCCATTTCATTTTCAATTTGATGATTTGAGAAGTTAAGGGAAGTCTGACTTCCAGTCTCTATCTATCTATCTATCTATCTATCTATCTATCTATCTATCTTCTATCTACCTATCATCGATTTATCATTCATCTGTCAATCTATGTATCATCTATCTATCTATCTATCTATCTATCTATCTATCATCTATCTCACTGAAAAGTCAAAATCAATTGTGAAGCAATGACTAGTTTGCATGGGAATGAATTCCTGAGAATTCTGATACATTTAATTTTCTTTCATGGGCGAGGAGAGGGGAGATCACTGGAGACTGGGACCTGCCAACAAGCCGCTTAGGTACCACCAAATTACTAATTATTTAATTGTATTTGTGGCACATTTTCTTAATTTTTGCAATTTTCTTACTCAGATTCTAATTATATCTGAATATTCCCTATTTCTTCAGCAAAAACAATAAAAGCTATACAATTAAGCTTTATTTTAAAATAGAGTTATTTTTCCTCCTCTGCAAATTCTCTGCTTCTATGACATTATTCTAGAATTGGTTCTGGTTATAGATCACAACTCCCCAGCTAACTTGAACTTCAGGAAACTCCTTACCTTCCAAGCCTGTGTTCTCATGTCTGGCACAGGACCAATAGAATCTACCTTTAGGATGAAGAGAAAGGAAAATACAAAAGCACCCCCCATAGGTCTAAAAGGCAGAGAAACATAAGTGTGTTCTAGAAGAGTTGGCAAGAAAGAGCCACCGTGAATCTGGATGTGTAAATAAGGTTACAACACTTTTTATACCATAACTTCAGCTTTGTAGGACGATAGGCATCTATCTGGAACAAATAGGTAAGAAAAGCACAACTGGCCATAAACTATGGTAAAGGCACACATTGACCAATTCAACTAGCCAAAAGTGTCTTTGAAAGCAAATCGTACTGTGCTATTTACTGCAGCAGAGAGAGAGTAAGTGTATCCATACATACTTGGAATCACTGATTAACACTGTGTTAATGTGGACAGTATGGAATTTGGGGGTCAGATAGATTTGATTTAAAGTATACTTCTTTCTGGGTGGCTCAGTCGGTTAAGCGTTTGACTTCAACTCAGGTCATGATCTCACGGTTGGTGGGTTCAAGCCCCGCATCGGGCTCTGTGCTGGCAGCACAGAGACTGCTTCTGCTTCAGATCCTCTGCGTCCCTCTCACTCTGCCCCTCCTCTGCTCACTTTCTCTCTCTTTCTCTCTCTCAAAAATAAACATTAAAATTTTTTTAATTATACTTCTTTCATTTATTCTCTCATTGACATTAGCAAATTTACTAAATTTTCATGACTTTCCGTCCCATTCCGTAAAAGTAAGGATATGAGTAGCAGCTACTGTAATTTATACAGGCAACAGAAAATTTTAAATATCAATTTCCATTACAAAGCTTATTATGACAAGTGTCTCCTATCCACCCTTCTGACTCACTAGTCTTGCTTCTCAGAAGCAATCATTACCATTTGAGTTGTTTCTTTTAGCATTTAAAGTTATATTTCTTTTAAAAAGAACTCTTAAAAAATTAACTCTTGAATTATACGTTTTAGAAATTCTCTACTTATTTTCCATTATAGTGGGTGGCTATTCTGTCCTTTCAAGCAATATCTTAGTTAAATTAATCATTAGCTTACATGTTTTGTGACTATTTAAATATTGTTCCCTGTGGGGTGCCTGGGTGGCTCAGTATGGTAGGCATCCGACTCTTGATTTCATCTCAGGTTATGAATCTCATGTTTCATGAGTTTGAGTCCCACGTTGGGCTCCAAGCTGGCAACATGGAACCTGCTTTGGATTCTCTCTCTCTCTCTGCCCCTCCCCCACTAGCACTCATTCTCTTCTCTCTCTGTCCCAAAATAAATAAACTTAGTAAGTAAATGAATGAATGAATGAATGAATGAATGAATGAATGAATGAATAATGCTGGGCCCAAACATTGTAATATGTGTTTATTCTTTGCATAAATTGTTTCTTAAGGTTAACAAATGGATGCTATCTCTTCATTTGCCTAATTGTTTTTAACATATCCATCGTGAACATTTCCCAAAGATCTCTATAAAAAAATCCTACCAATCTAACCCACTTATGTTCAAATGCACCTGGGAATCCGTACCTTTTCCTCTCTTTTTATTTTCTCTGGAGTCCTTCACCCTGGAACTTCTCCAGATCTGTCCCATAGGTATGCCCTCTCTCCTTTCTTCTCCATTAAAAACCTTGTTTCCTCGAGTTCCTGCTTTTTCTTTTCCTGTTCGTATCCTATTCTTACCCATAGGCAGCAGTGTTTACCTTGAGTCAGCTGAACTTTGAAGGGTTCCCAAATTTTCACATCACTAGTGCTTTGGTTTTGGGTTATTGATTTATCAGAGGAAACAGTTTGAAATCTCCAGCTTTGGGGACATATGCATGGCCACAGACACTTTCAGTTAAAAGTACATGAAGACAGAGGATCCCACCTGTAAGTGTGTAGAACGCCATACACCCATTGTGTTTTTATTTCTACACTTTAATCTAGAATTGATGTGTCCTGAGTCTCAGTTTCTCTGGCTCACTTACTCCAGAGAACAAGTGAGGGTGGCCGGGGGAGGGGGGTTTGGTGGGGGGAGGGAAGGAGAGGAAGAATGTCTCCTAGATGTCTAGGTCCCTACCTAGTTAATGCGCAAATAGACTTTCAACCAGTCTTCCTATGATCAGTCCCATGCCTGGCCTATAGAATTCAATGGAAGTTTGTTCTTCCATGTTCTGACCTTCTTGTGTACCTGATGGACCTGTCTTTAAAGACATTCTCTCATTTAAACTTTATATCATCCATATGAAAGAGATACACATATTAATCTCTTCTATCGACCAGGCAAGAGGTATTCCTGAGGTCAAGACACCATAAAATGCTAGTGATGAGACCGAGGCCCAGTTTCATCCAACTAGAAAGCTTATGCTACACAATATATATTATATTATATGGGTAAATGTGTATATATATTTACAGTTGTAATCCAAATTGGGCCATGTTTGTACAGTGACATATAAAGTATAAAACAACACAGAATTTGGCAATGATCACAATAAGAGTGTTATCAAACATAAGCAAAACATCAGCTTGGAAAGAGAGTGAGAAAGTAATATAATTGTCCTTAAAATGGATTCCAAAGCCAAGGCTTGGAATTACAAAACAAAATAAAACAAGACAAAGCAAAACAAAACAAAACACACACACACAAAAAAAACAACTTGAATTAGCTAGCACCCTCTGCTGAGGACAAATGAAAACAATGATACCACCTTTCAGCATAAGAAAACAGAAACAGATGCTTTAATGATAAAGCTTACATAAACTTGGGAGTTTGCTTTTATTATTTTTTTCCACTGAGAACTTATATTTGGGAATAGATTTGCAGCAGTGAGAAGGGGGTTGGCAAGTGATTTTTCCAGCCGATAGATACTGCGGATATGGAGGGGGGATTGTTTAGTGCTACAGGGGCCGTAACTCTGAAGGAGCCACCAAAAACTGAACTTAACAGGGAGCCTGAGTTTTAACTCCAGCGACACCAATGACTGTAACATAGACATCTGGGATAATGACAAGTTATTCAGTGTAAGGACACATTCCCAACATCCTGCTAAACTGTAGAGAAAGAGAAAGCTTTATGTCTGCAGTATTCTGAAACATTAAGATTTAATCTTCACTGGCAATAAAATGCCTGAAAAATGCTTCCTCTGGATTCTCTGTGCAGGAGGGAAAGTCAAATTATTAATCAAAAATGTAGCCAGAACTCTGTTCCCTTCCAGACAGAATGAATTTCTTTTTTTCATCCTGCATTTCCTTTGCTATGAATACGTGATGTGCAGAAGGTAAGGGCAACAGCTCTGCAAGACGGATCAGGATCATGTAGGCAGTTACTTCATTAAGCCTGATAAGGATTCGTGTTATACTGAGATTTCACAGATGTGTCCCTTCGAATAGATGAGTTTCATCCTGAAGATTTCATTCTCCTATTTATTTCATTATGGCTATTTGCCCCACTCCCCACAAGATCTGTTCTCAGTGCAGACTTAAATTTAGCATTGAATGCAATCCATTTCATCTGGTAACCTGAAAGCAAGATTGCTCCTGAGCAAAACAGTGTCATCCCCAAAAAACCAAAAGGATAGATTTTTTAAACAGAGAGAATATAATCCCTGCCCCCACTCACATGGGGGCAGGCTACAGTCAACCGAGTAGAATGAGTGTTTGTCCTCAGGCTGGTTCAATGACTGGATATACTGACGGTCTCCAATTCTTTGACCTTAAAACGTCCTATCTTCCAACCCAAAATATCAACAAGAAATGTTTCTCTCTTAGCAGTTTTCACGTCATTAGTAGTTTAATGCAATTGCTTAGTTCTTTAAAGAACATGGGGAGAGAATTTTGTCCTCAAGCTTTTAGAATAAGTGCATTCATATGAATATTGTTTCGCTTGGCCATTCAGGTAGGCTGAAGTAAATCTAATAATCTGGCAAAATTTAATTTCCTTGCTTTCTTGAGTCATAAAAATGATGCATCCAATGTCAGTGATAAAGAGCTTTAACCAGGTTTGATGTCAAATAAGGCTTTTTCATTATTTGTAGTTGCTTCATTTCAGAATCTCCTTTCGACATTTCAAAAAAAACCCACCTCATGAACCCAGTCAGATCCAAGTTGTCAGAACCCAGTTTTCAGATCCAAATTGAAAGTTTCAGACGCCCCCTTTCCCCTCCAGCACCAAGGCCCGGACAGGACACAGGGCTCCAGCTCCGCCAAGAGCCAGCACTCACCACCACCCCCCTCCCTTGGAAAGCTGATGATGCAGGAAGGAACTGCACAGAACAGGTTGTGGTGAGGGCTTCCAGGGGAAGCAGTGTCCACTGTCCCGCAGATGGTCATGGTGATGTCCTCATCCGACAAGATAGTTAGAGGACAGACTGCATTGTCGCCAGCTGCATAGCTTTCAAGCCGGGTTAGCTGGCTTTCCTAGAGTTTCCATGAGCCACCTAATAGCCTTAAATGCAATTTATTTTTACACTTAAATTAGTCATACAATTGGCCAATGTCCTTTGCTTGCAAATAAGAACTCTGACTGATATTGTGTTTTCTATTTGCTCTAATTCTTCGGCTTTGGGATTTCTATCTAGACCAGGATGATACACAATATCCCCTGATTTGGAAATGCATGTTATTCTAATACAAGAATTTTAATCTCCCTCAAATGCTTTGTATGGGTAGGTGTGCTTTCTGGATGGTGGCAACGAAAGGATGAATGAAGTCAATTTGCTGCCATCTAGAAAATGCTCGTATCAATGTTTTATATCAAGATAATGATGGGTACCTATGAGAGCCATGATAAAATTTGCTTCCGGGGAGTAGTCTACCCTTGGGTAAAAATATATTGCTTTCATTTTTTTTCCATTACATCAGGAATCAGTGTAATCTTGTTGTGGAAAAAGAGCAATTTTTATTTGAGCCTATAACTACCCCTTAACATTGTCTTCCTTTTCGGTTGAAAGTCTATTTTATGGATACTCTCCAGTTACTTTTACCTGATCTCCCAAAACAGCCTCCCCCTTAACACACGTGCAGTTGAGGAAGGGTGCTGGCAATAGGAGACACATATGAGCTGTGGAAGCCAGGGAATGACAGCTAAGTCACAGTCCTCATCCTCAAGAATCTTACAGTACAATCTTAAGGGTAAGATTAGTATTAAACAATAGAAATTAAAAAAAAAAGAAAGAAAGAAAAAAAGCTTTCACTGGCACCTGGGTGGCTCAGTCGGTTAAGTGCCCGACTTTTGATTTCAGCTCAGGTCATGATCTCACGGTTAGTGGGACCGAGCCCCACATCGGGCTCTGCACTGCCCCAACAGAGCCTGCTTGGGATTCTCTCTCTTCCTCTCTCTTTGCCCCTCCCCCTCTAGCTCTGTCTCTCTCAAAATAAATAAACATTAAAATAAAAAAAAGCTTCCGTTATCTTAAGAGACATATGTCAAGGATCACTGTGATTTAACGACAGAATTCGTTTCTTTTGGAGGCTCAGAGAAAGAATCATGAAGAATATGACTCTAGACAAAGAGTCTGATTAGAATTTGATATTGTTGGCACAATTTCAACCCACAAACATAACCCAAGAACTCCACCACCAGCCAATTATTTGATAACCCTTTTCTTCCCCGTTGTACAAGTTTCCATTTTAAAAATACAACGTATTTATGAATAATTAACACATTTATATATATCAGAGGTAGATAACAAGCAGAGCTTTGGGGGCAACATGAAAATAAACCATGTACAAAAAAAAAAAAAAAACAAAGAATAACAACAAGAATACCATCCATGATACTTTAAAAAGAAAAATGGCTAAACCAAAGCTCAAAAAGCCCTGTTAACACTTGAGATTATCTGTTCCAGCTTTACTGAAAGAAAGGTCTCTCATTTGTTTTATGGAATATTAAAAATAAAGCAATGTAGAGTCTACAAATACCACTTCCAGGAACTCAGTTTCACTTATATTTGGACTAGGATGTGAACAAAATTCTATCAAGACATACACTTGTGTATATTACAATATAAAACAAGTTGGCATGAGTGATGTTTATATGGCAGGAGAAATGAGGCATGGGAATCCATTCGTGTGTGTCCAGCACTGTCCCAGGAGCTGGGCAGAATTTCTGGTGAATTCCAGTGAAGCATGCTCTGCCGTGTGAATGGGGATAATTCATCACGTTCTCTCAGGCGTCTAGATCAAAGGACTCTGAAAGGCTTCAACTCTGTGTGTTAAACAAACAACCGTCTGTCCAAAGTGTGCCTCACAAGGTAACTTATTCTGGAAAGGAGATAACCTAGATGGCAAAGGTATCACTGAGAAAACTTCTCCTCTCATGTAGAACCTTTTGGAAAACTCTGGGTTATCCATTAGTCCCTTGTGAGGTTGGTTTCTGTTGGTCAGCAACTGCAATTTGGTCAAAAGCCTTAGCCTGGGCGTGGGTTATAGAAACTCTTCTATACCATTTGGCATTTTAAGAAGCTCAGGCTAAACATTCAACAACACCTTCTCTACACCACTGGAAATAATTACAGCATATGACAATCCCAACTGGGCATTGGCGGCATACCAGAGCACACTGCAACACGTTCAAGGTCCATCCCATGATGCCCAGCCCCAAATATAGAGCATTGCTAGTAAGTTCTCACCACGCCTCAGATATGATGAAAACGACTCAGTAAATAAAAGGGCCTGTACCCACATCACGGGTGTAACACTAATGTCCATACTGGACGTCCATACTGGTAATTACTTATGGAAGAGTTGGCAACCGTTGCTGATGAGATAACAAATAAAAATTCAAACCCCCCAGATTGACTCTCTCTTGGAAAGAGATTCTCATCTTATTATCGTCGCCAAAATCTGATCATCCTTATCTTTCTACTGCAGTCACCATTGCTACCATCACCACCCACAGTCATCATCCCTTAGTGTGTAGACTGAACCCAAGAGAGGAATTTTCAAACCCCAGAAAGAATCCCCAGGGGATCAAAAGCTGTAAATTAAGGCTACCTTTCAATGAGTTATTTAAAAAGATATTTGCTGGGGCGCCTGGGTGGCTCAGTCGGTTAAGCGTCCGACTTCAGCTCAGGTTACGATATCGCGGTCCGTGAGTTCGAGCCCCGCGTCGGGCTCTGGGCTGACAGCTCAGAGCCTGGAGCCTGCTTCCGATTCTGTGTCTCCCTCTCTCTCTGCCCCTCCCCCATTCATGCTCTGTCTCTCTCTGTCCCCAAAATAAATAAACGTTAAAAAAATTTTTTTAAATAAAAAAATAAAAAGATATTTGCTGAATCTCTCAAGCAGTGAAAAATTATGGTTTACCCTCAAAGGAACTTCAGGGCACTCCTGTCCAACACAACTTTCTAAAAAAATGGAAATGTTCTATATTTGCACTGTCCAGTATGGAAGCCACTACCCACATGTGGCATCTGAGCACTTGAAATGTGGCTAGTGCAAGTGAGAAAATGAATTTTTAATTTAACTTAACTTAATTCTAATCCATTTAAATAGATGAACGTGGCTAATGGCTGCTGCAGGGGACGATGCTGGTTTAGTGGACAATGGTCACAAAATATTTCTCGTTTTATTATATTCTACTCTTTCAACATTTGCTCTGTAGGAAATAAACAATATGGTTATTTTATAAATTTCTTTTTCAGGATGAAACAATCAAAATGTTACTACCAGAAAATGAACAAATAGTGAGTATTACCATTAATTATATATACATACATATACATATAGAGAGAGAGAAAGAGGGAGGAAGAGGGACATTTATAAATGTCTATGATATCTTCACTATTAATTTGATGTCTGTTCCTGTGATGATAACTTCCTTGGGGCTCGATAATTTGGTCAAATATGAACGCACAGGCATCCAATAGAAAGGAGGTAGGTAAGATATCACTTATCCCAAGACGCTCTGTAGATAAAGCCTATGCTTGATGCTTTTGATATAAAGTTAAACTTCATGGCATTAAGATGGTTCTATACAGGGGCGCTTGGGTGGCTCAATCAGTTGGGCAACCAACTTCGGCTCAGGTCACGATCTCGCGGTCCGTGAGTTTCAGCCCTGCATCGGGCTCTGTGCTGACAGTTCGGAGCGTGGAGCCTTGCTTCAGATTCTGTGTGTGTCTCTCTCTGCCCCTCCCCTGCTCATGCTCTGTCTCTCTCTGTCTCAAAAATAAACTTTAAAAAAAATTTTTAAAAAGATGGTTCTATACAAATCAGCATGGATACTTCCCTCTGGCATCTACCTTACAGGGGATAGCAGTATACAAAAAAGCTTTTCCTAGTTTTTATATCTCTGTGGGTCTTATTTGCTTGGGAATGGTTGAATCTATTATTTTATTAAAATTATTATATGAGATTATTTTATGCAAAACCACTGGAAATGGTAATTACTTATTCAATGTTTCCTTAATCTTCTAAAGAATGTGATTCCTCCTTCCGAAATGCTCAGTAATTTGCCACTCACAGACGGATGTTACAGTAGTTTCATACATTTATCTTATTACCCAACTACATTGTAAGCAACTTGAGAGAAGAGGCTGTATCTTGCACATCGTTGTGTTACCTGCATGGACTACATGAGTGCCCTTTCTTTGTAGATATGCCAGAAAGGTCTATGGCGTTGAAGAATGTTTTATACTATACCACACTCATAATTCTTCTTCTATAGCGTTCCTTATCCTTCAACCTAGTGGGAATATACACATTGACAAAGGAAAAAGCAGTCAGTTGTATAAGTACCAGGGAAAATATCCATCAATATGCTGTCACGTGCTTCTTTACCGTCTTGGGGGTATCTATGTTCCATGAGAGTTTGTATGGTGGCTTTTGTAACGAGAAGAAACGCCTTATTACTCCACAACAAAACCTCAGGGTGTTCAGCAGGAATTTCAAATAGCATTCTCAGGAGCACATCTAAATACAACTTCCTTAAGAAACAGACAAGGAGGTGCCTGGGTGGTTCAGTAGGTTCAGCATCGGACACTTGATTTTGGCTCAGGTCATGATCTCCCTGTTTGTGGTATCAAGCCCCACAATGGGCTCTGTGCTGACAACACGGAGCCTGCTTGGGATTCGCTCTCTCTCCCTCTCTCTCTCTGCCCCTCCCCCAGATCACTTTCTTTCTCTGTCTCAAAATAAATAAACAACATTAAAATAGAAAGAAAGAGGGGAGCCTATGTGGCTCAGTAGGTTCAGCGTCAGACTTCAGCTCAGGTCACGATCTCACGGTCCGTGAGTTCGAGCCCCGCGTCGGGCTCTGGGCTGACGGCTCAGAGCCTGGAGCCTGCTTCCGATTCTGTGTCTCCCTCTCTCTCTGCCCCTCCCCCATTCATGCTCTGTCTCTCTGTCTCAAAAATAAACTTAAAAAAAAAAAAAAGAAAGAAAGAAACAGGGAGACAGGCCAAGAAAGCATGTTTTTACTATAACTTTAGATCTTTTTTTTTTTCCTCCAGTTAATAGGGAATATGTGCTTGGCAATAGTTGAATATAGCTAATGAAAACAATACTTCAGGTCTGCTGCCTGAAATAACAATGTATTGATATGAAAAATGCTAGTTTATTTTCAGAGAAGAGAAACGGGTTTTTATATGGACTACCTAAAATCACACGCACAAAATGCCTGGTCTCAAGAGACAAGTAAGGCCCTAATTACATCAATCCCTTCCATACCAAAAAAGACGCCCTTTGAATTTTTACCTTAATTAAGTTACCTTAATGCATACATACCTCAATTAAATTATCTTTTAATCCTATAATACGCACACATGCTATAAATTGTGACTTGATTTGATAATAAGGATCTTAATAAAAATGGTCCAAATGGAGCATGACTCCCTTAAACTCAGACGTTAACATTTGGATTTGGAGGCTTTTCGCTGCCTCTATTTTATCTTTTTCTGTTCTCCCCTGGAAGAGGTATTAACACACAGTGACATTCCCAAACAGGATTCAAAAGCCAGAAGGAACTCCAAACAAACACACAGATGGTACTAACACAATAAAAAAGAGGTGAGGGCAATGCATAGCCTAAAACACGTGAGATGTGAGCCATGAACGCAAACGAAAGTTCTGACATCCTGAATCAAGCTGAGATCCAGGATGATGCACGGAGGCCTTGAGAGCCATAGAAATGAATTCTGAAGGTTCTTTTTCAAGATTTGATTAACAAGTAGGGGAGACAGCACGGAGAGTGCAGATGTAGGAGAGCAGGAACGTAAAATACAGAGCACCCCCTCCCCGCCCCAGCTTCGTTTCGGGGAGAATGAGTCTTGCCAGATGGTGGGCTGCTATACTTATAATTTTACTGTGGCATGTGCTAGGAGGAAAAAAAAAAAAATGAAAGCACTGAAAATGTCACGCAGTGTGAAAGGCTTGTATGAAAAGGTACAGAGCTGTCTTTCAGCAGACAGTCTACAAAAGCTTTTCAAACTGTTGCCTCCTAACAGCTGCAGTGGTTTGATTCCTTCAATTCGAAAGGCTCTCTCTTGGATGCTATCAAAGACGGAAGCTGGCTGACTTGCTAACCCGCCCACCAAACAGGCCCAGAGTCTTGAGGTCTACCCAGGCTCCGTGTCCACGTGGACGTGGACCGCGTCCAGCCCGGTAACCAGGCGCGGAGCTGGAAACCCCGGTCCTCTGCTTCCGAGCAGCCATTGAGAGCTGTGTCCCCGTGGCCGCAGGGACACCATCCTGACCCAAACCTGCCGGTCACGCCGCGGCCACGTAAGGGAGAGCCACTGCAAGGCAGCATCCAATGTTCCCTAGAAATGGCACCCTTAAAGGTATTTTCTAATTTAATTATGTTCTTCTGATTGGGCCTGTTCCTTCGGAAAGCAGGACATTTCAAATATTGATTATGCTTTGGGGGAAATTAAAGCAAACTAATGGTTTTACCCTCCCCGGGTAAAATATAACTGGTCATTGCTCCTTTCTTAATTCATCACGTACTAGTTCCCTTCACTATTCTCTTTTAAGGACTCTGCTTTTTTTTTTTTTTTTCTATTGAATTTAATGATACAGTCTTACAATGACAAGGGTGCTGTTTATTGCTTGTGGACTGCAGGGTGGGCGCTGGGCCACGTGCCTCAGTGAATGACCCTGTATAATCCCTACAATGGGGCTGTATGGTGGACGCTTATCATCTACATTGTACAGATGAGACCACCGAAGACTCCAGAAAAGAAATATGTCATCTGAGGTCACACCTCCGATTAGAGAGGGGGTTGTGTAAACTGGGGTGCGCTGTCACAGCCTTAGCTCCATATGTCACTTAGCGCCATATGTCACTCACCTTAAGGAGAAGGTGAGTGACAGCCTTTCCTGCATGGTCAGAAAAAGGATCACTGACACTGAATAAAGAAAAGTGATTGCATCGTGGGCCGTATTCTGCAGAGACTAAAGGAGAGGAGTGTTTTTAAACAATTAAGAGAAAAGAATAAAAATCAAGCTGCAGAGAGAAACAGAAAAGGACACAGGAAAAATCTCATCTGTGGAGTCAGAAGCTTCCCTAACTTACTTCAGCGTTTACAGCCAGTGGGGCCTTCACTCTACAGACTTCAGTTGACTTCACAATATAACAAAATAATCACCAAAGCCTCTTGCAGCTTTTTCTTAAGTTCTTTTTTAATGTTTATTTATTTTTGAGACAGAGAGAGACAGAGCATGAGCGGGGGAGGGGCAGAGAGAGAGGGAGACAGAACCCGAAGCAGGCTCCAGGCTCTGAGCTGTCAGCAAAGAGCCCGACACGGGGCTTGAACCCACAGACCGCGAGATCATGACCTGAGCCGAAGTCAGACACTCAACAGACTGAGCCACCCAGGCACCCCAAGCCTCTTGCAGCTTTTAACTCTATGACTACAGATTTTAACGTAAGGATTCCATTCTGTAGCCAACGTTCCATCCATCACTGATCATGACATAGGATGATGACTACATTTGTGAAAAGCTTCGAATCCATAAGAAGACCCAAAGTTGTCCCTCAGGACCTTCGGGCTGGCCCCTTCCCCAGCTTCCAAGCACCCACAGGCAGACACCCTGAAAGTGACCTAAGTTATTCCTTCCACACCCAGGTGGGCACCTCCCTAACCAGATCAGAACATGTATCTCTTTTGTATATCCGTGTCCTGCTTTGATATTCCAAGTTCACCTCCTCTGAGTTTGCTGCAGATGTGTCTGTATCAATATAGTTCCTACTTTAAATTCCAAGAATCCAGGGATGAGGTCCATGGCAACATTCTGCACTTAAAGTTTTGTGTCTGAAATACTTTCACGTTATGAAATGTCTCAAAAATTAACCGACTTCTTCAATAAAGGGTACTTTTATTCCAAAGGTGTCTACTGATAATATGTTACCATCCACAGCAATATAAAAGACAGAAAGTGAGAGTGTTTGGGAACCGGTTTATAACAAGTTGATAATGCACGCCAATCTCTGTGTATGATCAGAGGAGTCACCTTATTGAACAGGGTATCATGCACTTGGAGGGTTTTGGGGACTCAGTGATGAGCTGCCTGCGGCATGGGCTCTGTACAGTCACATGCAGGAGACCATCACTTGGTTATGATGCCAAGGAAAAAGTGAGCCCTTGATCGCACAGATTTTGTAAAGCACCACCCCATAGCACACATGTCTGCCACAGAAGCCTCTGCAGTGTCACTTTGCTTACTCTGTGGTTGGCCACAGCTGGCTGGATTAGCAGGGGGTGTCTTTGAAGGTTTGTTTTTTTTTGTTTTTTTTTTTTTAAGTTCATTTATTTTGAGAGAGAGAGAGAAAGAGAGAGCAGGGGAGGGGCAGAGAGAAAGAGAGGCAGAGAGAGAATCCCAAGCAGGCTCTGCACGGTCAGCACAGAGCCAGATGCAGGGTTCAATCCCACGAATGAGAGATCATGACCTGAGCTGAAACCAAGCGTCAGACGCTGAAACATCTGAGCCCCCCAGGCACCCCGACCTTTGAAGTTTTTCAATGAAGACAAACGTCCAAAATATTGGGATGCCAGACTTCCTGCAAAAGGACAGAAGTACTTCCTGTAATTAGGAAGATCTCACCAATGAAAAGGAAATAAATGCACATAAAGGATACAGCATCTATGCAATTTGGTACATGCCAGTCATTCTTTCTGACTCTGCTCCACCAAAGTTTGCCAAGTTCAACGCAATGGAACATGGCTAACTTGGGGAAGCTAAAAGATGGATGTTAGCTCTAGAAATCAGGGTGTCCATCTCAGACAGTAATTCAAACGCATTTATGTCACCCTTCACGACAACATTCACATCCCAGTTCACCCTTATCAATGCTTCCATCAAGCTCATTCAAGACGTCTGAAAGGCTTCAGACTCATTTGCACTTCTTAGCGGGAGTTATTACCAAGGAAGAGAGAGTGCTGAAAGGTTCAAGATTCATCAGAGTCTGTGCACTTGGAAAAGAGAACTTTCAATCGCACCAGAACAGTGCTCCGTGATTTCAGCCAGGTGTGAGACCCAGCAGGGAAAGAGTCAGCGTGTTACACGTCACTGCACACCTTCCTCCTCCATCCTCGCAGCCGAGGGGGCATCGCCAGCGTTCCAGGTGAAGGGCAGGAGAGGACAGCTTCGGTACTTCTCCCTCCCGATCTACTCTCGGTCCATCCGGGGTCACGGCGTGATGAGGGAGAGAAACTCTGCACTGAAGTTACAGACGAGCGGTTTGGGTAATTCGTCTTCGCTCCCGTGCGGGCTGCTGGCACATTCTGAAATCTTCACAGGACATTATGCTGAAAATACCTCCTTCCCCAAAGTGGATACCACAGTGGCAGGCTGGCTGGAGACAGGAGATGCGAGCATATTTCAACACAGACTTGCTTTCAGATGAAATTTCTGGAAGGGCCTGGTTCCACAGGGCCACACATGGGGCCTGGCCGGAGGGTCTGGTGAGGGCTGCGTTTGGAAGGAAGGGTTCACACTCCATACCACGACTGGCAGCAGTGAGCAGAAGGCTGGTGTTGTGAAGAGGAACTCATTTTTACACCTTTTTGATTGTTTTAATGGCAGAGAGCCTTTCCGGGAAGGTAAGGGGGGCAGGGCCACTTGATGAAAATGTTGAACTGGAGAGAGAATCAAACTCACCGCATATCAGGGTCTGGAGGGAGTTTAAAGAGTCCCTGCTCCACCGGTGCATCCGTACTGGAGGGTACGGCCATGCCCACAGTGTCCTCCTGCCTCCCCAACGTCACCCACAACTCTCCACGTCCCCACACCCTCTCTTCGAGCTCGGTTCTGTCTTTCCTGTACCTTCTGCACATGAGTTCTTGTCCATCCACTGGGACCAAACATCAAACATGGGCAAATTCCTTCTTCTGACAACCACAGAGATACTGAGGCAGTCACCATCCTCCCCAAAGTGCAACCAATATTCTTAATCTGCAAAACTCCCCCATGAGTGACACCCTGACCAGCAGTATAAGCATCACCTTGGAAGTTACTAGAAATGCGGAAGCTCAGGTCTTATTATAAGTAACTGGGCTAGAAAATTCTTGAAGGGGAGGAGAGGAGCAACAGGGGAAGCGGAAGTGTCAGATCGGGAGGGAACAGACAGTATGGGGGTTAGCTGGGGGGTGCTGAGTAAGAAGCTTGCTCCAGGACCCAGGGCACGGCCAGCACTTATGAGCAGCAAGGGGCGGAAAGGGTGGCTGCATCCAGACAGCAAAGGGCTGATTCTCAGAAATGAAACCAGGGTCTATCTTCTGCCCTTACCATCTTGTAGACTGCGAAGTCGGGAAGGGATGGCATGATTTCCTCCATCCGTCCACCCGAGTCCCTAGTCACGACTGTGCGTTCAAATTAAATGAGGTAAGTTACACAGAGGGCCCGGCCCCCAGCGGACACCAGGAAAGGATATTATCCTAATCACCTTTCAGGTTACCAAGTCTGCTGTCTACACCTATGTCCTCATATCTAAGCTCCGCAACTACTGAGATCTGGCAAATGTCTGCAGACGTTACCGAGAACCTCTTGGTTTACAAATTCACAGAGTTCCTCGAAGTGTCTCTCGTTTAATTGCACTTGTATCTCTGAGAGCATTTGTATCTCTGTGAGATGTCCAACAGGGCTGGTCCTGTCTGCCCAGGGCTCCCACGACTGCCCCTGGACACGACGTCTAGATCTCTTTCTTCCTTCTCCCTGAGGGGAGGCATGCATCGTTCTTCCCTCTACAAGCACCCTCTTTTTTGGTAACATGGTCATGCTTTCCACGTGGGTTATGCCTTTTGTAAAAAAATTTTTAAATGTTTTTATTTATTTTTGAGATAGAGAGAGGCAGGGGAGGGGCAGAGAGAGAGGGAGACACAGAATCCGAAGCAGGCTCCAGGCTCTGAGCTGTCAGCACAGCCCGACGCGGGGCTAGAACTCACGGACTGTGAGATCATGCCCTGAGCTGAAGTCGGAAGCCCAGCCGACTGAACCACCCAGGTGCCCCTGGGCTATGCCTTTTTAAAGAAATTTCCAGGGGCGCCTGGGTGGCTCAGTGCGTTGAGCGTCCGACTTCAGCTCAGGGCATGATCTCACAGTTCGTGAGTTCGAGCCCCTCATCGGGCTCTGTGCTGACAGCTCAGAGCCTGGAGCCTCCTTCCGATTCTGTGTCTCCCTCTCTCTCTGTCCCTCCCCCGCTCATGCTCGCTCTCTCTCTCTGTCTCTCACATGCATGCTGTCTCTCTCTCTCAAAATAAAATAGATAAACCTTAAAAAAAAAAGACATTTCCAAAGTGTATTTATCCTATTCCGATCTTTCTCTCAGCCCCAGATCCACACTTCTACCTGCCCACTCGCCATCAGTTTTAGATGCTTCAGCAACACAAACTAACATAACCCCAGTCCAGCGCCTGAACCCCTCTCACCTCCAACCACACTCCCCTCTTTCCACAGTCCGCTGCTGGTGATGGTCATTTGCAGGGATCCAGCCTTGAAAGCCCGCTGTCATACCTATACTCTTTTTCCTCCTTTCCCAACGCATAGTCTGGTGCTCCTGCCCGTCTCGGCCCTTCATGGCCTCTAACCCAAACTCCAATAAAAGGGCTCTCCATGGGCACGATCCTGGGCTCCCCCACCCAAATCCATCGCAAATATGGCTGCACGACTGATTTCTCTGAATACAGCAGCACACAGGGCAGCATTATGCTGCTCTCTTGCTTCCCCCCAGCGATCGCTATGTCCTCCCTCCCTCTGCTCCTGTCTCTCTCCTTCTTTGGAACGCCCACCCCTTCCCCACCCCCAAATCACTCCACCTTGGTCATCTGTCACCACCTCCGTGGAGTATCTCTTGCTCCCCTCCAAACAGACACGATTTTTATCCCGTGGCACTCTGGTCTGCCACTCTTGAAACCTGTACGTGGCTTCTGTGCATCATCACATCCCCTCGAAGACAATCATAGGCTCTGCCCAATTTCGTCACAGCCGTACCTCCAAGTATCACACCTGAGCACGAAGTTCAGTAATGCCTGTTGAACTGAATTTTTAAGTTCTGCATTTGACCACCAGAGAGACCACAGGAGCAAATTAGCCAAATCAAATGACAGAACTTGGCTGGGGACACAGACAGAGTTTGTTACTTCCCCAGCAGTACCCATCTGTCTGCACCGCAGTTCTAATCCGTGTCTTTTAATGACTGATCACTTTGGAGCAAAATCCTGCTGGGCTGGGGGTAGTGGTTCCTCCCACCTTCCGGGTAAACACAGGTTGAAACACATCTGTCTACACCAAAGGTTGCGCGCATGCTTTTGCCTTCCATACTGAGAGGAATAACCCAGCACAATTCCACTTGTGCTGTCTGATCTGAACTGAGCCCTGAGATGACAGGAGACATTATTTTCTAAATCCATTTGTATCCACGTGAACGTTAGTGCTGCTTGTGGGCATTTCATCCTGTACGTAATGTGAATGCCCCCCTGGGATTTGAGAATTGCATTATTTACTCTGAAGCAGGTTAGCTTCAGTTTGATGCTGGATCTCGACGCATATAAAAGAATGTATAATAAAGTGACCACAACTTTCACTTCTGGAAGAGATAACCAAGGGCAGGACTGTGAATGCTCTGGGTAACGCCCACCAAATTGTATGAAATAAAGTTAATACGTGAAAACGATGTTGATTCTCAGGGGATCCCACAGAAGGTGGCTTTTTGGGGGCCGCTTGTTTCTGCTTGCCCTCTCCACAGTGAGCTGGTCCCTCGTCCTCCTCCCCTGGCACCCGGGACTCAGGACCAGGAAAATCCCGTCCTCCCCAGTCCTGCACAGAGCCCTGCCGGGCCTGCGGGAGCCCCGTGAAAACACAAATCATGCACATCGAGAGAAGTAAGGGGTGCAGGCAGCCCGAGTCCACACAGACATCCTCATTTTCAGTGAGAGGCTACATTTCAAATACATCCGGCTTAATATTTCAAGTTTCATGTGCTCCTGAAAAAAAATATGCAGAATGCAGCTTTCTAGTGTGGTACCAATGTGACTTTCTCTCTCTCTTTCTCTCTCTCTCTCTCTCTCTCCATTCGGATGGGAGAAACCCCTGGTGGGGGCGAACAATATATAAAATCCTCCCTGCTCTGTCCTGTGAGTCAGAGGAACTGCAGGGGACCCAGGCATTCTGGCCCCTGCAAATCTCCCAGATACATTCCTACCCTCGTCTCAGGATTATTTTTAAACTTTCTTCAACTACCTATGCATTCATGAGGCTTTTGGCAAGCTCTGTTTACCCACGCTTCCTGGCTAATGATAAATTGGAGAAGTCATCATAGAGGGTTTTATTCAACCTTTGAGATTGAAGGCCATCACACATTCCAAACGCAGGGTTTAGCAGGTGAAGAAAGAGACTTTCCAGTGGCCTCATATGTAGACCATCACCTAAACTGTGACAGACAGACAGGAAGGGAGAGGCAGAGGGAGAGAACATTATGTGATCCAATCATGGAGAGAAGTGGGATGGCCAGAGCCTTTTTCTATTCAGAGAACCCCCAAACAAAGGGAGCGGGGAGGAACAGTCTAGGAAACTGAATGACTGGATGGTTCATGTAACAGGAACTGGGGAGGAACTCAGCCACATCCTTTCTGGCTCTGGCTGTCTTCACTTCATTATTCCAGAACCAAGGGGGCAGAAGTAGCACCGTCTGACTCAGGCGTGAAGCTGTGAGTCTGTTCCTCAATGGAGTGTTTTCTGTGGAGCCTTTCTGCGGTCCCCTCAGAGCGCCAATATTTCCCTCCTTAAAATGTCTGCCTGGAGCTCTAGCAGCTGAGTATGGGAGAAAGGCTTTGTATCCAGACAGACTTGTGATCAAACCTGGTACATCCAGCATGTGCACCAGGCAAGTCACTAAACCTTCTGCACCCTTATTTCCATCTGTTATATGGAGGACAGAAAATGCCACTTCCGGAATTGCTGTAACAATCTCAGATACAGCATGTAGAGCGTTCGGCCCTAGTGGGGTCAGATGGTTACAATGTGGGACGGATGTCAGTCCCAACGCTCCCCACTGGGAACCTGTACTACAATACACATTGGCACTGAGAAGACCCCAAAGGGTGGTTATTATAATGAACGCACAAGTTAGGATTTTCTATGCATGCATTTGTTATAGATTTTCAATATTTAAGAAAGCCTTGCAAGCCATCTGGTTAAAATTTACACCCAAACCTGGAACTCTGATTATGGTATTCACTTATAATATTGGGTCAGTACGCTGGCCACCTGAGAAGATGATAAATGTGAATTGGGGCGTGTGATTCCTGGGGTATGCCTTCATGGATGCCCATGTGCCAAAACGCCTCATTGCTTTGGCGACCCCTGGTGGTTCTCTCTTTTGTCCGGCAACTCTCACTGCAACATGTATCGGTATCCTCCAGACCCTGGAAACTCACAGCTCAAAGAGTCCATTTTGGTAAGCCCTTAAAATATGCTAAAAATTAAATTCTTTAGAGACAAAGACGGAAAGAAAGGTGGCCGAGAAATTCTCAAAGATGGAAACAGGAAACTTAAGGGACCCTGTCTATCTCCCCTGCACAAGATGCTGTGCTGGAAGCTGTGGGGAGTCCAGTCAACAAGAACATCCTCAATTCCCAATGACCTGCTGCGAAACCCTTCTACACGTGGAACATACACAAATCAAAACAAGTAAGATATGACCTGGCAGCAAGACCAATGATAAGATAAACTTTTTAAGATTAACTTAAGATAAACTATTCCAGGGTTGTATCCTTTATGATCCTTAGCCACCTCCAACCACTCGTTCATCAGATACCATGTCTTAATGAGTTTCCTTCTCGCTTTCTGTTCCCTCCTCCTTAGTCCCCCGAGCTCAGTCTGTCAATTTCTTACACTTGGTTTTAAACACTCTTTAAATATCACCTGTGTTTACTCATTCAGCCCACTACCGAATGCCTAATATGTAACAGGTAGAAGAGACACCATCTCTGTCCTCATTGAATCATGTATACATACACACACACATACGGGTACACACACATGAACACACACACGTAAGCTCTGTGATAACAATAAGGGGCTACACAAGGAAATTATAAGAGCACAAGTAAGACTTGCGACACCTGGGTAGTTCAAGGCTCAGTTGGTTGAACGTCCAACTCTTGATTTTGGCTCAGGTCATGATCCCAGGGTCATGGGATCAAGCCCCATGTTGGGCTCCACACTGAACATAGAGTCGGTTTAAGATTCTCTCTCCCTCTCTCTGTGCCCCTCCCCCTCTCACAATCTCTCTCTCTCAAAAGCAACAACAACAACAACAAAATGGGCCAAACGTGTAAACCTCTATGGCAGAAAATGCATTTCCTTGAGTTAGTGAATGAACAACGGAAACAAAATGCACACTTTTGATGTTTTCCAAATGGAAAAGTCTAGAATTTTCTCTAGTGATTACATATGACAGGCAGCTATACAGATTGTCCATTAAATACAAAAAAAGATCAGCGATGATGCTAAAGTTACACTGCATCTCTCTTCCAACCGTACCTCTCCACACATCCCAAAAAGTCATTTTAAAGTGTATAATAACAATATATTTCTGATATAATGTATTTCTCGGTCGTTAGGGAAAGGAACAGTTCATTAAAGATTTGTAACATATACATGTATTACATTTTGACGTTAGGCTTTCAAAAGGAGCAAAATCTCTCTTACAATGCTGTCAGACCTGTATGTACATAGTCAAGATGCAGTTAACTTACACTTAATACGACGATTCAATTTCCAGAGCTATGTGCTGCCAGCATCCTGTGTGAGTAGATTTTTTGTTTGGTTGGGTCTTACTTTACTTTTACTAAACAAGCCCTGATTTGGTGTGGTTAAACTATAGAAAACAGAATGGCACACATGAGGGTATATATATTTTTTAAATAAAATCATGGACAAAAATTATATCTAATTTGTGCTTGTATCAAATTAAACTCTCCTCCATAAAATTTATTTATATCAAAAAGTTTCTTTGCTATTTAGGTCTTATGACGTTAACCGAGTCCAGTTAATTAGAGTCTTACTTTTTCTACAGATAAGACTAAAATACATTGCCTTGATGTCCTCCATCTCCCACTGTGAGGACATGTATCCAAGGTGGAGTCAACAGCTACATCTATAGGTGACATGTTGGAGAACTGGACAGGTCCGTCTGTCCAGAACTGCCACAGTCTCACTACCATCTGTTTAATTTGTATGGATGTCAAGTGTTTTCCAACAGAGTAGAAATATTCTAGTGTTAACCCTTTGCAGCCAGATCTTAGAAAATAACACCTAGTTAACAGTCAAAAAAAATTATTTGGTTGACAGTGGACAAACAAGAAAAGAACGGCACCAAAGATACACAATGCCTACGTTAATAGGATTCTCTTTGGCAAATCTAAGGAAGTTTTGCAAATTGAGTTTTGAATTCTTCAACTTTGAAGACTGCAGAGACACATTGGACCACTAGAGTTAAGAGTATATTTTTAAAATTTAAATTAAATAATCAGTACCTAACAAGTTATTTTTAATTCAAATTACTATAGTTAAATATGCATTGCATATAGTATATGCATTACATATAGTATATGCATATGTATGTGTATAAAACAATGTATAAATCTATAATATATACTACATGAAACATGGCTGTAGTGTATATATGTTAGATGATATACTATATGAGTGAATACGTATTATACTATATGTAAATATATACTAAATACAGCATTAATATTTATCATAAAAATACATATAATGTAATAAAAGTTTCTTGCTAATTTCTTATAGCTTGTCCAAAAGTTGAGTTTCACTACCTATAAGAAATGGATGTTTTTATTACACATTGCCCACAAAAGCAGACAGGGTAAATTTGAAATCAATAGGGTCCAATACATTTTTTTAATTTTTTAAAACTGATCCAATATAAGTACAATGCTGGTTAAACAATGTGAGTAAAAACGACAAAAAATGCCAATCATGCAATTTAGAGATAAAAATTCCCCCTACAGCAATCAGGCAGGCATTCAGCGGAATGAGTGGCCTGATTTATTGAATTGCCCATAAAACAATTCTAAATAGCCAACGGGGGCTTCATAGAAGGTTCATTCAAATAAAGCGGACCCACACCTGGGTTGTGATTTTTCTGTCATTTCCCTCACACATTCCCATCTTCACTGGGCTTTGGAAAGGCCTTTCTCATGTCCCATCTTTAATACATGTTTCCCAGACACCTCTTTTACTGTTTATGTAACTTTAATATAAAAACTATCTAAAGAGTCAAAATGCTTTTATGTATCGTTGTATTTAGCAAAATTCCTTACCTATCCGTTTGGATTTTATATTGGTAAAGACAGATTCACAGTTAAGTTTTAAGCTGAATAATTCAGGTTGAAAAATAAGGGATTCTTTTTTCATAGGAGAGCAGATGGTTGCAAATTAATTTGCAAAGACACACTATTGCTTACAAAGAAAACACAGAAAATTAAAGATGAAAATGTGAGGTTTGTTTCCTGTATAGTTTTCAGGAGAACCTCAAGGCTAGCTTGCACCCCCAATTTCCAAATAGTTCTGTCTCTGTTGGTTTTATTTTCTAAGAGCCATTATTTTCAAGGTTTGGCAGTTTATGTTTTTAACAACTCTTCATTTTTATTTTTCAAAGTTTGGGATTCCTGCCTGCTTTATGGTGTAAACCATACAACCCTAAGAATTCAACACGGCAGAGCAGAAAATTGACACACACAAAAAAAGTTTAAATGACATGAGACTGCCTGGATACAAAGGAAATGGAACGCTTTGAGGCACAGACTTGAGATTAGTGTGTCTTTTGTTAAAAGGAAGGACAGAAGCACAGCTTGCCAAGGGGCGAGGGCGGGAGGGGGGATGTGAAAATATACATAAAGAAATAAACTTAAAAAAAATCTTCTAAAATTTTCATCTGAAAAGATTTGAATGGGTAGATGCATTACTTCCTTATCTGCATTTGACTTTCAATGGGTCCTTCCAAAAACTCTCCATGAGGAATATTCTGGATCTTGCGGCTCTTCTCATGAGAGTTACACAGGCTGACAATTGTCAGAACTTAGGAACTGCTATCCTTCCCTTGAAGACCTGCACGCCATCACACCCCCGTACCCCGCAGTCTCAGGAGCATCCCTGGGGATAACAGGGAAAGATAAAAAGCTTCCCTGAGTCCAGCAAGAGGCATCTATTAGAATCCTTGCTTTGGGCACCAGTGCCTGTAATTTCTTCAGCATCTGAATCTGAATTGGAGAAGAATCCAGCTGTGAGGAAACTGGGGAAGCCTTGTTAGGACTTTGAACCGCACAACCTGGGCAGAGAGAGTGAAACCAGTCTCCTTCAGAGGTAGGCAGAGCAGCAATGTTGGGTCTAAGGGCAAGGGAAAGGCTTTTATAGCCAACAGGCTAAAAGACATTCACTGAATAGGCTACAAGAAGGGAAAAAGAAGGACACACAATAGTTAGAAGATATTCTGATTAATTTCTTGAGATTAATAAATGATCTACATATGATATATTTTGTCATCGTGGGAGAGGCGGCCAATTGAAATGATGTCCCTCATGGGATGTGCCAAGTAGCCCTTGGAAAGAAGGCGTTTACTCTTTGGGCCACTGACAACACACTGAATTTTCTTGAGCTGGCAGACTACAGTCCCATATCCAAATGCATCTGTTTTGTATTGCAATGATGTAAGAGTATTTTTACATTTTTAAATGGTTGTTTCAAAAATAACACAAAGAGAGGCACCTGGGTGGCTCAGTCGGTTAAGTATCTGACTTCAGCTCAGGTCATGATCTCGCAACTCGTGAGTTTGAGCCCCACGTTGGGCTCTGTGTTGACAGCTCAGAGCCTGGAGCCTGCTTTGGATTCTGTGTCTCCCTTTCTCTCCGCCCCTCCCCTGCTCACACTCTCTCCATCTCTCTCTCTCAAAAAGCAATACACATTAATTTTTTCTTTAAATAACACAAAGAAAAATATGTGACAGAGACTATCTATTGACTGCAAAGCTTAAAGCCTGAAACATTCACTATCTTGCCCTTTGCAGAAAAGTTTGCCAGTCCCTGAGCTAAGCCCTTATTTGGCCGATCTTGAGTTCTTTTTCTGCCTCATCCTAATGGGATGCTATGTGTGATACACTGCATTGCTCCTGAGAAAACACAAACGTGGAATCTAATGAATAATAATACCCCGACATCAGGTATTAATGCATTTTTAATTTTGCAAGCTGGCTTAAAATAAGTCAGACTAACTGGAACTGTACAGCTCACTTTGGTCAAGGGTGATTATACAGCGGGTGGAAAAACTGATTGAATCTACCTCAAGCATTTACCGAGTGCCGACTCGAGACAATGCAGTCAAAATATATTAAGCTTCCTAAATCTATAAAACTCTTGGTTAGTATAAGCAAAGCCATCCCTGTGGATTATCAATAACATAATCTCCTGTAGTATCTGTTTTCTGAGTCTGCTATTCAAGTTGCCACAGGAAAGAGCAAAGACCTGTCTATTCCAGAAAAAGAGAGAGAACACATTCACAAAGTAGACTTGTACATAATAGACCTAGTCAAGAATCTCCCTCTTCCTCCTTCCTCCTCTCCTTCTCTTTCTCCTCCCCTTCCTCCTCCTTCTTCCCCTCTCCTTCTTCTTCTTCTTCTTCCTCCTCCTCTTCTTCTTCTCCTTCCTCCTCCTCCTCTTCTTGTTCTTCTTGTTCTTGTTCTTCTTCTTCTTCTTCTTCTTCTTCTTCTTCTTCTTCTTCTTCTTCTCCTCCTTCTCCTTCTCCTTCTCCTTCCTCCTCCTCCTCCTTCTCCTTCCCCTTCTTTCCTCCTCCTCTTTCTTCTTCTTCTTCTCCTTCTCCTCCTCCTTCTTCTTTATGATGATGATGATGATTATTATTATTTTGCTTCAAGTACAGTGATTTCACAGAAGTCAGCACAAATAAGTTATTGCAAATATTGCTGATACATGAAAGCTTTTTCATGGTTTGCTTATCACAGTGGGATTCTGGTTCAATCAACACTCTCCTATCTAATGACTGAGACACATTCTTTGTCACATGAAAATTAAACAGACCATGGTTTCTGAATTTGTTTTCATTTTTTTCGTGACTGACATTAGCTTCTGACTTTTTTGTTTGTGTGTTTGGTTGGTTGGTTGCTTTTTGGTTTGGGGGTTATTTTTTGTTTGTTTGGTTGGTTGGTTGTTTTTCAACCTTTAGCCATAACACAAATTCAACTTACACCTTCAGTTTGATTTCGTGTTTCCCAGTTGGGTGTGTTCATTGATTTGGTTCATTGACTAGACTGGAAAATGAGTCCCTAATAATTCCTAGTGTTCCAATCCAACACGTAACAACTTTCCTTAACAGACATTTAGTATTACCTTGTATTCATCTATGATATCTCAGAAGCAATTTTTTAAATGTCATACAGAAATCGTGTTCAATGTGGTTTTCAATAAAAATGTCATATTTCTTTAATGCTTTGGAGTATGTTATTATTGTATAAAATCAAGTAAACATCTGGGAATGACTTGTCAGCACATATTTACCTTTGACTGTAAGTCAGGAAGTGAGTAATATAATCCAGAAGAGGTGCTAGTGATTTTGCAGGAACCTAGCAGCATTCCTCTCTGCGGGCTATTTTAGTAAAAAGATGATTTTGTGATCACGGCTTCTAAAAGGGTCTGTTTGAGGCAGTGCAGGCAGTTCATTTGCTCTTTCCTCTTTTGCCACTTACCCTTTTCCCAGCTTCATCTAAGAGTAAAGAAAAATTAAACATATGTGCATTCAGATGGGGACTTTAGAGAGGTGAGTTTCTCTGATTTCATAGTATCTTCCAGAATAAAGTGGGCTAGTCAGCATTCTAAAGCCAGGAGAAGAAGGCAAGCTGCCAGGACTCAGATATTGGCTGAAAACAGTTGGCCACTCTGTGTAAATTAATTATTTCATTCATCCAACCACGTTATATTCCTGATCACTTGGAATCTTGAGACGCCCGTTATTTAGTCTGCCACAAAGGCGTATTGGCTTCGGTATGCCTTTACTACATACAGTAGATCCAGTTGTCATATGTAGAGCTAAAACTTGATCAAAACCACACTGCATTATGAAAATCCTCTTTCTCTGAAGCTCTGATGAGAATAAGTGGCCTAGGTTGCTGTTGCCACTTCATCAAGATGAAGTCTTGATCGGTGTTTCTGAGCTCTCAAGTGTTTCTTAACCAAGATCCCTGGTGGAAAACTGTTTTTGCCACAGACAGGCAGGCTCTTCTGTTTGTATCTATAGTTTCTATTCCCAGGACCGATGGTCTTTGATCTCTGGGCACCCAGGTGGCACTTGGCTTACCAGTCAGCTACTGTCTAACTTCCCCACCTGGAGGGGGATTTACAGCACTGTCTGTACTTTGGCCGGTAATGGTGCCTGGAGTGTCCTGGGGGAACGGAAGCGGAAGGAAACCATCATTTGGAGGCTATAATGTAATATTATACAAATCGTCAGCATACAGTGAGAGACAGGCCTGTCAGTGGTAGTTCTCAACATCATTATTAGCAATGTGAGTACATTCCATACCTTTTAAATTTCATCCTAATAGCATACCTCTGACATAAGTGCTATTATCTATATTATATAAAAGAGAAAACTACGCTCAACGAGATCAGCCTCTCATCCAAGTCACCCATCTACTGGCAGCAAGAGCCAAAAATTCATCTTTCTGGATCCAAAACTTACGAGGATTTTTTTTAAGACCACTGGTATTGCAGCAGGAAAGTGACTATGTTTTCACTGCTCTGCAGCTAGCTCTTGGCTCTTTCCTTAAGTTCACTGTGATGCTGTTTAAGGAATGAAAAGGATCCTTGGGTTTTCTCTTGCCTTGCAGTGCAACACCATAGATGCTCCCAGTGATGACCTTCCCCCAGTTCAGTTGCAGGAATCACCAGTGGGCTGATGCTACTACATTAAGTGACGTGGTAGCAAGGCCAAGTTCTTCATATGCCTTCTGTCTTTTGGCCTCCCTATTCTGGGGAGTAGATATGAATTATATCCTAGGAACGACTCTGATGTCACATGATATGTTGAGGTAACTTTATAAATTAAGCTTTCTGATGAGCCTGGTGGCTTTTATTGTCATAATTTTTCTATTAGGTTTTTTTTCTAAATGTCATTGATTTATCTTCATTATGAAGATTAGTAACAAGTAAAACTTCTTTCCTTAGTTTTAAGGTAATACAACTATATTGCTATTTTAGACTAATACTAATATATGCCTTGCTTTTTAAAAAGAGAAATAGACTTAGGAGGTATTACTATCTCTTTATGTAATTTTGCTTTGTTCAAGGCACATCAGGACAAACCAAAATGCATATAATTGCAAGGGGCATTGAAATCTCTCACACAACCCCAATTCTGTCATTGCCTGTAGAAATTCAGCAAGAGGACAAAAGAACTAAGATATAAGCCAGTCTGAATAAACAGAAGGCTTCAAAAATGGCTAGAGTAGGAGTTTACTCTCTTGAGTAGAGCAATCCAGGAGGATCTGCAGTAAACCATGGGGACGTTCCAGGAGGTGGTGACAGGAAAGTGGTTCTCAACATGCTGCTATGCCTTCTGTAGAACAACACCCCGGGTCACTTAGGCTGATAAAGACTAGACATGTGTCTCATTTAAGAAACTGCCATAAGGAATGAACAACTAATGTACTAGTGCTCTAGGCACTTTTTTATCCTAATGGAAGAATTTATTAACCCAAAGAACTGTCCACTCTATCTACAGGATGTGAATGAAGGTGCTCTTGATCCAGGAGTTCCTTCTCTTCTCCAGGGGTCTACCTTTATTTAATTCATGAATTTTCATACTAATCCATTAAATTAACACAGTTTTTCTTTCTCAAGCAGTGGTTCCCTCACTGAAATATCTTATCACGTTAGTAAAAACAACAGATACTGTACAAAGGGCTGTAGATTTGAATCCACATCATTAACAGATTATTGCCAAAAGAATACAGGCTTCCCTTTCAACATGCCCTCGCCCACAAAATGTACTGGTATGAGCCTAAAGCAGATGTGCACAGGGCCCTGGAATCTGGAAGTCGCACCTACTCAGCTACTGGATTTGTCGTTGAACACATTCTTAGCCAAGAACCATAGCTGTGTACTCTTGAACTCCTGACTCTTGGTCAGCAATTTTTCTCTGTTCTGACTTGCATGCCTCTCTCATGGCATTTATCCCATTTTACCATTTTTGCAGTTATTTTTATGTTAACATTATGCTCCCTAGGAGACTATGAAGACTCTGAGGGCAAGGACAGTCCCAGCATATTGACAATATGTGCTGACTGGTTGTACAATGCGATTTACAGCCCAATGGAAAGTAAGAGAATAAAGGTGGTGTTTTATGGCTTCTTTGACAATTGCACCGAGGTGGTGCGTGCATGCACGCATGCACACACACACACAAACACCCCTTGTAAGCTGTACCCAACAGCTGCAGTCTGCTTCATGAGAAATTTGGACACCTGCATGTGCACACAGTGGCACTGGGAGAAGTGGCTTTTCTGAGGTTGCATAACGTTCCCCTGCTGGAGTTTGTTCACAGGATTGTTCCCACAGGTTGATTATGCCCTCACTACTGCTGCCTTCAGTAGGTTTCCCTGAAAATAAGATGCTGAGATTCATAGGCAGGAATAAATCCACACAAATAAGCAGCAAACAGACCCATTCCTTTGTGCTTAGTTATGAATCTTTTTAAAATGCACCTACTGTTAGTTCTCTAAAGAAATCCCAAGCACAGAGCACGGCCCCAAGTTACATTTTACACGCCCACAGTTTAATGTGGGTGTTAGATCCACCATTCAAATGGTAGGGGGTTTAAATGGTCCCTTTTCTCAGCTCAATCCTGTTACCTCTAAATTCTAGTCATTCAAGTTACTGCCTTTAGTTAACAAATTATGAAAACAGCCAGAGTGAATCAAAGACTCATAGATAATTTGGAGTCTGAAGAGGCACTGATAGACGAGAAGAATAAAGGCTACGAAAGAAGGGCGAACATAGAGGCGGTCAATACCCTTCTCTAAAATTTAAAAAAGGAAACACAAAATGAAAACCACCCCACAATATTAGCCTCATGTTTTCTACACTAGCTTGCCAAGGGATTCCCAGAAAGTGAGGAAATCCCAATGGCCTGCCAACCATTGGAGCAGGTTTACATTTCTAATTATACGTATTTCCATGAATTGTAGGGTCATGGTTTGTCTGTTCAACCAGTTTGGAAACCAGCTGAAGACCACATCAACCTTTCCATGATGTTCCTTTATTCTGAACACTAAAATATTACTATTAGGTCTTTGTAAACATGACTGTTAATAGCTGCATGACAGTATTTCATACAGAAGCACCCGTAACCTCTTTATTAGCCATTATGTAATTTCCAGTTTTCATGACTATTATCAATGATTTCATGAGACCTTTCTCAACACTCTGTTGTTGCTTCTACTACACGGAAAACAATAAATGAAATTCCTGGGTCAAAAGTGATGAATATTTATAAGCTTACTGAGCCAAATGATTTTCGAAATAGGTTTTATCAACATTCCAGTGCAATGCAGAATTCCCATTCACTGAATCCTAAATAGCATCAGATATGCTCATTTTATTTTTTTTTTAATTTTTTTAATTACGTTTATTTTTGAGAGAGAGGGAGAAACAGAGGGTGAGCAGGGGAGGGGCAGAGAGAGGGAGACACAGAATCTGAAGCAGGCTCCAGGCTCCGAGCCGTCAGCACAGAGCCCGACGCAGGGCTCGAACTCACGAGCTGTGAGATCATGACCTGAGCTGAAGTTGGACGCTCAACCGACTGAGCCCCGCTCCGGCGCCCCAAGGATATGCTCATTTTAAAACTAAATGATTTTTAAACTACTGATCGGAAAAACTGGAAGATCACTATTATTACAATCTGTATAATTCTGATAATGATATGTGATTTCCATATTTATTAACCACTTACATTTCCTATATTATAATCATTTTTTTCTTAACCCTAAAAGATTAAGGTTTCTTAACCCTAAAAGGAATAAAATAAAACATTAGATTTTATTTAGTTTCACTGTATACTCCTGCACAAATAACTTCCAGAGGATCTAAAGGAACCAGAGTAGAAACACATTTCCTAACTACTTATAGATTTCTTTTCACATTTTTGGAGGAAGTATCAGTGCTCTATAAAAGTATTGCAAATGACCCATAATATTGTCTGTGTGCCTAATAGAAACAATTTCCTTCTTCTTTTAACATACAAGTCAGAATATTCTTTCTGAAGAATACAAAGTGCATCCATGTATGATTTGGGAGGAGAGATAGTAAAACACATGAAGTCACTTGGAAAGTACAGAATTTCTGCACAGTCATAAATATAAGCACACAAGTAGCAGTAAAAATGCTACTCATTCAGTCTGATATTAAGGCACAACACTGAAACATCTAAAAAATATACTCAGGACTATTTTACTGTGGAAAGGCAACAAAATGAAACCTAAGTCGATATCACCTACTAACCACAGGTCTCATTCAAGTATTGTTTCTAGGAGAAACCTGGTGGTATTTTTGAAAATTCTTTTTAAAATTGTTAATAGCATTTATATTTATGTCCAGCCACAAAAGAAAGGGGTACCGTAATGCTTCTTAAAATGTTTCCAATTAATATTTATGCGTACATATGAGAAGCGTGCTTTGGATAACAGGTCGTCATTTTCGGTTCTGATGGTCTTTTATACATTCTGTAGACTCATGACCTTGACAGACAGTCTCCATCCAACCGGACCAAAGGCATGGCAACTATATGAGTTTCACGTGGCCCTGCATTTTGCCCAATCTCCCTGCTGTTCCTCACTCCCTGTCCCCAAACTCTTTCTCATCCTCCTGACACGCCACTTGGGTCACATAATCAGTACCTTAGGAAAACACACTGAAACAACGGCAAAACCACTTTGCTCAATAACAAAGATCGTTAAGAGCTTCCCCCCTACAACTTTAAAATGGGTAAATAAAAAGGCAGTTGGAAATGGAGTCAATACATGTCCGAAAGGGCTGTGTACAACTTGCAAAAAGAAAACTGAAGTGAGATTTTATCATCAAAGGGCACGTCCGCTCAAAGTTCTGACTGCAGGGTCTTCTGGACATACATCGGACAAACTCTCACCTGCTGGGACTGACCTCACTGAATCATCAAGAACTATGGTGACCAACACATATCTAATGCGTCACTGGACTATTGCCAGACCAACTATGCAAGGTAAACTGTTATTTATTAGGATCTAGAGGAATTGAGCTCTACAATGTATTCAAATCAGTATGACTTTATATATGCTCTCCATAAATTATATTCCAAAAATAATGTTTTTATAAAGTTCAAGTAAAAAACCACCTCTATGAATACAGAAAAGTATACATTCTCCCACTGGCAATGACAGACACATAATGAAAATATCTCATTAAGAATAGAACAAAACCCGTAGAATAGAATCAGGATAGACACAATCCGTGAGGTCCTGTTGCTAACATTATATCTGCTCTCTTTATCTATGGAGATTGAAGAATGGAGATTTCAAATTACTATTTTTGGTTTTGGGAGGCATTAGTGAAGAAATACTTAAATATCAATGAAATGTAATTTCTACTGAATTTCTTGAAATTACACAGCATCTGTCTTTGCATTATTAATCACTATTAATCTTTCAGATTCAACTGTGAAGTATAATAAAATTAATACCTGCAATTATAAAGCTAAGAATGTTTGCTTATTAGTTTCACCTACTTTAGCATAAATCAAATGATGAGTAACTTAGATGACTCTCAGATATTAGTGAATGTACTCAGTCCACATGATCATTTTATGAATAGGCAACATTTTGCATGCATCACTTGTCTAAGAATGGTTTGCCAAATGGTTAGAATACTCTGCCAGTTCCTGCCAGTTTTTTGGGGGGGTCAGAAAAATAAAATCACACTGGACCTTTCACAGGGAGGGATAAAGTATATGCTCTGAAATGTAAACAAAAGCAGGTAAACTATTTCTGTGTGTTAAAGGGGGTGAGTGGGGGTGGGGGTGGGTGAACATGAAGGTAGTACAGAACACCTTCAGATATCATCAAATTTAGGAGCTAGAGTAGCAGCGACCACGATATTCATTCATTCATTCATTCATCCAATACACATTTATTTGTTCCCACTATATGCTAGGCATAACATTGATTCTCTTGAGTAGCACTTTGTTAGTTATAATACAACAAAATCAAATCAGTATTAAGATAATTCATTCATGACAATATGTATGGATTCATCAATGGCATATCTGATATACAAGTCCCATATATATTATTTACATTAGATTATGGTGCTAATTGGATGTTGAAATTCCACCAACTATTATGACTTTCTCTGAGTGTTGGTTTCCCAAATGGCAAATGTGGTTAGAATATTTCCTAGCATTTCACAAAGAAACCTTGCTAAATAGTAATTCTACACCGGGAAATAACTTAACCTCTCCTAGGAGAAACATTTGCAAAAGGATAAATTGATCAAGGACATAATCAATTTACTTTTAATTTAATTAATTTAATTTACTTTTAATTTAATTTAATTATTTTGTAGATAAAGTGAAGTTATGAAAAAAGGATAAATGCTTTCATTATTAATAAGAAACAGCTATTGAGAACCTATTTAACTGTTTTTATATAGTCTTTCTGAAAGGCACTCTTATTGAATTCATATGCCTAAAGCCACTATATAATAATTGGGAAAAAAAAAGCTTTAAATAGATAGGCTAAGATTTTTTCTTAAGTGTGAAAAGACAGCCATATAGAATCATGCTCACTGGCACACATCTCAGTCTTGAAGCCATACCCACTCGATTTTTAAAAATTCTCTGGATGTAGTTTTTGCTTCTTTAACTTAGCTGTGGGCAAACACAATTTGCTTACAGGTGTCCTTACTCAGCACATACAGAGGTACCCTCTGTTTATTTCCTTCCTTGTTTACTGGCCCTTCTCATGGTTGGTGAACTTTATAATAACAGCACTGGTAACAGTCTTGTTCGTGGATATAGTCACAATCCCTAAAGCACAGGGCCTGGCATCTAATAGATACCAGAAACACAGTTTGAAATGAAGGAGCAAATGAATGAATGGCACCATGCTAAGAATTATGGATACCATTGAGAATACAGAGACAAATCCACAAAATTTTTCCCTGGAGGCATGCGACAGACACCTGCAATCCTACCCCCACACACATTTCCCAGGCACATTGTGTGGTTCTATCTTTCTCTGGTTTGACTGGCTCAGCCTTCACAGGCCAGGTTGGATGGGCTAGGGAGTTAAGTTTACCTGGGCGTGGCCTTCAACCACTGCCATAGGGAATTTAGCACACAGATAACCCAGCTTCTTCCCCCGGGGCAGGAACACACTACAAAGCCTCACAGAGTTCCAGGGGACTGAAACTTCAGCTTCTCAGACCATCAACCTACTCCAACCATACATCCTTCCCTTCCCTCCCCCATTAGGGGATCAACCCCAAAATAAATTGTTTGCACTCAAATCCTTGTTTCAGCCTTAACTTCTGGAACAAGGCACTTATATTCTGGTAGGAAATGGCACACTTCAATCACTCTGGTATAATATGAGAAATAATAGAGGCTCTAACAGAGGAGGTGCAGATCAAGTGCTATGGAAGCTCACGGAAGGGGCTGTTCTTGAAGCATCAGTGGAGATGAGATGGTATTTAAAGAAGAAAGGAACCATGGATTATACATCAAGTCCGTCACTACAGGTCCCACTTCAGTGGGTTAAGTCATGAGTGATGGTTAGGATATAGGATATAAGAAGAAAGGGAGGATATTCCTAACAAAGTAAAAGGGATGAGAAATATACAGAGGCTGTACAGATTTGTATGAAGAACCGTGAGTATTTCTGTTTGGCTGGGCCATACGCTGTGTGAAGTGAGCAGGAAGAGGGTTGCAAGGGAATGCTGTAACTAGACACAGAACATACCGTAAATCTGCCCAAGAATTGTGATTATTGTCTGTAGGTGATGGGAACCCTTAATTTTTTTTAAAGGATAAGTGACATGATCCACATGTGCCTTAGGAAAATTGATCTTTCCATTGTGTAAAATACATTAGCACTGGGAAAGAGAGCTGTGAAATCCTTGTAGAAGGCTAGTCCAATAGTCTAGGCAGCCAATAATGATGCCCAGAAGAAGGTTACAACAGACAGAGTGGAAGAAAAAAGGCAGAAGTGTATATATTAGAAGCAGCCAGGTTGGCTGTGGGGCAAGGACGTGACTATGAAAAGGAAGCACAGAAAGCAAGCAGACAGAGAGGGCTTTGAGTCAGACAGTCTTGGCTTTAACCCAGTGTGAGCTTTTGCAGGCTCCTTAAATCCTCTGACATGTGAACATTTCCATTTGCCAGAAAGGGAAGAAGACATCCCCACAGGCTTGTGAGGATTCAAACAGATAATGCATTCGAAGTCAAGCACAGTGCCTGGCGAATATTAAGCATGTGATTAATTGATGGTAGTTACTGTCAGTGTTGTTAAAACACAAACAAGTACCCAAAGACTTAAAAAAATGATATCCCCAAGGCCAAAACTTAGCCAAAGACATTACCATATCCAAATAAAGAATTTACCAATGAGAAAAACGGTGAGGTGTATCATCCTAGAATTAATTATTCAAGAAAGTAGGGGTAAAGACAGGCACATGCCTATAGCACATTGGTCTATGTGAATCATGCAATTCATGCTTCTTCCTCTACTTCCATGATCTCAAAACAAACCTGAGATTATACTTCAGTGTCACTCGTTGGTCTGACTACAAGAACACAAAATGGCGGCCATGCCGACTTGAGATGTCTGCTTTCTGTGAAAGTGGTACTCTCATTGGAGTTCGATAAATTCCCATTTGAAATGTATGCATATTCTCCTATGACATGGTTTAGCATGATAATATTCTCAAAATTAAGACAAACTCAAGTGTCCAAAAGTACCGACCTTAAGATTCATGTCTAGGCCAATAAGAATTTAGCAAAAAAGATCTGCTTGTACATTTCCTTTCACTTCCATGTGTGGCACACCAAGGTCCTCCACGCTCCTTGTGGGAGGGTCCCTTCCCTAAGGAAAGAAAAAAGCCTCAAGGCAACCTGGCTATGCATCCCTCATGACCTTGTAACATGAGAACACTTAATCCGACTGCATGTTTGTGTGTTACCATATATGGGAGACAAAAGAAGTAAAAAATATATAAATACGCCATGTGGCATTCGGGGGCTCAGTTCTTCGGGTACGAACCCAACTGAGGGATGCCAGTAGGAACAAAGTTGCTTCCTGGAGAGAAAAGCCTCAGTGTCAGGACTCTATGTGGGAATCCGGCTACATCCTGAATGAATGATTCAACCGTACAGCGTTCCATCCTCCTTCGTTTATATTCATGATCATCTCATCGGCAACAAGCAGGTTGGAACCATTACGAACTTCAATATAAATCTCTTAACAAATATGACCCTATAGATACCCCGATCTACCCTGGGAAGTTCTGCAGCACAAAGTATAGTACACAGAGCGGACACTGGCTTTCCACTGCGCCTAGAAGGCAAGTAAAACAGAAACAAGATGACACACGGTTATATTGACTTATTTTTTGATAACTTATGAAGCAAGGTTTGCTGTCCACTGATAGAGAGTTGGGCAGAACAAGACTAAAGGCAGAGAATATCTGGACACAGTGGGAAGAGGGAACAAGGAGAGACGACATCGGCTAGCGCTTCTGTCTTACAAGAGCTGGGAGTTACCAAACTGCTGTGGCTCCCCAACACTCAGTTTCCATAAACGCTCCTGAGACTATCGCATGAGATTACGGAAGCTTCTTAAAGTTCTAACATCCTCTCTGAAGCTGCTAATGCTCCTTAGCCAACACAGGTCCAATCTTACTTCTTTTTATTTCATAATGGGATTCCCATAGGTAAATAATAAAAAAAATTATAAAATATTTATCACGACCTATGTTATTTTTTTCTGATTAAAAAAACACTCTCAAGTCAGGGTATTCCTGTTCTCGAACACAGCGCCAATATTTATTATTTATTACAGCCAGTGAGGCAGAGCGGTAACTCAGATCCAGGCTCACCTCAAGGTGCTTAATAAATATTGATGACTCAATCTTGTGTCTAAAGGAAATAGATGTTCTGTTGGTGGGGGGGAGCTCAGGTTTCCTCTCAAGACATGACACAAAAACATTCCATTACAGAACTCAATTTTTCACTGTTTAGCACTTTGCTTTAGCAGAGACTTTTGAGATCGATTGTTCTTTAATTCACCCACAACTGCACTTAGCAGTTACTCTCTATTTACCTCGAGATGTTGCCATCAAAAAGTCTGTGTTCTTACATAGCTCTTTTCTACATCTTCCCCACAGATGCACTAAAATTTTGAAGCTTCTTGTCAAGATATAATTGGAAAGAGACATGGTGTAATAACTCTTTAAACAGGGCCTTCAAGCAAGCCTTCATATGTTTCCCAAAAATCAGACCGAATGAAGCATAAATGTTCCGTCCTTCATGCAGGCATCTGACTATCACTCTGAGATAGAACCGGTTCCTGTTAATAAATGTAGCCAGAGACTACCATGGCTCCTACCTTCTATCAGAACATCAGTGAACATGTATACCAAGCCCCAAACCCAAAGGCACAATTTTTGACCTTCACAGAAAATTGGCAGTCAAATTAAACTTGCCTAAAAACATACAACACCAGGTTGTGTTCAATAACATAGGAAGCACAGAAGCGCCATCTCTGTTCCAGGTCCATAAGAATATCTAAAACCACACAGTCGAGCAGGGGCTCACAGCCTATGACATGCGGACGATGATGAGGGAGAGCGACTACTGACACAAGACGCCATTATCCCCCCAGACGCCACTACCTAGGTTTTGTAAGGACATCTCCAGCGCTGCCAGGAACAGAACCAACAATAGGGTGTAGTCAGCGTCCAATACCATCGCTGTCACCCAACCCACTCAACACAAAACGGGGGATTTTGCCTGTTTTTGTTTGGTTTGGTTTTGTTTTTTTATCTCCACATTCCTGACTCCTCCCTTCATCTCCCAGTTACTGGGCTCCTTTCTGCCCTTTATCTTACATGTTTCCTTCCACCCCTACTCCCACTCTACACCTCTGTCCAGACAAAGTCTTGCCTTGTTCGGAAAGACATCTTTCTTCTCTATTGTCCCCACACTCTATGAAACTATTGTTCAATAGATTTCTTAGATCATTTTACTATGTTCCATGCACTTTACCAAGTATTTCCCACATCTTAATTTATTGAATGCTCCTAATAACTCTACAAAATCAGTACGATTATTATCTCTATTTGTAGTCGGGGAAAGAGGTAGAAAAAGGATATTCATCTTCCCAAAGTCTTCAGTAAGTAAGGAACACAGGATGTGAGACTGGGCAGTGGGGCTGAAGAGCTCCTGCTCCTCTCCTCCCCTAAACCCTACTGCCAGACTGCATCATTGTGTAATATGGATTCTTCAACACTGATTAAAATTTGTTACGATGTGCTTTATGTATCGCTTAGTAGATGATTTTAAAAAATAAATGCACAATATGTAACTAAAAAGGGCTTATATATACACCCTGTAGTTTTAAGCAGTTTTTAATAAATAACGTTTGTTGTTCAAATCTCTATTTTTGCTTATTTTTCATATTCTTGACCTATCAGTAATTGAGAGAGATGTATTCAAACTTCCCCTTATGACAGCGGAGTTCCACAGTTCTATCAATTTTGCTCTGTCAATTCTTTAAGCTTTTTTGGTTAATTGAACCCAATTCTAAAAGACTGTATCTGTGTGGGGAACTACAGCGAACTCGGAGTGGAAGAAGAAAAGCGACCACAGTGATTCATATTCGAGTGTGAAGGAATCCCCACTCAAACTTTCCAAGGCCATTTACATTTTGAATCAAATGATTAAATAATCTTTTTACTTTAAAAATTGAAATAAACCTTTTACTTGTGAATGTTTTTTTGAAGTTATTGATGGACATATTTCTATGCAAAAGTAGTTTCCTGAACTGCTTGAATCTCACCAGGACTTTCATCTCAAAGAAAGCTGGCTTCGGGCTCACAAATCTTGTTTCTATCCAAACCAATACTCCCGCAAATTCTCTCCACCCTGATCCATTTTACTGACAGACATTCCTACAGTTCATTCACTAATTGTATTTTTTCATTGTCCATTGCATAAAATGGGCGTCATGACAGTCAAAATCTTTACAACCTGACTTCAATTTCCATGTTGAGCCCCGAATGCTTACACACTTACCTTATGCTATAAACAAAGCAGTATTTGCTGGACCTTGACCATGATTTACATTTTCTTATGTCCACATGGTTCTTTCTGTTTGTAAGGCATTTTGTTCCATCTCTACCTGTAAAGATCAGCCATCCTGTGCAGCTAATTGCAAATGTTTACTTTGTGACGATCAAGCCTTTCACCAAATGGGATCTTTCTCCTACTCTACTGAAACAAAGGTTCTCTTCCAACAGTCAGGAAGTGAACTAAAAAAAAAAAAAAAAAAAAAAAAAAACCTTCAGTTTTGTTAATTGTACATTTGTTTTACCTTCCTCTGCCTGTCATTCTCCATGCATTCTGAGGGCAAAGACTGTTTTACTTATTTCTTCATTTCCCCAAACACCTAGCTCAATAAATATTTGTTCAACAGGCTCATACTTTTGCAAGATGGCGAAACTCAGGTATAAATCTAATACGAAAGGCAGTGAAGAGTCTCATATGTCCATATTCTGTAATCCACATTCATCATGGCTTTCACTTTTGTTTGACACCAATAACCAAAAGTATGTCATGTAATGATCTTCTGGAAGATTAATGGAAAGAGTAGTGTTTCTTCAAGAAGAGTTCTGGGCATTTTTTTAAATTTCAACAAACGTGTTCAAATCTGGATGTTTCAAATCGAACATTTTACATCTATTAAAATGTATAAATGACTCTCTACTGAGATGGTTAACAAGTTAAAATTGAAAAAAAGGGAGGGGCGCCTGGGTGGCTCAGTCTGACTTCCAAGTAGAGGCGTCCAACTTCGGCTCAGGTCATGATCTCATAGTTCGTGAGTTCGAGCCCCGCGTCAGGCTCTGTGCTCACAGCTCAGAGACTGGAGCCTGCTTAGGATTATGTGTCTCCCTCTCTTTCTACCCCTCCCCTGCTCCTGCTCTGTCTCTCTCTCTCAAAAATAAACATCAAAAAAAATTTTTTTAAGAAAAAAAGGGAAAACATTTACTTCTAAATTTAATTATTTCTGATTCGTTTCCTGTGTACGATCGGCAGCGTATTTCATAGAACGATTTTATGTGTCACCAAATACCATCCCTGTTCTGATTGCTAATGAGGAGCATCTTAAGTGAACCAGTTGTCAATTGAAAGAGCTCCTGTTATCTCTGTAAGTGATGTTTTCAATTCTGACAAAATGACAAAGGTGAATCTCAACTACAGTAATCTAAGAGTTCTTCCAAGGCATGGTGAAAACATTCCCAGATTCCCTACTTCTTACCAAGGAGCAAACGGGATGTTATATGTTAAGTCATTCCAAAAAGAGTAAAAGGCACAAGAAAATGAAAAGCTGTAAATTCTATCAAGTACTGGTCTGTCTACCTTCTCGGTAGGTAACTTTATATTCTTTACTAATTTGAGGTATGTAAAAATATTTCAATTGTAGTTTGCAGTTAACAAGACACAAAACTCACCTTTCTTTTACATTTGTTATGTACAAACGATTGCTTTGAGGCTGCACATAAGATCTCCACATAAGGAGCAGAATGGAAATCTCAAAATAATAAGTGAACAAGTCTGTATGCTACAGCAGCATTGGCTATTTTTGCTAAATATACTGCATTCCTTTACCGATACGATTATTCTCCGTGAGTTCAGATTATTAAATTCCATGTGTCTATTTCTCCTGAATCTCCAGTGTTGACAACACAGTTCTTTGAACAATGTAAACTCAATAAATATTTGTTAACTGACCTGAGAATTAATTAATACTCATTAGTCAGGAATAATTTTTGAATCAGAAGCATTGAATGCCCTCTGGTAATTAGCTTAATATCTTGAATATGTAATTGAAGCTAGTAATAAGAATTAGAAATGTTTAGCATATGAAAATCTATGTGCTAAACAGTGGGGTAGGGAATCTCATGCACATTACTTGATTTACTTATATTATTTGTTCTTTCACCTGCCAAGGATGAGTCTGAGGATGTGGGAATGAATGAGAGCAGAAAAGTGAAGAATCTAAAGTTAACCAGCTTGGGGCGCCTGGTAGCTCAGTCAATTAAACATCCAACCTCGGCTCAGGTCATGATCTCCAAGTCCATGAGTTCAAGCCCCACGTGGGGCTCTCTGCTGACAGCTCAGAGCCTGGAGGCTGCCCCAGATTCTATATCTCCCACTCTCTCTGGTACTTCCTCTGCTCGTACTCTGTCTCTCTCTCAAAAATAAATAAATAAATAAATAAATAAATAAATAAATAAAATTAAAGTCAGCCAGCTGAAAAAAGGCCACTGAGCCACAGGAGAAAGTGTCAATATCTCCCACTCTCTCTGGCACTTCCTCTGCCTGCACTCTGTCTCTCTCTCAAAAATAAATAAATAAATAAATAAATAAATAAATAAATAAATAAATAAATTTAAAGTCAACCAGCTGAAAAAAGGCCATAAATAAATAAATAAATAAATAAATAAATAAATAAATTTAAAGTCAACCAGCTGAAAAAAGGCCACTGAGCCACAGGCGAAAGTGTCAATATACAATACACATGTAACATATGGGGGAGTCACTAGGCAAGGCCACGTCATTTGTGCCCTGAGACTAGAAGATGAGCAGCAAAATGAGTAACATAACCATTAATACAGTTCCCAACATCTGATCATCTGATCCACAGAATACTATTCTGGGGTGACGCTCCTTGGAAATCAATTTGGGAACTGCCTTGGGATATAAGGGGGCCCCAGGGGTTCAGTTGGTTAAGTGTCTGACTCTTGATTTCAGCTCAGGTCATACACTCACAGTTAGTGAGTTCGAGTCCCATGTCAGACTCTACGTCGACAGTGTGGAGACCGCTTGGGATTCTCTCTCCCTCTCTCTCTGCCCCTCCCCTGTCTGCACTCTCTGTCTCTCAAGGTAAGTAAATAAACATTTAAAAAGAAAGAAAGAAAGAAAGAAAGAAAGAAAGAAAGAAAGAAAGAAAGAAAGAAAACCCTAAGAAACCTTTTTTAACATTGTCAAAAACATATTTTAGAAACTGTGTTCTAAGACGATTTTCTCTTAAATGATTAAAAAGGAAAGAATCTGTAGTGACAGAGAAAATTTTAAGTTGCGTGGGAACTCACTGCCAAGTTCACTTTTACATAGAGAACTGTCAGTGTCTCTGCCATCTGAACAGCCAGAGCTGTATATATAATAGAAATACAATGCGTGGGGCGCCTGGGGAACTCAGTCAGTTAAGTGTCCAACTCTTGATATTGGCTCAGGTCATTGATCTCACAATTTGTGGGTTCAAGCCCTGCATCGGACTGTGTGCTAACAGTGCAGAGCCTGCTTGGGATTCTCTCTCTTTCTCTCTCTCTGCCCCTTACCTGCTCACACTCTCTCTCTCAAAATAAATAAAAAAACGTATAAGAAAGAAAGAAAGAAAGAAAGAAAGAAAGAAAGAAAGAAAAGAAGAAAGAAGAAGGAAGGAAGGAAGGAAGGAAGGAAGGAAGGAAGGAAGGAAGGAAGGAAGGAAGGAAAAGAAAGAAAGAAAGAAAGAAAGAAAGAAAGAAAGAAAGAAAGAAAGAAAAGATAAAAGAAAAGAAAAGAAAAGAAAAGAAAAGAAAAGAAAAGAAAAGAAAAGAAAAGAAAAATACAATGCAAACCATACAGGTAATTTTAACTACTCTGGTAACCATTAAAAAGTGCAAAAGAAACAGGTGAAATTAAATTTAATAATACATTTTATTTAATATCATATATCCAAAATCTTATCATTCGGCATGGAATCAAAATAAAAATTATTCCTGAGATGGTCTTTCTCTTTTCATACCATATCTTTGAAATCTTGTATTTTTTTCCATTAGCAACATATCTTAATCATATGCTAAAATGTCAAAGGTCAAATATAGTCCTAGCAAAACAATAAAGGTATGCTTAATGTGAATTTATTTTATACTGTATACTTAATTTAAATCGGTAATTTAATTTAAACTGACTGAACTTAAATAAAATTGTACAAATGCATTCCATCAATCTCACTTGACAGCATTTCAGGTGCTCAATAGCCACATAGCCGGGGGCTGCCATATGAGACAGCACGGGTTTAGAAGCTTAGCGTATCATCTGCACGAAAACAGAGCCAGCTTACAGCAAGGATGTCATCCACCGAGACGAGAAAAGGTGCATGAGCTTCCAGCTGTCCAACACGAGGGTCTATCCAGGTCTTACACAAGGTCACCATGGGAACTGAATTTCTCAAGGAAGGGAGATAAAATGATTTGACTCGTGTTTAACTCATACTACACTGACCTAGATCATATTTTTTAAAGTCTCGTCATAAACTACAATCCATTTAAACTTTTTATATCTGGATGTGTTTGGGAATGAAATGGATAATACACGAATTCCTTTTTTTCTTTTTTTTTTTTTTTTTTTTTTTTTTTGGAAAAGAAAAGGGAAGGAAAAAAGAAAATAAAAGTTACTCTTTGGGACAAATCCCTAGCCACGACAATATTATTATTTTTGGTAAATAAATAAATAAATAAATAAATAAATAAATAAATAAATGCAATAAGCAAACACAAACTCACAAATAGTGATGTTAAAGTGATAAGTAACAACTTTTAAGTAGACGCTAACTTTCCATTAAAATAATAATTATACCATATTCACTTCATTGGGCAATTCTAACAGAGAATCGTAGACCCTAAATGATATTTTCTTAAATGTTACCATGGAAGTAGTTTACACTAAAATGTCATAAAATAAAATATTTAAAATTAGATAATATTTAAAATTAGAAAATAAACTTCCTTAAGGAGTATTTAGTTTATTAAAAAGCTAAACAGTACTAAATTTGAAATAACTGATTTTTAAAATCGGTTCTATAATGTAGGGTAACCAAAAAAAAAAGCGACAGAGAAAGCCTCCTTTAAAGGGTGCATCCTAGAGTTCAGAGGTGCAGGTCTGATGGGTGGTAAGTTTAATTGGGAAGCCTCTTGACTGAGTGATAAAACAGAGCAGAAATTGATTAATCTCTGTGAGTTACAATGCTGTGGGAATGTGCTATTAAGCATTCCAAAGCGGCAACTTCATTTCCTCCGGGGCAAAGCATACTTAGAAAGGAAAGCTGCTCTCCCATAAAATAATCTATTTTGTAGGCTTAGGAGGTTTTAGCTGGATGACATACCTTAACCTTCCTGGAGTGGGTAAATTATTGTTCAGACTCATAGCAAAATACCAGAGTGTGTTCCAATAATATTTCACATGGCTTTGCCCAAGGTAGAGGTAAAAGAGAAGTCGCATTTGTATTCTTACGGAAGCCTTCTTTCAGGTTAAAGATAATAAGAAACTGACCTTGAAGAATATCTCTGTTTTGTAAAGAGTTGGAGGACATTATTTAGATTTTAAAAAAATAAATAAATGACAGCTCTCTGGTGCCAAACAACTGGTCTTTGAATTAACCACAAATAACTAACTGAGTTGAGTATTTTACTTTAAAGCCACCTATTTATTTATCAATTACAAGATTGGATCAAGTTACCTCATACAAGTACAGGTTACAGAACTATAATAATTAATTATTCCTTAAAACAGACCTAATTAATTTTAACAGAACCTTTTACTGTATGTATCGCCTGCTCAATGGTATTGAATATGTATGAATGCAAATCCTATTAAGGCACTACCTTATAAAATAATTATGTCTCAGATGTTAAATCATGATGAGAAATATACTGCAGAAATTCATAGATATTATCCTCTGTGAATGGTTGCCCGCCTCAAAATAACTTAAAGGAAACTCAAACTTACTCAATGCTCTGTTATTGACTACAAACACATTATACATATGTATATACACTTTATTTATGATTTAAATTAATCTCAAATGAAATTGATGTAATCAAGGCACACGGAATTTTTGAACATGTATCAAAAATATAAATTTTAAATTTTGCAAAATATATTTACTTCTATTATCCTATCAGTGTTGATCTTAGAAAAACAGTAATATATGAAATAAAGGCTTAATCATTGCTACATGGTACACAATGAAACAAAACTATTAAATGACTTGAATTTAGTAATTTATAGCATGTCAGATATTTTACCTGTGTATCCAACATAGCTTCATTACACAAATTACACAACACTTTTTCTTTTCTTCTACATTAGAATGCCAACCTACAAATTTTCTAATTATCTTTCACAGTTGTATTAGCCAGCATTTAGACTGGCTATACCTTAGTACTATGGTTTAATAAGATGAAAGCAGATTTTTATGAGATTCATAGTTGCTTTTTAAAGCCAACTAGTTTATGTTCTAAATCCTTCCAAAGAGATTCCAGATTCCTAACAATTTGTTCATAGTCAACTTGCCACCTTTTAGATAAACAGTCCACACAAGAACAAAGCTTCTTCCTTAGGAAATAGTCCTTCTGGCCCCAGCTCTCTCTCTGGCCATCTGCCCTTTGGATGTTTGTCCTCTTATCGAAGGCCTTTCCTAGAATATTGACACATTTCTGACTTCTGCAAGTCTTATTACTTTTCTAAGGTTTATAGTCATTTTTTCCAATTTTTAACTGGCTTCTGCTTACAGGTTACCAACGAACTTCAGTCCTTGATTCTTCCAGACCCCAAAACTATTGTTCAAATTCTAGGCAGCAAAATAAAAAATCTTTCTTGTTACTGTTTTAACTTAAACAAATCTGATCATGACAAAAACAGTGGAGACTTCTTGAAAATTCTGAACAGACGATGAATAAATACAATGCTATTATTTGCCAAAACTTGAAAAATTGAAGCATTTATGGTCAGCTGAGCTTCAATAAAAGTTCCAAGAACACACAATAGGGAAAAGACAGTCCCTTCACTAAATGGGGCTGAGACTGGTTTTCCACACGCGGAGGAATGAAATTGGACCCTTAGCTCACTAAAATCAAATCACCATGGATTCAAGTCTTAAATGTAAGACCTGAAACCATAAAACTTTTCGAAGAGAACATAGGGGAAAAGCTTCTTGCCATTGGTCTGGATGATGACTCTTTGGACGTGATCCCAAAAGCTCAGTGAACAAAACAAAAACAGACAAATGTTATTGCATCAAACTAAAAACCTTCTGCACAGCAAAGGAAGCAACAGAGTGAAGAGGCATCTACAGAATGGATAAAAAATGTGCAAACCATGTATCTGATAAGGGGGTTAATACCCAAAATATATAAGGAGCTCAAGCAACTCAACAGTAAGAAAACAACCCCGATTAAAACATGGGCAATGGATCCGAACAGACATTTCTCAAAGGAAGACATGCCACCAGACACATAAAAAGGGGCTCAACATCAACGAGTAGCAGGGAAGCGCAAATCAAAACCACGAGACATCACCTCAGACAAGTTAAGACAGCTATTATGAAAGACACAAAAAGATAACAAATGTTGAAGAGGATGTGAAGAAAAGGGATCCCTGGTGCACTACTGGTAGGAATGTAAACTGGTACGGCCATTATGGAAAGAATATGGTGATTCCTCAAAAAGTTAAAAAGATAGAACTACCATAGGATCCAGAATTTCCATGTCAAGGTACATATACGAAGTAAACAAAATCAGTATCTCAAAGAAATATGTGTATTCCTGTGTTCTGTTCACTGCAGCATTATTCATAATAACCAAGATATGGAAACAACCTAAATGTCTATCAGTAGATGAATGGTTCAGAAGAAACACATATACAGTGGAATATTATTCATCCCTGAGGAGGCAGGAAATCCTGCCATTTGTGACAAGATGGATGAAACTGGAAGACATTGTGCTAAGTGAAATAAGTCAGACAGAGAAAGACAAATATCGTATGATCTCACTTATATGTGGAACTTTTTTTAAAAAGTCAAGCTCATAGAAGCAGAGAGTAGAATAGTGGTTACAAGGGGCTAAGGTTTGGAAAGAAATAGGACGATGTTGGTCAAAGGGTATAAACTTGCAGTTGTGTAGGATAAATAAACCTAAATATCTAAAGACAGACATGGGGCACCTGGGTGGCTCAGTCAGTTGAGCGTCCAACTTCAGCTCAGGTCATGATCTCACAGTTTGTGACTTCGAGGCCCCCCATAGGATTCTGTGCTGACAGCTCAGAGCCTGGAGCCCACTTTGAATTCTGTGTCTCCCTTTCTCTCTGCTCCTCCCCTGCTCACACTCTGTCTCTCTCTCTGTCTCCTTTAAAAATAAATAAACATTCAAATTAAAAAAATTTAAGTATGGACATGATGACTATACTTAATAACACTGGGGCGCCTGGGTGGCTCAGTTGATTAAGCGTCTGACTCTTGATTTCAGCTCAGATCATGATCTCACAGTTCGTGGGATCAAGCACCACATCAGGCTCTGTGCTGACAGCACGGAGCCTTCTTGGGATTCTCTTTCTCTCTCTCTCTCTCTCTGTTTCTCTCTGCCCACTCCTGCTTGTGCTCTCGCTCTCTCTCTCTCTCTCTCTCAAAATAAATAAATAAACTTAAAATAATTTCATCCCAAAATATTTAAAAAATAATAATACTATATACACTCATCACACAGCAAAATATGCGAACTGCGAGAAGATGTTACTTTGCCGGTAGTAATCATTTCACTCTGTATATTTATATCAAATCATCACATTGTACACCTTAAGTATATAGAATTTTTATTTTTAAAAACCTCCTCGTGAAAAAATGTTAAACAGATGATGAAGAAATACAATGCTGCGTTTGCCAAACCTTAAAACTAGCAGAATTTTTTTAAAGTACACAAAATTGATTCAATTTTCATTTATGTCAAGGCAAATGAAAAAATGACACACTATTGATACACAGAATACGTTCTATGAGGAGTTTTATATAACTTTTCTGCTCAAATTCTTTTGACAGCCTGAAGACATTGTAAATAAACTTTACAAAGATACAGCACCCTTATTTTTAAAGTTTTCAACCAATGCCAACACTGGGGCCAAATTAACAGGATATAGATGAATACAAATAAATACAAAGTGTTGCCTTTAGGTTTAAAAAGTTAGTTGCACCAATAAAGATGTGGAGTAGCAGCTCTGGGAATCTGGATGTAAGGTGAACAAAGAGATTGGAGAAGCCAACAGAAAAGAGCTGACACAGCTCGTGGCTGCACGGACACAAGGGCACATCCAAACAGGAGAAGACTACATTGAGGAGTACCGTGTTCAGTTCTGATTGGACGTTTTCATAAGAGATATTTACAAAATAGAGGCCACACCAAAGAGTGCTTTCAAAATGTTGGTCTCTGCTGACCACGAGGACATTTTCTCAAATCCAAGGAACCCTTTGAGAAAAATAAGAACTATATCGTTCATAGTTTTCCTACATATGACAAAATTAAGTTGTCAAATAGGGGTTGTTTCATTGTGAGATTATTTTCTTCCTACTTTTTAAGTGAAATTTATATCTTTATTTATGCAATAAAAATGAAATTAGGTACGCGATAGTGATTTTTGTTTAAGTTTGTTCATTTATTTGAGAGAGAGAGAGAGTGCAGGAGGGGCAAAGAGAGAGGAGAGACACGGAATCCCAAGCAGGCTATGTGCTGTCAGCACAGAGCCCGATGCAGGGCTTGAATTCACAAAACGTGAGATCATGACCTGTGCCAAAACCAAGAATCAGATACTTAATCGAATGAGCCACCCAGGCACTTTGATAGTGTTTTTTTAATGCAATCATCTGTGAAACTTTTGATCTGATTTGAATTTATTGGTCCATTAGATTGAAAAGTCTGGGAACTAGTCCAAAAACTGATACCAGAATATTTGGAAATTACACACACACACACACACACACACACACACACACACACACACACACATCTGAGGTCTAAGTAGAAGGAAAGGATGTGTTCTCAATTTCTTAATTTGGGAGTCGGGGTTACAAACAAGCAGATCACTGGGTGATTTTCTTCAGATGTCCAATCAACTCAAGACATAAAGAGCTTTCCAAAAGCTGTCTTGAAAATTTTGGTGAAAAAAACCTGTCATTACATGAATTTAAGCGAAACCAGCAGGGAAATCATGAAGGAATCAGAAAGGATTTCTGTCCTTTGTATGAAAGTAGAGATGTCTCTCAATGACGTTTTCATTCTGAGACCACGTGAGTTTGTAGTTCACTACAGTCAGAAAAGTCTGCACATCTGCCTTCTAAATTCACTGGACTGTTTCCATCTACCAGTATTCACAAGAATAATGTCTTCCTACACCTAGGCTATTAGAAAGGGTAGAAGATGTGCATATTGTGGTGTCGAGTCAACCAGAATACTTGGTCTTCCATTTTTGGTATTTGTTTAAACATCATTTTATTTTTCTGGGATTTTGCCATTTCACTCCACGGCTCATCATTTTTGGTTTTCTTGTCTTTGTTCACACTGTTGCTTCCAGTTGAAATGCTCTTGCTTTTTTCTACCTGGTGGAGTGCCTCGTATCTTTCAAGGTTCAATTAAATACCAGTTTATCCAAGAATGTCTTTTTGATTACCCTGTCCAAAAGTAATCAGGAGCTCTTTTGTTGCATTTCATTCCAAAGTGATTTCTGTTCAACTTATTTTGCATACTAGATTATAAATGCCCAGAAAGCAGGAACTGTTCTCTACTTATCTCTGTAACTGCCACAGCTCCTATAATGAACTTCGGTTGATAGACAAAACTATTAGCTGCTCAAAATTAATCCCAAATATGCTTGAGTGCACGTGTATTTGCACACATATGTATATGTATATACACACAAGGGGGAAGTTACAGTCTACCCTATACTTAGGACTAACCCGAAGTTACAACTGGTCGCATTTGTCAGCATATAAAATATTGTTCAGGACAACCCGGAGCCCTGTTACTTAAGTAATAAAAAGTAGATCCAGGGGCGCCTGGGTGGCTCGGTCAGTTAAGCGTCCGACTTCGGCTCAGGTCATGATCTCACGGTCCGTGAGTTCGAGCCCCGCGTCGAGCTCTGGGCTGACAGCTCAGAGCCTGGAGCCTGTTTCAGATTCTGTGTCTCCCTCTCTCTCTGCCCCTCCCCTGTTCATGCTCTGTCTCTCTCTGTCTCAAAAATAAATAAACATTAAAAAAAATAAAAAAAAAGTAGATCCAGCTAATTCATTTGGCCAAAGTTTTTATTTATATATAATTCTATGACACTTTTATAGAATTCTACATAATATAGAGATGTGAAAAGTAAGGAAAAATGGGTCACAACCGAGGAAAACACAAACCTACTTTCAATGATATTTAGGCTTGTTATACACAGAGTATGTAATGAAATCTTGCTTTCCAGGTACCTAAAGACATTGCGTCTAATTGTCACAATATCACATCTGTGTGACCTCAGAGTAAAATCTGCATCTTCCAGGTGGAAGCTAGAAGACTTTTTTGTGTGTGAAAAATATTAAATTATTTCTCTAGGGGCTCTAAATTTCCCAACAAGAATGGCAGTGTTTCAAACCCAAATAGTAATTCACATTAACGAAGAGTACATTTCATTGAGATGTAGAACACTGCTCAAACTTTAATGTGCATAGAAAACATCAAGGTAGAGTTTCTTATGAATTCCAACTTTGACGTAGTAGTTCAGGGCAGCACCTGAATTCTGCTTTGCAAAACTTTTGTTTTTAATTCCTCATGTGACAATTTGCTAGAGATAAAAAACGTTGTTTTGTTTTGTTTTGTTTTTCCAATGGGAAAGCCAAGAATTCTTACATGTTACCTGGAAACAAACAGAATTTCCCCAATGATATCTGGTACTTTAAGACCATGAGAAATACCTTCAAAAGAAGTGTATCATGACGATATCATGTTTAGTAGTGTCTGCTTCAGGCCAAGATTGAGAGGGAGAAAGAGTGAGTTTAAAACAGAAGAGATAAAGATAAACCGTTGATGAGAAAACATCAGTGAAAAAGAACACTTAGAAAATATGACACTAGTGTTTAAGATAAACTACCTCTTTACCCATAATGAAGGTCCCGTAATTCACAAGACAGGTGGCAGGAAAGCATCACGTGAAAAACCCAAAGCAGATGATCCTCTTGACTAACACCAATGGCACTGTGATGACTAATGTAGTCTTCTCTTTGATAAATTCTGCGGTAGTCATTTCAGTATGCATATTCTGGAAGGCTCAGATGCAATCTGTACTTCTCAGAGAGCTAGATCAATAAGTCCTCCTCGGAAACACTAAGGTCACAGAGATACTGAATTACCACTAGGTAATTCAACTTCTATTTCAATTTGCAGAGGTTTCTCATTCTGATAAACCACAATTTTTAATCCATAGGCTGGTGGTCTCTTCACCTCCACCTGGATCTCTGTACTGGAAATCTCCTCTATCAGACAACTTGTTTGGCTTGAAACTTGGTCTTCTGGTAGTAAGAGCTGAGGACAGTGATCTCAGTGGCTCACAGGACTGCTTCTTATGCGTTCAAGGATCAGCTCCTTTCCCTTTTTCTCTCCTAAACCCGTAGGGTCAGTTTGGATTCTGATTTTGTTTCACGCTTTGGATGCTTCCTTTGATTCTAAATTTAGGAATACTGTAAGAGTGTGAGAGAATACACTGGAATTCCTCAATGCATTTCATGGTCATCTGTATTAACTGATCTTTTTTCACGTGGTGCTTTTCTGCTGCCTGGAGGACACCAGGATTGTAGGCAACGTCAACAACTGTATAAACACGCAACGTCTCAGACACAGCGGCTGGCCGGCCGGCACTTAGAGGTGCTGGATGAGTGGTTGACTGGGGAGCTGGGGCCCTTTCCAACTGACAAAGTTTGATAGAAAGGATTTTCTTCTTTCGTTTTGGGGACCCTGGTTTGTAGACAGAGAGCTGCGGTTCTGGGGCAGAATAGAGCCATCTCCCCTCTTCCAGCGGCTGTTGAGTGAACTGCTCACGGCTCTGGTGTTGCCTCCGGCCGGCACGTCTGGGAGGCTCCGGAGCTCACTGACCTGAGCAAGCAGACCCTTTCAGGATGAGCCCGGGATTCAGATACATGGGCCGTTTAAGTCTCGTCTCTTGGTCTGTTGCCCTGAATTCTGCATTTTAAACAAGCTTCCCCCATGAAACAACGTTGCTGGTCCACAGACTGCACTTTGGGGAGCAAAGGTGCAGATTGGACTCACACTTGAATCTGTCATAACCAAATACTAAATCTGTTTAATATCAATGCATATAAAGCATAAACACAAAAATACGTATAAAACAGAAGTAGGTAGGGGGCGCCTGGTGGCTCAGCTGGCTGAGCTTCTGATTCCTGGTTTGGGCTCAGGTCCTGATCTCCTGGGCTCAACCCCCACATCAGGCTCCACACTGACAGCATGGGGCCTGCTTGGGATTCTCTCTCCTTCTCTCTCTCTCTCTTCAAAATAAACTTTTTAAAAATGTATACAAATCATGATGGACATTATTTTAACATAAAATAAATGTTAGCCCAGGAAAGCCTGACACGGCTTTTGTAACCTCACAACTGTCACCTTAAAACATACATGCCTAACTATACTGAACACCTCCAAGGATCCGCCACCATTTAAATTATTCCTTGTGGCCCATAAACCATGGATATCAATTTTCACAAGAACGTCACAGGTCTGAAACAATCCCCTAAGGCACAAGGGAAGAGGGTGAGTGAGCCGTGAAAGCAACAATTAACCTCAGTAAGCAGATCCACACTTTGCCTTTTTGCACGGTAAACAAGGGCGGATGCCCCAGCGCACTGCAAAATTAATTGTTTGGTCGCAATCAAAGGTTTAAGGATCAGATTTTGTTATAATGACATTAGGCATAGTGGTCAGACAAATCTTCACAATTAGTCTCGTGACTTCTTTGTTGCGTTATCGTAAGTTTCATTTACTAAGTTCATATTCAAGGCTACAAACTGGCATGTGTGTCTTAACTTCTAGTTGTCCATCATTATAAATGTGCACTCAAAGTTTTGTAAAGGAAAACATTACATGCAGATGTAACACGGGACTAAAGACTTATGTGAGGGGGCGCCTGGGTGGCTCGGTAAGTTAAGCTTCCGACTTCCGCTCAAGTCATGATCTCATGGTTCACAAGTCTGAGCCCTGCATCAGGCTCTGTGCTGATGGCTCAGAGCCTGGAGCCTGCTTCAGATCCTGTGTGTGTGTCTCTCTCTGCTCCTCCCCCACTCATTCTCTCTCTCTCTCTCTCTCTCTCTCTCTCTCTCTGTCTCAAAAATAAATAAACCATCTAAAAACTTTTTTAACTGAAAACAAGACAAGTTAACACAAAAGCCTTGCACTACACAAGCTCTGAGATGATTCCAGATGTGGTCTGTGCCTTTAAACCAGGAACAAGGCCATGGTGAGGCAGTACGTGTCATGTGAAGCCATCACAGATAAAAGCAGCACAATCCAGGTGAAGATGTATGAATACATCTGAATTAGCAGTAGGGAAAGAAGACATTCCGCAGATGTTGTCGTGGTGGGAGAAAGACTGGACATCACTGTAATGGAGGCTTCATTTGGGAGAAATACCAATTTGGAGGAGAGGGAGAGCAACATTACGCACAGCTTCACATTCTGCTAAACAATGTGCTTTTTCTTCCTTCAACAGATAACTACTGAAAGTCTATTTGAACAGCAAGGCACTAGATCTATAAAGAGGCAGGCCCTGATACTAAAAAACTTGCAATTTTGTCTAACGATAGGAAAGAGTTCTTGTAGATATACACAGCTGTACATATCACTATTCCCAAAGTATCTCTTTCAACAATTCTGGAACACTTAGGTCAGTGTATGTTTCTGTGTAGGAACACACTCTCTAGTCTGAGAAAGACTGAGCATGACTGATAGGAATAATGTCAGTTGCCTGGTGGGGAACCACAGAGGTCTCAGAGCAGCGGTATGAAGGATGCTTGTCGGGGTGGGGGGGGGGCCTGGATGGCTCAGTCAGTTGAGCACCTGACTTCTGCTCAGGTCATGATCTCACGGTTCGTGGGTTCAAACCCCGTGTCAGGCTCCATGCTGACAGCTCAGAGTCTGGAGCCTGCTTGAGACTCTGTGTCTCCCCCTCTCTCTCTGCCTCTCCCCTGCTTGTGCTCTGTCTCTCTCAAAAACAAATAAACGTGAAAACAATTTTTTCTTTAAAAAAAGAAAGATGCTTGTGGGTTTTGCAACAGACTCTGTCTTATGCTGAGGAGTCAATGGATGAAGAAGGAAGAGCAAAGTGCAAGTCGGGGGGGACAATTACCGGCAACAGTGTCTTGAGGAGACTCCTTTATTTTGGTAGAAGTGGGTAGAGGTAATGGGCACATGTGTGTCTCTCATGTCCTGCACACGGGTCTGGCTCTCCTGAATCTGGACCCATATTCCAATTAGTGCAGGAGACCACGTGCCAAACAGAAGCCATCAGCCAACACTCCGTGTTTTCTCTGTCCTACCGGCTCAGCACCTCCACCCGTCCATGCTCTCTGTTTGGAGCCTAAATTAGCTACCTTCAATGGCATTTATTTTTGCCCCTCTCTTTCAGACTTCATTGCTGGGAACTGCTGATCTCTCCCTAGGGGGCCCGTCACTCTTACCAGAGTGTCTTCCGCTGAACCCTATTGCCTCTTTCTTCCTGCTGTGTCCTGAGGGGAACGGAGAAGATATCCAGAAACCGCTATGCTCTTTAGTTTATGTAAAGCCAGAGCAGGCTTCCAGCAAGAACTTCTGTGTCATTTTCAACATTCTAGAGGGTGAACTATCTCTCTCGTAATAACCTATAATTCTACTAAAATACCAAACTATTCCTCATTCCAATCAGCAACTATTTATGACTAAGATAGAAATATGAAATAAATATATTTGACATAAACTTGTCAATAAGACACCAACATAATTCTGTTGACTTAAAAAGGAAAACGATTTTCATATCTTTGAAACACAGCAGGGGAAGACAATAATTTAAGCAAAACATTAATTTTGTAGTAACTCTGTTTATAATTCCTGTCTATAACATTGAGTCCCATCACCATCGTCCAGTTAATGAAAACGGAGGGCCACTATGAGGTTATATCTTCGGCACACACAATTAGTTCTTATATTTTCTTGCTTTCCTAAAGCAAAGATTACCACAAAAAGGAGATCGATGTAGACTGTACAACATTGGCAAATCCTTCCATATACGACCGGGTTTGGTTGTTGTTACTATTTGTTAAGGGTTGAATTGTTTCCCCTGCCAAAAAGAAAATGTGTTGTATTTCTAACCCCTAGTACTTCCGAATGTGTTGAGATTTGGAAATAGGGTCATTGCAAACATAACGTCAAGATGAGGTCATATCAGAGTCGGGTGGGTCCCTTATCCAATGTGACTGTAGATGACCATTGTAAAGACACAGACACACAGGAGATGCCAGGTGAAGACAGAGGACTGGAGTGAAGTAGCTTACGAGGCAAGGTAAACGTGGGCACGACCAGAAGCTAGGACAGAGACTGGCCAGATTCTCCCTCAAAAGCCTGTGAAAGTATCAACCCCGCAAACAACTTGACATTGGGCTTCCAGCTTTCAGAATGGTAAGACTATACATTTCTGTTCTTTTACCCCATCTAGTTTATGACACTTTGTTACAGCAGTATAAGGAAACTAACATATGATTAAATATTGCTGATAAAAGGAGGTTCAGTAGAGCAAAATGGAAGTTCGGCTGTAGAAGCAAACCATGTCAAGTATGTTAGCCTTTCAGCCTTTATCTCAAATACACAACCACAGACACACACATGTGTATCTATATATAGTCACTGCATCCAGGTAAATTTCTCACTCTTTTCAAAGAGATACATCTGATTTCCGTAATGTGGAATGTTGTGCGTGTAGCGAATGGAACTTGGGGCGCCCTGAGAAGGAGGACTCACTCTCTGGAGTTCAAGGAGGAATATTTTAAGTCAATGTGATGCATGTTGGGCAAGAGAAAAGGTGAGCAAGATAAGGAATAACAAGAGCAGCAGAAAGGCGCACGGTGCCTACTCACGGGCCCTGGCCAGTCCCATTTATGTGTGTCGCACTCACTTAATCGTGAAGTTTCCTCTTCCATTCACAAAAACGTCCTGGCTTGATGATGAACTACATTTTCACATAACAACAACCTAGAAGTACAACTTCTCGTTCTTCTTTGTACACTAACCACTCTTATCTTCAGCAAGTCATTGAGGATCCTTTGTAAAATGGCAATTGTGATAGTCTATCTCCCCTCCCAAGGTCAGCCATGAAATATAAAATAACATGCGAGATGTGAACATGCTTTCAAAGTTAGAAATAGTATTCAAATGCCAGACGCTTTTGTCACAATCCCCGCAAAGTATTAGCACTCAGTTACAGGTGCTGTTTTCTGTAATCTATTCTCTTCTTCTCCAGCTGGTACCAGTTAGATTGGTCTTCTCGGTGGCCGTTTCAATATGCTCCCAACCTAATTCCTTCGCGCTAGTAGTTGCCTCTGACTTTCTCTACTTAAGGGGAAAGAAACAAGAAAGGAACCAACATTTATTGCAAGCCTACAGCCTTATAAGCACTGAGCAAGGCACCTGCCATATAGTATGGCAATAAATGCTCTTACTTATTAAACTTTCATTACAAATCAGGCATTGGGCTAAGCAGCTTGCACAGATCACAACACGCAATGCTGACCACCCGTATTTGAAATTGTTACAACGACCCTTATTATAAATAAAGAAATGGAGGCCCAACATATAAAGCAACAGTAGTTCAGATTTGAAGTGTCTGAGTCCAAGGACAGTTCTCTGCTTTTGAGCTAAATGACCTTGAGCCAATCATTTAGCATTTCTGTTCTCCCTACTCATCTGACAAAGGGGCCTAATCATAGTGCCTAATGAACTGGTTTATTATGAAGATTAAATGAATTAATACATGGAAAAGTTTAAAAAGGACCTAGTGCATCATAAGTGCTCCATATGTGACAGTGATGGCTGCCTGCTACTACTGTCATGACTGTTGTCATTAAAATTATAATTATCGTATCCAAGGGCATACAACCTGTAGGTGGCAAATAAAATTCAAATTGGGTATTTTGAGCACTGACCTGTTTATTCAGTCAACAATTTATTTAGTGCGTGCTATGATGCCAAGAATAAAATGATGGGCTGGACTGGACGTTCTTCTTTATATAGCTACTGGTTTTACTCTCAATGGGCTCACATTCTGTCAGAAAAATAAATGTAAGCTCATTGTTGTGATACTTGTGAGAGTACACACAGAGAGCACACAGTAGGTATACATCTCCCATTCTAGGGGTGTCCTGTTAAGTCTACATCTGAAAATTGAGTCCAAAGTTAACCATACAATGTGGGGAGTGGGGGAGAGAATAAAGGTCCTGAAATTGGAGGCTGAATGGAGAATGGAAAGACTATGTGCCTGTACAGCAGGTTGTGACATGAGTTAGACAAAAAAAATCAAACAGCACAGACAGGAGCCTGAATTTCCAACCTCCAGATATCAGCCTTGGAGGACGCTGCAAAAAATAACAGTAAGCACATCTGTTTCGGTACTTTTTTTTTTTTTTTTTAATTAAAAGCTGTCAAATCTTAACCTAAACACATGAATGAATTAATCATTTTCTGGCAACCAACATACCATTGGAAACCATTTTACATCTTTTATAAAAATCTCCTAAACATAGTACAACAGAATGATACAAGTAAGAAAATCAATATCAACACAAATAAGAAATATCAGTTAAAGTGCTCTTAAACCTCTTCCTCCTCCTCCAAGAATTAGTCACCGGTCAACTTCGATGGATAGAAATAGTGACTCTGGTAAATTAAGTATCACTAGAAACTATCCTCCATATAGTGTCCACTTATCTCCTTAAAATAGTTACTTAGTTGTCCTGTTATTATTTTCTTCAGACTAAATCACTGGTTCTCAAATTATGTACTTTCAGAACATCTGGGGTCTATACTATAGTTTTCCATACCAACATAAAAAACAAAAATGGCAGGCCTTCCCAGTTCACTGGGGAGAAAAATAGTAGACAAGATTGTTTCCATTTTACGTTTGCTTCAAGAATATTTCTTCAAGTTCTGGGGCCTACTTCTGCACGTCTGAAACACACATCATTAATACAAAGGCAGCAAACAGGTATTACTAGAAAACTTACAAATACAGAATGACTTCTCTCATTGACTTGAGTGCTTGTAGTTATGTATTCTACTGGTATAATTTCTACTACTTTGTATCACTGAATTAATACACTAATATTATAAAATTATATAAATATAGAACTACCGGGTATCTAGCTGGCTGGATGAGTTTCCCACCAAAGGCCAAGAGGTCTGCCTTGCTTGATCACAAGTTGCCCCACCCCTCTGGCACCCCATCCCATGCGTGTTACCTACAATTTTCTTCCCCCTGATTTGCACCACATGTTTACATGGATGTGATCGCCTCAGCAATTCGATCTCCTTGGTTTGGTCTTTGAACCTTTGTGTTCACTGACCTCTGGGAGAGCCTGCCAGACAGCATGCAGTGAGGTACCATGACGTCAAGGAAATTTCTCCACTGTGGTGACCTCTTTGTTTTCTGTTCCCACCTCTTGCAGCCAGGGTGGAAATACTATGACAGTGTTAGGAAAGGAAACAGACGGCTAGATGCTGCAACACCATTAGGTCAAGCCTTATTGTATTGTATACATACCCACACAGTATCTGTAAATATCTATATCTATATACCTATGTCTATATTTGTATCTGTGCATATACACAGAGCTAGAAAGAGACACAGGTAGAGACCTTGACATCAACATGTGATAAAGTACTCTAATGAAGGGACTGTCTCATCTAAGTGATAGTAATGTAAGAAAAATCAAGAAAAGGAAAACCGAGTGCATTTGACTTCTTCAAGCCAGCACCTAAAAATTACTGTGACTATGTCAAAATGGCCATCTTGTGTTCTCAAACAGGCAAAGCATAACAGCTAATACTGAGAAGTCTCTTCTTTCACAAATATTTTCATCAGATGACCAAGATCAGTAAAATCAGTGGAAACGGTGCAAAATCGCCAGGAATGGACGGAGACATATTTTAGGGGAATCTACAATGTTTCTAGCAAAATTTTCTCTGAGCTAAGGTCAACTATATGATATCAAGTCAAACCCTTTGAAGAGCTCTGTTTGATCTGTAATTTCCCAGCCATTGGGCTGAAAGAACCAACACAGATTATAAAGGGATTTATCTCACAACTTGGAAGGCATCCAGTCCCTGCTTTTCAAGTCAGTGCAAACTACTGTGTCCTTAATAAGTGCTGTCTAAAGCAAGAGTTCCTCCTGTAGCAGACACATATCTGCTGCTTCACTGAATGAGACTTACCACCGAATGGAAAGGAAATATGCCCGCTGGGATTGGCACACCAGACACCCCCCCCCCCAACACCACCACACGGGCAAGCAACTCAGCAGAAGGATAGTGAAATCTCACAACTTCCTTCATTTCCCAGCTTTGCTGTGTTAATCGCAATTTATGGACTTCTGCTGCACGGCAAATGTTCAACAGGCCCCAAACACCCATTTCCAAAGCGCTGGGTATCATCAGAGTATGTTCTGAATAAACACAGTCCAACGGGGTTCCTAAATCTCTCCCTAAAATATTTATCTAACCACAAAATTCCAAGGGGAATATCTGGTTGATGTGGATGGCACCCTACAGCTTGCTTATGTAAGTGATGGCATACTGAAGTGCCATCTTGTCTTGATTAGTTATTACAGCTTAGCCCACAGGCTTGCAAGCCCACTTACGTAATATTTACTTATTTAGTTCCAATTATATGCGTATGTGTCCAAATGTATATCTTTCTGCCTATAACGGCAGAATGGTTACAAATGGTTACGCTCTTTAAGCACAGATTTAAAAAATGAGAATAGGTTTGCAAATGAGGACAGATTTAAAAATGAAATTGAATGGCCTCTCATGAGACCATGTAGTAAATAGAATTCCTGACTATTCACATTCATAATAAATGAAAATAGATACCTTGCTCCCATCGTTTATAAAACCTGGTCTCACTGAACAGTCCTGAAATACCATCTTCATTTATTTAAGCCTACTAAATTAATAAATATTTCAACTAATAAATATTACCTAGATGGGGGGGGGGGCGAAGGAATGAAATATTTAGAGAGTACCTATTATTAAACCTTTATAAATATTTGAGGAACATATTATGTCGGTGACAAATCACATCCTTCAGGGTCTAATCAACTAGCTGTTTTAAATTCCTCTTTATCTAGGTCACATTAGCCTCCTTTTAAAAATAGCTATATTTTAGCTGTTTTTTTCTTTGTTCACTGTAAAAATACAAAACATAAGGAAGAGAAAGACCAACCATAATAGCGCCATCAGAGGCTACCAGTGGTTACGTTCGAGGATGATCCTTCACGTTGAGTTACAAAGTGGATGTCACTGTACATACAGGTGCAGCTACGATGAGCTTTTCTGCAGTTGCACCCCTTTCTTCCAGGAGGGGACTGTGGCTCATGGCCCCCTGAGAACCTTAGTCAACCTCACCGAGGGCAGTGCTAATAAGATGAACCCGTATCCTCCCTAGCAATCAAGCAAATAAAACAGACACCTTTCACATTAGACACCACAGTAACACAAACAATGGCTTGGCAATTCCAAATGTTGCTGGACAAAAGGATATGTTGTGAAGAACAGCGTGCTCACCCAAACATGATCTTTTCAAGTCCAATGAAACCAGACATAAAGAAAATGTACGGTTAGGTCACTAAAAATTCATTTTCCTTCAAGGGGAATTTTACTACAAACCAGATGGAAATGCAGACCTATTAGCACTCACAAGGACAGGAGAAATACATACTGAAATCTGCAATCCATCAATCGTCTCACGGATCGGCTGGGTTAATGATATGTATAATCAATACAGACGTAAACAGATGGATTAAGTGTCAAACAGAATATTTCAGAACTGTGATCAGCCTATGAGAAGCTTTATATCCGCATATGTAAAACATAAGAAAAACCTCTTATTACAAGCATATTGATGCTTCATGTTAGAGCAACATTCAAACAGCACCGATTTCATTTAAAGTGTAAAAAAATTCCATTAAAATAAACTGATGTAGCCCAACTTCTAAACTGCTGATTGTCATATATTGATTTCACGTATTCAGTTCGAAACAGTCACAGAGAGGCACAAAATGTGGACTTCTGCTCCACTCTTTGTTTTAATGAGCATCTGATCCCTAAAAGGAATCAACTAAAAGCTATAGAAATGAAAGCAAATTAATTTTTACTGACTGTCATATCACAGAAAGAGCCCAAACTGACTCAGAGTTATTTTTTTATAATTTTATTTTGTACTATGGCTAAGGGAAGCAGGCAACTGATAACAGAAAGAATTAGAAATTGAGGTTTGGGGGGACACGAGAGCCTGGGGGGGGGGGCTCAGTCAATTTAAGCATCCAACTTTGCTCAGGTCATGATCTCATGGTTCATGACTTCGGGCCCCGCGTCGGGCTCTGTGGTGACAACAGCTCAAAGCCTGGAGCCTGCTTCGGATTCTGTGTTTCCCTCTCTCTCTGGCCCACCCTCGCTCGTGCTGTCTCTCTCTCTCAAAAATAAATAAACATTAAAAGAAAATTCAAAAAACAGAAGAAATTGGGGCTGTGTGGAAAAAAGCGTCAGAGAGCCAGAGGGAAAATGCAACAAGAAACGGGGAGCTATAAAGAGAGATTAGGGTGCAGAAAATGATACAGAGGTACCTTACCCCCCTCACCATGTGCTTCCCTGACATAGAAAAAAAATAAATGTCCCATGGGCACAGAAACAGAGAAAAACGTAACAACATGGAGATCCACACCACGTGACCTTCCTTCTATGGTAGTTCCTCCTAAGTTAAAGTCACACTGTGCTTTGTGACTAGATGCATACATGGTTTGTCACTGCCTGTTACCTGCCTCCAAGGCAAGATGAACGATTTCAAGGACAAGGATTCCCTCTTCCTGTGCAACGTTCGAACGGGACTGCGTTAGTGTTCTGGGCAGCAAGAAGTGGTTACCAAATGCTATTCTAGTGTCCTAAAATGCTCTACAGTGGTTTGTAAGATTTAGTTTCATGGTCCATATCAGAATACTCTATGGGCACATATCCATGTATCAATTAGGGGACAAGAGCAGCTTCTGAGAAGTCAGCGTGAATCACGAGTACCTTCAAGTTAGGGAGAATGTTATCCACTGTCTCACATGCTCTCTTGTAACAATGCAAGAGTTACACGGATGCTGCTCTATACATGTATGTGTAGTTGCCCACTGAAAAACACGGGGTCCACTTACGTGCAGATTTTTTACAGTACAGGTCTGTAAATGTACTTTCTCTTCCTTATGATTTCTCAATGACCCTTTGTTTTCTCTATCGTATTCATTGTAAGAATACAGTATATAATACATATAGCATACAAAATATGTGTTAATCAACTGTTTATGTTATCAGTAAGACCAGCAGTCAACAGAAGGCTGTTAATGGTTAAGTTTATAGGGAAGCATATGTTATATGCAGATTTTCAACTGTGTGGAGGGTTGGTACCCCTTATCCCCAGTTGTTTGAGGGCTGTGTGTGTGTGTGTGTGTATGCACATCCTCACAATGCCATTTATAATAGACATTTTCTCTGTGTATTCATGTCAGCATACCCTGCTCTAAAACATACCTTAAGGCATTCCTAATCATTACAAAGTGTTTTTCTCTTTTCATGTTTCTGTGTAAGAAGAGATCCTCTTAAAGAGTAGGGAGGCACTTATAAAGGAAAGAGACACAGAGAAAGCAAGAGTTCCCAGGAATCATGACTAGGCACTTCTCAGGACCTACAGAGAGAGCAGGAGACACTGGGAGGGAGACTGGCCTCAATGCAAGTCTCAGCTCTGTCACTTGAGTCCTGTGTCCTTGACCAAGTCATCGCACCTATTTCAGGCTCAGTTTCCATAACTGAAAATGACGTCCATGAAAACTGCCTTCTGGGATTCGTTTCAAAATAAAATCAGATGTTGCATCTACAGTGCTTTGAACAGTAGCATCTGGCCTATAGTAAGCACTCAATAAATGGATAATAGTTTATTTCTAAAATTATGGCTCTGACAGGATGTATATTGTACACCTGTGGCAAGTTATTTTACCACTCCGATTCTAGGCTTTTCTTCTGCAAAGTGAAAATAAACACCTATCTATAAACAGAAGTCCTTCACAGGATGAGGGATCTTCTATGAAACTTCCCCAACACAAAGAGGCACGATAAATAATATTAACATAGTAATTTCAAGAACACTTAGGATATGAACAAAATCATTGGGACTTAATCTTTTCTACTAATTGAGACCTCCAGAAAACATTTATTAAGAATAGGATTGGACAGGGATGCCTGGGTGGCTCAGTCGGTTAAGCATCTGACTCTTGGTTTCCACTCAGGTCATGATCCCACAGTTCGTGGGTTTGAGCCCCACATCAGGCCCCACACTGACAGTGCAGAGCCTGCTCGGGATTCTCTGTCTCCCTCTCTCTGCCCTCCGCTCCTCTCACTCTCTTTCTCTCTCTCAAAATAAGTTTTAAAAATACATGAAGAACTGTTCCAGTAGCCTTAACTGAACCAGCTAGTCCCCCTGCGATCAAAGGCTGCACACGGACCCAGCCATGTCCTGTTCCTGCACTCGGCTATGGTCGCTACTTTGAAAATCCATCAGCGTAGATCCTCCAAATATCTAAACTTCAAAATCTACTCTAGTTTGTCCTAGAATTATGATAGTCTCCAACAGCAGCCAGTTATCTAAGACATTCTCTTGATTATCTCTGTTATTGAGAGCCACCTAAAATTCAGAGGCCATTGTGTGAGGTCTCAGGACCCGTGGAGTCTTGCATTGTAAGTATCAATGAGGGCCAAGGTCAACTGTATATGTGGTACAGCTGTGTATGCCTAAAGTTGTAAAGGTCAAATAGTTACATTATGCCTAGCAAATTATTCACAGATATACAGGATAGTGACTCTAGTTCCCTAATCGAGAAGAGCTTGAAAGATACTTTTCATAATTATCCATAACTGGGCTTTAACTTCTAAAACAGACCTGAAAGCACCATGGTTTCATAGGTAAATAATACAGACTCTTTTATCCAATGATCTTTCTAATTGCTTTCAAGCCATTAGCCAAATATCTTTCTCAAAAGTGCAGGGTTTACCAGTAGCCTGTCTGAGAGTTGTCTAGTCTAATTAAGAAGATATGTTAATGGCCGGGGTGAAATCTCAATAGAACCATTGCAAAAGGTCGTCAGAAGGTTCTGTTCTCTCTGACTTTGAGTAGTCAATTAAATCTTGAACGACCTAAACCGTCATTTTTTTTCTTCCCTTTTTAAAGAATTTCCTTTTCACTGTGTCTACTTTGCTTCTGGCGATTCTTTTGTTGCATTCTTGGTTTTGGCCTAAATTTTCCTTGACCTTTTAGCGTCCTTGTAGTCATTTATCTTCTTCCTTCTGAGGAAGAAGGGAGTTTGCATTTAACACCTTAAATAAAATCACTGGACACGCATTTCTTTTTCCCCAAAGGGGCATAAAACCATTTCATTTGAAAATGTACTTATAATACATAGAATATTCTACCTTGCAGTTTAGATTTGTATTATGTTAGTGATTAAAGCTCAAAAAAATCTAACCAAAGTATAAAACTAATACAACCTTTAACTTTACTTTTTGGATGTTTCCAAATCCCAAATTCCTAGATTGGTTTGAGATTATATTTTAATATAAACTTTTTATTAGTGTATTTGAATTTTGATTTTTAAAGTGCTTTGCAACTGAACATATAAATAGACGTTAGGCCTACATATTATGATCATAATTAATACAGTGTAATATTTAATGGCTATCAAATAGATTGGAAGCCATCATTATCTATCTATCTATTTATCTATCTATCTATATTATGCCTCAGTGAGGCATTTGAGGAGTTATATGAAATATTATGTGAAAAAAAATCTCTTATTAACAAAGTAGGAAATATATCAGCAAAGGATAAATTAATCTGAAATGTGCAGTATCATTTACAACAGCCTTTCCTAAAACATACTGAATGAAGAGAGAAATTCTGTGGTGAAATGACTGTGGAAAACACAGTAATTAGATCTCTTCTCGGGTCATGGTTTTGCATATTAGCCTATTATAATAAAAGCTCGGGTCCTAGGTAAGAGAAACATTTGTTAACAACCTCTGAAAGCAGGGTTCTAAGGAACATACTTTTTAAAATGTGGTATTCAAAAATTATATGCAAAATCTCTACCATTTGTGATGGTTCCCAGTTAAAAATTAATGTTTAGGTTTTATGGAATGGAAAATTTCAGGATAGACCTTTATTACCTATTACATTAAAAAGAGGTTTCTTACATCTTATATTTGCTTTATTTAATGAACATTAAATGAGTATCTAGAATGTACTTTGCTAAGCACAAGTAATTTAGGATGAATAATTCACAGTTCTTACTGAGCTCAATTTCATCAAAGGATATAGTGAAAGTGCTAGTTCTTAATTAAGGTCAACAACATATTGGCTAGGCGTCTACCGAAGCTATTGACTTGTGATACGTGTTGTATTCAGATCTTTGACATATTCCAGCCTGCTCATATTCTACCTTGATGGATTATTTTCAATTTTCTTATCAGAAACATGAGGTGAAAACAAAAACAGCCCTAGAATATGCGAACCTATCTTGATATATACGATAAATCACTGGTCAGGACTATAAATCATACTCACGGAATAAGCGAGGTTAAAAATAATGCTGAATACAGACTGCTATTTTTGTTTGCAGCTACTATATGTCAATTCTTGGAAGCTAGTAATAGAATAATCTTGTGATTACTTTGCCATGGGTTGAACAAAAAAAGAATTTTATAAAATAATCTCAGGGGATTGATATTTTGCTCTTGTTCTAATCATCTATCTCCATTTCCCCCATAAATTCTCTAAAACAAAACAAAACAAAACGAAAAATTGTCCTACAAAAATTTTCTCTTATACTTAATAAAAACATGTCTGTGTTTTAAGTTTTGATTTCCTTATCACTGAAAAATAACAAGACATATCACTATTTGGTATGAGTTTAAGATCAACTAGGTTGTAAAGGTCACTTTATATTTTTAATCCTGCTAAAGACCATTTTTTCCCCTTAAATGATAAACTTCGAGTATCTTTAAGAGTTCATCATTCAATTAATTACTTAAGTCAGGCTGTTATGTTTTTTTTTAATTTTTTTTTATTTTTTTTAAAAAAAATTTTTTTTTCAACGTTTATTTATTTTTGGGACAGAAAGAGACAGAGCATGAACGGGGGAGGGGCAGAGAGAGAGGGAGACACAGAATCGGAAACAGGCTCCAGGCTCTGAGCCATCAGCCCAGAGCCCGACGCGGGGCTCTAACTCACGGACCGCAAGATCGTGACCTGGCTGAAGTCGGACGCTTAACCGACTGTGTCACCCAGGCGCCCCAGCCTGTTATGTTTCTATTCATCAACCATTAATTGAGTGTCTACTATGCTACAGATACTGAGCTAGAATATTTACCCCCTAATGAATTCGAAAAGAGCAACACTTATTTCAGTCATTTCTCTTGACATTTCCAATGCACTGAAGAAGGCTTGTTGAGGTAGAAGTAATTCTGGGTCAATCTCAATGTGCGTATTTGTCTCCATGTGCACACATGTTGCTGCAGATCCCCAAATTTGTATGTCATGCCCTACATTTTGTGAATGGTTTGCAAATCCTACTGGTAGGTCCTACAGGGAGCTGTCAACAGATTCAATTCAATTCAATTCAATTCAATTCAATTCAAAACTCTCATCTGACTTTTAAATCAGCTAGGAAAATGAACACTGTAAGAAATCACTACTGTATTCCAAAGCAATTTGAACACGATTCTATTGTGGCATTTCTTTCCAAATTCGGAGGGCAAAACCCTTTAAAAAAATGCAGTCACAGATTTTCCAGAAATGTTATATTCAGTTCACTTTTCCTGATGAGGTGAACTGTTTTGGACAAACTACAACCTCTCCCAGTCTAAATTTTTCATCAGTAAGTTGGAGTTAAAAATACCTCTGACCTAACACAGTATATCACTTTGGGTGTTACATTTTCTATTGTTTACTAATTCACCCAACAGATATTTATTGAATACCTAGTGTGTGCAAGGGTCTATGCTGGGCAACTGGGGAAGGGATTCTTGGGAAAACAATCATGCCTCTGCACCTGTGCCATCTAGGCGAACATATCACTGTGAAATTAACCACGGTCTGAAGGAGCCGAGCAAAATTTTCTTCAAGGACCGGGCAGAAATCCCAATTTTTATGGACCTTCCTCTCTCTTTTCAGAACGAGAAGGGATCTTTCCTCCCTAATAGCTCCATATTCTGCATATGTCTAGTACAATATATCTCAGAGACCACATCATACTGTAGTTATTGATGTGAGTTCTTCGGTCTCCCACTGGGTTATCGGTGTCATTCGGGTGAGAAAAACAAGCTTTACCTAAACTAGCCAACATTTCATGGGCTCTCATGTGTGATCTCACTTACGCTTCCTAATGGTATGAGAAAGTGGGCCCACCATTTCAAAGACAAGGGAACCACGGTTTAGGGAGGCTCAGAGTATCTCAGCTTAGTTAGGAAACGACCGAGCAGGCTGGCTGTGATGCACGTGGCCTGGAACAGCTCGGTGGCGATATCTTAGTAACACTGACACAGTAAAACTGTCCTAAAGTGCCAGCTGACCTTGTTTTCCCACATGCACAACTTGCTGGGCTCGGCAGCCAGAGGGAAGAGGGAAGTGCCGTGGCCCATCAGCTGCAGCTTCCAAAAGCAGTCAGGAGAGAACAAAACAAATGTACAAATTGACCTAAATCTGGGGTCAAGTCTTTTTTTAAATCGTTATTATCAGTGGAAACACTGAGCTTGGGCAACTCAGCGGGGTGAGAGGCAACAGAGGGCACTGATGAGTTATGTCGGCTCCGGAGCCAGACAGGCTGGGTTCTGGTTGTCTCCATCCTGCCCCAGGTGGGCGCGAGCCTCCGTAAGAGCCTCATCCCCTCTTTCCTCAGCTTCCTCCTCTGTAAGAGGGGGCTGGTGATCACATCTGTGTCACAGGGCCGTGGCGAGGATTAAATGAGAAAGTGCATGCAAACGGTTCTGGCACACGCTACGCTTCTAGGCATAACAGTAACACAGCCGTCAACACCCACGGAACAGGTCGCAGGCTTACACCAGCGTTATATCCTGATAGGCGCTATCACCAAGCCAGAGTCAAGTGTGACTCATGAGCTCTTAGACTCTATCACATCTTCATTTATTAAGCCATTTATCACCTGAATTTCAGGAGCGTTTTCTGCAGACCTTCTGTGCACCACAGGAGCCATGGCAGATCTCAGGGATACAAAGCTGAGTAGGAAACAGTCTCCCTAGGACATCATAGATTTCAGAACAATCAAAAATGTGAATGCAGGGGCGCCTGGGTGGCTCTGTCGGCTGAGCGTCTCACTTCAGCTCAGGTCATGATCTCATGGTTCGTGGGTTCGAGCCGCACATTAGGCTCTGTGCTGACAGCTCGGAGCCTGCTTCAGATTCTGTGTCTCTCTCTCTCTCTCTCTGTCCCTCCCCCACTCGCACTCTCTCTCTCGCTCTCTCTCTCTCTCTCTCTCTCAGAAATAAATGAATAAGCATTTAAAAGAAGTTTTTAATGTGAATGCATACTTGAAAAATGCTTGAAATGGGCTTTGATAGAAGTGCCAAAATATTTTTAAAAATTCCAGATTCAGGGGTAGTCCAATAAAATAGCCATTATTTTATTATTTGATGCCTTTCTGTTTGTGGCAATTTGTCTAACACTTCATGTAAGGTATCTTGTGTGATTATCGCAGCATCCTCACAAGTGTGCCCATTTTAAAGGTAAAGAAACGAAGGTAAGAAGACAATTTCAAATTCACCCTACTCGTGCAGCTGGTAACGGGTACAGCCACAAGTCTGCCTCTTGAGCTCTGTCACTGTTTGGGAAAGAGCAGCAAAGAAAAGGAGACGCACCCGTGGGTCCCTTTCAAGGACAGATCGTTAATTTCATGCATGTTATAGGAAAGGAAGCAAAAGAGACATTAAAGAAACTAGAGTAAATAAGCCAAAGAAATTATCACATGTTATATAAATTTTATATAACATACGTCATAAAACTGGTAAACATATTTTTGCCACGTATTCCCAGAAATGTTCCTGGTGTCTGTGGCCTGACACTGTGCTCGCTTTCTGCCTCGTTCAAATTCTCTGCTGATTCGTTTGCTGGTGAATTAAAAATGTAATTTAATAAAGTAGACTTCAATTGCACACCTTAAGTTTCAAAGAATTGACTCCAGATCCCAAAATGAAGGAGACCTAGATAAATAACAGAACTTGTTACAAACACCCAGGGCTTTTAGGGTGGCTGCATATTTAACATTAACGGGAGTAAACTGGGACACTTGGCTGCCAATCCCTTGCAAACCTAGGCTGCGGGAACAGGATTCAGAACAAAGGAAACATCTGTCTCCCTCGATTCCTTGGTGTGTGAAATGGATTTGGAGCATCATGTTTAAATCTGGGCACCACATTTTAGGAAGGAACTTAATTAGAGTGTGCCCAGAGGAGGAGAATCAGGAAAGTAGAAAGTGAAAGTGATGCCCGGTGAGGAGCAGTGAGAGGAAACAGGAACAAGGGACCTGGGGGGAGGGGGGGATACTCAGAAGGGGCATGACCACCCAGTTCACACCTGAAAGACTGGGATGAAAAGGACCACCAACTGGGGTGGCTCCTGAATGCAGGCCAGGGTCAGTGGTTGGACATTTGATAAAGGTAGACCTCAAGCCAGTGGAAATGGGAATGGGGCATCTTAGTGGGGGGAATAAACTCCCTATTTCTAGAAGAGTCTAAGTTTTCTGTTTGAACAAGAGATGGAGGCCATGACCTCAAACGTCCCTTCCGGCCTTTGCTGGACCCTCCACTTCCTCCCACCCCTCACTCTCCAAATTGTGCAAGTCTACAAGCATCCTGTGCACAGGGATTCTTTCCCAACAGCCAAAGGCTCTCGACAGCTTCAGCTCTCATTCTCCAATGATCACCTTCTAAATCTGTATTTTTTAGCCATGAATTGTGATTTTCCAATCACAATCATTTTTTACTAAAAAAAAAAAAAGTATTACTATTTAACTGTCTGTAATCTTACATCCTCTACAGCCAATAGGTCATCAAGTTCTTCTTTCATTTTTAAGTGATAAGATTTGTATGAACATCTTTATTTCATACTTGGAATATCTGGGCTGAATTACCATAGAGAGATGTGGTAGGTAAGTTCCCAGCGTGATGGTTTCCCATACATAAGTCTCACGGACCTTCTTTCATTTCTCTGTGGTATATTCCAAAATCTTGTCGCATTGATCTAAATGAGGACAAACATCTTCACACCTGCACTGTTACAGAATTAATTCAAATATTTGAGTTTGTGATTTCTTCTTAGGCTATTTCAACCTTGCCAGTTGTTGCCCTGAACTGGAAAAATCCGTCTCTAATACCACCTTCATAACTACATGTGCAACAGCATCGTATCTTCAAGTAATTTCCATGTCCTTATCTCATTGAGGGAATGAAATACAGCTACAGACCAGATACTTCATAATCTCTGATTCACACATACAATAATATCGTTTCCAAATCAGATTTCGTGGCTTTCCAACACTGGTATGTTTCCATGTGCCTTTCTGATCATAATAAGTAGAGGAAGGAGCCATGCCCTAATTCTTTCCCTGGACATGCTCTTCCTTCTCATATTCTCTCTTAGCCAAACCATTCACAGCTGGTGAAGGGGCATTGACTCTACGCATGCCAAAAGCTAGCTCTTTGCTACTCTGCCTTTCAGACCAGGTTTTGCATTGGGATTTTCATACGTTAAGCCGAGACCTCCAGGGACTTAATTCGTCCTGTCAAGCTGTCTTTTGAATTTCTTCTCTTACTCCCGTTCCCCCTTCTCCTAAAACCTCAAGCAACTTCCTTTTACTTAGGAACCAAATACTCACAATTCAATTTCATTCCCATTTCATGCTGAGACCTTGAAGTAGGACACCCTCTGCTATAAAATTTAAAGCTGATTCATGGTGTTAAGCCCTTCGGAAAACAAAGTTGTATTTATTAAAGTGAATACAAAAAAATTTTTAAAAAGTGAATACAGATTTTTTTTTAATTTTCATACAAAATGTGCTAGTATTATTTTGTTCTCCGTATCCAAAACGTATATATTTTCCCTAAGCTCACAATTGTCATTCTCGATATTAGAACAGTATCTTGCCCCTGGTGCTCCTTTATACAATGCGCTGCCCTCAAAGATGAACACTTCTGGCACTTAGCCAATCTCAGGCTTTGCTTACTACTGGCAATCTTTTAACTGGTTGTATTTTGCTTGCTGTCTTCATTTTTTCCTCTTCATTTCCATATCTTCTATTCCCCATCCATCTAAATACTTTAACTTTTATTCCAGTTTTTTCTATTATTCAAAGTTTTTTTCATACTCCAATGATACCATCTAACACTTTTTCCCTGTCTTCAAGGGAAGTCCTGGCTCCAATTTGAAATTCGTTATTTCTTATGTGAGAGTGATAAAAATGATAGTTATTTCTCAGAAATGTTTAAAGTATCAAATGAGTTAATGTGGTTGAAAAGAGAATTAATTTCTGAAGAGTACTATGCAATGATGGCTATTCCAATGTAATCATTTTACATGGGCCCCAAACTGACATCAAAACCCTTATGTAGAAAGACATCCTTGTTCATGGATTGGAAGGATTAATATTGTTAAAATATCCACACCATCCCCAACCATCAGCGGACTCAAAGCAATCCCTATTAAAATTCCAATGGTTTTCTACAGTGAAATAGAGCAAAGACTCCCAAATTCGTAGAGCACTTCAGAAGACCTCAAAAAGCCTCAAAAACACAAGCATGTTTGACAAAGAACAAACTGGCAACATCACACGTCTTGATTCCAAACTATATTTATAACACTATGATAATCAAGAGTATGACACGGGCATAAAAACAGACACATAGATTAACAGAATGATGAGGGCTCAGAAATACACCCACACAGGGGCGCCTGGGTGGCTCAGTCAGTTAAGCATCTGACTTCGGCTCAGGTCATGATCTCACGGTTCGTGAGTCTGAGCCACAAGTTCGGCTCCTGCTGACAGCTCAGAGCCTGGAGCCTGCTTCAGATTCTGTGTCTCCCTCGCTCTCTGCCCCTCCCCCGCTCATGATCTGTCTGTCTCAAAAATAAACTTTAAAAAATTTGAAAGAAAAAAGAAAGAAAGAAACCCATGTATCTACAATCAACTAATATTTGGCCAGAGAGCCAAGAACAGTCATTGAAGAAAGGAAAGTCTCTTCCATAAATGGTGTTGGGAAAACCAGATAGTCATATGCAAAAGAATGAAAATGGACCCCTATCTTACACTAATCACAAAACTAGCTGAAATTGGTATCATAACTTAATTAGGACCTATCACCATTAACACTCCTGGAAGAAAACATAGGGAAAAATCTCCTTGACACTGGCCTTGGCAATGACTGAACACCAAGAGCACAAGTAACAAAAGCAAAAATCAGTAAGTGGGGCTACGTCAAACTAAAAAGCTTCCATGCAGGGAAAAAAAAAATTAACAGAATGAAAAGGTAACCTACGGAATGGGAGAAATCATCTGACAATCGGATGTCTGATAAGGGCTAAATCCAAAATATATAAAGAACTCATACAACATAACAGCGGAAAACAAATAATCCAACTGAAAAAACAGGTAAAGGACATGAGCAGACATTTTTCCAAAGAAGACACAGAAAGAGTCAACAAGTACAGGAAAAGGTGCTCAACAGGACTAATCATTACAGCAATGCAAATCAAAATCATGAGGATCTACTGCTTCACACCTGTTAGGATGGCTATGATCAAACAGACAAGGGAAGAATGTTGGTAAAGATCTGGAAAAAAGGGAACATTGTGCACTATTGGCAGGAATATAAGTTTACACAGTCACTGTGGAAAACGGTATGGAGGTTCCCCCCAAAATTAAAATAGATCTACCATGTGACCTGGCAATTGCATCTCTGTATATTTATCCAAAGGAAATAAAACTACTATCTCACTGAGATATCTGCCCTGTTCAACTGAAGCATTATTCACCATAGCCAAGACATGGAAACAACATAAGTGTTCAGCAACAGACAAATGGTTACCCCAAGAAATGTGGCATGTATATGCAATGGATATTATTCAGCCATTCAAGAAAGAAGGAAATCCTACCATTTGCAACATTGGTGAACCTTGAGAGCACTGTGTGAGACAAAATAGATCAGACAAAGAAAGACAAACACTGTATGACCTTGCCCCTTATGTGGAATCGAACAAAGCCAAACTCGTCAACAGAGAGTAGCTGGTGGTTGCAGGGGCTGCGGAGTGAAGCAACTGAGGAGACCGTTGGGTCAAAGGACACACACTTCTAGTTATAAGATGACTACATTCTGGAGATCTAATGTACAGCATGGTGACTACAGTTAGTACTTAACTACATTATTGAAAATTGCTAGAAGGACAGATCTCAAATGTTCTCACCATGACAACACCACCACCAACACCAACAACAACAACAAAAATGGTAATTATATGAAGTGAAAGATGTTAACTAACCTCATTGCGGTAATCAGTTTACAATATATAAGTGTATCAAATCATCGCACTGTATACCTTAAACTTACACAATGTTATATGTCGATTATATCTCAATAAATCTGGGGGAAAAGAACCTCTTCTGCAATGCTTTCAATGGTAGGATATGAGCTCTTGGATAATGGGGAACAGGTTTTTACTCATCTTTATGTTCGTAGCATTTAGTATATTGCCCATCACAATTTAGATGTTCACTTAGTGAATTAGTTAATCACTACCTGCTATTTATCAGCTGCATAAACTAGAACTTGCAAAAATGCTAAATATTTATCCAATTTATGGTGAATTTGCAGTTCACTTTTTGCTTGCGGTTATATTATAAATTATGTTGTATACAAGGGGAAAAATAACCAATATTGTCTATGCTAGTATAATATATATGCTAGTACTGTCTATGCTATATGTATATGCAATATTGTCTATGCTGGTATAATATATATGCTAGTATTGTCTATATAGTACCCTAGCATATTTGTGTATTTTTGGAAGCAGACATGTCTCTACAAAAAAGAAAACTCATTTTTTGGTCAATGAATCTTTCCCCACATTAATCATTCTAAGGCAAAACAAGGTGTTATTATGAGAGTATATCTACCTGAAACAGAGACTGTATTGCCTGAGCCTTAAGAGATTTAAAAATCAACATCCTGATGACGACACAGCCTAGGTAATTGTTTTCCATCTGATCTACATTTTGGATCTGTACAAAACTTGAATTCAGCTTGCCCTCAACCTCCACACGTAAACTCTGTCCCTTTGCTAACGCAGGTGCTACCCTAGTCTATCCACATCTGTTCCCATCACTAATAATATTATATGTTTGAATGGTGTGTTAAGTGTGTGATGTTTGGTTTGATCACTTAAAATTTATCAACAACTCCTGTTAATTGACAGAAGCAGAAATTTTCCAGTTGACTAGACCGTGTCAGAAGCCTACCCTACTCTTCTGCTCTTCCTTAGGGCACTTCATCTGGGAATCTAATTTTCAGTTAGACACCTCTAAAAGCTCTGGTCCTCTGATTTTAATTATTTATTGAATTAAATGTTGCCTGCATTAACCGTAACCATTTACGTGGATAATAAGTATATATGTTTTATTCATTATAATATCCTCACTGGCTGGCTCAGTAAAATCTGTTGAATGATAAATGAACCAGACGACTGACTAATCTATGGTCACGTTTGTGACGATTTTTCTGCACAATGCTGACTCCTGCGAACCAAACACTGGGATTTTTATTTGTTTGTTTACTCCTTAGCAGATGATGAAAATTACAGAGAAGGCCAAGTTACATTTCTGGGCACCAATCTCATGAAATCTTATGAAAACCCCTTAGTTGGTAGAAGGGACCGGACTCCTTCCTCTGTAGGGACAGAGCTGAGCTCCGCGGAGGCCGGCAGGTCACAGAGTTCCGATTCCATGCTACTGCTCCCCCCATTTAGGGGGAGCGACTGAGCGAACTCTTTCCCCAACAGCCTTAAACAGGTGTCCCCTGCGGATGGCGTATGAGACGCCAAGCCACATCAGACATCAGGAAACGTGTGAATACAGCAGGCGCTACACATATTCCTCATTCATGACAACACAGCGCCCACAACCACTGCCCTGCTTTACTTAAGTGGCATATGGCAAACAAAAATTGGGACTCTGAGCAACCAAAACAGGAGGAAATTGCGCGTTGCCGGTGACCACGGAGGCAGCAATCGTCTTACGCTGTTACACAAAAGCGGCACCAGTACCCGGAAGAGCCGATCCCTGTGTCCGTTGACAAAGATTTTCCCTAGTAAATCACTGACCCTTGTTTTTCGTTGTATAGAACAAACAACTCAGATTGTATAAAAGCGTCGCGGGTGAACCAGTTGAAGGCTTACTCTGATCAACATTCAAAAAGAAATCGATAAGAAGTGTTGGTCCACGGAGATGCAAAGGAGTGTGTATGGCAACTGTTCTCCCGAACAAACTTGCTAACGGTTTTATTCCGCTAACAGTGGTTCTCAAAACCTACAGAGGCAAACGATAATTCTCCTGGATAGTATTCCAGACTCCAGGATCTTGACAGGATATACAGATGGTACTCAAATTGGCATGACGTGAGGGTTTTTTTGCTTTGTGGAGGTTGTTGTTGTTTTTACAACAGACAGGATGCGGGGATACCCTGAGGGGTAGTGTAAAACCCAGAGGCCAGCCTGATGCTAGCTTTTCCCACCATCGATACCCAAAATGACAGGGGGAAGGAAAGGAAGTTTCGGAAGGGTCTCCTTTGGAAGGTCAAAGGCCTGTTGAGGACCCGGCCAGGACAGGGCAACATCCAGGAGAAGAATTAAGAGAAGACTGCAGCCATCGCTTCCTCCACTGCTCTCCTCATCTTCCAAAGCAACCACTATCCCGGCCCAAATGGTGAAGGACCTCACTGACACAGAGCTTGGAGTAGATGGGATGGCTCCAACTCCCACCGCAGAGCAGACGATGGCAGAGATTGGATCTGGTGGGACAAACAGGTGTCGGTGTATCTGGCATCTTCATTTCAGGGATGAGAACACTGGGCTCCAGAGAGGCTACCACAGCTGCTGAATAGCGCTTTCATATAATCACTTCAACACAATTATTCCGTCTCCCGCTTTATGCTTACTACTGACCTACAATGAAAATCTCCTGGGCCTTATGCTATTGTATACATCTAATATTATGTAGTACTTCTTTATTAATATTTTAAGCTCTCATCACTATTTATTACTGAGAGTAAAATTTCTTTTAAGCAATTCTGCTGTAGAGCCATAACCGAAAATGCTCGTATGCTGATGAGAAATCCATACATATGAATACACACCAACTATTTTGACCAATCTGAAACCCTAACCTTAAAATTTTCCAGTAATAGCTGCATATGGCAGGAAATATTATCATCACAATTGTATCAATGAGAATGTCTAAGTAAGTGGGTTTATTCAGAGATACAAACTTCATTAGCCCGCTCAAAGGCTCTACAAATTCACATGAGTTGAGTCCTGATTACGTTCTTTCTTCTTTTTCTGATTCACAGTTCACACGTCTTTAATTTTACAAAATATGATACCAGACCTAATGTTAGATGCCTCATGGTAAAGGAGTTCAAAGCTATTGCCAATATTTGTATATCTTTTTACGAGCCTTTGAAAACGATATTCACAGCTACCTGATCTGGCTACCTTCCTATAACTAGTGTATCATTTATTCTAGTGAGTTTGTAAGTAAAATTAAGTATTTACAAAGTTTTTTCATTAGAAAAATATTACTGCCAGTGTGGGCACTCTTGCAAACTAATACATCTAACTCATAGACTAAGGACTCTTCTCTGAACATTCTACTGTATGTGCTTCAATCAACTGTTCTTATGTGCTATCACTCATTCTTTTAGACCTGGTGGTTTCATCCATTACTGTGATTCATGAAACTTTAATTCATATTTATATTCCTATCTCCTAATTAGGTGTGGATCTGCCACACCTGTGGTCACTAATTATGCCATGGCCATCCCAAAGCCAGTATGCCCATCAGTCTACATTTTATGTGGTTTGCTCAGTGGAACCACCATTGAAACATTTGGGTCCATCTGAACTTTAGGTGCCATCCACAGCATCTAAATCTTTTCTGCCTTCCACACCAGAATCCTGCCAGTGCTGCCTCCGTATTCTTCTCTTTTCTTCCATCCCAGCATCACTGTCCTAACTGGTCCTCCTTGTTTCGCAACTGCAGCAGTCTTCTAATTATTACCTCAGTTTCTGAATTGGCCTTTATCAGTCTTTTGTCCACACTAGGGCCTGAAGGTTAGTTCTTAAATGCCAACCTGACTGTGATTTTTTTTCCTATTTTTAGTCCTTCTATTTGGGCCATTCATGCTCTGGCCTCACCCTTCCCTGCTCTCCCTCCACTGGTGATTATAGGTTAAATCTTGTGAAAAGAATGCACCTCTCTGCATGTGTTATCATCACTACCTTCCTGCCTAAAGTAGCTTCCTCCTCTTTCTTCATATGGTAGCCCCTATTTGAACTTCCACATTCATGCCAGCCCTCTCTGTTGTTCCTCCTAGGGGATTCCACAGCTCCATGGGGTAACAGTTACTACTGGGCTCTTGTCCGTTTGCAACATCACCCAGTAAAAGGCGAGTTGCAGACACCAGGGACTTGTCTTGGGGACCTCAGCATCTAGTGTGGTGACTGGATATATCCACCAATGAATGATCATATGGTTTGGTTCGGTTTTTGTCCCCTAACGGAAGTATTTTGTCAAGATGTTGAAGGCAAGGGGTAGTTGGAAAGTTGGTGAAGAAAAATTTAAAAATTTATGATAATTATTAAAAATGCCGGCCCGGAGGTTGATTATCACAGAAAACAAATATGTTTAGCCTCTTGGAGGTGCCTGGGTGGCTCAGTCTGTTAAGAAAACAAATACGTTTAGCCTAGTTAACTTAATGGAACCTTAACAAGATTGAAGAGAAACCCAAGTGTGCATCACAACAATGGAACTGGGATTGGAGTGAGGAGGCAGGGATGACAGAGGGGCTCTGGTCCGACTTGACTGATCCCTCGGGTTCCAAGGGAATGAAACAAAGCCTCATCTGAACTGGACTAAGAGTAGAAGTTGGGAAATATTGCAAAACAAAAGGAAGAAATTGTGTGTGTGTGTGTGTGTGTGTGTGTGTGTGTGTGTGTGAGAGAGAGAGAGAGAGAGAGAGAGAGAACGCTCTATGATATCAATGGAAATCTTCACTGTCACCCCTAAAACTGGTTATGCTATAAGAATTGTTCAAACACATGAGTTAGAGTGTGAATTTAGCGTCAGTCAAAACCATCTCATTATATTTATCCTACAAGATGCTCTACCCGATATCATGCAAAATGCTGCCTGATATGTTGTACTTAACCTATTTATATAATTTCCCCAAACCACATTAGTTGACACCAAGCACAGAACAAGTAATACCTGATTCTGCTTCTATTAACAAGTAGGTTTATGTCAAGGTTTCAGTATTAGCATTTTTAAAACCTCATCTTCAAAGTTGCTGTCCATTAACGAGTCTCAAGTTTGAATCAGACTTAGTTATTCTGAATCAATTTCTACTGTAATTTTAGGTTATAAAGTCTCTCCCACCTACATAGCCTATTATAAATTCTGGTATCCAGACATAAATAAACCCACCTCAGCTTAACTACTTTCTTTAGTCTCTAAATTGACAATGAATCATTACAGTTTTTTTTTTTTAATCTTAGTCTTTAAAAGTTGCTTGAAATATTCTGGAAAAAAAAGTATATGAGCTGGAATATGAATTCAAGAGTTACTCATGCTAGTCACTCTTATTTTCAAGCATGGTAACTAATACCGGAACCATTCCAAACAGGTGACAGAATCTTCAGAAAACAAGAGTCAAATATCTTCTGTAAATTTCCCCACAGTTTGAATTTAACTTTAAGCCAACTTATCTAAAGGAGATGCATCGTACAGGAGGAGCAGCACATCCCTTCTTTTTCACTGTGCATCCATGGAAATGACGAACAGCTGCCTGTCACCCTTTCGTTCAGTCTGAAAGCTCTTGGATTTTGTCACTCTTTGGGGTTGTTGTTTTTTTGTTTTCTGTTTAAATATTTTAAACGTTTATTCATTTTTGAGAGACAGAGCACAAGCAAGGGAGGGGCAGAGAGAGGTGGAGACACAGAATCTGAAGCAGATTCCAGGCTCTGAGCCATCAGCACGGAGCCCGATGCGGGACTCGAACCCACAAACTGTGAGATCATGACCTGAGCCGAAGTCAGATGCTTAACCGACTGAGCCCCCCGGGCGCCCCTGGGTTGTTGTTTTTTTTAACCCAATTTGGCTTCTCCCCTCTTGAATAATTGCTGTGTTCTGTTAGACTCCAGAAGTGGACAGAGACTCACAGAATCTGAT